>NC_142863.1:3755000-4380000 GCF_061612785.1 Hesperophylax consimilis | reverse complement strand
GGAACTATGACGATGAATTGAATGAAAATTCGGATTCATTCTGAAAACTTTTGCCTTAAGTGAAATCAACACTAAAATATATATAAAATTGCATTTATGGAAATAAATTCATTTTTACGGACCTGATTTGAGACTTAGGTTCGATATTTGGAGGGCATTTTCTCAGGAACTACGACGCCGAACTGAATGAAATTACGGATTCGTACTGAAAACTATTGCCTTCAGTGAAATCAATACTAAAATCTAAATAAATTTGCATTTTTGGAAAAAAAATTAATTTTTACGGGCCTTAATGTAAGAGTTAGGTTCGATCTTTGAAAGCCATTATCTCAGGAACTACGACGCCGAACTGAATAAAATTGAGGATTCGTTCTGATAACTATTGCTTGCAGTGAAATCAATACTAAAATCTAAATAAATTTTGATTTTTGGAAATAATTTCATTTTTACGGGCCTTACTGTAAGAGTTACGTTAGATTTTTGAAAGCCATTATCTCGGGAAATACGACGCTGAACTGAATGAAAATTCGGATTGATATTGAAAACTTTTGCTTGCAGTGAAATCAACACTAAAATCTAAATAAAGTGGCATTTTTGGAAAAAAATTCATTATTACGGGCTTGATTTGAGACTTGGATTCAATCTTTGGAGGGCATTTTCTCAGGAACTACGACGCCAAACTGAATAAAATTACAGATTCGTACTGAAAACTAGTGCCTGTAGTAAAATCAATACTAAAATAAAAATATATTTGCATTTTTTGAAAAAATTTAATTTTTACGGGCCTTATTTGAGACTTGGGTTCGAACTTTGGAGGCCATTTTCTCAGGAACTATGACGCCGAATTGAATAAAATAACGGTTGAAGACTGAAAATTATTGCATGCAGTGAAATCTATACTAAAATCTATAAAAAGTTGCATTTTTGGGAAATTTTTCATTTTTACTTGCTTTATTTGAGACTCGGGTTCGATCTTTGGAGGCCATTTTCTAGGGAACTACGACGCCGAACTAAATTTTTTTTTCGGATTCGTACTAAAATTGATGTGTTAAAGGTAAATCAATACAAAAAACTAAATAAATTGACATTTTTAGAAAAAAAATCATTTTTACGGGCCCAAATGTAAGAGTAAAGTTCGATCTTTGAATGCCATTATCTCGGGAAATACGACGCCAAACTGAATGAAAATTCGGATTCATACTGAAAACTTTTGCTTGCAGTGAAATCAATACATAAATGTAAATCAAGTTGCATTTTTGGAAGAAAATTTCATTTTTACGGGCCTAATTTGAGACTTTGGTTCGAACTTTGGAGGCCATTTTCTCGGGAACTACGACGCCGAACTGAATGAAATTTCGGATTCACACTGAAAACTATGTTTCGAAGTAAAATCAATACCAAAAACTCAATAAAATATTTTTTTAGAAAAAAAATCATTTTTAAGGGCCTTCATATAAGAGTGAGGTTCGATCTTTGAAAGCCATTATCTCAGGAACTACGACGCCGAACTGAATAAAATTCAGGATTCGTTCTGAAAACTATTTCCTGCAGTGAAATCAATACTAAAATCTAAATAAAGTTGCATTTTTGGAAAAAAAATCATTTTTACGGGCCTAATTTGAGACTTGGGTTCGAACTTTGGAGGCCATTTTCTCGGGAACTATGACGCCGAATTGAATAAAATAACTGTTTTAGACTGAAACTTTTGCATGCAGTGAAATCTATACTAAAATCTATAAAGAGTTGCATTTTTGGAAAAAATTTCATTATTACGGGCTTTATTTGAGACTTGGGTTGGAACTTTGGAAGGCATTTTCTCAGGAACTACGACGCCGAACTGAATAAAATAACGGATTCGTACTAAAAAACTGTTCCCTGCAGTGAAATCAATACTCAAATCTAAATAAATTTGCATTTTTGGAAAAAATTTCATTTTTACGGGCCTAATTTGAGACTTGGATTCGAACTTTAGAGGCCGTTTTCTCGGGAACTACGACGCCGAACTAAATGAAATTTCGGATTCACACTGAAAACTATGTTTCGAAGTGAAATCAATACAAAAAACTAAATAAAATATTTTTTTAGAAAAAAAATCATTTTTAAGGGCCTTCATATAAGATTAGGTTCGATCTTTGAAAGCCAATATCTCAGGAACTACGACGCCGAACTCAATAAAATTGAGGATTTGTTCTGAAAACTATTGCCTCCAGTGAAATCAATACTTAAATCAAAATAAAGTTGCATTTTTGGAAAAAATTTCATTTTTACGGGCCTTAATGTAAGAGTAAGGTTCGATCTTTGAAAGCCATTACTTCGGGAAATACGACGCCGAAATGAATGAAAATTCGGATTCATACTGAAAACTTTTGCCTGCAGTGAAATCAATACTAAAATCAATATTATATTCCATTTTTGGAATTCATTGGATTCATTTTTAGGGACCTGATTTGAGACTTGGGTTCGATCTTTGGAGGCCATTTTCACGGGAACTACGACGCCGAACTGAAATAAATTACGGATTCGTACTGAAAACTATTGCCTGCAGTGGATAATTTATTAAAATCAAAATAAATTTGCATTTTTGGATATAATTTCATTTTTACGGGTCTTAATGTAATAGTTAGGTTCGATCTTTGAAAGCCATTATCTCGGGAAATACGACGCCGAACTGAATGAAAATTTGGATTCATACTGAAAACTTTTGCCTGCAGTGAAATCAATACTAAAATCTAAATAAAGTTGCATTTTTGGAAAAAATTTCATTTTTACGGACCTGATTTCAGACTTAGGTTTGATCTTTGGAGGCCATTTTCTCGGGAACTACGACGCCGAACTGGATAAAATGACGGATGCGTACAAAAAACTTTTGCCTGCAGTGAAAACAACACTAAAATCTTTATTAAATTTTATTTTTGGAAAAAAATTCATTTTTACGGGCTTGATTTGAGACTTGCGTTCGATCTTAGGAGAATGTTTTCTCGGGAACTATGACGCCGAACTGAATAAAATTTCGGATTCGTACTGAAAACTTTTGCCTGCAGTGAAATCATTACTTAAATCAATATAAAATTGAATTTTTGGAAAAAAATTCATTTTTACGGAACTGATTTCAGACTTGGGTTCGATCTTTGGAGGTAATTTTCTCGGGATCTACGACGCCGAAATAAATGAAATAACGGATTCGTACTGAAAACTATTGACTGCAGTAAAATCAATATTTAAATCTAAATAACGTTGCATTTTTCGAAAAAATTTCATTTTTACGGGCCTTATTTGAGACTTGGGTTTGAACTTTGGAGGCCATTTTCTCGGGAACTGTAACGCCGAATTGAATAAAATTACGGTTTTAGACTGAAAACTATTGCATGCAGTGAAATCTATACTATAATCTATAAAAAGTTGCATTTTTGGAAAAAATTCATTTTTACGGGCTTTATTTGAGACTTGGGTTCGATCTTAGGAGAATATTTTCTCGGAAACTACGACGCCGAACTGAATAAAAATTACGGATTCGTACTGAAAACTTTTGCCTGCAGTGAAATCAACACTTAAATCAATATAAAATTGCATTTTTGGAAAAAAAATTATTTTTACGGACCTGATTTCAGACTTGGGTTCGATCTTTGGAGGGCATTTTCTCAGGAACTACGACGCGAAACTGAATAAATTTGCGGATTCGAAATGAAAACTATTGCCTGCAGTGAAATCAATACTAAAATCAGAATAAATTTTCATTTTTGGAAAAAATTTCATTTTTACGGGCCTAATTTGAGACTTGGGTTCGAACTTTGGAGGCCGTTGTCTCGGGAACTATGACGCCGAATTAAATAAAATTACGGTTTTAGACTGAAAACTATTGCATGCAGTGAAATCTATACTATAATCTATAAAAAGTTGCATTTTTGGAAAAAATTTCATTATTACGGGCTTTATTTGAGACTTGGGTTCGATCTTTGGAGGCCATTTTCTCGGGAACTATGACGATGAATTGAATGAAAATTCGGATTCATTCTGAAAACTTTTGCCTTAAGTGAAATCAACACTTAAATATATATAAAATTGCATTTATAGAAATAAATTCATTTTTACGGACCTGATTTGAGACTTGGGTTCGATATTTGGAGGGCATTTTCTCAGGAACTACGACGCCGAACTGAATGAAATTGCGGATTCGTACTGAAAACTATTGCCTTCAGTGAAATCAACACTAAAATCTAAATAAAGTTGCATTTTTGGAAAAAAATTCATTATTACGGGCTTGATTTGAGACTTGGATTCAATCTTTGGAGGGCATTTTCTCAGGAACTACGACGCCAAAATGAATAAAATTACGGATTCGTACTGGAAACTAGTGCCTGTAGTAAAATCAATACTAAAATCAAAATAAATTTGCATTTTTTGAAAAAATTTAATTTTTACGGGCCTTATTTATAGAAATAAATTCATTTTTACGGACCTGATTTGAGACTTGGGTTCGAACTTTGGAGGCCATTTTCTCGGGAACTATGACGCCCAATCGAATAAAATAACGGTTGAAGACTGAAAACTATTGCATGCAGTGAAATCTATACTAAAATCTATAAAAAGTTGCATTTTTGGGAAATTTTTCATTTTTACTTGCTTTATTTGAGACTCGGGTTCGATCTTTGGAGGCCATTTTCTAGGGAACTACGACGCCGAACTAAATTTTTTTTTCGGATTCATACTAAAATTGATGTGTTAAAGGTAAATCAATACAAAAAACTAAATAAATTGAAATTTTTAGAAAAAAAATCATTTTTACGGGCCCAAATGTAAGAGTAAAGTTCGATCTTTGAATGCCATTATCTCGGGAAATACGACGCCAAACTGAATGAAAATTCGGATTCATACTGAAAACTTTTGCTTGCAGTGGTATCAATACATAAATGTAAATCAAGTTGCATTTTTGGAAGAAAATTTCATTTTTACGGGCCCAAATGTAAGAGTTAGGTTCGATCTTTGAAAGCCATTATCTCGGGAAATACGACGCCGAACTGAATGAAAATTCGGATTCATACTGTTAACTTTTGCCTGCAGTGAAATCAACACTAAATTCTATATAAAATTGTATTTTTGGAAAAAAATTCATTTTTACGGGTCTAATTTGAGACTTGGGTTGGAACTTTGAAGGCCATTTTCTCGGGAACTATGAAGCCGAATTGAAAAAAATCACGGTTTTAGACTGAAAACTAATGTATGCAGTGAAATCTATACTAAAATCTATAAAGAGTTGCATTTTTGGAAAATTTTTAATTTTTACGGGCTTTATTTGAGACTTGGGTTCGATCTTTGGAGGGCATTTTCTCGGGAACTACGGAGCCGAAATGAATGAAAATTCGGATTCATTCTGAAAACTTTTGCCTGCAGTGAAATCAAAACTAAAATCTATATAAAATTGCATTTTTGGAAAAAAAATCTTTTTTACGGACCTGATTTGAGACTTGGGTTCGATCTTTGAAAGCCATTATCTCGGGAACTACGACCCCGAACTGAAAAAAAATTACGGATTTAGACTGAAAACTATTGCATGCAGTGAAATCCATAATAAAATCTAAATAAAGTTGCTTGGGTTCGAACTTTGGAAGCCATTTTCTCGGGAACTACGACGCCGAACTGAATGAAATTACGGATTTAGACTGAAAACTATTGCATGCAGTGAAATCTATACTAAAATATATATAGAGTTGCATTTTTGGAAAAGATTTCATTACGGGCCTTAATGTAAGAGTTAGGTTCGATCTTTGAAAGCCATTATCTCAGGAACTACGACGCCGAACTGAATAAAATTGAGGATTCGTTCTGAAAACTATTGCCTGCAGTGAAATCAATACTAAAATCTAAATAAAGTTGCATTTTTGGAAAAAAAATCATTTTTACGGGCCTAATTTGCGACTTGGGTTCGAACTTTGGAGGCCATTTTCTCGGGAACTATGACGCCGAATCGAATAAAATAACGGTTTAAGACTGAAAACTATTGCATGCAGTGAAATCTATACTAAAATCTATAAAAAGTTGCATTTTTGGGAAATTTTTCATTTTTACGGGCTTTATTTGAAACTTGGGTTCGAGTTTTGGAGAATATTTTCTCGGGAACTACGACGCCAAACTGAATAAAATCCGGATTCGTAATGAAAACTTTTGCCTGCAGTGAAATCAATACTAAAATCTAAATAAAGTTGCTTGGGTTCGATCTTTGGAGGGCATTTTCTCAGGAACTACGACGCCAAACTGAATAAAATGACGGATTCGTACTGAAAACTATTGCCTGCAGTGAAATCAATACTAAAATCAAAATAAAGTTGCATTTTTGGAAAAAATTTCATTTTTACGGGCCTTAATGTAAGAGTAAGGTTCGATCTTTGAAAGCCATTACTTCGGGAAATACGACGCCGAACTGAATGAAAATTCGGATTCATACTGAAAACTTTTGCTTGCAGTGAAATCAATACTAAAATCAATATTATATTGCATTTTTGGAATTCATTGGATTCATTTTTAGGGACCTGATTTGAGACTTGGGTTCGATCTTTGGAGGCCATTTTCACGGGAACTACGACGCCGAACTGAATTAAATTACGGATTCGTACTGAAAACTATTGACTGCAGTAAAATCAATATTTAAATCTAAATAACGTTGCATTTTTGGAATAAATTTCATTTTTACGGGCCTTATTTGAGACTTGGGTTTGAACTTTGGAGGCCATTTTCTCGGGAACTGTAACGCCGAATTGATTAAAATTACGGTTTTAGACTGAAAACTATTGCATGCAGTGAAATCTATACTATAATCTATAAAAAGTTGCATTTTTGGAAAAAATTTCATTTTTACGGGCTTTATTTGAGACTTGGGTTCGATCTTAGGAGAATATTTTCTCGGAAACTACGACGCCGAACTGAATAAAAATTACGGATTCGTACTGAAAACTTTTGCCTGCAGTGAAATCAACACTTAAATCAATATAAAATTGCATTTTTGGAAAAAAAATTATTTTTACGGACCTGATTTCAGACTTGGGTTCGAACTTTGGAGGGCATTTTCTCAGGAACTACGACGCGAAACTGAATAAAATTGCGGATTCGAAATGAAAACTATTGCCTGCAGTGAAATCAATACTAAAATCAGAATAAATTTTCATTTTTGGAAAAAATTTCATTTTTACGGGCCTAATTTGAGACTTGGGATCGAAATTTGGAGGCCGTTGTCTCGGGAACTATGACGCCGAATTGAATAAAATAACGGTTATAGACTGAAAACGATTGCATGCAGTGAAATCTATACAAAAATCTATAAAGAGTTGCATTTTTGGAAAAAATTTCATTATTACGGGCTTTATTTGAGACTTGGGTTCGATCTTTGGAGGCCATTTTCTCGGGAACTACGACGCCGATCTAAATTAATTTGCGGATTCGTAATGAAAACTATTGCCTGCAGTAGAATCAATATTTAAATCTCAATAATGTTGTATTTTTGGAAAAAAAATAATTTTTACGGGCCTACTTTGAGACTTGGGTTCGAACTTTGGAGGCCATTTTCTCAGGAACTATGACGATGAATTGAATGAAAATTCGGATTCATTCTGAAAACTTTTGCCTTAAGTGAAATCAACACTAAAATATATATAAAATTGCATTTATGGAAATAAATTCATTTTTACGGACCTGATTTGAGACTTAGGTTCGATATTTGGAGGGCATTTTCTCAGGAACTACGACGCCGAACTGAATGAAATTACGGATTCGTACTGAAAACTATTGCCTTCAGTGAAATCAATACTAAAATCTAAATAAATTTGCATTTTTGGAAAAAAATTTAATTTTTACGGGCCTTAATGTAAGAGTTAGGTTCGATCTTTGAAAGCCATTATCTCAGGAACTACGACGCCGAACTGAATAAAATTGAGGATTCGTTCTGATAACTATTGCTTGCAGTGAAATCAATACTAAAATCTAAATAAATTTTGATTTTTGGAAATAATTTCATTTTTACGGGCCTTACTGTAAGAGTTACGTTAGATTTTTGAAAGCCATTATCTCGGGAAATACGACGCCGAACTGAATGAAAATTCGGATTGATATTGAAAACTTTTGCTTGCAGTGAAATCAACACTAAAATCTAAATAAAGTGGCATTTTTGGAAAAAAATTCATTATTACGGGCTTGATTTGAGACTTGGATTCAATCTTTGGAGGGCATTTTCTCAGGAACTACGACGCCAAACTGAATAAAATTACAGATTCGTACTGAAAACTAGTGCCTGTAGTAAAATCAATACTAAAATAAAAATATATTTGCATTTTTTGAAAAAATTTAATTTTTACGGGCCTTATTTGAGACTTGGGTTCGAACTTTGGAGGCCATTTTCTCAGGAACTATGACGCCGAATTGAATAAAATAACGGTTTTAGACTGAAAACTATTGCATGCATTGAAATCTATACTAAAATCTATATAGAGTTGCATTTTTGGAAAAATTTTCATTTTTACGGGCTTTATTTGAGACTTGGGTTCGATCTTTGGAAGCCATTTTCTCGGGAACTACGACGCCAAAATGAATGAAAATTCGGATTCATTCTGAAAACTTTTGCCTGAAGTGAAATCAATACTAAAATATATATAAAATTGCATTTTTGGAAATAAATTCATTTTTACGGACCTGATTTGAGACTTGGGTTCGATTTTTGGAGGGCATTTTCTCAGGAATTACGACGCCGAACTGAATAAAATTGAGGATTTGTTCTGAAAACTATTGCTTGCAGTGAAGTCAATACTAAAATCTAAATAAAGTTGCATTTTTGGAAAAGATTTCATTACGGGCCTTAATGTAAGAGTTAGGTTCGATCTTTGAAAGCCATTATCTCAGGAACTACGACGCCGAACTGAATAAAATTGAGGATTCGTTCTGAAAACTATTGCCTGCAGTGAAATCAATACTTAAATCTAAATAAAGTTGCATTTTTGGAAAAAAAATCATTTTTACGGGCCTAATTTGCGACTTGGGTTCGAACTTTGGAGGCCATTTTCTCGGGAACTATGACGCCGAATCGAATAAAATAACGGTTTAAGACTGAAAACTATTGCATGCAGTGAAATCTATACTAAAATCTATAAAAAGTTGCATTTTTGGGAAATTTTTCATTTTTACTTGCTTTATTTGAGACTCGGGTTCGATCTTTGGAGGCCATTTTCTAGGGAACTACGACGCCGAACTGAATTTTTTTCGGATTCATACTAAAATTGATGTGTTAAAGGTAAATCAATACAAAAAACTAAATAAATTGACATTTTTAGAAAAAAAATTATTTTTACGGGCCCAAATGTAAGAGTAAAGTTCGATCTTTGAATGCCATTATCTCGGGAAATACGACGCCGAACGGAATGAAAATTCGGATTCATACTGAAAACTTTTGCCTGCAGTGAAATCAACACTAAAATCCATATAAAATTGCATTTTTGGAAAAAAAATCATTTTTACGGAACTGATTTCAGACTTGGGTTCGATCTTTTTAGGGCATTTTCTCGGAAACTACGCCGCCGAACTAAATGAAATTACGGATTCGTACTGAAAACTATTGCCTGCAGTGAAATCAATACTAAAATCTAAAAAAATTTGCATTTTTGGAAATAATTTCATTTTTACGGGCCTTAATGTAAGAGTTAGGTTAGATCTTTGAAAGCCATTATCTCAGGAACTACGACGCCAAACTGATTAAAATTGAGGATTCGTTCTGATAACTTTTGCTTGCAGTGAAATCAATACTAAAATCTAAATAAATTTGCATTTTTGGAAAAAAATTCATTTTTACGGGCCTTAATGTAAGGAGTTTGGTTAGATCTTTGAAAGCCATTATCTCGGGAAATACGACGCCGAACTGAATGAAAATTCGGATTCATATTGAAAACTTTTGCCTGCAGTGAAATCAACACTAAAATCTAAATAAAGTTGCATTTTTGGAAAAAAATTCATTATTACGGGCTTGATTTGAGACTTGGATTCAATCTTTGGAGGGCATTTTCTCAGGAACTACGACGCCAAACTGAATAAAATTACGGATTCGTACTGAAAACTAGTGCCTGTAGTAAAATCAATACTAAAATCAAAATATATTTGCATTTTTTGAAAAAATTTAATTTTTACGGGCCTTATTTGAGACTTGGGTTCGAACTTTGGAGGCCATTTTCTCAGGAACTATGACGCCGAATTGAATAAAATAACGGTTTAAGACTGAAAACTATTGCATGCACTGAAATCTATACTAAAATCTATATAGAGTTGCATTTTTGGAAAAATTTTCATTTTTACGGGCTTTATTTGAGACTTGGGTTCGATCTTTGGAAGCCATTTTCTCGGGAACTACGACGCCAAAATGAATGAAAATTCGGATTCATTCTGAAAACTTTTGCCTGAAGTGAAATCAATACTAAAATATATATAAAATTGCATTTTTGGAAATAAATTCATTTTTACGGACCTGATTTGAGACTTGGGTTCAATTTTTGGAGGGCATTTTCTCAGGAATTACGACGCCGAACTGAATAAAATTGAGGATTTGTTCTGAAAACTATTGCTTGCAGTGAAGTCAATACTAAAATCTAAATAAAGTTGCATTTTTGGAAAAGATTTCATTATAAGGCCTGTATTTTTGCCATTTCATGTAAGAGTTAGGTTCGATCTTTGAAAGCCATTATCTCAGGAACTACGACGCCGAACTGAATAAAATTGAGGATTCGTTCCGAAAACTATTGCCTGCAGTGAAATCAATACTAAAATCTAAATAAAGTTGCATTTTTGGAAAAAAATTCATTTTTACGGGCCTAATTTGCGACTTGGGTTCGAACTTTGGAGGCCATTTTCTCGGGAACTATGACGCCGAATCGAATAAAATAACGGTTTAAGACTGAAAACTATTGCATGCAGTGAAATCTATACTAAAATCTATAAAAAGTTGCATTTTTGGGAAATTTTTCATTTTTACGGGCTTTATTTGAAACTTGGGTTCGAGTTTTGGAGAATATTTTCTCGGGAACTACGACGCCAAACTGAATAAAATCCGGATTCGTAATGAAAACTTTTGCCTGCAGTGAAATCAATACTAAAATCTAAATAAAGTTGCTTGGGTTCGATCTTTGGAGGGCATTTTCTCAGGAACTACGACGCCAAACTGAATAAAATGACGGATTCGTACTGAAAACTATTGCCTGCAGTGAAATCAATACTAAAATCAAAATAAAGTTGCATTTTTGGAAAAAATTTCATTTTTACGGGCCTTAATGTAAGAGTAAGGTTCGATCTTTGAAAGCCATTACTTCGGGAAATACGACGCCGAACTGAATGAAAATTCGGATTCATACTGAAAACTTTTGCTTGCAGTGAAATCAATACTAAAATCAATATTATATTGCATTTTTGGAATTCATTGGATTCATTTTTAGGGACCTGATTTGAGACTTGGGTTCGATCTTTGGAGGCCATTTTCACGGGAACTACGACGCCGAACTGAATTAAATTACGGATTCGTACTGAAAACTATTGACTGCAGTAAAATCAATATTTAAATCTAAATAACGTTGCATTTTTGGAATAAATTTCATTTTTACGGGCCTTATTTGAGACTTGGGTTTGAACTTTGGAGGCCATTTTCTCGGGAACTGTAACGCCGAATTGATTAAAATTACGGTTTTAGACTGAAAACTATTGCATGCAGTGAAATCTATACTATAATCTATAAAAAGTTGCATTTTTGGAAAAAATTTCATTTTTACGGGCTTTATTTGAGACTTGGGTTCGATCTTAGGAGAATATTTTCTCGGAAACTACGACGCCGAACTGAATAAAAATTACGGATTCGTACTGAAAACTTTTGCCTGCAGTGAAATCAACACTTAAATCAATATAAAATTGCATTTTTGGAAAAAAAATTATTTTTACGGACCTGATTTCAGACTTGGGTTCGAACTTTGGAGGGCATTTTCTCAGGAACTACGACGCGAAACTGAATAAAATTGCGGATTCGAAATGAAAACTATTGCCTGCAGTGAAATCAATACTAAAATCAGAATAAATTTTCATTTTTGGAAAAAATTTCATTTTTACGGGCCTAATTTGAGACTTGGGATCGAAATTTGGAGGCCGTTGTCTCGGGAACTATGACGCCGAATTGAATAAAATAACGGTTATAGACTGAAAACGATTGCATGCAGTGAAATCTATACAAAAATCTATAAAGAGTTGCATTTTTGGAAAAAATTTCATTATTACGGGCTTTATTTGAGACTTGGGTTCGATCTTTGGAGGCCATTTTCTCGGGAACTACGACGCCGATCTAAATTAATTTGCGGATTCGTAATGAAAACTATTGCCTGCAGTAGAATCAATATTTAAATCTCAATAATGTTGTATTTTTGGAAAAAAAATAATTTTTACGGGCCTACTTTGAGACTTGGGTTCGAACTTTGGAGGCCATTTTCTCAGGAACTATGACGATGAATTGAATGAAAATTCGGATTCATTCTGAAAACTTTTGCCTTAAGTGAAATCAACACTAAAATATATATAAAATTGCATTTATGGAAATAAATTCATTTTTACGGACCTGATTTGAGACTTAGGTTCGATATTTGGAGGGCATTTTCTCAGGAACTACGACGCCGAACTGAATGAAATTACGGATTCGTACTGAAAACTATTGCCTTCAGTGAAATCAATACTAAAATCTAAATAAATTTGCATTTTTGGAAAAAAATTTAATTTTTACGGGCCTTAATGTAAGAGTTAGGTTCGATCTTTGAAAGCCATTATCTCAGGAACTACGACGCCGAACTGAATAAAATTGAGGATTCGTTCTGATAACTATTGCTTGCAGTGAAATCAATACTAAAATCTAAATAAATTTTGATTTTTGGAAATAATTTCATTTTTACGGGCCTTACTGTAAGAGTTACGTTAGATTTTTGAAAGCCATTATCTCGGGAAATACGACGCCGAACTGAATGAAAATTCGGATTGATATTGAAAACTTTTGCTTGCAGTGAAATCAACACTAAAATCTAAATAAAGTGGCATTTTTGGAAAAAAATTCATTATTACGGGCTTGATTTGAGACTTGGATTCAATCTTTGGAGGGCATTTTCTCAGGAACTACGACGCCAAACTGAATAAAATTACAGATTCGTACTGAAAACTAGTGCCTGTAGTAAAATCAATACTAAAATAAAAATATATTTGCATTTTTTGAAAAAATTTAATTTTTACGGGCCTTATTTGAGACTTGGGTTCGAACTTTGGAGGCCATTTTCTCAGGAACTATGACGCCGAATTGAATAAAATAACGGTTTTAGACTGAAAACTATTGCATGCATTGAAATCTATACTAAAATCTATATAGAGTTGCATTTTTGGAAAAATTTTCATTTTTACGGGCTTTATTTGAGACTTGGGTTCGATCTTTGGAAGCCATTTTCTCGGGAACTACGACGCCAAAATGAATGAAAATTCGGATTCATTCTGAAAACTTTTGCCTGAAGTGAAATCAATACTAAAATATATATAAAATTGCATTTTTGGAAATAAATTCATTTTTACGGACCTGATTTGAGACTTGGGTTCGATTTTTGGAGGGCATTTTCTCAGGAATTACGACGCCGAACTGAATAAAATTGAGGATTTGTTCAGAAAACTATTGCTTGCAGTGAAGTCAATACTAAAATCTAAATAAAGTTGCATTTTTGGAAAAGATTTCATTACGGGCCTTAATGTAAGAGTTAGGTTCGATCTTTGAAAGCCATTATCTCAGGAACTACGACGCCGAACTGAATAAAATTGAGGATTCGTTCTGAAAACTATTGCCTGCAGTGAAATCAATACTTAAATCTAAATAAAGTTGCATTTTTGGAAAAAAAATCATTTTTACGGGCCTAATTTGCGACTTGGGTTCGAACTTTGGAGGCCATTTTCTCGGGAACTATGACGCCGAATCGAATAAAATAACGGTTTAAGACTGAAAACTATTGCATGCAGTGAAATCTATACTAAAATCTATAAAAAGTTGCATTTTTGGGAAATTTTTCATTTTTACTTGCTTTATTTGAGACTCGGGTTCGATCTTTGGAGGCCATTTTCTAGGGAACTACGACGCCGAACTGAATTTTTTTCGGATTCATACTAAAATTGATGTGTTAAAGGTAAATCAATACAAAAAACTAAATAAATTGACATTTTTAGAAAAAAAATTATTTTTACGGGCCCAAATGTAAGAGTAAAGTTCGATCTTTGAATGCCATTATCTCGGGAAATACGACGCCGAACGGAATGAAAATTCGGATTCATACTGAAAACTTTTGCCTGCAGTGAAATCAACACTAAAATCCATATAAAATTGCATTTTTGGAAAAAAAATCATTTTTACGGAACTGATTTCAGACTTGGGTTCGATCTTTTTAGGGCATTTTCTCGGAAACTACGCCGCCGAACTAAATGAAATTACGGATTCGTACTGAAAACTATTGCCTGCAGTGAAATCAATACTAAAATCTAAAAAAATTTGCATTTTTGGAAATAATTTCATTTTTACGGGCCTTAATGTAAGAGTTAGGTTAGATCTTTGAAAGCCATTATCTCAGGAACTACGACGCCAAACTGATTAAAATTGAGGATTCGTTCTGATAACTTTTGCTTGCAGTGAAATCAATACTAAAATCTAAATAAATTTGCATTTTTGGAAAAAAATTCATTTTTACGGGCCTTAATGTAAGGAGTTTGGTTAGATCTTTGAAAGCCATTATCTCGGGAAATACGACGCCGAACTGAATGAAAATTCGGATTCATATTGAAAACTTTTGCCTGCAGTGAAATCAACACTAAAATCTAAATAAAGTTGCATTTTTGGAAAAAAATTCATTATTACGGGCTTGATTTGAGACTTGGATTCAATCTTTGGAGGGCATTTTCTCAGGAACTACGACGCCAAACTGAATAAAATTACGGATTCGTACTGAAAACTAGTGCCTGTAGTAAAATCAATACTAAAATCAAAATATATTTGCATTTTTTGAAAAAATTTAATTTTTACGGGCCTTATTTGAGACTTGGGTTCGAACTTTGGAGGCCATTTTCTCAGGAACTATGACGCCGAATTGAATAAAATAACGGTTTAAGACTGAAAACTATTGCATGCACTGAAATCTATACTAAAATCTATATAGAGTTGCATTTTTGGAAAAATTTTCATTTTTACGGGCTTTATTTGAGACTTGGGTTCGATCTTTGGAAGCCATTTTCTCGGGAACTACGACGCCAAAATGAATGAAAATTCGGATTCATTCTGAAAACTTTTGCCTGAAGTGAAATCAATACTAAAATATATATAAAATTGCATTTTTGGAAATAAATTCATTTTTACGGACCTGATTTGAGACTTGGGTTCAATTTTTGGAGGGCATTTTCTCAGGAATTACGACGCCGAACTGAATAAAATTGAGGATTTGTTCTGAAAACTATTGCTTGCAGTGAAGTCAATACTAAAATCTAAATAAAGTTGCATTTTTGGAAAAGATTTCATTATAAGGCCTGTATTTTTGCCATTTCATGTAAGAGTTAGGTTCGATCTTTGAAAGCCATTATCTCAGGAACTACGACGCCGAACTGAATAAAATTGAGGATTCGTTCCGAAAACTATTGCCTGCAGTGAAATCAATACTAAAATCTAAATAAAGTTGCATTTTTGGAAAAAAATTCATTTTTACGGGCCTAATTTGCGACTTGGGTTCGAACTTTGGAGGCCATTTTCTCGGGAACTATGACGCCGAATCGAATAAAATAACGGTTGAAGACTGAAAACTATTGCATGCAGTGAAATCTATACTAAAATCTATAAAAAGTTGCATTTTTTTAAAAAATTTCATTTTTACGGGCCTTAATGTAAGAGTAAGGTTCGATCTTTGAAAGCCATTACTTCGGGAAATACGACGCCGACTGAATGAAAATTCGGATTCATACTGAAAACTTTTGCCTGCAGTGAAATCAATACTAAAATCAATATTATATTGCATTTTTGGAATTCATTGGATTCATTTTTAGGGACCTGATTTGAGACTTGGGTTCGATCTTTGGAGGCCATTTTCACGGGAACTACGACGCCGAACTGAATTAAATTACGGATTCGTACTGAAAACTAGTGCCTGTAGTAAAATCAATACTAAAATAAAAATATATTTGAATTTTTTGAAAAAATTTAATTTTTACGGGCCTTATTTGAGACTTGGGTTCGAACTTTGGAGGCCATTTTCTCAGGAACTATGACGCCGAATTGAATAAAATAACGGTTTTAGACTGAAATCTATTGCATGCATTGAAATCTATACTAAAATCTATATAGAGTTGCATTTTTGGAAAAATTTTCATTTTTACGGGCTTTATTTGAGACTTGGGTTCGATCTTTGGAAGCCATTTTCTCGGGAACTACGACGCCAAAATGAATGAAAATTCGGATTCATTCTGAAAACTTTTGCCTGAAGTGAAATCAATACTAAAATATATATAAAATTGCATTTTTGGAAATAAATTCATTTTTACGGACCTGATTTGAGACTTGGGTTCGATTTTTGGAAGGCATTTTCTCAGGAATTACGACGCCGAACTGAATAAAATTGAGGATTTGTTCTGAAAACTATTGCTTGCAGTGAAGTCAATACTAAAATCTAAATAAAGTTGCATTTTTGGAAAAGATTTCATTACGGGCCTTAATGTAAGAGTTAGGTTCGATCTTTGAAAGCCATTATCTCAGGAACTACGACGCCGAACTGAATAAAATTGAGGATTCGTTCTGAAAACTATTGCCTGCAGTGAAATCAATACTAAAATCTAAATAAAGTTGCATTTTTGGAAAAAAATTCATTTTTACGGGCCTAATTTGCGACTTGGGTTCGAACTTTGGAGGCCATTTTCTCGGGAACTATGACGCCGAATCGAATAAAATAACGGTTGAAGACTGAAAACTATTGCATGCAGTGAAATCTATACTAAAATCTATAAAAAGTTGCATTTTTGGAAAAAAATTCATTTTTTCGGGCCTAATTTGAGACTTGGGTTCGATCTTTGGAGGGCATTTTCTCGGGAACTTCGATTCCGAACAGAATGAAATTACGGATTCGTACTGAAAACGATTGCCTGCAGTCATCTATTGCCTGCAGTCAACTTTTGCCTGCATCAATACTAAAATCTAAATAAAGTTGCATTTTTGGAAAAAATTTCATTTTTACGGGCCTAATTTGAGACTTGGGTTCGAACTTTGGAGGCGATTTTCTCGGGAACTACGACGCCGAACTGAATAATTTTTTTTCGATTCGTACTGAAAACTATTGCCTGCAGTGAAATCAATACTAAAATTTAAATAAATTTGCATTTTTGGAAATAATTTCATTTTGACGGGCCTTAATGTAAGAGTTAGGTTCGATCTTTGAAAGCCATTATCTCAGGAACTACGACGCCGAACTGAATAAAATTGAGGATTCGTTCTGAAAACTATTGCCTGCAGTGAAATCAATACTAAAATCTAAATAAAGTTGCATTTTTGGAAAAAAATTCATTTTTTCGGGCCTAATTTGAGACTTGGGTTCGATCTTTGGAGGGCATTTTCTCGGTAACTACGACGACGAACTGAATAAATTTTTTTCGATTCGTACTGAAAACTATTGCCTGCAGTGAAATCAACACTAAAATCTATATAAAATTGCATTTTTGGAAAAAAATTCATTTTTACGGACCTGATTTGAGACGTGTGGGTTCGAACTTTGGAGGCCATTTTCGCGGGAACTACGACGCCAAACTGAATTAAATTTCGGATTCATACTAGAAATTATGTGTTGAAGTTAAATCAATACAAAAAACTAAATAAAGTTACATTTTTAGAAAAAAAATCATTTTTACGGGCCCAAATGTAAGAGTTGGGTTCGATCTTTGAAAGCCATTATCTCAGGAACTACGACACCGAACTGAATTAAATTGAGGATTCGTTCTGAAAACTATTGCCTGCAGTGAAATCAATACTAAAATCTAAATAAAGTTGCATTTTTGGAAAAAATTTCATTTTTTCGGGCCTTAATGTAAGAGTTAGGTTCGATCTTTGAAAGCCATTATCTAAGGAACTACGACACCGAACTGAATAAAATTGAGGATTCGTTCTGAAAACTATTGCCTGCAGTGAAATCAATACTAAAATCTAAATAAAGTTGCATTTTTGGAAAAATTTCATTTTTTCGGGCCTAATTTGAGACTTGGGTTCGATCTTTGGAGGGCATTTTCTCGGGAACTTCGATTCCGAACAGAATGAAATTACGGATTCGTACTGAAAACGATTGCCTGCAGTCATCTATTGCCTGCAGTCAACTTTTGCCTGCATCAACACTAAAATCTAAATAAAGTTGCATTTTTGGAAAAAATTTCATTTTTACGGGCCTAATTTGAGACTTGGGTTCGAACTTTGGAGGCCATTTTCTCGGTAACTACGACGACGAACTGAATAATTTTTTTTCGATTCGTACTGAAAACTATTGCCTGCAGTGAAATCAACACTAAAATCCATATAAAATTGCATTTTTGGAAAAAAATTCATTTGAGACGTGGGTTCGAACTTTGGAGGCCATTTTCGCGGGAACTACGACGCCAAACTGAATTAAATTTCGGATTCATACTAGAAATTATGTGTTGAAGTTAAATCGATACAAAAAACTAAATTAAGTTACATTTTTAGAAAAAAAATCATTTTTACAGGCCAAAATGTAAGAGTGAGGTTCGATCTTTGAAAGCCATTATCTCGGGAAATACAACGCCGAACTGAATGAAAATTGGGATTCATACTGAAAACTTTTGCCTGCAATGAAATCAACACTAAAATCTATATAAAATTGCATTTATGGAAAAAATTTCATTTTTACGGGCCTGATTTGAGACTTGGGTTCGATCTTTGAAGGCATTTTCTCGGGAACTACGACGCCGAACTGAATGAAATTACGGATTCGTACTGAAAACTATTGCTTGCAGTGAAATCAATACTAAAATCTAAATAAAATTGCATTTTTGGAAAAAATTTCATTTTTACGGGCCTAATTTGAGACTTGGGTTCGAACTTTGGAGGCGATTTTCTCGGGAACTACGACGCCGAACTGAATAATTTTTTTTCGATTCGTACTGGAAACTATTGCCTGCAGTGAAATCAATACTTAAATTTAAATAAAGTTGCATTTTTGGAAAAAATTTCATTTTTACGGGCCTTATTTGAGACTTGGGTTCGAACTTTGGAGGCCATTATCTCAGGAACTACGACGCCGAACTGAATAAAATTGAGGATTCGTTCTGAAAACTATTGCCTGCAGTGAAATCAATACTAAAATCTAAATAAAGTTGCATTTTTGGAAAAAATTTCATTTTTTCGGGCCTAATTTGAGACTTGGGTTCGATCTTTGGAGGGCATTTTCTCGGGAACTTCGATTCCGAACAGAATGAAATTACGGATTCGTACTGAAAACGATTGCCTGCAGTCATCTATTGCCTGCAGTCAACTTTTGCCTGCATCAATACTTAAATCTAAATAAAGTTGCATTTTTGGAAAAAAATTCATTTTTACGGGCCTAATTTGAGACTTGGGTTCGAACTTTGGAGGCCATTTTCTCGGTAACTACGACGACGAACTGAATAAATTTTTTTCGATTCGTACTGAAAACTATTGCCTGCAGTGAAATCAATACTTAAATCTATATAAAATTGCATTTATGGAAAAAATTTCATTTTTACGGGCCTGATTTGAGACTTGGGTTCGATCTTTGAAGGCATTTTCTCAGGAACTACGACGCCGAACGGAATGAAATGACGGATTCGTACTGAAAACTATTGCCTGCAGTGAAATCAATACTAAAATTTAAATAAATTTGCATTTTTGGAAATAATTTCATTTTGACGGGCCTTAATGTAAGAGTTAGGTTCGATCTTTGAAAGCCATTATCTCAGGAACTACGACGCCGAACTGAATAAAATTGAGGATTCGTTCTGAAAACTATTGCCTGCAGTGAAATCAATACTAAAATCTAAATAAAGTTGCATTTTTGGAAAAAAATTCATTTTTTCGGGCCTAATTTGAGACTTGGGTTCGATCTTTGGAGGGCATTTTCTCGGGAACTTCGATTCCGAACAGAATGAAATTACGGATTCGTACTGAAAACGATTGCCTGCAGTCATCTATTGCCTGCAGTCAACTTTTGTCTGCATCAACACTAAAATCTAAATAAAGTTGCATTTTTGGAAAAAATTTCATTTTTACGGGCCTAATTTGAGACTTGGGTTCGAACTTTGGAGGCCATTTTCTCGGTAACTACGACGACGAACTGAATAATTTTTTTTCGATTCGTACTGAAAACTATTGCCTGCAGTGAAATCAACACTAAAATCCATATAAAATTGCATTTTTGGAAATAAATTCATTTTTACGGACCTGATTTGAGACTTGGGTTCAATTTTTGGAGGGCATTTTCTCAGGAATTACGACGCCGAACTGAATAAAATTGAGGATTTGTTCTGAAAACTATTGCTTGCAGTGAAGTCAATACTAAAATCTAAATAAAGTTGCATTTTTGGAAAAGATTTCATTATAAGGCCTGTATTTTTGCCATTTCATGTAAGAGTTAGGTTCGATCTTTGAAAGCCATTATCTCAGGAACTACGACGCCGAACTGAATAAAATTGAGGATTCGTTCCGAAAACTATTGCCTGCAGTGAAATCAATACTAAAATCTAAATAAAGTTGCATTTTTGGAAAAAAATTCATTTTTACGGGCCTAATTTGCGACTTGGGTTCGAACTTTGGAGGCCATTTTCTCGGGAACTATGACGCCGAATCGAATAAAATAACGGTTGAAGACTGAAAACTATTGCATGCAGTGAAATCTATACTAAAATCTATAAAAAGTTGCATTTTTGGAAAAAATTTCATTTTTACGGGCCTTAATGTAAGAGTAAGGTTCGATCTTTGAAAGCCATTACTTCGGGAAATACGACGCCGACTGAATGAAAATTCGGATTCATACTGAAAACTTTTGCCTGCAGTGAAATCAATACTAAAATCAATATTATATTGCATTTTTGGAATTCATTGGATTCATTTTTAGGGACCTGATTTGAGACTTGGGTTCGATCTTTGGAGGTCATTTTCACGGGAACTACGACGCCGAACTGAATTAAATTACGGATTCGTACTGAAAACTAGTGCCTGTAGTAAAATCAATACTAAAATAAAAATATATTTGAATTTTTTGAAAAAATTTAATTTTTACGGGCCTTATTTGAGACTTGGGTTCGAACTTTGGAGGCCATTTTCTCAGGAACTATGACGCCGAATTGAATAAAATAACGGTTTTAGACTGAAATCTATTGCATGCATTGAAATCTATACTAAAATCTATATAGAGTTGCATTTTTGGAAAAATTTTCATTTTTACGGGCTTTATTTGAGACTTGGGTTCGATCTTTGGAAGCCATTTTCTCGGGAACTACGACGCCAAAATGAATGAAAATTCGGATTCATTCTGAAAACTTTTGCCTGAAGTGAAATCAATACTAAAATATATATAAAATTGCATTTTTGGAAATAAATTCATTTTTACGGACCTGATTTGAGACTTGGGTTCGATTTTTGGAAGGCATTTTCTCAGGAATTACGACGCCGAACTGAATAAAATTGAGGATTTGTTCTGAAAACTATTGCTTGCAGTGAAGTCAATACTAAAATCTAAATAAAGTTGCATTTTTGGAAAAGATTTCATTACGGGCCTTAATGTAAGAGTTAGGTTCGATCTTTGAAAGCCATTATCTCAGGAACTACGACGCCGAACTGAATAAAATTGAGGATTCGTTCTGAAAACTATTGCCTGCAGTGAAATCAATACTAAAATCTAAATAAAGTTGCATTTTTGGAAAAAAATTCATTTTTACGGGCCTAATTTGCGACTTGGGTTCGAACTTTGGAGGCCATTTTCTCGGGAACTATGACGCCGAATCGAATAAAATAACGGTTGAAGACTGAAAACTATTGCATGCAGTGAAATCTATACTAAAATCTATAAAAAGTTGCATTTTTGGAAAAAAATTCATTTTTTCGGGCCTAATTTGAGACTTGGGTTCGATCTTTGGAGGGCATTTTCTCGGGAACTTCGATTCCGAACAGAATGAAATTACGGATTCGTACTGAAAACGATTGCCTGCAGTCATCTATTGCCTGCAGTCAACTTTTGCCTGCATCAATACTAAAATCTAAATAAAGTTGCATTTTTGGAAAAAATTTCATTTTTACGGGCCTAATTTGAGACTTGGGTTCGAACTTTGGAGGCGATTTTCTCGGGAACTACGACGCCGAACTGAATAATTTTTTTTCGATTCGTACTGAAAACTATTGCCTGCAGTGAAATCAATACTAAAATTTAAATAAATTTGCATTTTTGGAAATAATTTCATTTTGACGGGCCTTAATGTAAGAGTTAGGTTCGATCTTTGAAAGCCATTATCTCAGGAACTACGACGCCGAACTGAATAAAATTGAGGATTCGTTCTGAAAACTATTGCCTGCAGTGAAATCAATACTAAAATCTAAATAAAGTTGCATTTTTGGAAAAAAATTCATTTTTTCGGGCCTAATTTGAGACTTGGGTTCGATCTTTGGAGGGCATTTTCTCGGTAACTACGACGACGAACTGAATAAATTTTTTTCGATTCGTACTGAAAACTATTGCCTGCAGTGAAATCAACACTAAAATCTATATAAAATTGCATTTTTGGAAAAAAATTCATTTTTACGGACCTGATTTGAGACGTGTGGGTTCGAACTTTGGAGGCCATTTTCGCGGGAACTACGACGCCAAACTGAATTAAATTTCGGATTCATACTAGAAATTATGTGTTGAAGTTAAATCAATACAAAAAACTAAATAAAGTTACATTTTTAGAAAAAAAATCATTTTTACGGGCCCAAATGTAAGAGTTGGGTTCGATCTTTGAAAGCCATTATCTCAGGAACTACGACACCGAACTGAATTAAATTGAGGATTCGTTCTGAAAACTATTGCCTGCAGTGAAATCAATACTAAAATCTAAATAAAGTTGCATTTTTGGAAAAAATTTCATTTTTTCGGGCCTTAATGTAAGAGTTAGGTTCGATCTTTGAAAGCCATTATCTAAGGAACTACGACACCGAACTGAATAAAATTGAGGATTCGTTCTGAAAACTATTGCCTGCAGTGAAATCAATACTAAAATCTAAATAAAGTTGCATTTTTGGAAAAATTTCATTTTTTCGGGCCTAATTTGAGACTTGGGTTCGATCTTTGGAGGGCATTTTCTCGGGAACTTCGATTCCGAACAGAATGAAATTACGGATTCGTACTGAAAACGATTGCCTGCAGTCATCTATTGCCTGCAGTCAACTTTTGCCTGCATCAACACTAAAATCTAAATAAAGTTGCATTTTTGGAAAAAATTTCATTTTTACGGGCCTAATTTGAGACTTGGGTTCGAACTTTGGAGGCCATTTTCTCGGTAACTACGACGACGAACTGAATAATTTTTTTTCGATTCGTACTGAAAACTATTGCCTGCAGTGAAATCAACACTAAAATCCATATAAAATTGCATTTTTGGAAAAAAATTCATTTGAGACGTGGGTTCGAACTTTGGAGGCCATTTTCGCGGGAACTACGACGCCAAACTGAATTAAATTTCGGATTCATACTAGAAATTATGTGTTGAAGTTAAATCGATACAAAAAACTAAATTAAGTTACATTTTTAGAAAAAAAATCATTTTTACAGGCCAAAATGTAAGAGTGAGGTTCGATCTTTGAAAGCCATTATCTCGGGAAATACAACGCCGAACTGAATGAAAATTGGGATTCATACTGAAAACTTTTGCCTGCAATGAAATCAACACTAAAATCTATATAAAATTGCATTTATGGAAAAAATTTCATTTTTACGGGCCTGATTTGAGACTTGGGTTCGATCTTTGAAGGCATTTTCTCGGGAACTACGACGCCGAACTGAATGAAATTACGGATTCGTACTGAAAACTATTGCTTGCAGTGAAATCAATACTAAAATCTAAATAAAATTGCATTTTTGGAAAAAATTTCATTTTTACGGGCCTAATTTGAGACTTGGGTTCGAACTTTGGAGGCGATTTTCTCGGGAACTACGACGCCGAACTGAATAATTTTTTTTCGATTCGTACTGGAAACTATTGCCTGCAGTGAAATCAATACTTAAATTTAAATAAAGTTGCATTTTTGGAAAAAATTTCATTTTTACGGGCCTTATTTGAGACTTGGGTTCGAACTTTGGAGGCCATTATCTCAGGAACTACGACGCCGAACTGAATAAAATTGAGGATTCGTTCTGAAAACTATTGCCTGCAGTGAAATCAATACTAAAATCTAAATAAAGTTGCATTTTTGGAAAAAATTTCATTTTTTCGGGCCTAATTTGAGACTTGGGTTCGATCTTTGGAGGGCATTTTCTCGGGAACTTCGATTCCGAACAGAATGAAATTACGGATTCGTACTGAAAACGATTGCCTGCAGTCATCTATTGCCTGCAGTCAACTTTTGCCTGCATCAATACTTAAATCTAAATAAAGTTGCATTTTTGGAAAAAAATTCATTTTTACGGGCCTAATTTGAGACTTGGGTTCGAACTTTGGAGGCCATTTTCTCGGTAACTACGACGACGAACTGAATAAATTTTTTTCGATTCGTACTGAAAACTATTGCCTGCAGTGAAATCAATACTTAAATCTATATAAAATTGCATTTATGGAAAAAATTTCATTTTTACGGGCCTGATTTGAGACTTGGGTTCGATCTTTGAAGGCATTTTCTCAGGAACTACGACGCCGAACGGAATGAAATGACGGATTCGTACTGAAAACTATTGCCTGCAGTGAAATCAATACTAAAATTTAAATAAATTTGCATTTTTGGAAATAATTTCATTTTGACGGGCCTTAATGTAAGAGTTAGGTTCGATCTTTGAAAGCCATTATCTCAGGAACTACGACGCCGAACTGAATAAAATTGAGGATTCGTTCTGAAAACTATTGCCTGCAGTGAAATCAATACTAAAATCTAAATAAAGTTGCATTTTTGGAAAAAAATTCATTTTTTCGGGCCTAATTTGAGACTTGGGTTCGATCTTTGGAGGGCATTTTCTCGGGAACTTCGATTCCGAACAGAATGAAATTACGGATTCGTACTGAAAACGATTGCCTGCAGTCATCTATTGCCTGCAGTCAACTTTTGTCTGCATCAACACTAAAATCTAAATAAAGTTGCATTTTTGGAAAAAATTTCATTTTTACGGGCCTAATTTGAGACTTGGGTTCGAACTTTGGAGGCCATTTTCTCGGTAACTACGACGACGAACTGAATAATTTTTTTTCGATTCGTACTGAAAACTATTGCCTGCAGTGAAATCAACACTAAAATCCATATAAAATTGCATTTTTGGAAAAAAATTCATTTGAGACGTGGGTTCGAACTTTGGAGGCCATTTTCGCGGGAACTACGACGCCAAACTGAATTAAATTTCGGATTCATACTAGAAATTATGTGTTGAAGTTAAATCGATACAAAAAACTAAATTAAGTTACATTTTTAGAAAAAAAATCATTTTTACAGGCCAAAATGTAAGAGTGAGGTTCGATCTTTGAAAGCCATTATCTCGGGAAATACAACGCCTAACTGAATGAAAATTCGGATTCATACTGAAAACTTTTGCCTGCAATGAAATCAACACTAAAATCTATATAAAATTGCATTTATGGAAAAAATTTCATTTTTACGGGCCTGATTTGAGACTTGGGTTCGATCTTTGAAGGCATTTTCTCAGGAACTACGACGCCGAACGGAATGAAATGACGGATTCGTACTGAAAACTATTGCCTGCAGTGAAATCAACACTTAAATCTATATAAAATTGCATTTTTGGAAAAAAAATCATTTTTACGGACCTGATTTGAAACATGGGTTCGATCTTTGGAGGGCATTTTCTCAGGAACTACGACGCCGAACTGAATGAAATTACGGATTCGTTCTGAAAACTATTGCTTGCAGTGAAATCAATACTAAAATCTAAATAAAATTGCATTTTTGGAAAAAATTTCATTTTTACGGGCCTGATTTTAGACTTGGGTTCGATCTTTGGAGGGCATTTTCTCGGGAACTACGACGCCGAACTGAATGAAATTACGGATTCGTACTGAAAACTATTGCTTGCAGTGAAATCAATACTAAAATTTAAATAAAGTTGCATTTTTGGAAAAAATTTCATTTTTTATTTGGCCTTATTTGGACTTGGGTTCGAACTTTGGAGGCCATTTTCTCGGGAACTAAGACGCCGAACTGAATAAAATTACGGATTCGAACTGAAAACTATTGCCTGCAGTGAAATCAATACTAAAAACTAAATAAAGTTGCATTTTTGGAAAAAATTTCATTTTTACGGGCCTAATTTGAGACTTGGGTTTGAACTTTGGAGGCCATTTTCTCGGGAACTACGACGCCGAACTAAATTAAATTTTGGATTCATACTAGAAATTATGTGTTGAAGTTAAATCAATACAAAAAACTAAATAAAAAACATTTTTAGAAAAAAAATCATTTTTACGGGCCCAAATGTAAGAGTTAGGTTCGATCTTTGAAAGCCATTATCTCGGGAAATACGACGCCGAACTGAATAAAAATTCGGATTCATACTGTTAACTTTTGCCTGCAGTGAAATCAACACTAAAATCTATATAAAATTGTATTTTTGGAAAAAAATTCATTTTTACGGGTCTAATTTGAGACTTGGGTTGGAACTTTGAAGGCCATTTTCTCGGGAACTATGAAGCCGAATTGAAAAAAATTACGGTTTTAGACTGAAAATTAATGCATGCAGTGAAATCTATACTAAAATCTATAAAGAGTTGCATTTTTGGAAAATTTTTAATTTTTACGGGCTTTATTTGAGACTTGGGTTCGATCTTTGGAGGGCATTTTCTCGGGAACTACGAAGCCGAAATGAATGAAAATTCGGATTCATTCTGAAAACTTTTGCCTGCAGTGAAATCAAAACTAAAATCTATATAAAATTGCATTTTTGGAAAAAAAATCTTTTTTACGGACCTGATTTGAGACTTGGGTTCGATCTTTGAAAGCCATTATCTCGGGAACTACGACCCCGAACTGAAAAAAAATTACGGATTTAGACTGAAAACTATTGCATGCAGTGAAATCCATAATAAAATCTAAATAAAGTTACATTTTTCGAAAAAATTTCATTTTTACGGGCCTAATTTGAGACTTGGGTTCGAACTTTGGAGGCCATTTTCTCGGGAACTACGACGCCGAACTGAATGAAATTACGGATTTAGACTGAAAACTATTGCATGCAGTGAAATCTATACTAAAATCTAATTAGAGTTGCTTTTTTGGAAAATTTTTCATTTTAACGGGCTTTATTTGAAACTTAGGTTCGACCTTTGGAGAATATTTTCTCGGGAACTACGACGCCGAACTAAAAAAAATTTCGGATTCGTACTGAAAACTTTTGCCTGCAGTGAAATCAACACTAAAATCTATATAAAATTGCATTTTTGGAAAAAATTTTCATTTTTACGGGACTAATTTGAGACTTGGGTTCGAACTATGGAGGCCATTTTTTCGGGAACTACGACGCCGAACTGAATAAAATTACGGATTCGTACTGGAAACTATTACCTGCAGTGAAATCGATTCTAAAATCTAAATAAAGTTGCATTTTTGGAAAAATTTCATTTTTACGGGACTAATTTGAGACTTGGGTTCGAACTTTCACTCTGTTGGTTCGAACTGGAGGCCATTTTCTCGGGAACTACGACGCCGAACTGAATGAAATTACGGATTTAGACTGAAAACTATT
Source organism: Hesperophylax consimilis (assembly GCF_061612785.1). Lineage (NCBI taxonomy): Eukaryota > Metazoa > Arthropoda > Insecta > Trichoptera > Limnephilidae > Hesperophylax > Hesperophylax consimilis. Next base: position 4,352,014 of record NC_142863.1, on the reverse strand, counting down.
GCATGCAGTGAAATCTATACTAATATATATATAGAGTTGCATTTTTGGAACATTTTTCATTTTTACGGCCTTTTTTGAAACTTGGGTTCGACCTTTGGAGAATATTTTCTCGGGAACTACGACGCCGAACTGAATAAAATCCGGATTCGTAATGAAAACTTTTGCCTGCAGTGAAATCAATACTAAAATCTATATAAAATTGCATTTTTGGAAAAAAAATCATTTTTACGGACCTGATTTGAGACTTGGGTTCGATCTTTGGAGGGCATTTTCTCGGGAACTACGACGCCGAACGGAAAGAAATTACGGATTCGTACTGAAAACTATTGCCTGCAGTGAAATCAATACTAAAATCTAAATAAAGTTGCTTGGGTTCGAACTTTGGAAGCCATTTTCTCGGGAACTACGACGCCGAACTGAATGAAATTACGGATTTAGACTGAAAACTATTGCATGCAGTGAAATCTATACTAAAATATATATAGAGTTGCATTTTTGGAACATTTTTCATTTTTACGGGCTTTATTTGAAACTTGGGTTCGACCTTTGGAGAATATTTTCTCGGGAACTACGACGCCGAACTGAATAAAATCCGGATTCGTAATGAAAACTTTTGCCTGCAGTGAAATCAAAACTAAAATCTATATAAAAATGCATTTTCGGAAAAAAAATCATTTTTACCGACCTGATTTGAGACTTGGGTTCGAACTTTGTAGGCCATTTTCTCGGGAACTACGACGCCGAACTGAATGAAATTACGGATTTAGACTGAAAACTATTGCATGCAGTGAAATCTATACTAAAATATATATAGAGTTGCATTTTTGGAACATTTTTCATTTTTACGGGCTTTATTTGAAACTTGGGTTCGAGTTTTGGAGAATATTTTCTCGGGAACTACGACGCCGAACTGAATAAAATCCGGATTCGTAATGAAAACTTTTGCCTGCAGTGAAATCAATACTAAAATCTAAATAAAGTTGCTTGGGTTCGATCTTTGGAGGGCATTTTCTCAGGAACTACGACGCCAAACTGAATAAAATGACGGATTCGTACTGAAAACTATTGCCTGCAGTGAAATCAACACTAAAATCTATATAAAATTGCATTTTTGGAAAAAATTTCATTTTTACGGGCCTGATTTTAGACTTGGAATCGACCTTTGGAGAATATTTTCTCGGGAACTACGACGCCGAACTGAATAAAATCCGGATTCGTTATGAAAACTTTTGCCTGCAGTGAAATCAATACTAAAATCTAAATAAAGTTGAATTTTTCGAAAAAATTTCATTTTTTCGGGCCTAATTTGAGACTTGGGTTCGATCTTTGGAGGGCATTTTCTCGGGAACTTCGATTCCGAACAGAATGAAATTACGGATTCGTACTGAAAACGATTGCCTGCAGTCATCTATTGCCTGCAGTCAACTTTTGCCTGCATCAACACTAAAATCTAAATAAAGTTGCATTTTTGGAAAAAATTTCATTTTTACGGGCCTAATTTGAGACTTGGGTTCGAACTTTGGAGGCCATTTTCTCGGTAACTACGACGACGAACTGAATAATTTTTTTTCGATTCGTACTGAAAACTATTGCCTGCAGTGAAATCAACACTAAAATCCATATAAAATTGCATTTTTGGAAAAAAATTCATTTGAGACGTGGGTTCGAACTTTGGAGGCCATTTTCGCGGGAACTACGACGCCAAACTGAATTAAATTTCGGATTCATACTAGAAATTATGTGTTGAAGTTAAATCGATACAAAAAACTAAATTAAGTTACATTTTTCGAAAAAAAATCATTTTTCCAGGCCAAAATGTAAGAGTGAGGTTCGATCTTTGAAAGCCATTATCTCGGGAAATACAACGCCGAACTGAATGAAAATTCGGATTCATACTGAAAACTTTTGCCTGCAATGAAATCAACACTAAAATCTATATAAAATTGCATTTATGGAAAAATTTTCATTTTTACGGGCCTGATTTGAGACTTGGGTTCGATCTTTGAAGGCATTTTCTCAGGAACTACGACGCCGAACGGAATGAAATGACGGATTCGTACTGAAAACTATTGCCTGCAGTGAAATCAACACTTAAATCTATATAAAATTGCATTTTTGGAAAAAAAATCATTTTTACGGACCTGATTTGAAACATGGGTTCGATCTTTGGAGGGCATTTTCTCGGGAACTACGACGCCGAACTGAATGAAATTACGGATTCGTACTGAAAACTATTGCTTGCAGTGAAATCAATACTAAAATCTAAATAAAATTGCATTTTTGGAAAAAATTTCATTTTTACGGGCCTGATTTTAGACTTGGGTTCGATCTTTGGAGGGCATTTTCTCGGGAACTACGACGCCGAACTGAATGAAATTACGGATTCGTACTGAAAACTATTGCTTGCAGTGAAATCAATACTAAAATTTAAATAAAGTTGCATTTTTGGAAAAAATTTCATTTTTTATTTGGCCTTATTTGGACTTGGGTTCGAACTTTGGAGGCCATTTTCTCGGGAACTAAGACGCCGAACTGAATAAAATTACGGATTCGAACTGAAAACTATTGCCTGCAGTGAAATCAATACTAAAAACTAAATAAAGTTGCATTTTTGGAAAAAATTTCATTTTTACGGGCCTAATTTGAGACTTGGGTTTGAACTTTGGAGGCCATTTTCTCGGGAACTACAACGCCGAACTAAATTAAATTTTGGATTCATACTAGAAATTATGTGTTGAAGTTAAATCAATACAAAAAACTAAATAAAAAACATTTTTAGAAAAAAAATCATTTTTACGGGCCCAAATGTAAGAGTTAGGTTCGATCTTTGAAAGCCATTATCTCGGGAAATACGACGCCGAACTGAATGAAAATTCGGATTCATACTGTTAACTTTTGCCTGCAGTGAAATCAACACTAAAATCTATATAAAATTGTATTTTTGGAAAAAAATTCATTTTTACGGGTCTAATTTGAGACTTGGGTTGGAACTTTGAAGGCCATTTTCTCGGGAACTATGAAGCCGAATTGAAAAAAATTACGGTTTTAGACTGAAAATTAATGCATGCAGTGAAATCTATACTAAAATCTATAAAGAGTTGCATTTTTGGAAAATTTTTAATTTTTACGGGCTTTATTTGAGACTTGGGTTCGATCTTTGGAGGGCATTTTCTCGGGAACTACGAAGCCGAAATGAATGAAAATTCGGATTCATTCTGAAAACTTTTGCCTGCAGTGAAATCAAAACTAAAATCTATATAAAATTGCATTTTTGGAAAAAAAATCTTTTTTACGGACCTGATTTGAGACTTGGGTTCGATCTTTGAAAGCCATTATCTCGGGAACTACGACCCCGAACTGAAAAAAAATTACGGATTTAGACTGAAAACTATTGCATGCAGTGAAATCCATAATAAAATCTAAATAAAGTTACATTTTTCGAAAAAATTTCATTTTTACGGGCCTAATTTGAGACTTGGGTTCGAACTTTGGAGGCCATTTTCTCGGGAACTACGACGCCGAACTGAATGAAATTACGGATTTAGACTGAAAACTATTGCATGCAGTGAAATCTATACTAAAATCTAATTAGAGTTGCTTTTTTGGAAAATTTTTCATTTTAACGGGCTTTATTTGAAACTTAGGTTCGACCTTTGGAGAATATTTTCTCGGGAACTACGACGCCGAACTAAAAAAAATTTCGGATTCGTACTGAAAACTTTTGCCTGCAGTGAAATCAACACTAAAATCTATATAAAATTGCATTTTTGGAAAAAATTTTCATTTTTACGGGACTAATTTGAGACTTGGGTTCGAACTATGGAGGCCATTTTTTCGGGAACTACGACGCCGAACTGAATAAAATTACGGATTCGTACTGGAAACTATTACCTGCAGTGAAATCGATTCTAAAATCTAAATAAAGTTGCATTTTTGGAAAAATTTCATTTTTACGGGACTAATTTGAGACTTGGGTTCGAACTTTCACTCTGTTGGTTCGAACTGGAGGCCATTTTCTCGGGAACTACGACGCCGAACTGAATGAAATTACGGATTTAGACTGAAAACTATTGCATGCAGTGAAATCTATACTAATATATATATAGAGTTGCATTTTTGGAACATTTTTCATTTTTACGGCCTTTTTTGAAACTTGGGTTCGACCTTTGGAGAATATTTTCTCGGGAACTACGACGCCGAACTGAATAAAATCCGGATTCGTAATGAAAACTTTTGCCTGCAGTGAAATCAATACTAAAATCTATATAAAATTGCATTTTTGGAAAAAAAATCATTTTTACGGACCTGATTTGAGACTTGGGTTCGATCTTTGGAGGGCATTTTCTCGGGAACTACGAGGCCGAACGGAAAGAAATTACGGATTCGTACTGAAAACTATTGCCTGCAGTGAAATCAATACTAAAATCTAAATAAAGTTGCTTGGGTTCGAACTTTGGAAGCCATTTTCTCGGGAACTACGACGCCGAACTGAATGAAATTACGGATTTAGACTGAAAACTATTGCATGCAGTGAAATCTATACTAAAATATATATAGAGTTGCATTTTTGGAACATTTTTCATTTTTACGGGCTTTATTTGAAACTTGGGTTCGACCTTTGGAGAATATTTTCTCGGGAACTACGACGCCGAACTGAATAAAATCCGGATTCGTAATGAAAACTTTTGCCTGCAGTGAAATCAAAACTAAAATCTATATAAAAATGCATTTTCGGAAAAAAAATCATTTTTACCGACCTGATTTGAGACTTGGGTTCGAACTTTGTAGGCCATTTTCTCGGGAACTACGACGCCGAACTGAATGAAATTACGGATTTAGACTGAAAACTATTGCATGCAGTGAAATCTATACTAAAATATATATAGAGTTGCATTTTTGGAACATTTTTCATTTTTACGGGCTTTATTTGAAACTTGGGTTCGAGTTTTGGAGAATATTTTCTCGGGAACTACGACGCCGAACTGAATAAAATCCGGATTCGTAATGAAAACTTTTGCCTGCAGTGAAATCAATACTAAAATCTAAATAAAGTTGCTTGGGTTCGATCTTTGGAGGGCATTTTCTCAGGAACTACGACGCCAAACTGAATAAAATGACGGATTCGTACTGAAAACTATTGCCTGCAGTGAAATCAACACTAAAATCTATATAAAATTGCATTTTTGGAAAAAATTTCATTTTTACGGGCCTGATTTTAGACTTGGGTTCGACCTTTGGAGAATATTTTCTCGGGAACTACGACGCCGAACTGAATAAAATCCGGATTCGTTATGAAAACTTTTGCCTGCAGTGAAATCAATACTAAAATCTAAATAAAGTTGCATTTTTCGAAAAAATTTCATTTTTACGGGCCTAATTTGAGACTTGGGTTCGAACTTTGGAGGCCATTTTCTCGGGAAATACGACGCCGAACGGAATGAAAATTCGGATTCATACTGAAAACTTTTGCCTGCAGTGAAATCAACACTAAAATCTAAATAAAGTTGCATTTTTGGAAAAAAATTCATTATTACGGGCTTGATTTGAGACTTGGATTCAATCTTTGGAGGGCATTTTCTCAGGAACTACGACGCCAAACTGAATAAAATTACGGATTCGTACTGAAAACTAGTGCCTGTAGTAAAATCAATACTAAAATCAAAATAAATTTGCATTTTTTGAAAAAATTTAATTTTTACGGGCCTTATTTGAGACTTGGGTTCGAACTTTGGAGGCCATTTTCTCGGGAACTATGACGCCCAATCGAATAAAATAACGGTTGAAGACTGAAAATTATTGCATGCAGTGAAATCTATACTAAAATCTATAAAAAGTTGCATTTTTGGGAAATTTTTCATTTTTACTTGCTTTATTTGAGACTCGGGTTCGATCTTTGGAGGCCATTTTCTAGGGAACTACGACGCCGAACTAAATTTTTTTTTCGGATTCGTACTAAAATTGATGTGTTAAAGGTAAATCAATACAAAAAACTAAATAAATTGACATTTTTAGAAAAAAAATCATTTTTACGGGCCCAAATGTAAGAGTAAAGTTCGATCTTTGAATGCCATTATCTCGGGAAATACGACGCCAAACTGAATGAAAATTCGGATTCATACTGAAAACTTTTGCTTGCAGTGAAATCAATACATAAATGTAAATCAAGTTGCATTTTTGGAAGAAAATTTCATTTTTACGGGCCTAATTTGAGACTTTGGTTCGAACTTTGGAGGCCATTTTCTCGGGAACTACGACGCCGAACTGAATGAAATTTCGGATTCACACTGAAAACTATGTTTCGAAGTAAAATCAATACCAAAAACTCAATAAAATATTTTTTTAGAAAAAAAATCATTTTTAAGGGCCTTCATATAAGAGTGAGGTTCGATCTTTGAAAGCCATTATCTCAGGAACTACGACGCCGAACTGAATAAAATTCAGGATTCGTTCTGAAAACTATTTCCTGCAGTGAAATCAATACTAAAATCTAAATAAAGTTGCATTTTTGGAAAAAAAATCATTTTTACGGGCCTAATTTGAGACTTGGGTTCGAACTTTGGAGGCCATTTTCTCGGGAACTATGACGCCGAATTGAATAAAATAACTGTTTTAGACTGAAACTTTTGCATGCAGTGAAATCTATACTAAAATCTATAAAGAGTTGCATTTTTGGAAAAAATTTCATTATTACGGGCTTTATTTGAGACTTGGGTTGGAACTTTGGAAGGCATTTTCTCAGGAACTACGACGCCGAACTGAATAAAATAACGGATTCGTACTAAAAAACTGTTCCCTGCAGTGAAATCAATACTCAAATCTAAATAAATTTGCATTTTTGGAAAAAATTTCATTTTTACGGGCCTAATTTGAGACTTGGATTCGAACTTTAGAGGCCGTTTTCTCGGGAACTACGACGCCGAACTAAATGAAATTTCGGATTCACACTGAAAACTATGTTTCGAAGTGAAATCAATACAAAAAACTAAATAAAATATTTTTTTAGAAAAAAAATCATTTTTAAGGGCCTTCATATAAGATTAGGTTCGATCTTTGAAAGCCAATATCTCAGGAACTACGACGCCGAACTCAATAAAATTGAGGATTTGTTCTGAAAACTATTGCCTCCAGTGAAATCAATACTTAAATCAAAATAAAGTTGCATTTTTGGAAAAAATTTCATTTTTACGGGCCTTAATGTAAGAGTAAGGTTCGATCTTTGAAAGCCATTACTTCGGGAAATACGACGCCGAAATGAATGAAAATTCGGATTCATACTGAAAACTTTTGCCTGCAGTGAAATCAATACTAAAATCAATATTATATTCCATTTTTGGAATTCATTGGATTCATTTTTAGGGACCTGATTTGAGACTTGGGTTCGATCTTTGGAGGCCATTTTCACGGGAACTACGACGCCGAACTGAAATAAATTACGGATTCGTACTGAAAACTATTGCCTGCAGTGGATTATTTATTAAAATCAAAATAAATTTGCATTTTTGGATATAATTTCATTTTTACGGGTCTTAATGTAATAGTTAGGTTCGATCTTTGAAAGCCATTATCTCGGGAAATACGACGCCGAACTGAATGAAAATTTGGATTCATACTGAAAACTTTTGCCTGCAGTGAAATCAATACTAAAATCTAAATAAAGTTGCATTTTTGGAAAAAATTTCATTTTTACGGACCTGATTTCAGACTTAGGTTTGATCTTTGGAGGCCATTTTCTCGGGAACTACGACGCCGAACTGGATAAAATGACGGATGCGTACAAAAAACTTTTGCCTGCAGTGAAAACAACACTAAAATCTTTATTAAATTTTATTTTTGGAAAAAAATTCATTTTTACGGGCTTGATTTGAGACTTGCGTTCGATCTTAGGAGAATGTTTTCTCGGGAACTATGACGCCGAACTGAATAAAATTTCGGATTCGTACTGAAAACTTTTGCCTGCAGTGAAATCATTACTTAAATCAATATAAAATTGAATTTTTGGAAAAAAATTCATTTTTACGGAACTGATTTCAGACTTGGGTTCGATCTTTGGAGGTAATTTTCTCGGGATCTACGACGCCGAAATAAATGAAATAACGGATTCGTACTGAAAACTATTGACTGCAGTAAAATCAATATTTAAATCTAAATAACGTTGCATTTTTCGAAAAAATTTCATTTTTACGGGCCTTATTTGAGACTTGGGTTTGAACTTTGGAGGCCATTTTCTCGGGAACTGTAACGCCGAATTGAATAAAATTACGGTTTTAGACTGAAAACTATTGCATGCAGTGAAATCTATACTATAATCTATAAAAAGTTGCATTTTTGGAAAAAATTCATTTTTACGGGCTTTATTTGAGACTTGGGTTCGATCTTAGGAGAATATTTTCTCGGAAACTACGACGCCGAACTGAATAAAAATTACGGATTCGTACTGAAAACTTTTGCCTGCAGTGAAATCAACACTTAAATCAATATAAAATTGCATTTTTGGAAAAAAAATTATTTTTACGGACCTGATTTCAGACTTGGGTTCGATCTTTGGAGGGCATTTTCTCAGGAACTACGACGCGAAACTGAATAAATTTGCGGATTCGAAATGAAAACTATTGCCTGCAGTGAAATCAATACTAAAATCAGAATAAATTTTCATTTTTGGAAAAAATTTCATTTTTACGGGCCTAATTTGAGACTTGGGTTCGAACTTTGGAGGCCGTTGTCTCGGGAACTATGATGCCGAATTAAATAAAATTACGGTTTTAGACTGAAAACTATTGCATGCAGTGAAATCTATACTATAATCTATAAAAAGTTGCATTTTTGGAAAAAATTTCATTATTACGGGCTTTATTTGAGACTTGGGTTCGATCTTTGGAGGCCATTTTCTCGGGAACTATGACGATGAATTGAATGAAAATTCGGATTCATTCTGAAAACTTTTGCCTTAAGTGAAATCAACACTTAAATATATATAAAATTGCATTTATAGAAATAAATTCATTTTTACGGACCTGATTTGAGACTTGGGTTCGATATTTGGAGGGCATTTTCTCAGGAACTACGACGCCGAACTGAATGAAATTGCGGATTTGTACTGAAAACTATTGCCTTCAGTGAAATCAACACTAAAATCTAAATAAAGTTGCATTTTTGGAAAAAAATTCATTATTACGGGCTTGATTTGAGACTTGGATTCAATCTTTGGAGGGCATTTTCTCAGGAACTACGACGCCAAAATGAATAAAATTACGGATTCGTACTGAAAACTAGTGCCTGTAGTAAAATCAATACTAAAATCAAAATAAATTTGCATTTTTTGAAAAAATTTAATTTTTACGGGCCTTATTTATAGAAATAAATTCATTTTTACGGACCTGATTTGAGACTTGGGTTCGAACTTTGGAGGCCATTTTCTCGGGAACTATGACGCCCAATCGAATAAAATAACGGTTGAAGACTGAAAACTATTGCATGCAGTGAAATCTATACTAAAATCTATAAAAAGTTGCATTTTTGGGAAATTTTTCATTTTTACTTGCTTTATTTGAGACTCGGGTTCGATCTTTGGAGGCCATTTTCTAGGGAACTACGACGCCGAACTAAATTTTTTTTTCGGATTCATACTAAAATTGATGTGTTAAAGGTAAATCAATACAAAAAACTAAATAAATTGAAATTTTTAGAAAAAAAATCATTTTACGGGCCCAAATGTAAGAGTAAAGTTCGATCTTTGAATGCCATTATCTCGGGAAATACGACGCCGAACTGAATGAAAATTCGGATTCATACTGTTAACTTTTGCCTGCAGTGAAATCAACACTAAATTCTATATAAAATTGTATTTTTGGAAAAAAATTCATTTTTACGGGTCTAATTTGAGACTTGGGTTGGAACTTTGGAGGCCATTTTCTCGGGAACTATGACGCCCAATCGAATAAAATAACGGTTGAAGACTGAAAACTATTGCATGCAGTGAAATCTATACTAAAATCTATAAAAAGTTGCATTTTTGGGAAATTTTTCATTTTTACTTGCTTTATTTGAGACTCGGGTTCGATCTTTGGAGGCCATTTTCTAGGGAACTACGACGCCGAACTAAATTTTTTTTTCGGATTCATACTAAAATTGATGTGTTAAAGGTAAATCAATACAAAAAACTAAATAAATTGAAATTTTTAGAAAAAAAATCATTTTTACGGGCCCAAATGTAAGAGTAAAGTTCGATCTTTGAATGCCATTATCTCGGGAAATACGACGCCAAACTGAATGAAAATTCGGATTCATACTGAAAACTTTTGCTTGCAGTGGTATCAATACATAAATGTAAATCAAGTTGCATTTTTGGAAGAAAATTTCATTTTTACGGGCCCAAATGTAAGAGTTAGGTTCGATCTTTGAAAGCCATTATCTCGGGAAATACGACGCCGAACTGAATGAAAATTCGGATTCATACTGTTAACTTTTGCCTGCAGTGAAATCAACACTAAATTCTATATAAAATTGTATTTTTGGAAAAAAATTCATTTTTACGGGTCTAATTTGAGACTTGGGTTGGAACTTTGAAGGCCATTTTCTCGGGAACTATGAAGCCGAATTGAAAAAAATCACGGTTTTAGACTGAAAACTAATGTATGCAGTGAAATCTATACTAAAATCTATAAAGAGTTGCATTTTTGGAAAATTTTTAATTTTTACGGGCTTTATTTGAGACTTGGGTTCGATCTTTGGAGGGCATTTTCTCGGGAACTACGGAGCCGAAATGAATGAAAATTCGGATTCATTCTGAAAACTTTTGCCTGCAGTGAAATCAAAACTAAAATCTATATAAAATTGCATTTTTGGAAAAAAAATCTTTTTTACGGACCTGATTTGAGACTTGGGTTCGATCTTTGAAAGCCATTATCTCGGGAACTACGACCCCGAACTGAAAAAAAATTACGGATTTAGACTGAAAACTATTGCATGCAGTGAAATCCATAATAAAATCTAAATAAAGTTGCTTGGGTTCGAACTTTGGAAGCCATTTTCTCGGGAACTACGACGCCGAACTGAATGAAATTACGGATTTAGACTGAAAACTATTGCATGCAGTGAAATCTATACTAAAATATATATAGAGTTGCATTTTTGGAAAAGATTTCATTACGGGCCTTAATGTAAGAGTTAGGTTCGATCTTTGAAAGCCATTATCTCAGGAACTACGACGCCGAACTGAATAAAATTGAGGATTCGTTCTGAAAACTATTGCCTGCAGTGAAATCAATACTAAAATCTAAATAAAGTTGCATTTTTGGAAAAAAAATCATTTTTACGGGCCTAATTTGCGACTTGGGTTCGAACTTTGGAGGCCATTTTCTCGGGAACTATGACGCCGAATCGAATAAAATAACGGTTTAAGACTGAAAACTATTGCATGCAGTGAAATCTATACTAAAATCTATAAAAAGTTGCATTTTTGGGAAATTTTTCATTTTTACGGGCTTTATTTGAAACTTGGGTTCGAGTTTTGGAGAATATTTTCTCGGGAACTACGACGCCAAACTGAATAAAATCCGGATTCGTAATGAAAACTTTTGCCTGCAGTGAAATCAATACTAAAATCTAAATAAAGTTGCTTGGGTTCGATCTTTGGAGGGCATTTTCTCAGGAACTACGACGCCAAACTGAATAAAATGACGGATTCGTACTGAAAACTATTGCCTGCAGTGAAATCAATACTAAAATCAAAATAAAGTTGCATTTTTGGAAAAAATTTCATTTTTACGGGCCTTAATGTAAGAGTAAGGTTCGATCTTTGAAAGCCATTACTTCGGGAAATACGACGCCGAACTGAATGAAAATTCGGATTCATACTGAAAACTTTTGCTTGCAGTGAAATCAATACTAAAATCAATATTATATTGCATTTTTGGAATTCATTGGATTCATTTTTAGGGACCTGATTTGAGACTTGGGTTCGATCTTTGGAGGCCATTTTCACGGGAACTACGACGCCGAACTGAATTAAATTACGGATTCGTACTGAAAACTATTGACTGCAGTAAAATCAATATTTAAATCTAAATAACGTTGCATTTTTGGAATAAATTTCATTTTTACGGGCCTTATTTGAGACTTGGGTTTGAACTTTGGAGGCCATTTTCTCGGGAACTGTAACGCCGAATTGATTAAAATTACGGTTTTAGACTGAAAACTATTGCATGCAGTGAAATCTATACTATAATCTATAAAAAGTTGCATTTTTGGAAAAAATTTCATTTTTACGGGCTTTATTTGAGACTTGGGTTCGATCTTAGGAGAATATTTTCTCGGAAACTACGACGCCGAACTGAATAAAAATTACGGATTCGTACTGAAAACTTTTGCCTGCAGTGAAATCAACACTTAAATCAATATAAAATTGCATTTTTGGAAAAAAAATTATTTTTACGGACCTGATTTCAGACTTGGGTTCGAACTTTGGAGGGCATTTTCTCAGGAACTACGACGCGAAACTGAATAAAATTGCGGATTCGAAATGAAAACTATTGCCTGCAGTGAAATCAATACTAAAATCAGAATAAATTTTCATTTTTGGAAAAAATTTCATTTTTACGGGCCTAATTTGAGACTTGGGTTCGAAATTTGGAGGCCGTTGTCTCGGGAACTATGACGCCGAATTGAATAAAATAACGGTTATAGACTGAAAACGATTGCATGCAGTGAAATCTATACTAAAATCTATATAGAGTTGCATTTTTGGAAAAAATTTCATTATTACGGGCTTTATTTGAGACTTGGGTTCGATCTTTGGAGGCCATTTTCTCGGGAACTACGACGCCGATCTAAATTAATTTGCGGATTCGTAATGAAAACTATTGCCTGCAGTAGAATCAATATTTAAATCTCAATAATGTTGTATTTTTGGAAAAAAAATAATTTTTACGGGCCTACTTTGAGACTTGGGTTCGAACTTTGGAGGCCATTTTCTCAGGAACTATGACGATGAATTGAATGAAAATTCGGATTCATTCTGAAAACTTTTGCCTTAAGTGAAATCAACACTAAAATATATATAAAATTGCATTTATGGAAATAAATTCATTTTTACGGACCTGATTTGAGACTTAGGTTCGATATTTGGAGGGCATTTTCTCAGGAACTACGACGCCGAACTGAATGAAATTACGGATTCGTACTGAAAACTATTGCCTTCAGTGAAATCAATACTAAAATCTAAATAAATTTGCATTTTTGGAAAAAAATTTAATTTTTACGGGCCTTAATGTAAGAGTTAGGTTCGATCTTTGAAAGCCATTATCTCAGGAACTACGACGCCGAACTGAATAAAATTGAGGATTCGTTCTGATAACTATTGCTTGCAGTGAAATCAATACTAAAATCTAAATAAATTTTGATTTTTGGAAATAATTTCATTTTTACGGGCCTTACTGTAAGAGTTACGTTAGATTTTTGAAAGCCATTATCTCGGGAAATACGACGCCGAACTGAATGAAAATTCGGATTGATATTGAAAACTTTTGCTTGCAGTGAAATCAACACTAAAATCTAAATAAAGTGGCATTTTTGGAAAAAAATTCATTATTACGGGCTTGATTTGAGACTTGGATTCAATCTTTGGAGGGCATTTTCTCAGGAACTACGACGCCAAACTGAATAAAATTACAGATTCGTACTGAAAACTAGTGCCTGTAGTAAAATCAATACTAAAATAAAAATATATTTGCATTTTTTGAAAAAATTTAATTTTTACGGGCCTTATTTGAGACTTGGGTTCGAACTTTGGAGGCCATTTTCTCAGGAACTATGACGCCGAATTGAATAAAATAACGGTTTTAGACTGAAAACTATTGCATGCATTGAAATCTATACTAAAATCTATATAGAGTTGCATTTTTGGAAAAATTTTCATTTTTACGGGCTTTATTTGAGACTTGGGTTCGATCTTTGGAAGCCATTTTCTCGGGAACTACGACGCCAAAATGAATGAAAATTCGGATTCATTCTGAAAACTTTTGCCTGAAGTGAAATCAATACTAAAATATATATAAAATTGCATTTTTGGAAATAAATTCATTTTTACGGACCTGATTTGAGACTTGGGTTCGATTTTTGGAGGGCATTTTCTCAGGAATTACGACGCCGAACTGAATAAAATTGAGGATTTGTTCTGAAAACTATTGCTTGCAGTGAAGTCAATACTAAAATCTAAATAAAGTTGCATTTTTGGAAAAGATTTCATTACGGGCCTTAATGTAAGAGTTAGGTTCGATCTTTGAAAGCCATTATCTCAGGAACTACGACGCCGAACTGAATAAAATTGAGGATTCGTTCTGAAAACTATTGCCTGCAGTGAAATCAATACTTAAATCTAAATAAAGTTGCATTTTTGGAAAAAAAATCATTTTTACGGGCCTAATTTGCGACTTGGGTTCGAACTTTGGAGGCCATTTTCTCGGGAACTATGACGCCGAATCGAATAAAATAACGGTTTAAGACTGAAAACTATTGCATGCAGTGAAATCTATACTAAAATCTATAAAAAGTTGCATTTTTGGGAAATTTTTCATTTTTACTTGCTTTATTTGAGACTCGGGTTCGATCTTTGGAGGCCATTTTCTAGGGAACTACGACGCCGAACTGAATTTTTTTCGGATTCATACTAAAATTGATGTGTTAAAGGTAAATCAATACAAAAAACTAAATAAATTGACATTTTTAGAAAAAAAATTATTTTTACGGGCCCAAATGTAAGAGTAAAGTTCGATCTTTGAATGCCATTATCTCGGGAAATACGACGCCGAACGGAATGAAAATTCGGATTCATACTGAAAACTTTTGCCTGCAGTGAAATCAACACTAAAATCCATATAAAATTGCATTTTTGGAAAAAAAATCATTTTTACGGAACTGATTTCAGACTTGGGTTCGATCTTTTTAGGGCATTTTCTCGGAAACTACGCCGCCGAACTAAATGAAATTACGGATTCGTACTGAAAACTATTGCCTGCAGTGAAATCAATACTAAAATCTAAAAAAATTTGCATTTTTGGAAATAATTTCATTTTTACGGGCCTTAATGTAAGAGTTAGGTTAGATCTTTGAAAGCCATTATCTCAGGAACTACGACGCCAAACTGATTAAAATTGAGGATTCGTTCTGATAACTTTTGCTTGCAGTGAAATCAATACTAAAATCTAAATAAATTTGCATTTTTGGAAAAAAATTCATTTTTACGGGCCTTAATGTAAGGAGTTTGGTTAGATCTTTGAAAGCCATTATCTCGGGAAATACGACGCCGAACTGAATGAAAATTCGGATTCATATTGAAAACTTTTGCCTGCAGTGAAATCAACACTAAAATCTAAATAAAGTTGCATTTTTGGAAAAAAATTCATTATTACGGGCTTGATTTGAGACTTGGATTCAATCTTTGGAGGGCATTTTCTCAGGAACTACGACGCCAAACTGAATAAAATTACGGATTCGTACTGAAAACTAGTGCCTGTAGTAAAATCAATACTAAAATCAAAATATATTTGCATTTTTTGAAAAAATTTAATTTTTACGGGCCTTATTTGAGACTTGGGTTCGAACTTTGGAGGCCATTTTCTCAGGAACTATGACGCCGAATTGAATAAAATAACGGTTTAAGACTGAAAACTATTGCATGCACTGAAATCTATACCAAAATCTATATAGAGTTGCATTTTTGGAAAAATTTTCATTTTTACGGGCTTTATTTGAGACTTGGGTTCGATCTTTGGAAGCCATTTTCTCGGGAACTACGACGCCAAAATGAATGAAAATTCGGATTCATTCTGAAAACTTTTGCCTGAAGTGAAATCAATACTAAAATATATATAAAATTGCATTTTTGGAAATAAATTCATTTTTACGGACCTGATTTGAGACTTGGGTTCAATTTTTGGAGGGCATTTTCTCAGGAATTACGACGCCGAACTGAATAAAATTGAGGATTTGTTCTGAAAACTATTGCTTGCAGTGAAGTCAATACTAAAATCTAAATAAAGTTGCATTTTTGGAAAAGATTTCATTACAGGCCTTAATGTAAGAGTTAGGTTCGATCTTTGAAAGCCATTATCTCAGGAACTACGACGCCGAACTGAATAATATTGAGGATTCGTTCCGAAAACTATTGCCTGCAGTGAAATCAATACTAAAATCTAAATAAAGTTGCATTTTTGGAAAAAAAATCATTTTTACGGGCCTAATTTGCGACTTGGGTTCGAACTTTGGAGGCCATTTTCTCGGGAACTATGACGCCGAATCGAATAAAATAACGGTTGAAGACTGAAAACTATTGCATGCAGTGAAATCTATACTAAAATCTATAAAAAGTTGCATTTTTGGAAAAAATTTCATTTTTACGGGCCTTAATGTAAGAGTAAGGTTCGATCTTTGAAAGCCATTACTTCGGGAAATACGACGCCGAACTGAATGAAAATTCGGATTCATACTGAAAACTTTTGCCTGCAGTGAAATCAATACTAAAATCAATATTATATTGCATTTTTGGAATTCATTGGATTCATTTTTAGGGACCTGATTTGAGACTTGGGTTCGATCTTTGGAGGCCATTTTCACGGGAACTACGACGCCGAACTGAATTAAATTACGGATTCGTACTGAAAACTAGTGCCTGTAGTAAAATCAATACTAAAATAAAAATATATTTGAATTTTTTGAAAAAATTTAATTTTTACGGGCCTTATTTGAGACTTGGGTTCGAACTTTGGAGGCCATTTTCTCAGGAACTATGACGCCGAATTGAATAAAATAACGGTTTTAGACTGAAATCTATTGCATGCATTGAAATCTATACTAAAATCTATATAGAGTTGCATTTTTGGAAAAATTTTCATTTTTACGGGCTTTATTTGAGACTTGGGTTCGATCTTTGGAAGCCATTTTCTCGGGAACTACGACGCCAAAATGAATGAAAATTCGGATTCATTCTGAAAACTTTTGCCTGAAGTGAAATCAATACTAAAATATATATAAAATTGCATTTTTGGAAATAAATTCATTTTTACGGACCTGATTTGAGACTTGGGTTCGATTTTTGGAAGGCATTTTCTCAGGAATTACGACGCCGAACTGAATAAAATTGAGGATTTGTTCTGAAAACTATTGCTTGCAGTGAAGTCAATACTAAAATCTAAATAAAGTTGCATTTTTGGAAAAGATTTCATTACGGGCCTTAATGTAAGAGTTAGGTTCGATCTTTGAAAGCCATTATCTCAGGAACTACGACGCCGAACTGAATAAAATTGAGGATTCGTTCTGAAAACTATTGCCTGCAGTGAAATCAATACTAAAATCTAAATAAAGTTGCATTTTTGGAAAAAAATTCATTTTTACGGGCCTAATTTGCGACTTGGGTTCGAACTTTGGAGGCCATTTTCTCGGGAACTATGACGCCGAATCGAATAAAATAACGGTTGAAGACTGAAAACTATTGCATGCAGTGAAATCTATACTAAAATCTATAAAAAGTTGCATTTTTGGAAAAAATTTCATTTTTACGGGCCTTAATGTAAGAGTAAGGTTCGATCTTTGAAAGCCATTACTTCGGGAAATACGACGCCGAACTGAATGAAAATTCGGATTCATACTGAAAACTTTTGCCTGCAGTGAAATCAATACTAAAATCAATATTATATTGCATTTTTGGAATTCATTGGATTCATTTTTAGGGACCTGATTTGAGACTTGGGTTCGATCTTTGGAGGCCATTTTCACGGGAACTACGACGCCGAACTGAATTAAATTACGGATTCGTACTGAAAACTATTGCCTGCAGTGGATTATTTATTAAAATCAAAATAAATTTGCATTTTTGGATATAATTTCATTTTTACGGGTCTTAATGTAAGAGTTAGGTTCGATCTTTGAAAGCCATTATCTCGGGAAATACGACGCCGAACTGAATGAAAATTTGGATTCATACTGAAAACTTTTGCCTGCAGTGAAATCAATACTAAAATCTAAATAAAGTTGCATTTTTGGAAAAAATTTCATTTTTACGGACCTGATTTCAGACTTAGGTTTGATCTTTGGAGGCCATTTTCTCGGGAACTATGACGCCGAATCGAATAAAATAACGGTTGAAGACTGAAAACTATTGCATGCAGTGAAATCTATACTAAAATCTATAAAAAGTTAAATTTTTGGAAAAAATTTCATTTTTACGGGCCTTAATGTAAGAGTAAGGTTCGATCTTTGAAAGCCATTACTTCGGGAAATACGACGCCGAACTGAATGAAAAATCGGATTCATACTGAAAACTTTTGCCTGCAGTGAAATCAATACTAAAATCAATATTATATTGCATTTTTGGAATTCATTGGATTCATTTTTAGGGACCTGATTTGAGACTTGGGTTCGATCTTTGGAGGCCATTTTCACGGGAACTACGACGCCGAACTGAATTAAATTACGGATTCGTACTGAAAACTATTGCCTGCAGTGGATTATTTATTAAAATCAAAATAAATTTGCATTTTTGGATATAATTTCATTTTTACGGGTCTTAATGTAAGAGTTAGGTTCGATCTTTGAAAGCCATTATCTCGGGAAATACGACGCCGAACTGAAAGAAAATTTGGATTCATACTGAAAACTTTTGCCTGCAGTGAAATCAATACTAAAATCTAAATAAAGTTGCATTTTTGGAAAAAAATTCATTTTTACGGACCTGATTTCAGACTTAGGTTTGATCTTTGGAGGCCATTTTCTCGGGAACTACGAAGCCGAATCGAATAAAATAACGGTTGAAGACTGAAAACTATTGCATGCAGTGAAATCTATACTAAAATCTATAAAAAGTTGCATTTTTGGTAAAAATTTCATTTTTACGGGCCTTAATGTAAGAGTAAGGTTCGATCTTTGAAAGCCATTACTTCGGGAAATACGACGCCGAACTGAATGAAAATTCGGATTCATACTGAAAACTTTTGCCTGCAGTGAAATCAATACTAAAATCAATATTATATTGCATTTTTGGAATTCATTGGATTCATTTTTAGGGACCTGATTTGAGACTTGGGTTCGATCTTTGGAGGCCATTTTCACGGGAACTACGACGCCGAACTGAATTAAATTACGGATTCGTACTGAAAACTATTGCCTGCAGTGGATTATTTATTAAAATCAAAATAAATTTGCATTTTTGGATATAATTTCATTTTTACGGGTCTTAATGTAAGAGTTAGGTTCGATCTTTGAAAGCCATTATCTCGGGAAATACGACGCCGAACTGAATGAAAATTTGGATTCATACTGAAAACTTTTGCCTGCAGTGAAATCAATACTAAAATCTAAATAAAGTTGCATTTTTGGAAAAAATTTCATTTTTACGGACCTGATTTCAGACTTAGGTTTGATCTTTGGAGGCCATTTTCTCGGGAACTATGACGCCGAATCGAATAAAATAACGGTTGAAGACTGAAAACTATTGCATGCAGTGAAATCTATACTAAAATCTATAAAAAGTTAAATTTTTGGAAAAAATTTCATTTTTACGGGCCTTAATGTAAGAGTAAGGTTCGATCTTTGAAAGCCATTACTTCGGGAAATACGACGCCGAACTGAATGAAAAATCGGATTCATACTGAAAACTTTTGCCTGCAGTGAAATCAATACTAAAATCAATATTATATTGCATTTTTGGAATTCATTGGATTCATTTTTAGGGACCTGATTTGAGACTTGGGTTCGATCTTTGGAGGCCATTTTCACGGGAACTACGACGCCGAACTGAATTAAATTACGGATTCGTACTGAAAACTATTGCCTGCAGTGGATTATTTATTAAAATCAAAATAAATTTGCATTTTTGGATATAATTTCATTTTTACGGGTCTTAATGTAAGAGTTAGGTTCGATCTTTGAAAGCCATTATCTCGGGAAATACGACGCCGAACTGAAAGAAAATTTGGATTCATACTGAAAACTTTTGCCTGCAGTGAAATCAATACTAAAATCTAAATAAAGTTGCATTTTTGGAAAAAATTTCATTTTTACGGACCTGATTTCAGACTTAGGTTTGATCTTTGGAGGCCATTTTCTCGGGAACTACGAAGCCGAATCGAATAAAATAACGGTTGAAGACTGAAAACTATTGCATGCAGTGAAATCTATACTAAAATCTATAAAAAGTTGCATTTTTGGAAAAAATTTCATTTTTACGGGCCTTAATGTAAGAGTAAGGTTCGATCTTTGAAAGCCATTACTTCGGGAAATACGACGCCGAACTGAATGAAAATTCGGATTCATACTGAAAACTTTTGCCTGCAGTGAAATCAATACTAAAATCAATATTATATTGCATTTTTGGAATTCATTGGATTCATTTTTAGGGACCTGATTTGAGACTTGGGTTCGATCTTTGGAGGCCATTTTCACGGGAACTACGACGCCGAACTGAATTAAATTACGGATTCGTACTGAAAACTATTGCCTGCAGTGGATTATTTATTAAAATCAACATAAATTTGCATTTTTGGATATAATTTCATTTTTACGGGTCTTAATGTAAGAGTTAGGTTCGATCTTTGAAAGCCATTATCTCGGGAAATACGACGCCGAACTGAATGAAAATTTGGATTCATACTGAAAACTTTTGCCTGCAGTGAAATCAATACTAAAATCTAAATAAAGTTGCATTTTTGGAAAAAATTTCATTTTTACGGACCTGATTTCAGACTTAGGTTTGATCTTTGGAGGCCATTTTCTCGGGAACTACGACGCCGAACTGGATAAAATGACAGATTCGTACAAAAAACTTTTGCCTGCAGTGAAATCATTACTTAAATCAATATAAAATTTCATTTTTGGAAAAAAAATCATTTTTACGGAACTGATTTCAGACTTGGGTTCGATCTTTGGAGGGAATTTTCTCGGGATCTACGACGCCGAAATAAATGAAATAACGGATTCGTACTGAAAACTATTGACTGCAGTAAAATCAATATTTAAATCTAAATAACGTTGCATTTTTGGAATAAATTTCATTTTTACGGGCCTTATTTGAGACTTGGGTTTGAACTTTGGAGGCCATTTTCTCGGGAACTGTAACGCCGAATTGAATAAAATTACGGTTTTAGACTGAAAACTATTGCATGCATTGAAATCTATACTAAAATCTATATAGAGTTGCATTTTTGGAAAAATTTTCATTTTTACGGGCTTTATTTGAGACTTGGGTTCGATCTTTGGAAGCCATTTTCTCGGGAACTACGACGCCAAAATGAATGAAAATTCGGATTCATTCTGAAAACTTTTGCCTGAAGTGAAATCAATACTAAAATATATATAAAATTGCATTTTTGGAAATAAATTCATTTTTACGGACCTGATTTGAGACTTGGGTTCGATTTTTGGAAGGCATTTTCTCAGGAATTACGACGCCGAACTGAATAAAATTGAGGATTTGTTCTGAAAACTATTGCTTGCAGTGAAGTCAATACTTAAATCTAAATAAAGTTGCATTTTTGGAAAAGATTTCATTACGGGCCTTAATGTAAGAGTTAGGTTCGATCTTTGAAAGCCATTATCTCAGGAACTACGACGCCGAACTGAATAAAATTGAGGATTCGTTCTGAAAACTATTGCCTGCAGTGAAATCAATACTAAAATCTAAATAAAGTTGCATTTTTGGAAAAAAATTCATTTTTACGGGCCTAATTTGCGACTTGGGTTCGAACTTTGGAGGCCATTTTCTCGGGAACTATGACGCCGAATCGAATAAAATAACGGTTGAAGACTGAAAACTATTGCATGCAGTGAAATCTATACTAAAATCTATAAAAAGTTGCATTTTTGGAAAAAATTTCATTTTTACGGGCCTTAATGTAAGAGTAAGGTTCGATCTTTGAAAGCCATTACTTCGGGAAATACGACGCCGAACTGAATGAAAATTCGGATTCATACTGAAAACTTTTGCCTGCAGTGAAATCAATACTAAAATATATATTATATTGCATTTTTGGAATTCATTGGATTCATTTTTAGGGACCTGATTTGAGACTTGGGTTCGATCTTTGGAGGCCATTTTCACGGGAACTACGACGCCGAACTGAATTAAATTACGGATTCGTACTGAAAACTATTGCCTGCAGTGGATTATTTATTAAAATCAAAATAAATTTGCATTTTTGGATATAATTTCATTTTTACGGGTCTTAATAGTAATCTAATAATTACTAAATAATAATTAAACGTAATCTTAGTTAGGTTCGATCTTTGAAAGCCATTATCTCGGGAAATACGACGCCGAACTGAATGAAAATTTGGATTCATACTGAAAACTTTTGCCTGCAGTGAAATCAATACTAAAATCTAAATAAAGTTGCATTTTTGGAAAAAATTTCATTTTTACGGACCTGATTTCAGACTTAGGTTTGATCTTTGGAGGCCATTTTCTCGGGAACTATGACGCCGAATCGAATAAAATAACGGTTGAAGACTGAAAACTATTGCATGCAGTGAAATCTATACTAAAATCTATAAAAAGTTGCATTTTTGGAAAAAATTTCATTTTTACGGGCCTTAATGTAAGAGTAAGGTTCGATCTTTGAAAGCCATTACTTCGGGAAATACGACGCCGAACTGAATGAAAATTCGGATTCATACTGAAAACTTTTGCCTGCAGTGAAATCAATACTAAAATCAATATTATATTGCATTTTTGGAATTCATTGGATTCATTTTTAGGGACCTGATTTGAGACTTGGGTTCGATCTTTGGAGGCCATTTTCACGGGAACTACGACGCCGAACTGAATTAAATTACGGATTCGTACTGAAAACTATTGCCTGCAGTGGATTATTTATTAAAATCAAAATAAATTTGCATTTTTGGATATAATTTCATTTTTACGGGTCTTAATGTAAGAGTTAGGTTCGATCTTTGAAAGCCATTATCTCGGGAAATACGACGCCGAACTGAATGAAAATTTGGATTCATACTGAAAACTTTTGCCTGCAGTGAAATCAATACTAAAATCTAAATAAAGTTGCATTTTTGGAAAAAATTTCATTTTTACGGACCTGATTTCAGACTTAGGTTTGATCTTTGGAGGCCATTTTCTCGGGAACTATGACGACGAATCGAATAAAATAACGGTTGAAGACTGAAAACTATTGCATGCAGTGAAATCTATACTAAAATCTATAAAAAGTTAAATTTTTGGAAAAAATTTCATTTTTACGGGCCTTAATGTAAGAGTAAGGTTCGATCTTTGAAAGCCATTACTTCGGGAAATACGACGCCGAACTGAATGAAAAATCGGATTCATACTGAAAACTTTTGCCTGCAGTGAAATCAATACTAAAATCAATATTATATTGCATTTTTGGAATTCATTGGATTCATTTTTAGGGACCTGATTTGAGACTTGGGTTCGATCTTTGGAGGCCATTTTCACGGGAACTACGACGCCGAACTGAATTAAATTACGGATTCGTACTGAAAACTATTGCCTGCAGTGGATTATTTATTAAAATCAAAATAAATTTGCATTTTTGGATATAATTTCATTTTTACGGGTCTTAATGTAAGAGTTAGGTTCGATCTTTGAAAGCCATTATCTCGGGAAATACGACGCCGAACTGAAAGAAAATTTGGATTCATACTGAAAACTTTTGCCTGCAGTGAAATCAATACTAAAATCTAAATAAAGTTGCATTTTTGGAAAAAATTTCATTTTTACGGGCCTTAATGTAAGAGTAAGGTTCGATCTTTGAAAGCCATTACTTCGGGAAATACGACGCCGAACTGAATGAAAATTCGGATTCATACTGAAAACTTTTGCCTGCAGTGAAATCAATACTAAAATCAATATTATATTGCATTTTTTGAATTCATTGGATTCATTTTTAGGGACCTGATTTGAGACTTGGGTTCGATCTTTGGAGGCCATTTTCACGGGAACTACGACGCCGAACTGAATTAAATTACGGATTCGTACTGAAAACTATTGCCTGCAGTGGATTATTTATTAAAATCAACATAAATTTGCATTTTTGGATATAATTTCATTTTTACGGGTCTTAATGTAAGAGTTAGGTTCGATCTTTGAAAGCCATTATCTCGGGAAATACGACGCCGAACTGAATGAAAATTTGGATTCATACTGAAAACTTTTGCCTGCAGTGAAATCAATACTAAAATCTAAATAAAGTTGCATTTTTGGAAAAAATTTCATTTTTACGGACCTGATTTCAGACTTAGGTTTGATCTTTGGAGGCCATTTTCTCGGGAACTACGACGCCGAACTGGATAAAATGACAGATTCGTACAAAAAACTTTTGCCTGCAGTGAAATCATTACTTAAATCAATATAAAATTTCATTTTTGGAAAAAAAATCATTTTTACGGAACTGATTTCAGACTTGGGTTCGATCTTTGGAGGGAATTTTCTCGGGATCTACGACGCCGAAATAAATGAAATAACGGATTCGTACTGAAAACTATTGACTGCAGTAAAATCAATATTTAAATCTAAATAACGTTGCATTTTTGGAATAAATTTCATTTTTACGGGCCTTATTTGAGACTTGGGTTTGAACTTTGGAGGCCATTTTCTCGGGAACTGTAACGCCGAATTGAATAAAATTACGGTTTTAGACTGAAAACTATTGCATGCAGTGAAATCTATACTATAATCTATAAAAAGTTGCATTTTTGGAAAAAATTTCATTTTTACGGGCTTTATTTGAGACTTGGGTTCGATCTTAGGAGAATATTTTCTCGGAAACTACGACGCCGAACTGAATAAAAATTACGGATTCGTACTGAAAACTTTTGCCTGCAGTGAAATCAACACTTAAATCAAGATAAAATTGCATTTTTGGAAAAAAAATTATTTTTACGGACCTGATTTCAGACTTGGGTTCGATCTTTGGAGGGCATTTTCTCAGGAACTACGACGCGAAACTGAATAAAATTGCGGATTCGAAATGAAAACTATTGCCTGCAGTGAAATCAATACTAAAATCAGAATAAATTTTCATTTTTGGAAAAAATTTCATTTTTACGGGCCTAATTTGAGACTTGGGTTCGAACTTTGGAGGCCGTTGTCTCGGGAACTATGACGCCGAATTGAATAAAATAACGGTTATAGACTGAAAACGATTGCATGCAGTGAAATCTATACTAAAATCTATATAGAGTTGCATTTTTGGAAAAAATTTCATTATTACGGGCTTTATTTGAGACTTGGGTTCGATCTTTGGAGGCCATTTTCTCGGGAACTACGACGCCGATCTAAATTAATTTGCGGATTCGTAATGAAAACTATTGCCTGCAGTAGAATCAATATTTAAATCTCAATAATGTTGTATTTTTGGAAAAAAAATAATTTTTACGGGCCTAATTTGAGACTTGGGTTCGAACTTTGGAGGCCATTTTCTCAGGAACTATGACGATGAATTGAATGAAAATTCGGATTCATTCTGAAAACTTTTGCCTTAAGTGAAATCAACACTAAAATATATATAAAATTGCATTTATGGAAATAAATTCATTTTTACGGACCTGATTTGAGACTTAGGTTCGATATTTGGAGGGCATTTTCTCAGGAACTACGACGCCGAACTGAATGAAATTACGGATTCGTACTGAAAACTATTGCCTTCAGTGAAATCAATACTAAAATCTAAATAAATTTGCATTTTTGGAAAAAAAATTAATTTTTACGGGCCTTAATGTAAGAGTTAGGTTCGATCTTTGAAAGCCATTATCTCAGGAACTACGACGCCGAACTGAATAAAATTGAGGATTCGTTCTGATAACTATTGCTTGCAGTGAAATCAATACTAAAATCTAAATAAATTTTGATTTTTGGAAATAATTTCATTTTTACGGGCCTTAATGTAAGAGTTACGTTAGATTTTTGAAAGCCATTATCTCGGGAAATACGACGCCGAACTGAATGAATATTCGGATTGATATTGAAAACTTTTGCTTGCAGTGAAATCAACACTAAAATCTAAATAAAGTGGCATTTTTGGAAAAAAATTCATTATTACGGGCTTGATTTGAGACTTGGATTCAATCTTTGGAGGGCATTTTCTCAGGAACTACGACGCCAAACTGAATAAAATTACAGATTCGTACTGAAAACTAGTGCCTGTAGTAAAATCAATACTAAAATAAAAATATATTTGCATTTTTTGAAAAAATTTAATTTTTACGGGCCTTATTTGAGACTTGGGTTCGAACTTTGGAGGCCATTTTCTCAGGAACTATGACGCCGAATTGAATAAAATAACGGTTGAAGACTGAAAACTATTGCATGCATTGAAATCTATACTAAAATCTATATAGAGTTGCATTTTTGGAAAAATTTTCATTTTTACGGGCTTTATTTGAGACTTGGGTTCGATCTTTGGAAGCCATTTTCTCGGGAACTACGACGCCAAAATGAATGAAAATTCGGATTCATTCTGAAAACTTTTGCCTGAAGTGAAATCAATACTAAAATATATATAAAATTGCATTTTTGGAAATAAATTCATTTTTACGGACCTGATTTGAGACTTGGGTTCGATTTTTGGAGGGCATTTTCTCAGGAATTACGACGCCGAACTGAATAAAATTGAGGATTTGTTCTGAAAACTATTGCTTGCAGTGAAGTCAATACTAAAATCTCAATAAAGTTGCATTTTTGGAAAAGATTTCATTACGGGCCTTAATGTAAGAGTTAGGTTCGATCTTTGAAAGCCATTATCTCAGGAACTACGCGCCGAACTGAATAAAATTGAGGATTCGTTCTGAAAACTATTGCCTGCAGTGAAATCAATACTAAAATCTAAATAAAGTTGCATTTTTGGAAAAAAATTCATTTTTACGGGCCTAATTTGCGACTTGGGTTTGAACTTTGGAGGCCATTTTCTCGGGAACTATGACGCCGAATCGAATAAAATAACGGTTGAAGACTGAAAACTATTGCATGCAGTGAAATCTATACTAAAATCTATAAAAAGTTGCATTTTTGGGAAATTTTTCATTTTTACTTGCTTTATTTGAGACTCGGGTTCGATCTTTGGAGGCCATTTTCTAGGGAACTACGACGCCGAACTGAATTTTTTTCGGATTCATACTAAAATTGATGTGTTAAAGGTAAATCAATACAAAAAACTAAATAAATTGACATTTTTAGAAAAAAAATCATTTTTACGGGCCCAAATGTAAGAGTAAAGTTCGATCTTTGAATGCCATTATCTCGGGAAATACGACGCCGAACGGAATGAAAATTCGGATTCATACTGAAAACTTTTGCCTGCAGTGAAATCAACACTAAAATCCATATAAAATTGCATTTTTGGAAAAAAAATCATTTTTACGGAACTGATTTCAGACTTGGGTTCGATCTTTTTAGGGCATTTTCTCGGAAACTACGCCGCCGAACTGAATGAAATTACGGATTCGTACTGAAAACTATTGCCTGCAGTGAAATCAATACTAAAATCTAAAAAAATTTGCATTTTTGGAAATAATTTCATTTTTACGGGCCTTAATGTAAGAGTTAGGTTAGATCTTTGAAAGCCATTATCTCAGGAACTACGACGCCAAACTGATTAAAATTGAGGATTCGTTCTGATAACTATTGCTTGCAGTGAAATCAATACTAAAATCTAAATAAATTTGCATTTTTGGAAAAAATTTCATTTTTACGGGCCTTAATGTAAGGAGTTTGGTTAGATCTTTGAAAGCCATTATCTCGGGAAATACGACGCCGAACTGAATGAAAATTCGGATTCATATTGAAAACTTTTGCCTGCAGTGAAATCAACACTAAAATCTAAATAAAGTTGCATTTTTGGAAAAAAATTCATTATTACGGGCTTGATTTGAGACTTGGATTCAATCTTTGGAGGGCATTTTCTCAGGAACTACGACGCCAAACTGAATAAAATTACGGATTCGTACTGAAAACTAGTGCCTGTAGTAAAATCAATACTAAAATCAAAATATATTTGCATTTTTTGAAAAAATTTAATTTTTACGGGCCTTATTTGAGACTTGGGTTCGAACTTTGGAGGCCATTTTCTCAGGAACTATGACGCCGAATTGAATAAAATAACGGTTTTAGACTGAAAACTATTGCATGCATTGAAATCTATACTAAAATCTATATAGAGTTGCATTTTTGGAATAATTTTCATTTTAACGGGCTTTATTTGAGACTTGGGTTCGATCTTTGGAAGCCATTTTCTCGGGAACTACGACGCAAAAATGAATGAAAATTCGGATTCATTCTGAAAACTTTTGCCTGAAGTGAAATCAATACTAAAATATATATAAAATTGCATTTTTGGAAATAAATTCATTTTTACGGACCTGATTTGAGACTTGGGTTCGATTTTTGGAGGGCATTTTCTCAGGAATTACGACGCCGAACTGAATAAAATTGAGGATTTGTTCTGAAAACTATTGCTTGCAGTGAAGTCAATACTAAAATCTAAATAAAGTTGCATTTTTGGAAAAGATTTCATTACGGGCCTTAATGTAAGAGTTAGGTTCGATCTTTGAAAGCCATTATCTCAGGAACTACGACGCCGAACTGAATAAAATTGAGGATTCGTTCTGAAAACTATTGCCTGCAGTGAAATCAATACTAAAATCTAAATAAAGTTGCATTTTTGGAAAAAAATTCATTTTTACGGGCCTAATTTTCGACTTGGGTTCGAACTTTGGAGGCCATTTTCTCGGGAACTATGACGCCGAATCGAATAAAATAACGGTTGAAGACTGAAAACTATTGCATGCAGTGAAATCTATACTAAAATCTATAAAAAGTTGCATTTTTGGGAAATTTTTCATTTTTACTTGCTTTATTTGAGACTCGGGTTCGATCTTTGGAGGCCATTTTCTAGGGAACTACGACGCCGAACTGAATTTTTTTCGGATTCATACTAAAATTGATGTGTTAAAGGTAAATCAATACAAAAAACTAAATAAATTGACATTTTTAGAAAAAAAATTATTTTAACGGGCCCAAATGTAAGAGTAAAGTTCGATCTTTGAATGCCATTATCTCGGGAAATACGACGCCGAACGGAATGAAAATTCGGATTCATACTGAAAACTTTTGCCTGCAGTGAAATCAACACTAAAATCCATATAAAATTGCTTTTTTGGAAAAAAAATCATTTTTACGGAACTGATTTCAGACTTGGGTTCGATCTTTTTAGGGCATTTTCTCGGAAACTACGCCGCCGAACTGAATGAAATTACGGATTCGTACTGAAAACTATTGCCTGCAGTGAAATCAATACTAAAATCTAAAAAAATTTGCATTTTTGGAAATAATTTCATTTTTACGGGCCTTAATGTAAGAGTTAGGTTAGATCTTTGAAAGCCATTATCTCAGGAACTACGACGCCGAACTGAATAAAATTGAGGATTCGTTCTGATAACTATTGCTTGCAGTGAAATCAATACTAAAATCTAAATAAATTTGCATTTTTGGAAAAAATTTCATTTTTACGGGCCTTAATGTAAGAGTTTGGTTAGATCTTTGAAAGCCATTATCTCGGGAAATACGACGCCGAACTGAATGAAAATTCGGATTCATATTGAAAACTTTTGCCTGCAGTGAAATCAACACTAAAATCTAAATAAAGTTGCATTTTTGGAAAAAAATTCACTATTACGGGCTTGATTTGAGACTTGGATTCAATCTTTGGAGGGCATTTTCTCAGGAACTACGACGCCAAACTGAATAAAATTACGGATTCGTACTGAAAACTAGTGCCTGTAGTAAAATCAATACTAAAATCAAAATATATTTGCATTTTTTGAAAAAATTTAATTTTTACGGGCCTTATTTGAGACTTGGGTTCGAACTTTGGAGGCCATTTTCTCAGGAACTATGATGCCGAATTGAATAAAATAACGGTTTTAGACTGAAAACTATTGCATGCATTGAAATCTATACTAAAATCTATATAGAGTTGCATTTTTGGAAAAATTTTCATTTTAACGGGCTTTATTTGAGACTTGGGTTCGATCTTTGGAAGCCATTTTCTCGGGAACTACGACGCCAAAATGAATGAAAATTCGGATTCATTCTGAAAACTTTTGCCTGAAGTGAAATCAATACTAAAATATATATAAAATTGCATTTTTGGAAATAAATTCATTTTTACGGACCTGATTTGAGACTTGGGTTCGATTTTTGGAGGGCATTTTCTCAGGAATTACGACGCCGAACTGAATAAAATTGAGGATTTGTTCTGAAAACTATTGCTTGCAGTGAAGTCAATACTAAAATCTAAATAAAGTTGCATTTTTGGAAAAGATTTCATTACGGGCCTTAATGTAAGATTTAGGTTCGATCTTTGAAAGCCATTATCTCAGGAACTACGACGCCGAACTGAATAAAATTGAGGATTCGTTCTGAAAACTATTGCCTGCAGTGAAATCAATACTAAAATCTAAATAAAGTTGCATTTTTGGAAAAAAATTCATTTTTACGGGCCTAATTTGCGACTTGGGTTCGAACTTTGGAGGCCATTTTCTCGGGAACTACGACGCCGAACTAAATGAAATTTCAGATTCACACTGAAAACTTTGTTTCGAAGTGAAATCAATACAAAAATCTAAATAAAATATTTTTTTAGAAAAAAAATCATTTTTAAGGGCCTTCATATAAGATTAGGTTCGATCTTTGAAAGCCAATATCTCAGGAACTACGACGCCGAACTCAATAAAATTGAGGATTTGTTCTGAAAACTATTGCCTGCAGTGAGATCAATACTAAAATCTAAAAAAAGTTGCATTTTTGGAAAAAATGTAATTTTTACGGGCCTAATTTGAGACTTGGGTTCGATCTTTGGAGGCCATTTTCTCGGGAACTACGACCCTGAAATGAATGAAAATTCGGATTCATACTGAAAACTATTGCCTGCAGTGAGATCAATACTAAAATCTAAATAAAATTGCATTTTTAAAAAAAAAAATAATTTTTAGGGACCTGATTTGAGACTTGGGTTCGATCTTTGGAGGGCATTTTCTCGGGAACTACGACGCCAAACTGAATGAAATTTCGGATTCATACTGAAAACTATGTTTCAAAGTGAAATCAATACAAAAAACTAAATAAAGTTACATATTTAGAAAAAATAATCATTTTTAAGGGCCTTCATATAACAGTTAGGTTCGATCTTTGAAAGCCATTACTTCGGGAAATACGACGCCGAACTGAATGAAAATTCGGATTCATACTGAAAACTTTTGCCTGCAGTGAAATCAATACTAAAATCAATATTATATTGCATTTTTGGAATTCATTGGATTCATTTTTAGGGACCTGATTTGAGACTTGGGTTCGATCTTTGGAGGCCATTTTCACGGGAACTACGACGCCAAACTGAATTAAATTACGGATTCGTACTGAAAACTATTGCCTGCAGTGAAATATTTATTAAAATCAAAATAAATTTGCATTTTTGGATATAATTTCATTTTTACGGGTCTTAATGTAAGAGTTAGGTTCGATCTTTGAAAGCCATTATCTCGGGAAATACGACGCCGAACTGAATGAAAATTTGGATTCATACTGAAAACTTTTGCCTGCAGTGAAATCAATATTTAAATCTCAATAAATTTGCATTTTTGGAAATAATTTCATTTTTACGGGCCTTAATGTAAGAGTTACGTTAGATCTTTGAAAGCCATTATCTCGGGAAATACGACGCCGAACTGAATGAAAAATTGGATTCATATTGAAAACTTTTGCCTGCAGTGAAATCAATACTAAAATCTAAATAAAGTTGCATTTTTTGAAAAAATTTAATTTTTACGGGCCTTATTTGAGACTTGGGTTCGAACTTTGGAGGCCATTTTCTCAGGAACTATGACGCCGAATTGAATAAAATTACGGTTTTAGACTGAAAACTATTGCATGCATTGAAATCTATACTAAAATCTATATAGAGTTGCATTTTTGGAAAAATTTTCATTTTTACGGGCTTTATTTTACTTGGGTTCGATTTTTGGAAGCCATTTTCTCGGGAACTACGACGCCAAAATGAATGAAAATTCGGATTCATTCTGAAAACTTTTGCCTGAAGTGAAATCAATACTAAAATATATATAAAATTGCATTTTTGGAAATAAATTCACTTTTACGGACCTGATTTGAGACTTGGGTTCGATTTTTGGAGGGCATTTTCTCAGGAATTACGACGCCGAACTGAATAAAATTGAGGATTTGTTCTGAAAACTATTGCTTGCAGTGATGTCAATACTAAAATCTAAATAAAGTTGCATTTTTGGAAAAAATTTCATTTCGGGCCTTAATGTAAGAGTTAGGTTCGATCTTTGGAGGGCATTTTCTCAGGAACTACGACGCCAAACTGAATAAAATTACGGATTCGTACTGAAAACTAGTGCCTGTAGTAAAATCAATACTAAAATCAAAATAAATTTGCATTTTTTGAAAAAATTTAATTTTTACGGGCCTTATTTGAGACTTGGGTTCGAACTTTGGAGGCCATTTTCTCGGGAACTACGACGCCCAATCGAATAAAATAACGGTTGAAGACTGAAAACTATTGCATGCAGTGAAATCTATACTAAAATCTATAAAAAGTTGCATTTTTGGGAAATTTTTCATTTTTACTTGCTTTATTTGAGACTCGGGTTCGATCTTTGGAGGCCATTTTCTAGGGAACTACGACGCCGAACTGAATTTTTTTTTCGGATTCATACTAAAATTGATGTGTTAAAGGTAAATCAATACAAAAAACTAAATAAATTGACATTTTTAGAAAAAAAATCATTTTTACGGGCCCAAATGTAAGAGTAAAGTTCGATCTTTGAATGCCATTATCTCGGGAAATACGACGCCGAACGGAATGAAAAATTCGGATTCATACTGAAAACTTTTGCCTGCAGTGAAATCAACACTAGAATCCATATAAAATTGCATTTTTGGAAAAAAAATCATTTTTACGGAACTGATTTCAGACTTGGGTTCGATCTTTTTAGGGCATTTTCTCGGAAACTACGCCGCCGAACTGAATGAAATTACGGATTCGTACTGAAAACTATTGCCAGCAGTGAAATCAATACTAAAATCTAAAAAAAATTGCATTTTTGGAAATAATTTCATTTTTACGGGCCTTAATGTAAGAGTTAGGTTAGATCTTTGAAAGCCATTATCTCAGAAACTACGACGCCGAACTGAATAAAATTGAGGATTCGTTCTGATAACTATTGCTTGCAGTGAAATCAATACTAAAATCTAAATAATTTTGTATTTTTGGAAATACTTTCATTTTAACGGGCCTTAATGTAAGAGTTAGGTTAGATCTTTGAAAGCCATTATCTTGGGAAATACGACGCCGAACTGAATGAAAATTCGGATTCATATTGAAAACTTTTGCCTGCAGTGAAATCAACACTAAAATCTAAATAAAAATGCATTTTTGGAAAAAATTTCATTATTACGGGCTTGATTTGAGACTTGGATTCAATCTTTGGAGGGCATTTTCTCAGGAACTACGACGCCAAACTGAATAAAATTACGGATTCGTACTGAAAACT
Source organism: Hesperophylax consimilis (assembly GCF_061612785.1). Lineage (NCBI taxonomy): Eukaryota > Metazoa > Arthropoda > Insecta > Trichoptera > Limnephilidae > Hesperophylax > Hesperophylax consimilis. The sequence continues at coordinate 4,318,429 of NC_142863.1, read as the reverse complement.
AGTGCTTGTAGTAAAATCAATACTAAAATCAAAATAAATTTGCATTTTTTGAAAAAATTTAATTTTTACGGGCCTTATTTGAGACTTGGGTTCGAACTTTGGAGGCCATTTTCTCAGGAACTATGACGCCGAATTGAATAAAATATCTGTTTTAGACTGAAAACTATTGCATGCAGTGAAATCTATACTAAAATCTATATAGAGTTGCATTTTTGGAAAAATTCTCATTTTTACGGACCCGATTTGAGACTTGGGTTCGATTTTTGGAGGCCATTTTCTCGGGAACTACGCAGCCGAAATGACTGAAAATTCGGATTCATACTGAAAATTTTTGCCTGCAGTGAAATCAATACTAAAATCTAAATCAAAATGCACTTTTGGAAAATTAATTTCATTTTTACGGGCCTAATTTGAGACTTGGGTTCGATTTTTGGAGGGCATTTTCTCGGGTACTACGACGCCGAACAGAATGAAATAACGGAGTCGTACTGAAAACTGTTGCCTGCAGTGAAATAAATACTAAAATCTAAATAAAGTTGCATTTTTGGAAAAAATTTCTTTTTTACGGGCCTAATTTGAGACTAGGGTTCGAACTTTGGAGACCATTTTCTCGGGAACTATGACGCCGAATTGAATAAAATTACGGTTTTAGACTGAAAACTATTGCATGCAGTGAAATCTGTACTAAGATCTTAATAGAGTTGCATTTTTGGTAAAAAATTCATTTTTACGGGCTTTATTTGAGACTTGGGTTCGATCTTTGGAGGCCATTTTCTCGGGAACTACGACGCCGAAATGACTGAAAATTTGGATTCATACTGAAAACTTTTGCCCTCAGTGAAATCAACACTAAAATCCTTTTAAAATTGCATTTTTGGAAAAAAATTCATTTTTACGGGCTTGATTTTGGTCTTTGGATGCCATTTTCTCGGGAACTACGATGCCGAACTGAATTAAATTTCGGATTCTTACTGAAAACAATGTGTTGAAGTGAAATCAATACAAAAAACTAAATAAAGTAACATTTCTGGAAAAAATTTCATTTTTACGGGCTTGATTTGAGACTTGGGTTCGATCTTTGGAGGGCATTTTCTCAGGAACTACGACGCCGACTTGAATACAATTATGGATTCGTACTGAAAACTATTGCCTGCAGTGAAATCAACACTAAAATCTATTTAAAATTGCATTTTTTGGACAAAAAATTAATTTTTACGGACCGGATTTGAGACTTGGGTTCGATCTTCGGAGGGCATTTTCTCAGGAACTACGACGCCGAACTGAATAAAATTACGGTTTCGTACTGAAAACTATTGCCTGCAGTGAAATCAATACTGAAATTTAAATAAATTTGCATTTTTTTTAATGTAAGAGTTAGGTTCGATCTTTGAAAGCCATTATCTCAGGAACTACGACGCCGAACTGAATAAATTGATGTAAGAGTTAGGTTAGATCTTTGAAAGCCATTATCTCAGGAACTACGACGCCGAACTGAATAAAAATGAGGATTCGTTCTGAAAACTATTGCCTGCATTGAAATCAATACTTTAATCTAAATAAAGTTACATTTTTGGAAAAAATTTCATTTTTACGGGCCTAATTTGAGACTTGGGTTCGAACTTTGGAGGCCATTTTCTCGGAAACTATGACGCCGAATTGAATAAAATTACGGTTTTAGACTGAAAACTATTGCATGCAGTGAAATCCATACTAAAATCTATATAGAGTAGTCACCGAACCTCGGTAGTGTGCAGTCGTGTTTACCAGTGCTCTGTGTTTGACGGCTTATTGACGGCGGCGCGGCGTACAGATAAGATTTATTTATTGTTACCTTTTCGTATTCATTATTTTTGTTTGGGTTATTGGTTTGCGACGAAGTTGCGTGTATTATTTCTATTATTTATTATTTCTAAAATAATATTTATTGTTTAATTTTTTTTTTAAATTTGTTGAGATGGAGGAGGATGAAAATCGACCTCCAGACCCTGAGTCCATTTCTTATATTGCAGACGTCTACGATTCTGATGATTCCCAAACCTCTGTAACCATTCTTTCCCGAAAAAGACGACCTCTGCTTTGCCTTAATGTACCTCTTAAAATTAAATCTCTTTCACAAACAAACGAAGCCCCAATCTCTCATGGAAGGTATAATGATACCATTCCTACAGAAGCAAAAGCCATTGAACTTTTGTATACTATTTCATCTTCAGCTCCATTTATTGTTAATGTCCAAAGGACTGAACAGGGGAAAATAATTCATCCCTTGGATTTTGGTAAATTTATTTTTAGCTCAAAACTCAATAACGTCGATATTATAAATGGATCAATAAAACCGGAAGGTCGATACAAACTCTCCATAGAATTTAAATCCGCCACATTAGCTTATGATTTTGCTAAAAAAATAGGTTCTCTTTCAAATAATAAATTTAAATCTTTCATACCTACTTTCAATTTAACCAGAATGGGCAGAGTAAGAGGTATCCCAACCGATCTATCAGAAACAGAAATAGTAGACGCTCTTAATGACTCTCAATCAACTCCAAAAGTTTTAAAAGCACGTCGTTTGAATTCCAAGTATACTTCCACCGGCACCACTATATGGAAACCTTCCCAATCCGTTGTTATTACTTTTGAAGGTCAAACATTACCATCCCGTGTATTTATTTATTATAACGCTCTTCCCGTTGAAGTATACAGATTCCCGACGATCCAATGTTTCGACTGTTGCCGTTTTGGCCATTCAAAACCTATTTGTCGTTCCCCTCCTCGTTGCTTCCATTGCGGAGAGGATCATCCCTTTGAACAGTGTCAAAATACAACGAATAACCCTATTTGTATTAATTGTAAGGGCAACCATACTGCTGTTAGTGTGGCCTGTCCAGAGTTATCTAGACAGAGAAATATTAAACAGTCAATGGCTGCAGACAACATTTCCTACTTTCAGGCTTCTAAATTATTCCCTCCTACGAAAAAATCTTTTGCAGAGATAACATCTAACGCTTCTCTCTTTCATTTTTCTTCCCCTAAATCCCCTCTATCATCTTCTCACAAAGAAACAATTTTCAAACCGGTAAAATCTAATCCAAAATTTATTCCTTCTTTCGATAAAAAACTACATAATGATCTTTTACTTAACCCAAATGGGAATAATAAATCCCAGGCTCCCAATGGGACTGCCTTAAAAAACTGTTCCACTTCCGATATCTTACCTAAAGTCATGATTGAAAATTCTTCTTTTATTCAAACTTTAATTACCCTATTAATTACGATCCTTTCAAATAACAATAAAGTACCGTCCAACGCTGCCGATTATATGAAATCTTTACTCTCTAGCCTTCCCGATGTATCCGCAACTGAGCAAAATACTTCAATGGAATAGTAGAAGTCTATTCGCCAACAAATTTGATCTTGAACAGTTACTTGATGAACATAATATTTCAGTTGCTGCCATCTCCGAAACGTGGTTAAAGCCCTCATACCAATTTAAGATTCCTGGATATCATTGGCTAAGACATGATAGACTGGATGGCAAAGGTGGCACTGCTCTTATTATACATAATTCTATCCCTTTTAAACAAATTATTTTCCATACTCTATCCAATAATTTTCAGATAGTAGCAGCTGTTGTATCTGATATTACATTACTATCAATATATATCCCTCCCTCTACAATTTTTGTTGAAAACGAATGGTCAACATTTACCTACATTTACATTTAACTGGACTATGACGGCCGGCATAGTCCAGTGGTAACGCATTGGACTGCCATTCCGAAGGTCGCGGGTTCGAACCCGGCGTGCGCAAATAAATTTTATTTGATTAATTTGTGTTATTTCACAATTAATTAATTAAAATAATATATAGTATATTTGCGGCACGTTCCAGAGTGGAAGATACTACCAGTATCGCCCTGGTGTAAGACCACCATTCAGAATTGAAACGTTGCTCCAAATAGCCGTGTTTAGTGACTAGATCTGAATAGCCAGGTACTTCCCCACCTTCCTCTTTCCCTTCCCCACTTACCTTCAGCCTCACAACATCCCCCAATTGGGGATGCCATAGTCTCACTGGCTCCAGACGGGAGCAGTTGGGACTCTTGTGAGGTATTCACTATAAAAAATAATAAAAAAATTATATCCCAGATTCGTCCTCCGTATATGATACTTGGGGACTTCAATGCTCATTCTCCTTCTTGGGGCAGTGAGTTAACAAACCGTTCTGGCCATAATCTATTAGAATTTATGGATACCTATAATTTATGTATTCTAAATGACGGATCTCCAACTCGTTTCACTGCCCCTCAACATCGGAAAAGTGCAGTCGATTTATCTCTTTGCTCATCTTCGGTGATTCCCATATGTTCTTGGAACATTCTTAAAGATCCCCTTTCCAGTGACCATTTTCCTATAATAATTACCTTCCACCATCTATCTTTCATGCATTCCTTTTCGATAAACAATAGTTTTAAATTTAAAACGAAAGACGCGAATTGGAGAAATTTTTCTTCAGAATTAGACTCCATTGTTCAAGCATCTAAGTCTTCCCTTATCAACACTAGTTTACAATGTGAATTTGTAGCAGTCATTTCCTGCCCGCTACAGAGCATTAGCATTATTCACTGCCCATCTCTATTTACAACTCCGCATCTATGGCAACTCTGGACAACAAGGAAGGGGCTCGCGATCAAGACACGCACCTCAACAATTTAGTATTTATCTGGCCGCGGTTCCGGGACGTCGTGAAACTAGGGGAAGACAAGAACCACTCCATGAGCGAACACGATTACGAACAAGGATGACGACACCGTTTTGTGGTTTTACCTTTGGTCATCCTTGTCTCTTCATTTAAATAACAGCTATGCATAACCGCATCGCTTGGCGCCCGTTATTACATTCTTCAGGTTAGTTTATTATAAATGCCACCCACTTGTCGCTTTCAATGCAATATTTAAAATTAGCAATCGTGCTTTCATCCTTCGGATGTAGCACACGCCTGAGATAAATGACACAAAATAAAGAGTTCTCATGTTATTTAAAGGTTAATGAAGTGTTGTAGAAATAAATGTTGTGTCATGAGGCACATACATTCCTGAGGCACTCCAGGATACATTCCTGAGGCACTCATGCCCTACACCTTTTATAATTTTGTTTCAACACCGCCCAATGTGGCAATAATCCTCTTACAATGGCGCACCACGTGGTTTAACCCGATTGGCATTTAATTTTATTTATTTCGGTCTCGTTGGCATTGAGAGTTGACAATAATTTTTGCAGGTGGCATTTTTTTAACTAGCTTGTTGAAGGTGATTCTTATGTCGGCTCATGGGGGTCTCTCTGTTTCGCGACGTTCCGGCCGCATTTCTTATAATATTTGCTATGCATTTCTTATAATATTTTGATATAACCATAATTATACAATAATTATTTTAAAATTAATTTTTGGCCGTGAATACTCTGCGGGACTGGGTGTCCCGTATATTTTATTTTATTATTGTTGTAATGTTGTTCCAGATTCCCACATCTGAAATTAGAGTATTGGTGTATGTCCATTTCTGAACTTTTGTCCATTAGATGTGTAGGTACAAATAATTTTACACCCATTTTTCCTCTTTTGGGAATTTTACTTTTTATCATTGCCGTCTTCGGACGTGATTAATGTTGCCTTGTTGTTCTTTTTTTTTCCAATTAATCTTTAGGTACATCTAGTCACAATGCCTGATACAAGGAGTCAAGTAAAAGAATCCGCCATGTCTTCCGTCAAGGACTCAGACACTATTGTTCCCACATCTCCGTTGGTTCCACTGCATTTATGGAATATCAAGTATGATGGCACTACTTGCATTAGGAAGTTTCTAGAACGTGTTGAAGAACTCGCCCTGTCTCGCTCTGTAAGTAAGCACAATCTTTTTTTAGGCGCGTTTGAACTTTTTGATGGGATTGCCCTTGATTGGCTGAGGGTCAATCGCTCCCTTTTCGAATCCTGGGATGACCTTGTGGTAGGCCTCAAGGAGGAATATGAAATTCTCGATTATGACCGTAGACTCCTTGCACAGTTGAGGTCAACTATGCAAGCACCTAATGATTCACTTGGCACCTTTATCACTAATGTTCTCATACTAAATAAAAGATTAAACAAGAAATTGCCTGATGTAGAAATTTTGGAAATTCTCCAGTGCAATATGCTTCCCAGATATATTCAGAAACTTGCATTAAACTCCATTCCGGACATAACTACCCTAAAAAGATTGGGCAAACTAATTGAATTGGCAGACAGTCGTTCTGACCAGAGGAAAGGTTCAAAGTCCCCTCAAACCCCTTCAACTGCCAGCGTAAAGGCGCCACCAAATACAAATGCTCCTTCTAAACCTAATTCTTTCAGGCATGTGAATTCTTCTCATAAAAATATGTCTTTCAAACGTTATAACGTGAATTCCAGGGAGGAGATTCATTGCTTCCGCTGTGGATGTCCAGGCGTTAAGACTCCTGACTGCACTTGCGTTAGGTCAAAAAACGCGAGAGCCGGACGTTAGCTGTGCCGCTGGCGGAAGACGTCTCCACCAGTATCACTGCTCTCGATCCGGCGTGGCAAGAATGGCTTTCGGTAGTCAGGAATTTTTACAGAAATTTAGGAGCATCAGGTTACGGAGGGAAGGCTGACAGGGACGGCCGTCCTTTCGTATCCTTTTCTACACTTGGAACTGTTTTTTCTGGCCTGTTGGACTCAGGCTCACATGTTTCTATTCTCGGTAATAATTTTCATTTAAAACTTTTAAAACTTGGTGCCAGGTTGGCTTAGCTCAATAATTCATTTTCTTTAACCTCTGCGACGGGTCATTCCGTTTGCTGTAACTTGAAAATCTCGCTTCCTATAACATGTAATAATGTTGTAAAAGAGTTTATTTTTGTTGTCATGCCAGATATAAAGACGGATGTTATTCTCGGTATTGATTTTTGGAAATCTTTTAACATTTGTCCGGATATTTCTAAGTTTATGAATACGAAGGTAGTAAAATCTGCTCCTCGGGTTACTTCTGAAGTCAGAGGTATTGTGGACAAACATCACTTATCCAAATATCAACAAAATTTACTTGATAATGTAGTTAAAGATTATATTTCAATTTCTGGGGACAAACTTGGTCGTACGCATTTAGAGGAACATGTCATAGAGACACTGGTAATAGTATACCTGTAAAACAGCGCTACTATCCAATTTCACCTCACCTGCTCCCGGTTGTACACAAGGAACTTGATAGAATGTTGGAGATGGGCGTCGTTGAACCGAGCAGTAGTGCTTGGAACAGTCCCATCTTACTTGTACCAAAGAAAAATGGCACTTACCGCCTTTGCTTGGATTCCAGACGAATTAATTCGATCTCTAAGAGGGACGCTTTTCCGTTACCATACATTTCAAATATTTTAGACAGCTTGGGGGGAGCTCGTTTTCTGTCCACTATTGATCTAAAAGATGCATTTTATCAAATTCCACTAGAACGTAGATCAAGGGAAAAAACGGCTTTTACTATTCCTAAAAGGGGTCTTTTTCAATTTACTTCCATGCCTTTCGGTCTTCATGGAGCCAGTTCGAGAATGATGCGGCTCATGAGTAAAATCTTTGGCCCAGAATTTGATGGTAAAGTTTTCTTTTATTTAGACGATATTATTGTAATTTCCAGTACTTTTGAAGAGCATTTAGCATTACTTAAACTTGTAAAACGTAAACTGTTCGAGGCGGGTCTCACGATTAACATTGAAAAGTCAGTATTCTGTAGAGAATCGCTTAAATATCTCGGTTATGTCATAGATAGTAATGGTCTGAGAACTGACCCAGACAAAGTTAAGGCTGTGGTTGATTTTCCGGTACCTACCTCACAAAAGAGTCTGAGACGTTTCATTGGTATTATATCATGGTACAAGCGTTTTATTTTGAATTTCTCTATTATTGCTGCTCCGTTACACAACTTAACTAAAAAAGAGTTCATTGGTAAAAAATTTTCTTGGAATAATCAAGCGCAGGCGGCGTTCTCTAAATTAAAGGAAACTCTTGTCGCGGCTCCGGTTTTAGCATGCCCAGATTTTAATAAACCGTTTACTATTTCTTGTGATGCATCAAACGAAGGTTTAGGCGCAGTACTCTCTCAATTAGATGATCAAAACAGGGAACACCCTATTTCCTTCATTAGTAGATCGTTATCGGCTCAGGAAAGGAACCACTCTACTACTGAGAAAGAACTTAATGCGTTAATTTTTGCTTTGGAGAAATTCAGGGGTTACATTGAAGGGTCACCCATCCCTGTAAAAGTAATTACGGATCATTATAGTCTGAAGTGGCTAGTAAACTTAAAATCACCTTCTGGAAGATTAGCTCGGTGGGCTGTCAGATTGCAGCAATTTAACTTTATTATTGAACACAGGAAAGGGAAGGAAAATGTTGTGCCAGATGCTTTATCTCGCGATCCTTTAATTATTTCATCAATTGTTCAATCTCCCATTATTAGTACTGATCGGTGGTACAATAAAATGTGTCGTGACGTTCTAGCTAAACCTGAGCTATTTTCTAAGTGGAAACTTGTAGAGGGAGTTTTATATAAGCATGTGCAGAGTATGGAAGCCCTGCATAAGCCTAATGATTGGAAGGAAGTTGTTCCTAAGGATCAAAGACAAGAGTTGATTGCGTTACATCACGTACCTCCTACATCTGCCCATTTTGGGATTATGAAAACTCTGAATAGGATTTGTTTGAAATTTTACTGGCCTAGAATGTCCTCAGACGTAAGGAAATTTGTATCTAAATGTCACACTTGTTTAGGACAGAAAAGTTCAAATCAGGCTGCACCCGGTCTTATGGGAGATCCTAAGTTGGTCCAGCGTCCGTGGCAGGTTATCTCGACAGATTTATTGGGACCTCTTCCCAGCTCCTACAAGAAAGGTTATAAATATCTATTAGTTGTCGCTGATTTCTTCACTAAATTTACAAAAAATTTTCCGCTGAGAAGTGCGAATGGGAAAAACGTCTCTGCTATTATAGAGGATGAAATTTTCCTAAAATTTGGCGTTCCGGATTGCATCATCGCAGACAATGGTCCCCAATACATTTCGAAAGAATTGAAACATTTAGTTGACAGATATCATGTACGTCACATGTTTTTTAACTGTAGATATCATCCACAGAATAATCCTGTAGAGAGAATTAACAGAGTTTTAGTTACAGCCTTAAGTTCGTACGTGGGAACGGATCATCGAACTTGGGCAAATCATTTACCTGAAATAGAGCTTGCTATCAACACTGCTGTACATGAGGTAACAGGTTACACCCCTTTCTTTTTAAATTTCGGCAGGGAAGCCATTATTTCAGGCAAAGATTACAAATTACCTGACTTTTCTTCGGAAGATTTAACATTCTCGAAACGTGACACATGGGCTCAAGATGTTTCTGAGCTTAATGACATTTTCTGCCAAGTTAGGACGTGTTTACGTCAATCCTACGAACGGAATAAAGTTCACTATGACCTTCGTAGAAGGAATGTGGAATTCAAAGTTGGTGACATTGTTTGGAGACGCTCTTTCGTGTTGTCCGATGCTTCTAAGCATTTCTCCGCCAAACTTGCTCCAAAATTTTTAAGAAGCAAAATTATTGATAAGGTCTCGGCCGTCGTTTACAAACTGGCAGATATGAAGGGAAAGCCTATTGGAACATTCCATATTAAAGATTTAATTAGTGCAGAAAATTAATTGTTTTTATTATTATTTACAAAGGGAAAAAAGTGAACGGGTTTTCGGTACCTACACTGATCACGTAGGTACAGGAAACTTATTTCCTTTTTGTTACCTTGTTGATTGGGAGTAATGGTTTTCTTTTCCCTGGAGAATTCCATTCCGCCTTTCAACCTGCTTTGTATGTTACTATGTCGTCATTTCTAATGATTATTATGTATCTATTGTTAATTGTGTTTTGTCTGGAAATTGTCATACATATCTATTTCTCTTATGAGGATCCGCTCTCTTCGTTATGTTTATTGTTTACCGCTATTTTCTCAGCATCATTGATTGAGATGTGCTTATTTGGCGCTCTACCTTACTTATTAAGTTGTCATGTCTGGTTGAATGACCTTATCATAAGCTTATGAGCTTCGTGCTTTTGTTTTAACACATTAGCATACTAGCTCTTCTGTTGTGTTTCAGTATGTTGAAGGAAATATACCTTCTATCTAGATGCTGTCATTTCAGCACTTATTTGGGAGAGTTGTTGTGGGGTTATAATGGCTTAGGCTCTTTAGCACATGATAGCCCTCATCAGGCTTACAATTAAGATATTTTTGTTGATTTTTTTATGAAAATTTCAATATCAATAGTCGGTAAGCCATTATCATATTCACAGGTTTATGGTGGTTGGTTCTGTAATGGGTTTTATGTCTTACATATTTAATCATAGTGCATGTCCTTAAATTTTTCTTCGTAATTTGATTCCTTCCCTGCTTTTCCAGAGCTCGGAAAAGTATGGAATGAATCAGGTGTTCTGTCAATTGTTCATCGGTATTCTTCAGCCACCCCTGGTTCACTTGGTGACGGAAGAATATGTGTATGAATATGAAATTATTTATTAAATTAATTTTCGAGATAATTTCTACAAACTATCGGTACACTGTTCTATAATAATTCCAAGAAGATTTATTATTGTTCATTTAATACATTACTGCCATCTATGTCGAGATGAGCTAACTATTACCTACTGATCTTCAGTTTGGTTTAATTTCTGGATGCTTTTATCAATTTTTCACTGGAATGTTGTTTGTCATTTTTCGTGGAGATTTAATTACAAATAAAATCACTTCATAGGGAATTTTAAAATAATTTCTAGCTGTCACGTAGACACTTTGGGTGGTTTTGACTTGTTATATAGTTAGGCATTGTTCATTTAAGCTATTCACAACTCTGTTGCAAATTTTGCTCAACCTTTTTTAAGATTGTTTTAAGCTATTACTATTAAATCTTGGTGTTTAGAACAATGATTCTTTTGTATACATTATTTCTTCGATAAGGGCCTGCCATTTTACTCAATATTTCTTTTTATTTATTTCAACGGTGACCAAGGGTTGGTTAGGTGTAGACTTCTTCAATCTTCAAGGAACTTCTCCAGAATACGTCAACCAAAGACATCCGGACCGCTCTCTTCTCTCGTCATCTCCAGAATACGTCAACCAAGACATCCGGACCGCTCTCTTCTCTCGTCATCTCCATGCGGGGTTTCAACCGCTCCAGACCTTACCGAACCTCAGGGAATATTTGGATTCGGAACTCTGCAATGCCGAAGCCGCTACTACCCGCCTAATCCGCACCATACATTTCTGCTGCTGGAGGGTGCATCAAACTTGTCAGGAGGTGTCAGGCAAACCTCAGACTTATAGCCATAAGTCCTTTGGCTGAGGGGGCATTGTAGCAGTCATTTCCTGCCCGCTACAGAGCATTAGCATTATTCACTGCCCATCTCTATTTACAACTCCGCATCTATGGCAACTCTGGACAACAAGGAAGGGGCTCGCGATCAAGACACGCACCTCAACAATTTAGTATTTATCTGGCCGCGGTTCCGGGACGTCGTGAAACTAGGGGAAGACAAGAACCACTCCATGAGCGAACACGATTACGAACAAGGATGACGACACCGTTTTGTGGTTTTACCTTTGGTCATCCTTGTCTCTTCATTTAAATAACAGCTATGCATAACCGCATCGCTTGGCGCCCGTTATTACATTCTTCAGGTTAGTTTATTATAAATGCCACCCACTTGTCGCTTTCAATGCAATATTTAAAATTAGCAATCGTGCTTTCATCCTTCGGATGTAGCACACGCCTGAGATAAATGACACAAAATAAAGAGTTCTCATGTTATTTAAAGGTTAATGAAGTGTTGTAGAAATAAATGTTGTGTCATGGAATTCATTTCCCTTATCTTTTATTTAATACACTGTTGTTACATACATTCCTGAGGCACTCATGCCCTACACCTTTTATAATTTTGTTTCAACACCGCCCAATGTGGCAATAATCCTCTTACAAATTATTTCCTAACATTATAATAAAAGCTGCAGAAAAAACACTTAAAAAACGTAATGTTAACATTAAGATTAAACATTCCACCCCATGGTGGGATGAAGAATGCACTAGTGTCGTTAAATCCAGAAGAGAAGCAATTTCCATATTCCGTAAATGTATGTCTTTCGAAAATTACCTTTCTGTGAAACACGCCCAGGCAGAAGCAATACGCGTTTTGAAAAACAAAAAGTGGTCTGGATGGCGAAAATTCTGTGAACGCTTGTCTTCTGAATCTCCCCAGTCAACCGTATGGTCCAATTTAAAAAAATTCGGTTCGTCATATACTCCCCAGCGTTCCAAACATATTCCAGAAGAAATTATTATAGGTTTTGCTGATAAGATAGCTCCTCCGTCAGTTGCCAGATGTGAGGAAATGCCTTCCTTTATTTCTTATCCATCTCACTCTAGCTGGCTGGACTCTCCTTTCTCAGTAAGTGAATTAAATCGAGTAATCAATTCCCTTCAAGACTCTTCTCCTGGCCCTGATGGAATCTTATATTGTTTCATTAAAGCATTTTCAGATATGTCGGTTGAATATTTTTTGTCCCTAATTAATTACATGTTCGAAACAGGATTTATACCGGAAGTCTGGAAAGTTCAAAAAATCCTTCCGATTTTAAAACCAGGCAAAAATCCATCTGAAATGTCATCCTATCGTCCTATTGCTCTTTCGTCATGTTTAATGAAAGTAGCAGAACACTTGATAAAGAACAGATTGGAATGGTTTGTTGAAAATCACAGAATTATCTCTCCTAATCAATATGGCTTCCGGAAAAAGAAATCAACCATAGATAATTTAAGTGTGATTTTAACAACAGACATCCGTATATCTCAGTCCCTTAATTCTTGCACTCTGGCCACATTTTTTGATCTTTCGTCAGCTTACGACGATGTATTAATTAACACTTTGAAAGAAAAATTAATTAAAATAAAAATTCCCTTAAAATTAGTTCAATTTATTATTAATTTACTAACAGACAGATCCATTATTATCCACTTTTCCTCAAAAACGATAAATTGCAAACTATGGAAGGGATTACCTCAGGGGTCCGTAATCAGTCCATTATTATTTAATATATATATAAGTGATTTAGACAGTGTAATTCCTTCATCTATCAAGCGACTTTATTTTGCTGATGATTTCCTTATATATTTATCACACAAAAATCTATCGCGCGCTGCGAAGGAATTGAGTTTGGCTTTACATAATATTAAAATTTGGTTGTTGTCTAATGAGATGAATTTAGCTATGTCTAAAACCAAAGTAGAAGCTTTTACGCGCAAAAGAATAATACCCCCCTTTTCTGTCTGCTTTGATAATGTTCCTCTTCAAATCGTTAAGCAAATTAAATTTCTTGGACTACTTTTGGATCATAAACTTTCCTGGCTCCCGCATATTCAGAACATTTCGGCTAAGTGTGAAAAGGGGCTAAATATTATGCGAGCTGTTTCCAGAGTGTGGTGGGGATCTCATCCTACTACTCTTAAATTAATGTATGGTGCTCTAGTGCGAAGCCATTTAGATTATGGAACATTTCTTTTCGATCCTCTTCCTAAATATTTGGACAAAAAACTTGAAAGAATTCAGTCCAAAGCGCTCAGAATAATCCTTGGAGCGATGAAATCTTCTCCAATTGATTCTCTCCAGGTAGAATGTGTTGATCCCCCCTTAATTTTGAGGAGACAATTCCTAGCTGATAAATATATTTTTAAATCCTTTTCTGTATCGCGTCACCCATTAGAACAAAGCCTTGATTATTTGTTCAATAACTTAAATAACGAAAAAAGATCGACAGATAAAAATCGACTTCCTCTCCTTCTAAAAAGTTTTCTTTCATTCAAATCTCTGTCTTCTTCCCTCCAAAATCTACAAAAAGATCCTATCCTTCATATTTTCACTATTCTATTTGATTCTATCAATTATATCCCCAACGTTATAACTTCAGACTTCCGAACTGATATTTTAACCTCATCTAATCAAAATTTTGAGGAAAAATTTAAAAACATTACATATTCTAAGTTTTCAGAATTTTCACTCATTTACACAGATGGTTCTAAGTCTGATAACAAAGATTGTGGAGCTGCGGTACACATTCCCGAATTCGATTTAGATTTGTCTAATAAATTGCCTAAAGAAATTTCTATATTTACTGCAGAATGCTTCGCAATTGAACAAGCTTTGAGTCAAATCCAGCTTTTCAATATTCGACGAGCCTTACTGTGCACTGACTCACTAAGCGCAGTGTTGAAAATTTCCTCAAATATCCATAAACCAGAAGACTATATTATTTATAATATCAGAAACACCCTTAAATCTTTAAATGAATTAAATTTCGAGACAATATTGGTTTGGGTCCCTGGCCATTTAGGAATTGAGGGTAACGAGAAAGCCGATTCTCTAGCTAAACTTGGAACAATTTCTGGCACTAATTCTTTAGATTTTAGAATTCCTATCTCTGACGTCATCCCAATTCTTAAATCCAACATGATTTGATCCTGGGAAGAAAATTGGACTAATACGAAAACACGAACTGGTGCTTTTGATGCTGGAATACAAAATCATATACCAAGTAAACCTTGGTTCCACGGCAAGAAAAAATCCAAAAGATTTATATCCTGTATCTCGAGAATGAGAATTGGTCATTGCTCCATTGCATCCCATTTGTTAAAAATCCGGGTCCTAGATAGTCCACTCTGCCAGTGCGGCATGGAAAATGATACTCTTGATCATGTTTTCTTTAATTGTAAAAATCATTCAAAGGCATTTATCGTTTACTTATAAAAATCACCCGCCAATCGCCCCTTTGTATTCATTATTTACTTTCTCTCAACAATTCTCGCATTTTCTCAGTTCTATACAAGTTCATAGACTTGAATGACTTCAATATTTGAGATTTCCTATTACCGTATAGATTTCCCATAAAATTATAACCATCTCCCCTAACTTTAACGGCACATAGCACTATCTTAAGGGTGAATTGCCTAATACAAAAAAAAAAAAAATCTATATAGAGTTGCATTTTTGGAAAAAATTTCATTTTTACGGGCTTGATAGACTTGGGTTCGATTTTTGGAGGCCATTTTCTCGGGAACTACGACGCCGAAATGACTGAAAATTCGGATTCATACTGAAAACTTTTGCCTGCATGGAAATTAACACTAAAATCTATTTAAAATTGCATTTTTGGAAAAAATTTCATTTTTACGGGCCTAATTTGAGACTTGGGTTCGATCTTTGGAAGGCATTTTCTCGGGAACTACCACGCCGAACTGAATGAAATTACGGATTCGTACTGGAAACTATTGCCTGCAGTGAAATCAATACTAAAATCTAAATTAAGTTGCATTTCTGGAAAAAATTTCATTTATACGGGCCTAATTTGAGACTTGGGTTCGAACTTTGGAGGCCATTTTCTCGGGAACTATGAGGCCGAATTGAATAAAATTACGGTTTTAGACTGAAAGCTATTGCATGCAGTGAAATCTATACTAAAATCTATATAGATTTGCATTTTTGGAAAAATTTTCATTTTTACGGGCTTTATTTGAGACTTGGGTTCGATCTTTGGAGGCCATTTTCTCGAGAACTACGACGCCGAAATGAATGAAAATTCGGATTCATACTAGAAAATTTTGCTTGCAGTGAAATCAACACTAAAATCTATATTAAAATGCATTTTTGGAAAAAAATTCATTTTTTCGGACCTGATTTGAGACTTGGATTCGATCCTTGGAGAGCATTTTCTCAGGAACTACGACGCCGAACTGAATAAAAAAAACGGATTCGTACTGAAAACTATGCCTGCAGTGAAATCAATACTAAAATCTAAATAAATTTGCATTTTTGGAAAAAATTTCATTTTTACGGGCCTAATTTGAGACTTGGGTTCGAACTTTGGAGGCCATTTTCTCGGGAACTACGACGCTGAACTGAATGAAATTTCGGATTCATACTGAAAACTATGTTTCGAAGTGAAATCAATACAAAAAACCAAATAAAGTTACATTTTAAGAAAAAAAATCATTTTTAAGGGCCTTAATATAAGAGTTAGGTTCGATCTTTGAAAGCCATTATCTCAGGAACTACGACGCCGAACTGAATAAAATTCAGGATTCGTTCTAAAACTATTGCCTGCAGTGAAATCAATACTAAAATCTAAATAAAGTTGCATTTTTGGAAAAAAAATCATTTTTACGGGCCTAATTTGAGACTTGGGTTCGAAATTTGGAGGCCATTTTCCCGGGAACTACGACGCCGAACTGAATAAAATGACGGATTCGTACTGAAAACTTTTTTCTGCAGTAAAATCAACACTAAAATCTATATAAAATTGTATTTTTGGAAAAAATTTCATTTTTACGGGCATGATTTGTGACGTGGGTTCGAACTTTGGAGGCCATTTTCTCGGGAACTACGCCGCCTAAATGACTGAAAATTCGGATTCATACTGAAAACTTTTGCCTGCAGTGAAATTAATACTAAAATCTATATTAAATTGCATTTTTGGAAAAAAAATCATTTTTACGGACCTGATATGAGACTTGGGTTCGATCTTTGGAGGGCATTTCCTAGGGAACTACGAAGCCGAACTGAATGTTGTTACGGATTCGTACTGAAAACTTTTTCCTGCAGTGAAATCAATACTAAAATTTAAATAAAGAGGCATTTTTGGAAAAAAAAAATCATTTTTACGGGTCTAATTTGAGACTTGGGTTCGAACTTTGGAGGCCATTTTCTCGAGAACTATGACGCCGAATTGAATAAAATAACGGTTTCTGACTGAAAACTATTGCATGCAGTGAAATCTATACTAAAATCTATATAGAGTTGCATTTTTGGAAAAAATTTCATTTTTACGGACCTGATTTGAGACTTGGGTTCGATCTTTGGAGGGCATTTTCTCGGGAAATACGACGCCGAACTGAATAAAATCCGGATTCGTAATGAAAACTATTGCCTGCAGTGAAATCAATACTAAGACCTAAATGAAGTTCCCATTTTGGAAAAAAAATCATTTTTACGGGCCTAATTTGAGACTTGGGTTCGAACTTTCGGCGCCATTTTCTAACTGAATTAAATTTCGGATTCATACTGAAAAAATTTTCTTGCAGTGTAATCAACACTAAAATCTATATAAAATTGCATTTTTGGAAAAAAAAATCATTTTTACGGGCCTGATTTGAGACTTGGGTTCGATCTTTGAAAGCCATTATCTCGGGAACTACGACCCCGAACTGAATAAAATAACGGATTTAGACTGAAAACTATTGCATGCAGAGAAATCCACGATAAAATCTATAAGAGTTAGGTTCGATCTTTGAAAGCCATTATCTCAGGAACTACGACGCCGAACTGAATAAAATTCAGGATTCCTACAGAAAAGTATTGCCTACAGTGAAATCAATACTAAAATCTAAATAAAATTGCATTTTTGAAAAATTTTCATTTTTACGGGCCTAATTTGAGACTTGGGTTCGAACTTTGGAGGCCATTTTCTCGAGAAATACGACGCCAAATTAAATAAAATTTTGGATTCATACTGAAAACTATTTTTCGAAGTGAAATCAATACAAAAAACTACATAAAGTCTAATTTTTAGATAGAAAATCATTTTTACGGGCCTTAATGTAAGATTTAGGTTCGATCTTTGAAAGCCATTATCTCAGGAACTACAAGGCCGAACTGAATAAAATTGAGTATTTGTTCTGAAAACTATTTCTTGCAGTGAAATAAATACTAAAATCAAAATAAAGTTGCATTTTTGGAAAAAATTTCACTTTTACAGACCTAATAAGAGACTTGGGTTCGAACGTTGGAGGCCATTTTCTCGGGAACTACGACGCCGAACTGAATTAAATTTCGGATTAACACTAGAAATTATGTGTTGAAGTAAAATCAATACAAAAAACTAAATAAAGTTGCATTTTTGGAAAAAATTTCATTTTTAACGGGCCTAATTTGAGACTTGGGTTCGATATTTTGAGGCCATTTTCTCGGGAACTACGACGCCGAACTGAATTAAATTTCGGATTCATACTAGAAATAATGTGTTGAAGTTAAATCAATACAAAAAACTAAATAAAGTTACATTTTAAGAAAAAAAATCATTTTTACGGGACCAAATGTAAGAGTTAGGTTCGATCTTTGAAAACCATTATCTTGGGAATTTCGACGCCGAACTGAATGAAAATTCGGATTCATACTGAAAACTTTTGCCTGCAGTGAAATCAATACTAAAATATAAATAAAAATGCATTTTTGGAAAAAATTTTATTTTTACGGGTCTAATTTGAGACTTGGGTTCGATCTTTGGAGGCCATTTTCTCTGGAACTACGCCGCCGAAATGACTGAAAATTCGGATTCATACTGAAAATTTTTGCCTGCAGTGAAATCAATACTTAAATCTAAATAAAGTTGCATTTTTGGAAAAAAATTCATTTTTACGGGCCTAATTAGATACTTGGGTTTGATCTTTGGAGGGCATTTTCTCGGGAATTAAAAAGCCGAACTGAATGAAATTTCGGATTTAATAAAAAGCTGTTGCCTGCAGTGAAAACAATACAAAAATCTAAATAAATTTGCATTTTTGGAAAAAATTTCATTTTTACGGGCCTAATTTGAGACTTGGGTTCGAACTTTGGACGCCATTTTCTCGGAAACTACGACGCCGAACTGAATTAAATTTGGGATTCACACTAGAAATTATGTGTTGAAGTTAAATCAATACAAAAAACTAAATAAAAATACATTTTAAGAAAAAAAAATCATTTTTACGGGCCCAAATGTAAGAGTTAGGTTCGATCTTTGACAGCCATTATCTCGGGAAATACGACGCCGAACTGAATAAAATTTCGGATTCATACTGAAAATAATGTGTTGAAGTGAAATGAATACAAAAAACTAAATAAAGTTTCATTTTTAGAAAAGAAATCATTTTTACGGGCCTAAATGTAAGAGTTAGGTTCGATCTTTGACAGCCATTATCTCGGGAAATACGACGCCGAACTGAATAAAATTTCGGATTCATACTGAAAATAATGTGTTGAAGTGAAATGAATACAAAAA
The DNA here is from genome assembly GCF_061612785.1 of Hesperophylax consimilis. Classification (NCBI taxonomy): domain Eukaryota; kingdom Metazoa; phylum Arthropoda; class Insecta; order Trichoptera; family Limnephilidae; genus Hesperophylax; species Hesperophylax consimilis. Next base: position 4,299,273 of record NC_142863.1, on the reverse strand, counting down.
ACTAAATAAAGTTTCATTTTTAGAAAAGAAATCATTTTTACGGGCCTAAATGTAAGAGTTAGGTTCGATCTTTGAAAGCCATTATCTCGGGAAATACGACGCCGAACTGAATGAAAATTCGGATTCATACTGAAAACTTTTGCTTGCAGTGAAATCAACACTAAAATCTATTTAAAATTGCATTTTCAGAAAGAAATTTATTTTTACGGACTTTATTTGAGACTTGGGTTCGATCTTTGGAGGGCATTATCTCAGGAACTACGACGCCGAACTGAATAAAATTATGGATTCGTACTGAAAGCTATTGCCTGCAGTGAAATCAATACTAAAATCTAAATAAAATTGCATTTTTGGAAAAAATTTCATTTTTACGGTCCTAATTTGAGACTTGGGTTCGAACTTTGGAGGCCATTTTCTCGGGAACGACGACGCCGAACTGAATTAAATTTCGGATTCACACTAGAAATTATGTGTTGAAGTTAAATCAATACAAAAAACTAAATAAAAATACATTTTAAGAAAAAAAATCATTTTAACGGGCACAAATGTTAGAGTTAGGTTCGATTTTGAAAGCCATTATCTCGGGAAATACGTCGCCGAACTGAATGAAAATTCGGATTCATACTGAAAACTTTTGCCTGCAATGAAATCAATACTAAAATATAAATAAATTTGCATTTTTGGAAAAAAAATCATTTTTACGGACCTGATATGAGACTTGGGTTCGAACTTTGGAGGCCATTTTCTCGGGAACTACGACGCCGAACTGAATTAAATTTCGGATTCACACTAGAAATTATGTGTTGAAGTTAAATCAATACAAAAAACTAAATAAAAATAAATTTTAAGAAAAAAAATCATTTTAACGGGCCCAAATGTTAGAGTTAGGTTCGATTTTGAAAGCCATTATCTCGGGAAATACGTCGCCGAACTGAATGAAAATTCGGATTCATACTGAAAACTTTTGCCTGCTGTGAAATCAACACTAAAATCTAAATAAAGTTGCATTTAAGGAAAAATTTCATTTTTACGGGCCTTATTTGAGACGTGGGTTCGAATTTGGAGGCCATTTTCTCGGGAACTACGCCGCGTAAATGACTGAAAATTCGGATTCATACTGAAAACTTTTGCCTGCAGTGAAATTAACACTAAAATCTATATTAAATTGCATTTTTGGAAAAAAAATCATTTTTACGGACCTGATATGAGACTTGGGTTCGATCTTTGGAGGGCATTTCCTAGGGAACTACGAAGCCGAACTGAATGTTGTTACGGATTCGTACTGAAAACTTTTTCCTGCAGTGAAATCAATACTAAAATTTAAATAAAGAGGCATTTTTGAAAAAAAAAATCATTTTTACGGGTCTAATTTGGGACTTGGGTTCGAACTTTGGAGGCCATTTTCTCGGGAACTACGACACCGAACTGAGTAAAATTTCGGATTCATACGAAAAACTATGTTTCGAAGTGAAATCAATACAAAAAACTACATAAAGTCTTATTTTTGGAAAGAAAATCATTTTTACGGGCCTTAATGTAAGAGTTAGATTCGATCTTTGAAAGCCATTATCTCACGAACTACGACGCCGAACTGAATAAAATTGAGGATTCGTACTGAAAACTATTGCTTGCAGTGAAATCAATACTAAAATCTAAATAAAATTGCATTTTTGGAAATAAATTCATTTTTACGGGCCTTAATGTAAGAGTTAGGTTCGATCTTTGAAAACCATTATCTCAGGAACTAAGACGCCGTACTGAATAAAATTGAGGATTTGTTCTTAAAACTTTTGCCTGCAATGAAATCAATACTAAAATCTTAATAAAGTTGCATTTAAGGAAAAATTTCATTATTACGGGCCTTATTTGAGACGTGGGTTCGAACTTTGGAGGCCATTTTCTCGGGAACTACGCCGCCGAAATGACTGAAAATTCGGATTCATACTGAAAATTTTTGCCTGCAGTGAAATCAATACTTAAATCTAAATAAAGTTGCATTTTTGGAAAAAAAATCATTTTTACGGGCCTAATTTGAGACTTGGGTTCGATCTTTGGAGGGCCTTTTCTCGGGAACTACGGCGCCAAACTGAATGAAATTTCGGATTCGTATTAAAAGCTGTTGCCTGCAGTGAAATCAATACAAAAATCTAAATAAATTTGCATTTTTGGAAAAAATTTCATTTTTACGGGCCTAATTTGAGACTTGGGTTCGAACTTTCGAGGCCATTTTCCCGGGAACTACGACGCCAAACTGAATGAAATGACGGATTCATACTGAAAACTATTTCCTGCAGTGAAATCAACACTAAAATCTATATAAAATTGCATTTTTGGAAAAAATTTCATTTTTACGGGCTTGATTTGAGACTTGGGTTCGATCTTTGGAGGACATTTTCTCAGGAACTACGACGCCGAACTGAATAAAATTACGGATTCGTACTGAAAACTATTGCCTGCAATGAAATCAACACTAAAATCTATATAAAATTGCATTTTTGGAAATAATTTCATTTTCACGGGGTTGATGTGACTTGGGTTCGATCTTTGGAGGGCATTTTCTCAGGAACTACGACGCCGAATTAAATAAAATAACGGTTTTAGACTGAAAACTATTGCATGCAGTGAAATCTATACTAAAATCTAAAAAAAGTTGAATTTTTGGAAAAAAAATTTCATTTTTACGGGCCTAATTTGAGACTTGGTTTCGAACTTTGGAGGCCATTTTCTGGGGAAGTATGACGCCGAACTGAATGAAATTACGGATTCGTACTGAAAACTATTGCCTGCAGTGAAATAAATACTAAAATCTTTAAAAATTGCATTTTTGGAAAAATTTTCATTTTTATGGGCCTTATTCGAGACTTGGGTTCGATCTTTCGATGCCATTTTCTCGGGAACTACGACACCGAACTAAATAAAATTTCGGATTAATACTGAAATCTATGTGTTGAAGTAAAATCAATACAAAAAACTATATAAACTTACATTTTTAGAAAAAAAAACATTTTTACGGGCCTAATTCGAGACTTGGGTTCGAACTTTGGAGGCCATTTTCTCGGGAACTATGACGCCAAATTGAATAAAATAACGGTTTTAGACTGAAAACTATTGCATGCAGTGAAATATATACTAAAATATATATAGAGTTGCATTTTTGGAAAAAATTTCATTTTTACAGACCTAATTAGAGACTTGGGTTCGAAATTTGGAGGCCATTTTCTCGGGAACTACGACGCCGAACTGAATTAAATTTCGGATTCACACTAGAAATTATGTGTTGAAGTTAAATCAATACAAAAAACTAAATAAAAATACATTTTAAGAAAAAAAATCATTTTTACGGGCCCAAATGTTACAGTTAGGTTCGATCTTTGAAAGCCATTATCTCGGGAAATACGACGCCGAACTGAATGAAAATTCGGATTCATACTGAAAACTTTTGCATGCAGTGAAATAAATACTAAAATCAAAATAAAGTTGCATTTTTGGAAAAAATTTCATTTTTAACGGGCCTAATTTGAGACTTGGGTTCGAACTTTCGAGGCCATTTTCTCGGGAACTACGACGCCGAACTGAATTAAATTTCGGATTCACACTAGAAATTATGTGTTGAAGTTAAATAGATACAAAAAACTAAATAAAAATACATTTTAAGAAAACAATCATTTTAAGGGGCCCAAATGTAAGAGTTAGGTTCGATCATTGAAAGCCATTATCTCAGGAACTACAAGGCCGAACTAAATAAAATTCAGGATTTGTTCTGAAAACTATTTCCTGCAGTGAAATAAATACTAAAAACAAAATAAAGTTGCATTTTCGGAAAAAAATTCAGTTTTACGGACTTGATTTGAGACTTGGGTTCGATCTTTGGAGGCCATTTTCTCGGGAACTACGACGCCGAAATGAATGAAAATTCGGATTCATAATGAAAAACTTTGCTTGCAGTGAAATCAATACTTAAATCTAAATAAAGTTGCATTTTTGGAAAAAATTTCATTTTTACGGGCCTAATTATCTAAGTAGCCTCCAAAGATCAAACCCAAGTATCTACTTGGGTTTGATCTTTGGAGGCCATTTTCTCGGGCACTAAAAGGCCGAACTAAATGAAATTTCGGATTCGTATTAAAAGCTGTTGCCTGCAGTGAAATCAATACAAAAATCTAAATAAATTTGCATTTTTGGAAAAAATTTCATTTTCACGGGCTTGATTTGAGACTTGGGTTCGATCTTTGGAGGGCATTTTCTCAGGAACTACGACGCCGAATTAAATAAAATAACGGTTTTAGACTGAAAACTATTGCATGCAGTGAAATCTATACTAAAATCTAAAAAAAGTTGAATTTTTGGAAAAAAAAATTCATTTTTACGGGCCTAATTTGAGACTTGGTTTCGAACTTTGGAGGCCATTTTCTGGGGAAGTATGACGCCGAACTGAATGAAATTACGGATTCGTACTACAAACTATTGCCTGCAGTGAAATAAATACTAAAATCTTTAAAAATTGCATTTTTGGAAAAATTTTCATTTTTATGGGCCTTATTCGAGACTTGGGTTCGATCTTTCGATGCCATTTTCTCGGGAACTACGACGCCGAACTAAATAAAATTTCGGATTAATACTGAAATCTATGTGTTGAAGTGAAATCAATACAAAAAACTAAATAAAAATACATTTTAAGAAAAAAAATCATTTTTACGGGCCCAAATGTTACAGTAAGGTTCGATCTTTGAAAGCCATTATCTCGGGAAATACGACGCCGAACTGAATGAAAATTCGGATTCATACTGAAAACTTTTGCATGCAGTGAAATAAATACTAAAATCAAAATAAAGTTGCATTTTTGGAAAAAAATTCATTTTTAACGGGCCTAATTTGAGACTTGGGTTCGAACTTTCGAGGCCATTTTCTCGGGAACAACGACGCCGAACTGAATTAAATTTCGGATTCACACTAGAAATTATGTGTTGAAGTTAAATAGATACAAAAAACTAAATAAAAATACATTTTAAGAAAAAAAATCATTTTAAGGGGCCCAAATGTTAGAGTTAGGTTCGATCATTGAAAGCCATTATCTCAGGAACTACAAGGCCGAACTGAATAAAATTCAGGATTTGTTCTGAAAACTATTTCCTGCAGTGAAATAAATACTAAAATCAAAATAAAGTTGCATTTTCGGAAAAAAATTCAGTTTTACGGACTTGATTTGAGACTTGGGTTCGATCTTTGGAGGCCATTTTCTCGGGAACTACGACGCCGAAATGAATGAAAATTCGGATTCATAATGAAAAACTTTGCTTGCAGTGAAATCAATACTTTAATCTAAATAAAGTTGCATTTTTGGAAAAAATTTCATTTTTACGGGCCTAATTAGATACTTGGGTTTGATCTTTGGAGGCCATTTTCTCGGGAACTAAAAGGCCGAACTGAATGAAATAACGGATTTGTACTGAAAACTATCGCTTGCAGTGAAATCAATACTAAAATATAAATAAAGTTGCATTTTTGGAAAATATTTCATTTTTAACGGGCCTTATTTGAGACTTGGGTTCGATATTTTGAGGCCATTTTCTCGGGAACTACGACGCCGAACTGAATTAAATTTTGGATTCATACTAGAAATTATGTGTTGAAGTTAAATCAATACAAAAAACTAAATAAAGTTACATTTTAAGAAAAAAAATCATTTTTACGGGCCCAAATGTAAGAGTTAGGTTCGATCTTTGAAAGCCATTATCTTGGGAAATACGACGCCGAACTGAATGAAAATTCGGATTCATACTGAAAACTTTTGCCTGCAGTGAAATTAACACTAATATCTATATTAAATTGCATTTTTGGAAAAAAAATCATTTTTACGGACCTGATATGAGACTTGGGTTCGAACTTTGGAGGCCATTTTCTCCTGAACTACGACGCCGAACTGAATTAAATTTCGGATTCACACTAGAAATTATGTGTTGAAGTTATATCAATACAAAAAACTTAATAAAAAAACATTTTAACAAAAAAAATCATTTTTACGGTCCCAAATGTTAGAGTTAGGTTCGATCTTTGAAAGCCATTATCTCGGGAAATGCGTCGCCGAACTGAATGAAAATTCGGATTCATACTGAAAACTTTTGCCTGCAGTGAAATCAACACTAAAATCTAAATAATGTTGCACTTTTGGAAAAAATTTCATTTTTAAGGGCCTAATTTGAGACTTGGGTTCGATCTTTGGAGGGCATTTTTCCGGGAACTACGACGCCGAACTGAATAAAATAACGGATTTGTACTAAAAACTGTTGCCTGCAGTGAAATCAATACTTAAATCAAAATAAATTTGCATTTTTGAAATAAATTTATTTTTACGGGCCTAATTTGAGACTTGGGTTCGAACTTTGGAGGCCATTTTCTCGGGAACAACGACGCCGAACTGAATTAAATTTCGGATTTACACTAGAAATTATGTGTTGAAGTTAAATCAATACAAAAAACTAAATAAAAATACATTTTAAGAAAAAAAATCATTTTAAGGGGCCCAAATGTAAGAGTTGGGTTCGATCTTTGAAAGCCATTATCTCGGGAAATACGACGCCGAACTGAATGTTGTTACGGATTCGTACTGAAAACTATTGCCTGCAGTGAAATCAATCTTCTTCTTCTTCGATGGCGCTACAGCCCATATCGAGCTTTGGCCTCCTGCAACAGTCGCCTCCAACTCCTCCTGTCCTCAGCGGCTGACTTCCAGTTTGTCACATATTCTTCTCAGCACCTTTCTTTCAAAAGTATCCAGCATTTCAGCCATCTTTACTGTCAGTGTCAGCGCCTCACATCCATATGCCAATACAGTTCTTACAATGGTCTTATATATGGTTATTTTGGTTTTTCTGTGGACACTACGTGACTTAAACACTGGCACCAAAGAGAAGTATGTTTTGTTGGCTGCTGTGATTCTTCTTCTGATTTCTGCTGGATCCTCATTGTTCTCTGTCAGGCTGGAGCCCAGGTAGGTGAATTGATCGACCACTTCGTATGAGTAGTTGTCTTTAAATAGTGCACTACTTCTTCTTCTGTGCGAAGGGTTCCTGCTCTGTACCATCATTTTTGTTTTGTCAACATTAACTCGCAGTCCTACTTCCCGCGCCGCTATTTCTAAAGGGTCGAAGACCTCCTTAATGGCTGAAATTGATCTTCCGACAATGTTGATGTCATCCGCATATCCGACAACTTGACTGCTCTTGAAACAAATATTGGAGCCAGTGTCTATTAGTGTTTTTCGTATTACATGTTCGAGCACAATGTTGAAGAGAGTGGGAGCCAGACTGTCCCCCTGTTTAAGTCCCTGTGATACTGTAAATTCTTCCGACAATTCTCCGTCTATTTTGACCTGACATCTTGAGTCTGACATTGTGGCTTTTATGAGCCTAACCAATTTAGGTGGAATCTGGAATTGTAGTAGTATGTCATATAGACACTCCCGATCTATGCTATCATATGCTTGCTTGAAATCAATGAATAGTTGGTGTATGTCTATGTCAAATTCCCAGCACTTTGCCAAGATCTGTCTGACGGTGAACAGTTGGTCTGTTGTGGATCTACCGGTGCGGAAGCCTGCCTGATACTCTCCCAGTAGGTTTTCTGCATATTTATCAATTCTTTGTTTCAGTATCATGGTGTAGATTTTATATGCTGTACATAGGAGTGATATGCCTCTATGATTTTCGCATTTTAATTTATCACCTTTCTTGTGAATTGGGCATATTATGCTTATTTGCCATTCCTCTGGGATTTTTTCCAGTGTCCATATTTTAGTTATTAAATTGAGTAGCAGATTTCTCAGATGCTCATTTCCATATTTGAACAACTCTGCCGGGAGGTTGTCTTTCCCAGGTGATTTGTTGTTTTTAAGTTTCTTTAGTGCAGCATTTATTTCTTGCATTGTTGGTGGATTCGCTGATTCTTCATTGCCTGCAGTGAAATCTATACTAAAATCTAAAAAAAAATGAATTTTTGGAAAAAAAATTTCATTTTTACGGGCCTAATTTGAGACTTGGTTTCGAACTTTGGAGGCCATTTTCTGGGGAAGTATGACGCCGAACTGAATGAAATTACGGATTCGTACTGAAAACTATTGCCTGCAGTGAAATAAATACTAAAATCTTTAAAAATTGCATTTTTGGAAAAATTTTCATTTTTATGGGCCTTATTCGAGACTTGGGTTCGATCTTTCGATGCCATTTTCTCGGGAACTACGACGCCGAACTAAATAAAATTTCGGATTAATACTGAAATCTATGTGTTGAAGTGAAATCAATACAAAAAACTATATAAACTTACATTTATAGAAAAAAAAACATTTTTACGGGCCTAATTCGAGACTTGGGTTCGAACTTTGGAGGCCATTTTCTCGGGAACTATGACGCCGAATTGAATAAAATAACGGTTTTAGACTGAAAACTATTGCATGCAGTGAAATATATACTAAAATATATATAGAGTTGCATTTTTGGAAAAAATTTCATTTTTACAGACCTAATTAGAGACTTGGGTTCGAAATTTGGAGGCCATTTTCTCGGGAACTACGACGCCGAACTGAATTAAATTTCGGATTCACACTAGAAATTATGTGTTGAAGTTAAATCAATACAAAAAACTAAATAAAAATACATTTTAAGAAAAAAAATCATTTTTACGGGCCCAAATGTTACAGTTAGGTTCGATCTTTGAAAGCCATTATCTCGGGAAATACGACGCCGAACTGAATGAAAATTCGGATTCATACTGAAAACTTTTGCATGCAGTGAAATAAATACTAAAATCAAAATAAAGTTGCATTTTTGGAAAAAATTTCATTTTTAACGGGCCTAATTTGAGACTTGGGTTCGAACTTTCGAGGCCATTTTCTCGGGAACAACGACGCCGAACTGAATTAAATTTCGGATTCAAACTAGAAATTATGTGTTGAAGTTAAATAGAAACAAAAAACTAAATAAAAATACATTTTAAGAAAACAATCATTTTAAGGGGCCCAAATGTTAGAGTTAGGTTCGATCATTGAAAGCCATTATCTCAGGAACTACAAGGCCGAACTAAATAAAATTCAGGATTTGTTCTGAAAACTATTTCCTGCAGTGAAATAAATACTAAAAACAAAATAAAGTTGCATTTTCGGAAAAAAATTCAGTTTTACGGACTTGATTTGAGACTTGGGTTCGATCTTTGGAGGCCATTTTCTCGGGAACTACGACGCCGAAATGAATGAAAATTCGGATTCATAATGAAAAACTTTGCTTGCAGTGAAATCAATACTTAAATCTAAATAAAGTTGCATTTTTGGAAAAAATTTCATTTTTACGGGCCTAATTATCTAAGTAGCCTCCAAAGATCAAACCCAAGTATCTACTTGGGTTTGATCTTTGGAGGCCATTTTCTCGGGCACTAAAAGGCCGAACTAAATGAAATTTCGGATTCGTATTAAAAGCTGTTGCCTGCAGTGAAATCAATACAAAAATCTAAATAAATTTGCATTTTTGGAAAAAATTTCATTTTCACGGGCTTGATTTGAGACTTGGGTTCGATCTTTGGAGGGAATTTTCTCAGGAACTACGACGCCGAATTAAATAAAATAACGGTTTTAGACTGAAAACTATTGCATGCAGTGAAATCTATACTAAAATCTAAAAAAAGTTGAATTTTTGGAAAAAAAAATTCATTTTTACGGGCCTAATTTGAGACTTGGTTTCGAACTTTGGAGGCCATTTTCTGGGGAAGTATGACGCCGAACTGAATGAAATTACGGATTCGTACTAAAAACTGTTGCCTGCAGTGAAATCAATACTTAAATCAAAATAAATTTGCATTTTTGAAATAAATTTATTTTTACGGGCCTAATTTGAGACTTGGGTTCGAACTTTGGAGGCCATTTTCTCGGGAACAACGACGCCGAACTGAATTAAATTTCGGATTCACACTAGAAATTATGTGTTGAAGTTAAATCAATACAAAAAACTAAATAAAAATACATTTTAAGAAAAAAAATCATTTTAAGGGGCCCAAATGTTAGAGTTAGGTTTGATCTTTGAAAGCCATTATCTCGGGAAATACGACGCCGAACTGAATGTTGTTACGGATTCGTACTGAAAACTATTGCCTGCAGTGAAATCAATACTAAAATTTAAATAAAGAGGCTTCATCATTTTTACGTGTCTAATTTGAGACTTGGGTTCGAAGTTTGGAGGCCATTTTCTCGAGAACCATAGTTCATAACGCCGAATTGAATAAAATAACGGTTTCTGACTGAAAACTTTTGCATGCAGTGAAATCAGCACTTAAATCAATATTAAATTGCATTTTTTTAAAAAATTTAATTTTTACGGGCCTAATTTGAGACTTGGGTTTGATCTTTGGCGGCCATTTTCTCGGGAACTACGACGCCGAACTGAATTAAATTTCGGATTCATACTAGAAATTATGTGTTGAAGTTAAATCAATACAAAAAACTAAATAAAGTTACATTTTAAGAAAAAAAATCATTTTTACGGTCCCAAATGTTAGAGTTAGGTTCGATCTTTGAAAGCCATTATCTCGGGAAATGCGTCGCCGAACTGAATGAAAATTCGGATTCATACTGAAAACTTTTGCCTGCAGTGAAATCAACACTAAAATCTAAATAAAGTTGCACTTTTGGAAAAAAATTCATTTTTACGGGCTTAATTTGAGACTTGGGTTCCATCTTTGGAGGGCATTTTCTCGGGAACTACGGGGCCGAACTGAATGAAATTTCCGATTCGTATTAGAAACTGTAGCCTGCAGTGAAATCAATACAAAAATCTAAATAAATTTGCATTTTTGGAAAAAATTTCATTTTTACGGGCCTAATTTGAGACTTGGGTTCGATTTTTCGAGGCCATTTTCCCGGGAACTACGACGCCAAACTGAATAAAATGACGGATTCGTACTGAAAAATTTTTCCTGCAATAAAATCAAAACTAAAATCTATATAAAATTGCATTTTTGGAAAAAATTTCATTTTTACGGGCTTGATTTTAGACTTGGGTTCGATCTTCGGTTGGCATTTTCTCAGGAACTACGACACCGAACTGAATTAAATTACGGATTCGTACTGAAAACTTTTTCCTGCAGTAAAATCAAAACTAAAATCTATATAAAATTGCATTTTTGGAAAAAATTTCATTTTTACGGGCTTGATTTTAGACTTGGGTTCGAACTTCGGTTGGCATTTTCTCAGGAACTACGACACCGAATTGAATAAAATTACGGATTCGTACTGAAAACTTTTGCCTGCAGTGAAATCAATACTAAAATCAAAATAAATATGCATTTTTGGAAAAAAATTCATTTTTACGGGCCTAATTTGAGACTTGGGTCGAACTTTTGAAGCAATTTTCTCGGGAACTATCACGCCGAATCGAATAAAATAACGGTTTTACACTGAAAACTATTGCATGCAGTGAAATCTATACTAAAATCTATTTAGAATTGCATTTTTGGAAAAAAAATCATTTTTACGGACCTAATATGAGACTTGGGTTCGATCTTTGGAGGGCATTTTCTCGGGAACTACGACGCCGAACTGAATAAAATTACGGATTCGTACTGAAAACTATCGCTTGCAGTGAAATCAATACTAAAATCTAAATAAAGTTGCATTTTTGGAAAATATTTCATTTTTAACGGGCCTAATTTGAGACTTGGGTTCGATATTTTGAGGCCAAATGGCCTCAAAATATAATATATCCTCGTCGTTGTTCCCGAGAAAATTCTCGGGAACAACGACGCCGATTCGAATTAAATTTCGGATTCATACTAGAAATTATGTGTTGAAGTTAAATCAATACAAAAAACTAAATAAAGTTACATTTTAAGAAAAAAAATCATTTTTACGGGCCCAAATGTAAGAGTTAGGTTCGATCTTTGAAAGCCATTATCTTGGGAAATACGACGCCGAACTGAATGAAAATTCGGATTCATACTGAAAACTTTTGCATGCAGTGAAATCAGCACTTAAATCAATATTAAATTGCATTTTTTAAAAAAATTTAATTTTTACGGGCCTAATTTGAGACTTGGAATCGAACTTTGGAGGCCATTTTCTCGGGAACTATGACGCCGAATTGAATAAAATAACGTTTTGAGACTGAAAACTATTGCATGGAGTGAAATCTATACTAAAATCTATAAAGAGTTGCATTTTTGGAAAAAATTTCATTTTTACGGGCTTTATTTGAAACTTGGGTTCGATCTTTGGAGGCCATTTTCTCGGGAACTACGACGCCGAAATGAATGAAAATTCGGATTCATAATGAAAAACTTAGCTTGCAGTGAAATCAATACTTAAATCTAAATAAAGTTGCATTTTTGGAAAAAATTTCATTTTTACGGGCCTAATTAGATACTTGGGTTTGATCTTTGGAGGCCATTTTCTCGGGAACTACGACGCCGAACTGAATTAAATTTCGGATTCATACTAGAAATTATGTGTTGAAGTTAAATCAATACAAAAAACTAAATAAAGTTACATTTTAAGAAAAAAAATCATTTTTACGGTCCCAAATGTTAGAGTTAGGTTCGATCTTTGAAAGCCATTATCTCGGGAAATGCGTCGCCGAACTGAATGAAAATTCGGATTCATACTGAAAACTTTTGCCTGCAGTGAAATCAACACTAAAATCTAAATAAAGTTGCACTTTTGGAAAAAATTTCATTTTTACGGGCCTAATTTGAGACTTGGGTTCGATCTTTGGAGGGCATTTTTCCGGGAACTACGACGCCGAACTGAATAAAATAACGGATTTGTACTAAAAACTGTTGCCTGCAGTGAAATCAATACTTAAATCAAAATAAATTTGCATTTTTGAAATAAATTTATTTTTACGGGCCTAATTTGAGACTTGGGTTCGAACTTTGGAGGCCATTTTCTCGGGAACAACGACGCCGAACTGAATTAAATTTCGGATTCACACTAGAAATTATGTGTTGAAGTTAAATCAATACAAAAAACTAAATAAAAATACATTTTAAGAAAAAAAATCATTTTAAGGGGCCCAAATGTTAGAGTTAGGTTCGATCTTTGAAAGCCATTATCTCGGGAAATACGACGCCGAACTGAATGTTGTTACGGATTCGTACTGAAAACTATTGCCTGCAGTGAAATCAATACTAAAATTTAAATAAAGAGGCTTCATCATTTTTACGTGTCTAATTTGAGACTTGGGTTCGAAGTTTGGAGGCCATTTTCTCGAGAACCATAGTTCATAACGCCGAATTGAATAAAATAACGGTTTCTGACTGAAAACAATTGCATGCAGTGAAATCTATACTAAAATCTATATAGAGTTGCATTTTTGGAAAAATTTCATATTTACGGACCTGATTTGAGACTTGGGTTCGATCTTTGGAGGGCATTTTCTCGGGAAATACGACGCCGAACTGAATAAAATTTCGGATTCATACGGAAAACTATGTTTCAAAGTGAAATCAATACAAAAAACTACATAAAGTCTAATTTTTAGAAAGAAAATCATTTTTACGGGCCTTAATGTAAGATTTAGGTTCAAACTTTGAAAGCCATTATCTCAGGAACTACAAGGCCGAACTGAATAAAATTGAGGATTTCTTCTGAAAACTATTTCCTGCAGTGAAATAAATACTCAAATCAAAATAAAGTTGCATTTTTGGAAAAAATTTCATTTTTGACGGGCCTAATTTGAGACTTGGGTTCGAATTTTCGAGGCCATTTTCTCGGGAACAACGACGCCGAACTGAATTAAATTTCGGATTCACACTAGAAATTATGTGTTGAAGTTAAATCAATACAAAAAACTAAATAAAAATACATTTTAAGAAAAAAAATCATTTTAAGGGGCCCAAATGTTAGAGTTAGGTTCGATCTTTGAAAGCCATTATCTCGGGAATTACGTCGCCGAACTGAATGAAAATTCGGATTCATACTGAAAACTTTTGCTTGCACTGAAATCAACACTAAAATCTAAATAAAGTTGCATTTAAGGAAAAATTTCATTTTTACGGGCCTTATTTGAGACGTGGGTTCGAACTTTGGAGGCAATTTTCTCGGGAACTACGCCGCCGAAATGACTGAAAATTCGGATTCATACTGAAAATTTTTGCCTGCAGTGAAATCAATACTTAAATCTAAATAAAGTTGCAGTTTTGGAAAAAAATTCATTTTTACGGGCTTAATTTGAGACTTGGGTTCGATCTTTGGAGGGCATTTTCTCGGGAACTACGGGGCCGAACTGAATGAAATTTCCGATTCGTATTAGAAACTGTAGCCTGCAGTGAAATCAATACAAAAATCTAAATAAATTTGCATTTTTGGAAAAAATTTCATTTTTACGGGCCTAATTTGAGACTTGGGTTCGATTTTTCGAGGCCATTTTCCCGGGAACTACGACACCGAACTGAATTAAATTACGGATTCGTACTGAAAACTTTTTCCTGCAGTTAAATCAAAACTAAAATCTATATAAAATTGCATTTTTGGAAAAAATTTCATTTTTACGGGCTTGATTTTAGACTTGGGTTCGAACTTCGGTTGGCATTTTCTCAGGAACTACGACACCGAATTGAATAAAATTACGGATTCGTACTGAAAACTTTTGCCTGCAGTGAAATCAATACTAAAATCAAAATAAATATGCATTTTTGGAAAAAAATTCATTTTTACGGGCCTAATTTGAGACTTGGGTCGAACTTTTGAAGCAATTTTCTCGGGAACTATCACGCCGAATCGAATAAAATAACGGTTTTACACTGAAAACTATTGCATGCAGTGAAATCTATACTAAAATCTATATAGAATTGCATTTTTGGAAAAAAAATCATTTTTACGGACCTAATATGAGACTTGGGTTCGATCTTTGGAGGGCATTTTCTCGGGAACTACGACGCCGAACTGAATAAAATTACGGATTCGTACTGAAAACTATCGCTTGCAGTGAAATCAATACTAAAATCTAAATAAAGTTGCATTTTTGGAAAATATTTCATTTTTAACGGGCCTAATTTGAGACTTGGGTTCGATATTTTGAGGCCATTTTCTCGGGAACTAAGACGCCGAACTGAATTTAATTTCGGATTCATACTAGAAATTATGTGTTGAAGTTAAATCAATACAAAAAACTAAATAAAGTTACATTTTAAGAAAAAAAATCATTTTTACGGGCCCAAATGTAAGAGTTAGGTTCGATCTTTGAAAGCCATTATCTTGGGAAATACGACGCCGAACTGAATGAAAATTCGGATTCATACTGAAAACTTTTGCCTGCAGTGAAATCAATACTAAAATCTAAATAAAAATGCATTTTTGGAAAAAATTTCATTTGTACGGGCCTAAGTTGAGACTTGGGTTCGATCTTTCGATGCCATTTTCTCGGGAACTACGACGCCGAACTGAATAAAATTACGGATTCGTACTGAAAACTATCGCTTGCAGTGAAATCAATACTAAAATCTTAATAAAGTTGCATTTTTGGAAAATATTTCATTTTTAACGGGCCTAATTTGAGACTTGGGTTCGATATTTTGAGGCCATTTTCTCGGGAACTACGACGCCGAACTGAATTAAATTTCGGATTCATACTAGAAATTCGCTACGTAGAGTAGTTGCTATGGTTACCTGCTACGTGCAACCTACAATACTCACCAGATATTTCAGGTTATAATAATGAATGTGGAATCACAAACTTTATCCAGTACTGGAAGCGCCAATTCTTGAGGGTCAGATACCCACAAGAATGTTTGTGATCCCAGGGTTCTCAGGGGGTTGGGTTCGAAACCAGAAATGTGTCAGGTTACAATGTGTAATTTAGAGTCAAGGAAAGAAGGTTTAAAGTAACATTAATGTATATTATTTCGAATACAATACAAGTCTATACACTCTACCGTGTGAGTTATAACGAAAACAATATAATAAAAGCCAGATACAAGCTTACCCCCAAGGTTCCGACCACGCTTTATCTATCTAGCTAATTAAGTAACATCCCACTCGAGCTGGAGCAGCACCTCATCAGGCTGAGCTCCAGGGGGCTCCAGACGGAGCAAGAGGAAGAGTCAGTTCCGCCTCCTGGCGACTGTCCGTGGCAGGAAACTGGCAATCTGGCGACTGAGGAAGAGGAATCTGGTGCCCGCGGTCGCATCCGTGTATCCTGGCGAGGATTCCCTTTATGCAAGGAAAAATAGGCCTCCCTACGGCCCTGGTGAAAATGCGGTCGGCGTAGTGCCAAACCGCGAGAAAGAATACCATCCTTAGGCTTCCGGTAACCGGGCACAACATTTCAAGCCACTGGCTTCTTCATCCCATAAAGGATGGGTCGGATTCAAGCAGATCACACGTCTGACTCCGTTTGCGATTCATGATGCCGCGTGGTTACAATATTCGAACGAGCCACGGAACCAATTCCACTATGGAACCTCGTATTTTACTCCATTTATACGACTCTATAAAACTAGACTTCGCCACTCCGATTAAAAGGAAACCATTCCCAAACAATTTCACTCCGGAAAACTGTGACTGTCGTCTGCCGAAAGATCAGGCCCACACTCTGGTTTCTCTGCAGGCAAGGAAGTGTTTTTGTTTTTTTCTGTTTCCGCCCGGTACAGATTTTAAATTTTAAATTATGATTCGAAATTTTGCCAAAACCAATACCCGCGACAATCGCCCAGTTCCTAACTAGGTTAGAGAATCGGCGAGGATAAATGTGATGATGCAGAATAAATTAATGAATAAAATATTAAAAGGAGTCTAGCCCTGCATCATAACAATACCCCCCTCGCCACCAAATGTTTGCCCTCAAACATATAAAATTGTCGAAATAACCTAACCCTATTCTTTCTAGGTCGGTCCAAGGGTCTACTACAACAGAAAAAAAAACAAAGTGATCAATAAAATACCAGTAGATAATAATAATCATCAATAGGAAGTATTCATATAACAAAATTAAACCAAAGTGAGAATAGCGAATGGGCGTGCCGCAAATCCGGTCGCACTTCATCGAACGTAAGGCAGGATGAACAGGATTGCGGTGCAGCCATTCTTACTTAAATAACTATAATATTGTAGGAACTAAACTTAAAAACTTAATCTAAACATAACAACCAATGTTACGTGAACGGGATCCGCCAACACCCACAGCTTGAATATGCTGGGTGAAGACTAATTGACTTAGCGTCATGGACAACCGTTGACGTTACATTTATAAAAATAATTAGTACATAATTAATAAAAGTAAGACTTAATTAATACAGACGCCACATTTATAACTAACCAAATAACTGACTGTCTATCATTTTATACAACCAAATGCGATAATGCATCAATGACCCAAAATAGCGTTATAAGCCCGTCAGGCAACACTTTTTAGGGAGCATAGCAACCCTCACTTATCACTGACTCTACTTCTCCATAGGAGATAAGAAAACACTTTGTCGATGTTACTACCTAATCTACCTAACTAGGTCGTATGGGGGTATCCATAAGAGAACAGAGCAGTTAATGAAAATACACAATCTTAATTCAACAAGAGTGTTAAGCAGTCAACAACCATCGCATAAGAATGGAGCCAAAGTAATAGAGTATACAGCCATCAATATATAACGTGCAATCGTGTTAAGTGATATGCAACAATTATTAGTGCAGTGATCTATGTATACGTCCAACAGTAACGAAGTCGTAATCGATATTGTTATGAAACAACTTATGGTTTTCTCTGTAAACCGTTGTTCAACAAAGTTGATAATAGTAAGTCTCGCAGGACAATACCAACAAGTATGTAATACAAACTTATAATATTCATAATATGAATTCTATAACAATAGGAAAGGAACATCCCAGGTTACTTACATGATAGCAAGATTTAATACAAAAAAAAAACAAAAATTCATAAATTGAAACATTAATTGTAACAAGTAACACCAGTGTATTTACAGACACAACTGATGAGAAGTAAATGGATCAACAATAAATAAAATTAACGTTTATCGAGAAAAATTTGACTCAGAACATAAGGAAAGGTCTCAGTACATCTCCCCATGTTCTGGTCTTAAGGTTAAATATAAGAAAATATGATTCGAGGATCAACATATCAACGAAGTGGCTTAAAATGTGGAAGGATCGGTGGTGGGATATCGTTCCACATTATAAGTCAGAACCGTACTTATAAAGGAAAACAAGGAAGTTATGTCTCGTTTCATCAGCAATAAAGCGAACAGCTCCATTTTATCACTAGGAGATTAAATGTTCAGTGCACCGCTTGGTGCAGTCTTTAATATATTTTCAGGACCCATCAAGACATTTACTGTAAAACAATGACAAAAATATCCGTTTACATATTAATGATGAAACGAGAACAACCAGTGTTCAAGCACGTAATTTGTAGACAATGCTTCTTTGTTTTCACCATCATGAAACGAAAGAGACAGTGGGAATGTAACTCCTTACATTTCAAGATGTTATATCCTAACACATACTACATGTTAAGGTATATTAGCCAATTTCATTATACAAAATTCATAATATTTTTAAATGAGTGTTCATTTGTTCACTTGGAGTCTGTTGTGTACTTAAGTTTAAGTAAATAAATAAATTATTGCTAATAAATAAATACTACATTAATTATTACTAATTCTAATAAGGTTTATTTCTAGTCCATTCAATTCGAGCATTCATACCGGAGTTGATGGTTAATTGTTTTAAGCAAGTAGCTTATAATTAACAATAACAGATATATAAAAAAAACGCCATCGCGAGGTATTTAAACATTTCTTCCGAAATGAAATTATGACAGGACCAAAGTCTGTCAGATGGCATGCCACGAACTTTTTGATACATATATTAGAATGAATGAGATTTTTTATATAATGAATGTGCTTGACTTTGTTTATGAGTGGCTCTTTTCATGAGCATAACGTACGACAATATAAATGCGTGCATGTTTATAAGTGAGACTTGTTATATTTGAGAATAATAGCGTGATTTCCAATAAATCACTACAAATAGTATCGTGTGAAAGAGAACATACAACTCGATTTTAAATAGAGTTTATGAATTTTATGTATTAAGTGTCGTGTTAGGGTTGATCATCAACCTCCAAGAACAACCCGAACCACTCAAACATATATCTCACTACGAAATACTAACGTACGTACATAGATCAGAGGACAACAGGCCTTTCGCCTCCTGCAGGAAAAACCGTCCACAGGCAACGAATCCCCCGCCTTCCAACTGATGATGCAGTACAGTGTTCCGTACTTGAACCAGCAGCCCAAGTATAATGATCAGACAGCAAGCTTCTCTCGCCCTCTGTCTGTCATGTCTGGTGAACGTGATCGACTCCGGATCGATCCGTTGCGTTTGGGGTACAAACCCATCCTCACCATTCGGAACTCATGGACCTAATGGATGGCGAGTTGATACCAGGACCCAGTTGATCAGACCGAATATACCTCCATCAACTCCCTCCAATGATAACGTTACGTCATCGTCCATACCACAAAAAAAAATTGTGATTTTTTTTTTTTTTTCCTTAATTCTCCAAGTCTGACACGTCGCGTGTAAATTGTCCATTATTTCAAAAATTGATAGTAAATATCGAATTATTTCTTGTGTCACCGTTGACATTTACTTTATTGAACTTAATTTCAAAACAATTATCGAAATTGTTATTATGAATGATGATGATGATGATGCCCTTGATTAAGAAATAACAAGATGTTCTTTTCTTGTTTATAAGATAAAAACCTTGATAAATAAGGTTAAAAAAAATATATATTTTGTGGCAACCTTGAAAAAATTTGTGGCAACCTTGATAAAATATATGTGGCAACCTTGATAAAATATTTGTGGCAACTTTGAAAAAAAATTGTGGCAACCTTGAAAAAATTTGTGGCAACCTTGATAAAATATTTATTTCTTTTGCCAGCCCTGGTTTTTCCGTACTATTATTATATTTATATTATTATATTTTTCCGTAGAATATTATTTATTCTCGTATTAAATCCACACGAGAATAAAAAAAAAAATCACTTTTCAAAATGAAAACAATTACCTAATTAGAATATACATTTTTTATTTGAAATTATTTGCTATTAACCCATGCTATGAACTAATGGCAATGAACCGACTCCCGTTACTTCGATATGCGTTGTTATTTGTGTATAATAATATTCAGTTGTCAACTGCATTAATGAATAAACATGTTTCAATTTATTATTTAACGGCACCATAAAGGAGGAATGATCCCTAACATTCACACAATTCCTTAAAACAACGCACATAAGAAATTCATACAATCATGCGATAACAATTTCACTTTTGTCACTTTTACAGTTATCGGGTTAACATTTAACAAACAAGGTTAACATTTTAGGTTATGTATCAGAGCTCCAAGAGAACAAAATAACCCTAAACCATCCAAAAAAAACACAATCCTGACACATTTATAGCCGTGTTTTAAGTGGGTCGCCAATTGCTACGTAGAGTGGTTGCTATGGTTACCTGCTACGTGCAACCTACAATACTCACCAGACATTTCAGGTTATAATAATGAATGTGGAATCACAAACTTTATCCAGTACTGGAAGCGCCAATTCTTGAGGGTCAGATACCCACAAGAATGTTTGTGATCCCAGGGTTCTCAGGGGGTTGGGTTCGAAACCAGAAATGTGTCAGGTTACAATGTGTAATTTAGAGTCAAGGAAAGAAGGTTTAGAGTAACATTAATGTATATTATTTCGAATACAATACAAGTCTATACACTCTACCGTGTGAGTTATAACGAAAACAATATAATAAAAGCCAGATACAAGCTTACCCCCAAGGTTCCGACCACGCTTTATCTATCTAGCTAATTAAGTAACATCCCACTCGAGCTGGAGCAGCACCTCATCAGGCTGAGCTCCAGGGGGCTCCAGACGGAGCAAGAGGAAGAGTCAGTTCCGCCTCCTGGCGACTGTCCGTGGCAGGAAACTGGCAATCTGGCGACTGAGGAAGAGGAATCTGGTGCCCGCGGTCGCATCCGTGTATCCTGGCGAGGATTCCCTTTATGCAAGGAAAAATAGGCCTCCCTACGGCCCTGGTGAAAATGCGGTCGGCGTAGTGCCAAACCGCGAGAAAAAATACCATCCTTAGGCTTCCGGTAACCGGGCACAACATTTCAAGCCACTGGCTTCTTCATCCCATAAAGGATGGGTCGGATTCAAGCAGATCACACGTCTGACTCCGTTTGCGATTCATGATGCCGCGTGGTTACAATATTCGAACGAGCCACGGAACCAATTCCACTATGGAACCTCGTATTTTACTCCATTTATACGACTCTATAAAACTAGACTTCGCCACTCCGATTAAAGGGAAACCATTCCCAAACAATTTCACTCCGGAAAACTGTGACTGTCGTCTGCCGAGAGATCAGGCCCACACTCTGGTTTCTCTGCAGGCAAGGAAGTGTTTTTGTTTTTTTCTGTTTCCGCCCGGTACAGATTTTAAATTTTAAATTATGATTCGAAATTTTACCAAAACCAATACCCGCGACAATCGCCCAGTTCCTAACTAGGTTAGAGAATCGGCGAGGATAAATGTGATGATGCAGAATAAATTAATGAATAAAATATTAAAAGGAGTCTAGCCCTGCATCATAACAAATTATGTGTTGAAGTTAAATCAATACAAAAAACTAAATAAAGTTACATTTTAAGAAAAAAAATCATCTTTACGGGCCCAAATGTAAGAGTTAGGTTCGATCTTTGAAAGCCATTATCTTGGGAAATACGACGCCGAACTGGATGAAAATTCGGATTCATACTGAAAACTTTTGCCTGCAGTGAAATCAATACTAAAATCTAAATAAAAATGCATTTTTGGAAAAAATTTCATTTTTACGGGCCTAATTTGAGACTTGGGTTCGATCTTTGGAGGGCATTTTCTCGGGAACTACGAGGCCGAACTTAATGAAATTTCGGATTCGTATTGAAAGCTGTTGCCTGCACTGAAATCAATACAAAAATCTAAATAAATTTACATATTTGGAAAAAATTTCATTTTTACGGGCCTAAGTTGAGACTTGGGTTCGAACTTTCGAGGCCATTTTCCCGGGAACTACGACGCCAAACTAAATAAAATGACGGATTCGTACTGAAAACTATTTCCTGCAGTGAAATCAACACTAAAATCTATATAAAATTGCATTTTTGGAAAAAATTTCATTTTTACGGGCTTGATTTTAGACTTGGGTTCGATCTTCGGTTGGCATTTTCTCAGGAACTACGACGCCGAAATAAATAAAATTACGGATTCGTACTAAAAACTTTTGCCTGCAGTGAAATCAATACTAAAAACTAAATAAATTTGCATTTTTGGAAAAAATTTCATTTTTACGGGCCTAATTTGAGACTTGGGTTCGAACTTTCGGAGCCATTTTCTCTCGTAAAGCTGAACTAAATTAAATTTCGGATTCATACTGAAAAATATTTCTTGCAGTGTAATCAACACTAAAATCTATATAAAATTGCATTTTCGGAAAAAAATTCATTTTTACGGGCCTTAATGTAAGAGTTGGTTCGATCTTTGAAAAACATTATCTCGGGAAATACGACGCCGAACTGAATGTTGTTACGGATTCGTACTGAAAACTATTGCCTGCAGTGAAATCAATACTAAAATTAAAATAAAGAGGCATTTTTGGAAAAAAAAATTCATTTTTACGGGTCTAATTTGAGACTTGGGTTCGAACTTTGGAGGCCATTTTCTCGAGAACTATGACGCCGAATTGAATAAAATAACGGTTTCTGACTGAAAACTATTGCATGCAGTGAAATCTATACTAAAATCTATATAGAGTTGCATTTTTGGAAAAAATTTCATTTTTACGAACCTGATCTGAGACTTGGGTTCGATCTTTGGAGGGCATTTTCTCGGGAAATACGACGCCGAACTGAATAAAATTTCGGATTCATACGGAAAACTATGTTTCGAAGTGAAATCAATACAAAAAACTACATAAAGTCTTATTTTTAGAAAGAAAATCATTTTTACGGGCCTTAATGTAAGATTTAGGTTCAAACTTTGAAAGCCATTAACTCAGGAACTACAAGGCCGAACTGAATAAAATTGAGGATTTCTTCTGAAAACTATTTCCTGCAGTGAAATAAATACAAAAATCAAAATAAAGTTGTATTTTGGAAAAAATTTCATTTTTAACGGGCCTAATTTGAGACTTGGGTTCGAACTTTCGAGGCCATTTTCTCGGGAACAACGCCGAACTGAATTAAATTTCGGATTCACACTAGAAATTATGTGTTTAAGTTAAATCAATACAAAAAACTAAATTAAAATACATTTTAAGAAAAAAAATCATTTTAAGGGGCCCAAATGTTAGATTTAGGTTCGATCTTTGAAAGCCATTATCTCAGGAACTACAAGGCCGAACTGAATAAAATTAAGGATTTGTTCTGAAAACTATTTCCTGCAGTGAAATAAATACTAAAATCAAAATAACGTTGCATTTTCGGAAAAAAATTAAGTTTTACGGACTTGATTTGAGACTTGGGTTCGATCTTTGGAGGGCATTTTCTCAGGAACCACGACGCTGAACTGAATAAAATTACGGATTCGTACTGAAAACTATTGCCTGCAATGAAATCAACACTAAAATCTATATAAAATTGCATTTTTGGAAAAAATTTCATTTTCACGGGCTTGATTTGAGACTTGGGTTCGATATTTTGAGGCCATTTTCTCGGGAACAACGACGCCGAACTGAATTAAATTTCGGATTCATACTAGAAATTATGTGTTGAAGTTAAATCAATACAAAAAACTAAATAAAGTTACATTTTAAGAAAAAAAATCATTTTTACGGGCCCAAATGTAAGAGTTAGGTTCGATCTTTGAAAGCCATTATCTCAGGAACTACAAGGCCGAAATGAATAAAATTGAGGATTTGTTCTGAAAACTATTTCCTGCAGTGAAATAAATACTAAAATCAAAATAAAGTTGCATTTTCGGAAAAAAATTCATTTTTACGGACTTGATTTGAGACTTGGGTTCGATCTTTGGAGGGCATTTTCTCAGGAACTACGACGCCGAACTGAATAAAATTACGGATTCGCACTGAAAACTATTGCCTGCGATGAAATCAACACTAAAATCTATATAAAATTGCATTTTTGGAAAAAAATTCATTTTCACGGGCTTGATTAGAGACTTGGGTTCGATCTTTGGAGGGCATTTTCTCAGGAACTACGACGCCAAACTGAATAAAATGACGGATTCGTACTGAAAAGTTTTTCCTGCAGTAAAATCAAAACTAAAATCTATATAAAATTGCATTTTTGGAAAAAATTTCATTTTTACGGGCTTGATTCTAAAATCAAGTCTAAACTTGGGTTCGATCTTCGGTTGGCATTTTCTCAGGAACTACGACACCGAACTAAATAAAATTACGGATTCGTACTGAAAACTTTTGCCTGCAGTGAAATCAATACTAAAATCAAAATAAATATGTATTTTTGGAAAAAAAATCATTTTTACGGGCCTAATTTGAGACTTGGGTCGAACTTTGGAAGCTATTTTCTCGGGAACTATCACGCCGAATCGAATAAAATAACGGTTTTAGACTGAAAACTATTGCATGCAGTGAAATCTTTACTAAAATCTATATAGAATTGCATTTTTGAAAGAAAAATCATTTTTACGGACCTAATATGAGACTTGGGTTCGATCTTTGGAGGGCATTTTCTCGGTAACTTCGACGCCGAACTGAATAAAATTACGGATTCGTACTGAAAACTATCGCTTGCAGTGAAATCAATACTAAAATCTAAATAAAGTTGCATTTTTGGAAAATATTTCATTTTTAACGGGCCTAATTTGAGACTTGGGTTCGATATTTTGAGGCCATTTTCTCGGGAACTACGACGCCGAACTGAATTAAATTTCGGATTCATACTAGAAATTATGTGTTGAAGTTAAATCAATACAAAAAACTAAATAAAGTTACATTTTAAGAAAAAAAATCATTTTTACGGGCCCAAATGTAAGAGTTAGGTTCGATCTTTGAAAACCATTATCTTGGGAAATACGACGCCGAACTGAATGGAAATTCAGATTCATACTGAAAACTTTTGCCTGCAGTGAAATCAATACTAAAATCCAAATAAAGTTGCATTTTTGGAAAAAAATTCATATTTACGGGCCTAATTTGAGACTTGGGTTCGATCTTTGGAGGCCATTTTCTCTGGAACTACGCCGCCGAAATGACTGAAAATTCGGATTCATACTGAAAATTTTTGCCTGCAGTGAAATCAATACTAAAATCCAAATAAAGTTGCATTTTTGGAAAAAATTTCATTTTTACGGGCCTAATTTGAGACTTGGGTTCGATCTTTGGAGGGCATTTTCTCGGGAACTACGACGCCGAACTGAATGAAATAACGGATTCGTACTGAAAAGTGTTAGCTGCAGGGAAATCAATACTAAAATCTAAATTAATTTGCATTTTTGGAAAAAATTTCATTTTAACGGGCCTAATTTGAGACTTGGGTTCGAACTTTGGAGGCCATTTTTCTCGGTAACTACGACGCTGAACTGAATTAAATTTCGGATTCATACTAGAAATTATGTGTTAAGGTTAAATCAATACAAAAAACCAAATGAATTTCCCTTTTTGGAAAAAAAATCATTTTTACGGGCCTAATTTGAGACTTGGGTTCGAACTTTCAGAGCCATTTTCTCTCGTAAAGATGAACTGAATTAAATTTCGGATTCATACTGAAAAATTTTTCTTGCAGTGTAATCAACACTAAAATCTATATAAAATTGCGTTTTTGGAAAAAAAAATCATTTTTACGGGCCTTAATGTAAGAGTTAGGTTCGATCTTTGAAAGCCATTATCTCAGGAACTACGACGCCGAACTGAAAAAAATTGAGGATTCCTTCTGAAAACTATTGCCTTCAGTGAAATCAATACTAAAATCTAAATAAAATTGCATTTTTGGAAAAAAATTCATTTTTACGGACTTGATTTGAGACTTGGGTTCGATCTTTGGAGGGCATTTTCTCAGGAACTACGACGCCGAACTGAATAAAATTACGGATTCGTACTGAAAACTATTACCTGCAATGAAATCAACACTAAAATCTATATAAAATTGCATTTTTGGAAAAAATTTCATTTTCACGAGCTTGATTTGAGACTTGGGTTCGATCTTTGGAGGGCATTTTCTCAGGAACTACGACGCCGAATTAAATAAAATAACGGTTTTAGACTGAAAACTATTGCATGCAGTGAAATCTATACTAAAATCTATAAAGAGTTGCATTTTTGGAAAAAATTTCATTTTTACGGCTTTTATTTGAAACTTGGGTTCGATCTTTGGAGGCCATTTTCTGGGGAAGTATGACGCCGAACTGAATGAAATTACGGATTCGTACTGAAAACTATTGCCTGCAGTGAAATAAATACTAAAATCTTTAAAAATTGCATTTTTGGAAAAAATTTCATTTTTATGGGCCTTATTTGAGACTTGGGTTCGATCTTTGGAAGGCATTTTCTCGGGAACTACGGGGCCGAACTGAATGAAATTTCGGATTCGTATTAGAAACTGTTGTTTGCATTGAAATCAATACAAAAATCTAAATAAATTTGCATTTTTGGAAAAAATTTCATTTTCACGGGCTTGATTTGAGACTTGGGTTCGAACTTTGGAGGGCATTTTCTCAGGAACTACGCCGCCGAATTAAATAAAATAACGGTTTTAGACTGAAAACTATTGCAAAACTATGCAGTGAAATCTGTACTAAAATCTAAAAAAAGTTGAATTTTTGGAAAAATTTCATTTTCTCGGGAAGTATGACGCCGAACTGAATGAAATTACGGATTCGTACTGAAAACTATTGCCTGCAGTGAAATAAATACTAAAATCTTTAAAACTTGCATTTTTGGAAAAATTTTAATTTTTATGGGCCTTATTTGAGACTTGGGTTCGATCTTTCGATGCCATTTTCTCGGGAACTACGACGCCGAACTAAATAAAATTTCGGATTAATACTGAAATCTATGTGTTTAAGTGAAATCAATACAAAAAACAATATAAAGTTACATTTTTAGAAAAAAAAACATTTTTACGGGCCTAATTTGAGACTTGGGTTCGAACTTTGGAGGCCATTTTCTCAGGAACTATGACGCCGAATTGAATAAAATAACGGTTTTAGACTGAAA
The DNA here is from genome assembly GCF_061612785.1 of Hesperophylax consimilis. Classification (NCBI taxonomy): domain Eukaryota; kingdom Metazoa; phylum Arthropoda; class Insecta; order Trichoptera; family Limnephilidae; genus Hesperophylax; species Hesperophylax consimilis. Next base: position 4,272,037 of record NC_142863.1, on the reverse strand, counting down.
ACAATTGCATGCAGTGAAATATATACTAAAATATATATAGAGTTGCATTTTTGGAAAAAATTTCATTTTTACAGACCTAATTAGAGACTTGGGTTCGAAATTTGGAGGCCATTTTCTCAGGAACAACGACGCCGAACTGAATTAAATTTCGGATTCACACTAGAAATTATGTGTTGAAGATAAATCAATACAAAAAACTTAATAAAAAAACATTTTAAGAAAAAAAATCATTTTTACGGTCCCAAATGTTAGAGTTAGGTTCGATCTTTGAAAGCCATTATCTCGGGAAATGCGTCGCCGAACTGAATGAAAATTCGGATTCATTCTGAAAACTTTTGCCTGCAGTGAAATCAACACTAAAATCTAAATAAAGTTGCACTTTTGGCAAAAATTTCATTTTTACGGGCCTAATTTGAGACTTGGGTTCGATCTTTGGAGGGCATTTTTCCGGGAACTACGACGCCGAACTGAATAAAATAACGGATTCGTACTTAAAACTGTTGCCTGCAGTGAAATCAATACTTAAATCAAAATAAATTTGCATTTTTGAAAAAAAATTATTTTTACGGGCCTAATTTGAGACTTGGGTTCGAAATTTGGAGGCCATTTTCTCGGGAACAACGACGCCGAACTGAATTAAATTTCGGATTCACACTAGAAATTATGTGTTGAAGTTAAATCAATACAAAAAACTAAATAAAAATACATTTTAAGAAAAAAAATCATTTTAAGGGGCCCAAATGTTAGAGTTAGGTTCGGTCTTTGAAAGCCATTATCTCGGGAAATACGACGCCGAACTGAATGTTGTTACGGATTCGTACTGAAAACTATTGCCTGCAGTGAAATCAATACTAAAATTTAAATAAAGAGGCATTTTTGGAAAAAAAAATCATTTTTACGGGTCTAATTTGAGACTTGGGTTCGAACTTTGGAGGCCATTTTCTCGAGAACTATGACGCCGAATTGAATAAAATAACGGTTTCTGACTGAAAACTATTGCATGCAGTGAAATCTATACAAAAATCTATATAGAGTTGCATTTTTGGAAAAAATTTCATTTTTACGTTCCTGATTTGAGTCTTGGGTTCGATCTTTGGAGGGCATTTTCTCGGGAACTACGTCGCCGAACTGAATGAAATAACGGATTCGTACTGAAAAGTGTTAGCTGCAGGGAAATCAATACTAAAATCTAAATTAATTTGCATTTTTGGAAAAAATTTCATTTTAACGGGCCTAATTTGAGACTTGGGTTCGAACTTTGGAGGCCATTTTTCTCGGTAACTACGACGCTGAACTGAATTAAATTTCGGATTCATACTAGAAATTATGTGTTAAGGTTAAATCAATACAAAAAACCAAATGAATTTCCCTTTTTGGAAAAAAAATCATTTTTACGGGCCTAATTTGAGACTTGGGTTCGAACTTTCGGAGCCATTTTCCCGGGAACTACGACGCCAAACTAAATAAAATGACGGATTCGTACTGAAAACTTTTTCCTGCAGTAAAATCAAAACTAAAATCTATATAAAATTGCATTTTTGGAAAAAATTTCATTTTTACGGGCTTGATTTTATACTTGGGTTCGATTTTCGGTTGGCATTTTCTCAGGAACTACGACGCCGAACTGAATAAAATTACGGATTCGTACTGAAAACTTTTGCCTGCAGTGAAATCAATACTAAAATCAAAATAAATATGCATTTTTGGAAAAAATTTCATTTTTACGGGCCTAATTTGAGACTTGGGTCGAACTTTGGAAGCAATTTTCTCGGGAACTATCACGCCGAATCGAATAAAATAACGGTTTTAGACTGAAAACTATTGCATGCAGTGAAATCAATACAAAAATCTAAATAAATTTGCATTTTTGGAAAAAATTTCATTTTTACGGGCCTAAGTTGAGACTTGGGTTCGATCTTTCGATGCCATTTTCTCGGGAACTACGACGCCGAACTGAATAAAATTACGGATTCGTACTGAAAACTATCGCTTGCAGTGAAATCAATACTAAAATCTAAATAAAGTTGCATTTTTGGAAAATATTTCATTTTTAACGGGCCTAATTTGAGACTTGGGTTCGATATTTTGAGGCCATTTTCTCGGGAACTACGACGCCGAACTGAATTAAATTTCGGATTCATACTAGAAATTATGTGTTGAAGTTAAATCAATACAAAAAACTAAATAAAGTTACATTTTAAGAAAAAAAATCATTTTTACGGGCCCAAATGTAAGAGTTAGGTTCGATCTTTGAAAGCCATTATCTTGGGAAATACGACGCCGAACTGAATGGAAATTCGGATTCATACTGAAAACTTTTGCCTGCAGTGAAATCAATACTAAAATCCAAATAAAGTTGCATTTTTGGAAAAAATTTCATTTTTACGGGCCTAATTTGAGACTTTGGTTCGATCTTTGGAGGCCATTTTCTCTGGAACTACGCCGCCGAAATGACTGAAAATTCGGATTCATACTGAAAATTATTGCTTGCAGTGAAATCAATACTTAAATCTAAATAAAGTTGCATTTTTGGAAAAAAAATCATTTTTACGAGCCTAATTTGAGACTTGGGTTCGATCTTTGGAGGGCATTTTCTCGGGAACTACGACGCCGAACTGAATGAAATAACGGATTCGTACTGAAAAGTGTTAGCTGCAGTGAAATCAATACTAAAATCTAAATTAATTTGCATTTTTGGAAAAAATTTCATTTTTACGGGCCTAATTAATGCGCAAAAAATCATGACGTAAAAGATTGCATGGATGAGGATATTCAGTGCATCAATTGTATAACGACGAGTATAAGATTAGGACTGAAACTAAATTGTAGTCACTCAGCCATGAGTAAGGAATGCCCAATTTATAAAAGAAAACTAGAAGCAAAAATGAGCAGAATTTCTTTTATAAACAAAAGTTACGAGAAATATGAAATTATATACTTGAACATACAAAGCATCATAGCACATTACGAAGAGGTCAAAATACATTTAGAAGAGAAGAAACCTTTTATGCTTATGATGAGTGAAACACATGTGACTGAAGATATCCAAGATAGTGAAATTATATTTGATCATTATAATACCATCCGTTGTGACTCGCATAGCAGACATACAGGAGGAGTGATGATTCTCTTAAGTAATAAAGTTCCATATGAAGTGATATCAAATCACCAATATGAAAAAAAATGTTGGATTTTAGCCATCAGCATTAAATTAGGAATCAAGAAAGGTGTATACACTGTTATTTATAGATCACCAAACACAAGTAAATGCGACTTCTTAACATATTTTCAAAGATGGAGCATAGAAAATTTGCAAGATGAAAATATTAATATCACAGTTGGAGATTTTAATATAAATGTTAAAGCAAATGCAGACATATACACAAATAAACTGAAATCTATTATTCAATCTGCAGGTATGAAACAATTAGTTAAAGATTTCACACGAATTACTAATACCTCTAAAACATTGATTGATCTGGTTATCTCAAATAAATTTAACCTATGTGTTAATGTATTAGATAAACCTAAAATTACCGACCATAATATAATTCAAATTCTATTAAATGACAGAGAAAACTACAACTCCATTAAAGAAACACAAGTAATAACATTTAAAAATTACAAAAGATACAATAAAGAACTCTTCATTCAAACCTTAGAGACTATTGATTGGAATGAAATAAATCAAATGGAATATAAAAAAAAGCTGACCAGATGATATTAAACATTAAAAAATCCATTGATGAAGTAGTTCCAGAACAGAAGATACGTAAAGCAAACAATAATAAATGGTTCACAAAAGAACTACGCACAATGCAGCACGATAGAGATACATTTTACAAGAGAGCACTCTTTACTAATAGTACTATGGATTGGAATAACTAATCATCTAAAAAAATGAGAAATAAATACTCTAAAGACATAAAAAGAACGCATAATGAGTACATAAAAAATAAAATAAACTCGGAAGAAGGGGATCCCAAAAAAATTTGGAAAAGCATTAAAGAATTAGTACATGGCGATAACAAAAACGACATAAAAATAGTAAACTTCCCAAAAGATATAAACGAAGAAAACATGGCTAATAGCTTTAATAAATATTTTATAGAAAGCATCACTCAAATTAACAAATTAATACCCAACATTGTTTTCAACCCCACAAATGATAATAACAACTCAAACAAAGAATTATTGGTCTTCAGAAAAATAACTGCAGAATATTTATTTAACATTTTAAACAAAATTAAATCAAAAAATAGTTCAGATGGATTAACTATTAGTCTGATAAAAGATGCTTTTCCAGTAATTGGATCTACTCTATTAAATATTATTAATCAGACAATTGAAGAGGGAAAATTTCCACAGTCATGGAAACTGTCTACCATTATACCGGTCCCAAAGGTTAAAAATACCAGAAAATATGAAGAATTTCGACCAATAAACACCTTACCGAAATATGAACAGATACTTGAAGTGATAATAAAAGAACAAATATTGCAATACTTAGATGAACACAATATTTTATACCAAGAACAATCGGGATTCAGATGTAATAATTCTTGTGAAACAGCGTTAAATGTAATCGTTGAAGAATGGAAAGAAGGAATGAATAGTAATAAATTTATCTTAGCAATATTCTTGGATTTTCAAAGGGCATTCGAAACCATAGATCGAGAAATATTGATAAGAAAGCTTAAAGAAATTGGTTTCTCAACTCTAGCCATTAAATTAATAAAAGAGTATTTGAAAGACCGAATACAGGTAACAAAAATTAATAATCAATTTTCAAAACCAATGGAAAATAAATTAGGAGTACCACAGGGATCAGTCCTTGGACCTCTATTGTTCATACTCTATATTAATGACATGGTGAAAAAATATTTTCAAAATGCAAAGTACGACTATTTGCCGATGATACACTAATATATATAATTGGAGAAAACTATGAAGAACTAATACATATTTTAAATAATGAACTAGATAATGTATCAAGATGGCTAAAAATAAATAAGCTTAAATTAAATACAAAAAAACAAAATGTATGGTAATTGGTTATAAGAAGACATCCAGTGAAAGCAAAATCAAAATTGATGGTGAAATTATTGAAAATGTTACCAATATAAAATACTTGGGAGTTATAATAGATTCCAAACTGAACTTTAACAAACATGCGGAATATACCCAAAAGAAAATTGGTAAAAAAATATCTTTTTTGGGAAGAATTCGCCAAAAACTGTCCGAAAAAACTGCAATCACCATTTATAACTCCATTATTGCTCCACATTTTAATAACTGCTCAACTATCCTTTTCCTGTGTAACGACCGAGAGCAAAATAAATTTCAAATTCTCCAAAATAGGGCAATGAGAACAATACTCAGACGAAATAGGTATTCAAAAGTAAATAAAATGTTAAACGAACTAAATTGGCTAACGGTGAAACAGATGTTGACCTTGAACACGATGATATTTTTACACAAAATTGTAAACAACCTGCTACCCAAATATTTTTCGAATAAAATTGTGTACAACAAGGACATACACAAACATAAAACTAGGACGTACAATCAAATTAGGCTACCAAAGAAGGACAAAGCGAATACCCAGAATACTATATTATATAAAGGGATGAAATACTATAACGCGCTACCGGAAAACCTTAAGTCTGCCCCAATTGAAAAGTTCAAGATGTTGTGTAGGAGCCACATCAAGCAAGAAAAAAAAAAAAAAACATAGTATATTTGTATGAAATAATAAATTAGTCATTTGTAAACTTAAATGTACAAATTACTAAAAAAAAAAACAATAAATAAAAAATAAAAAAAAATTTGAGACTTGGGTTCGAACTTTGGAGGCCATTTTCTCGGGAACTACGACGCTGATCTGAATTAAATTTCGGATTCATACTAGAAATTATGTGTTAAGGTTAAATCAATACAAAAAACCAAATGAAGTTCCGCAAAAAATCATTTTTACGGGCCTAATTTGAGACTTGGGTTCGAACTTTCGGAGCCATTTTCTCTCGTAAAGATGAAATGAATTAAATTTCGGATTCATACTGAAAAATTTTTCTTGCAGTGTAATCAACACTAAAATCTATATAAAATTGCATTTTTGGAAAAAAAAATCATTTTTACGGGCCTTAATGTAGGAGTTAGGTTCGATCTTTGAAAGCCATTATCTCAGGAACTACGACGCCGAACTGAAAAAAAATTGAGGATACCTACTGAAAACTATTGCCTACAGTGAAATCAATACTAAAATCTAAATAAAATAGCATTTTTGGAAAAAATTTCATTTTTACGGGCCTAATTTGAGACTTGGGTTCGAACTTTGGAGGCCATTTTCTCGGGAAATACGACGCCGAACTGAATAAAATTTCGGATTCGTACGGAAAACTATGTTTCGAAGTGAAATTTATACAAAAAACCACATAAAGTCTAATTTTTAGAAAGAAAATCATTTTTACGGGCCTTAATGTAAGATTTAGGTTCGATCTTTGAAAGCCATTATCTCAGGAACTACAAGGCCGAACTGAATAAAATTGAGGATTTGGTCTGAAAACTATTTCCTGCAGTTAACTAAATACTAAAATCAAAATAAAGTTGCATTTCCGGAAAAAAAATCATTTTTACGGACTTGATTTGAGACTTGGGTTCAAACTTTGGAGGCCATTTTCTCGGGAATTACGAGGCCGAACTGAATTAAATTTCGGATTCACACTAGAAATTATGTGTTGAAGTTAAATCAATACAAAAAAACTAAATAAAAATACATTTTAAGAAAAAAAATCATTTTTACGGGCCCAAATGTTACAGTTAGGTTCGATCGTTGAAAGTCATTATCTCGGGAAATACGACGCCGAACTGAATGAAAATTCGGATTCATACTAAAAACTTTTGCCTGCAGTGAAATCAACACTAAAATCTAAATACAGTTGCACTTTTGGAAAAAAAATAATTTTAACGGACCTGATATGAGACTTGGGTTCGATCTTTGGAGGGCATTTTCTCGGGAACTACGACGCCGAACTGAATGAAATTACGGATTCGTACTGAAAACTATTGCCTGCAGTGAAGTCAATACTAAAATCTAAAAAAAGTTAAATTTTTGGAAAAAAAATTTCATTTTTACGGGCCTAATTTGAGACATGGTTTCGAACTTTGGAGGCAATTTTCTCGGGAACTATGACGCCGAGTTGAATAAAATTACGGTTTTTGACTGAAAACTATTGCATGCAGTGAATTCTATACAAAAATCTATATAGAATTGCATTTTGGAAAATTTTTCATTTTTACGTGCTTTATTTGAGACTTGGGTTCGAACTTTGGAGGCCATTTATTCGGGAACTACGACGCCGAACGGAATTAAATTTCAGATTCACACTTGAAATTATGTGGTAAGGTTAAATCAATACAAAAAACCAAATAAAATTACATTTTTAGAAAAAAAAATCATTTTTACGGGCCCAAATGTAAGAGTTAGGTTCGATCTTTGAAAGCCATTATCTCGGGAAATACGACGCCGAACTAAATGACAATTCTGATTCTTACTGAAAACTTTTGCCTGCAGTGAAATCAATACTAAAATCAAAATAAATTTGCATTTTTGTAAAAAATTTAATTTTTACGGGCCTAATTTGAGACTTGGGTTCGAACTTTGGAGGCCATTTTCTCGGGAACTATGACGCCGAGTTGAATAAAATTACGGTTTTTGACTGAAAACTATTGCATGCAGTGAATTCTATACAAAAATCTATATAGAATTGCATTTTGGAAAAATTTTCATTTTTACGTGCTTTATTTGAGACTTGGGTTCGAACTTTGGAGGCCATTTACTCGGGAACTACGACGCCGAACGGAATTAAATTTCAGATTCACACTTGAAATTATGTGTTAAGGTTAAATCAATACAAAAAACCAAATAAAATTACATTTTTAGAAAAAAAAATCATTTTTACGGGCCCAAATGTAAGAGTTAGGTTCGATCTTTGAAAGCAATTATCTCGGGAAATACGACGCCGAACTAAATGACAATTCTGATTCTTACTGAAAACTTTTGCCTGCAGTGAAATCAATACTAAAATCTAAATAAAGTTGCATTTTTGGAAAAAATTTCATTTTTACGGGCCTAATTTGAGACTTGGGTTCGATCTTTGGAGGGCATTTTCTCGGGAACTACGACGCCGAACTGAATGAAATTACGGATTCGTACTAAAAACTGTTGCCTGCAGTGAAATCAATACTAAAATCAAAAAAAAGTGGGTGTGTCAAGCCTACGCAAGACAGAAGTGAAACTTCTAGTATTCCTCTCTCTCTATTTTCATTTCATCATCTCTATTTTCTCTCTTAGGTTAGTTTGAAAATTAGAGGTTAAATAATTCAACGACGAAGCATGGATTTGCTTTTTCTAATATTTTCTTATAGATGAATGACGTTCGATTAATGTATAGTTCCAAAAATTTTCAATTTATTCACAAGTATACAATATTACATAAATAACAATATTACAATTAAAAATTACAAAGAAATTACAATGACAATTTACCAATCATGTGCCATTTTCATTGTCAATTTCATGAATATCATTTCCTAATGTCGTGATAATTGGGTTATGGTAACTAAAGTGCGAGATATATACATGAGCACTTAAATCCTTAATGAATCGTGCAAAAACTGCATCGATTGTTGTCCCGTGTCGGGAGAGAACGTTCGTGAGCGGCTCCCCCACCTCAACAAGCGCATATGGTGAGAGAGGGACAGTGAACGGTGAGCGGTGGTGGGGGTACCCGCATTTTCGTGTCGATCCTGACTCGGTTTTACTCCGTCCCCGAATTACGCGCCTAAAGAAGTTTCACTTCAATAAATTTGCATTTTTGGAAAAAAATTAATTTTTACGGGCATAATTTGAGACTTGGGTTCGAACTTTGGAGGCCATTTTCTCGGGAACTATGACGCCGAATTGAATAAAATAACGGTTTTTGACTGAAAACTATTGCATGCAGTGAAATCTATACTTAAATCTATAAAGAGTTGCATTTTTGGAAAAATTTTCATTTTTACGGGCTTTATTTGAGACTTGGGTTCGATCTTTGTAGGCCATTTTCTCGGGAACTACGACGCCGAAATGACTGAAAATTCGGATTCATACTGAAAACTTTTGCCTGCAGTGAAATCAACACTAAAATCTATTTAAAATTGCATTTTCGGAAAGAAATTCATTTTTACGGACTTGATTTGAGACTTGGGTTCGAACTTTGGAGGCCATTTCTCGGGAACTACGACGCCAAACTGAATAAAATGACGGATTCGTACTGAAAACTATTTCCTGCAGTGAAATCAACACTAAAATTTATATAAAATTGCTTTTTTGGAAAAAATTTCATTTTTACGGGCTTGATTTTAGACATGGGTTCGATTTTCGGAGGGCATTTTCTCAGGAACTACCACGCCGAACTGAATTAAATTACGGATTCGTACTGAAAACTATTGCTTGCAGTGAAATCAATACAAAAAACTAAATAAAGTTACATTTTTAGAAAAAAAATCATTTTTACGGGACCAAATGTAAGAGTTAGGTTCGATCTTTGAAATCCATTATCTCGGGAAATACGACGTCGAACTGAATAAAAATTCGGATTCATACTGAAAACTTTTGCCTGCAGTGAAATCAATACTAAAATCTAAATAAATTTGCATTTTTGGAAATAATTTCATTATTACGGGCCTTAATGTAAGAGTTAGGTTCGATCTTTGAAAACCATTATCTCAGGAACTACGACGCCGAACTGAATAAAATTGAGGATTCGTTCTGAAAACTATCGCTTGCAGTGAAATCAATACTAAAATCTAAATAAAGTTGCATTTGTGGAAAAAATTTCATTTTTACGGGCCTAATTTGAGACGTGGGTTCGAACTTTGGAGGCCATTTTCTCGGGATCTACGACGCCGAACTGAATTAAATTTCGGATTCATACTAGAAATTATGTGTTGAAGTTAAATCAATACAAAAAACTAAATAAAGTTACATTTTTAGAAAAAAATCATTTTTACGGGCCCAAATGTAAGAGTTAGGTTCGATCTTTGAAAGCCCTTATCTCGGGAAATACGACGCCGAAGTGAGTGAAAATTCGGATTCATACTGAAAACTTTTACCTGCAGTGAAATCAATACTAAAATCTAATTAAAATTGCATTTTTGGAAAAAATTTCATTTTTACGGGCCTAATTTGAGACTTGGGTTCGATCTTTGGAGGCCATTTTCTCGGGAACTACGGCGCTGAACTGAATAAAATTTCGGATAAACTTGACACTTCTCGCTAACTCCGTCGTAGTTCACTAGAAAACGCCCTCCAAAGATCGAACCCAAGTCTCAAATTAGGCCCGTTAAAATGATTTTTTTTCCAAAAATGCAACTTTATTTAGATTTTAGTATTGATTTCACTGAAGGCAAATTTTTTCAGTACCCATCCAAAATTCTATTCTGTTTAGCCTCGTGGTTTCCGAGATAATGGCTTTCAAAGTTCGAACCTAACTCTTACATTGAGGCCCGTAAAAATTAAATTTTTCCAACAATGTAACTTTATTAATATTTTAGTATTGATTCCACTGCAGGCAACAGTTTTCAGTAAGAAAACTATTGCGTGCAGTGAAATCAATACTAAAATCTATATAAAGTTGCAGTTTTGGAAAAAAAAATATTTTAGCGGGCTTAATTTGAGATTTTGGTTCGATCTTTGGAGGGCATTTTCTCCGGAACTACGACGCCGATCTGAATTAAATTTCGGATTCATACTGAAAACTATGTGTTGAAGTGAAATCAATACAAAAAACTAAATAAAATTGCATTTTTACAAAAAAAAAATCATTTTTACGGGCCTAATTGTAAGAGTTAGGTTTGATCTTTGAAAGCCATTATTTCAGGAAATACGACGTCGACCTAAATAAAATTTCGGAATCGTACCTTAAACTATTGCCTTCAGTGAAATCAATACTTAAATCTATATAAAGTTGCATTTTTGGAAAAATTTCATTTTAACGGGCTTAATTTGAGACTTGGGTTCGATCTTTGGAGGCCATTTTCTCGGGAACTACGACGCCGAACTGAATAAAATTTTGGATTCGTACTGAAAACTATTGCTTGCAGTGAAATCTATACTTAAATCTATATAGAGTTGCATTTTTGGAAAAAAAATCATTTTTACGGACCTGATTTGAGAATTGGGTTCGATCTTTGGAGAGCGTTTTCTAGTGAACTACGACGCCGAACTGAATAAAATCCGGATTCGTAATGAAAACTATTTCCTGCATTGAAATCAATACTAAAATCTAAATGAAGTTGCCTTTTTGGAAAAAAAATCATTTGTAAGAGTTAGGTTCGAACTTTGAAAGCCTTTATCTCGGAAACTACGACGCTAAACATAATAGAATTTTGCGCAATTTTTTGTGTTGCGCAACACGGCATAACACCCCAAAAACAAACAACAAAAAAGACGAGATATTTGTTCCCATAAATGAAGACAGTGACGATGGAAGTGACATTATTGTACACCGCAATAAAAGATTTCGAATAAAAATTGATCTTCAGATTCATTTTCTTCTTCTTCAGATGACTGTACAATAGGGTGTATCGATTTTTATTTTATAAAGTTAAAAATCGATACACCCTACTGTACAAACGAGATTTTTGTTATTATTATACTATTCATCCAACAATAGTTTTTTCAAAAACATTTGACGATTTTCTTTTAATTCCAGGACCTTCCCTAATCCGTGCTCCTTCTTCAGACGCAAAACCAACAGCCTATTTAAATTAATTTTTTACCTCGATACTTCTTGAAAATATTGTCAAAGAAACCAATCGTTATGCTGCACAGTTTTTGAACACAGGAAATTTGAAACTGAATTAACGGGCAAAAAAGTGGACACCAACTACTGTGAATGAAACAAAAGCATTTATTGCCCTCTTACTGGAAATGAGGATCACAAGACGAGCCACCATTTGTTCTTATCGGAAAAGGGATTCGCGGTTGGGTATTACAAGGGAATGCGTCAACTCAATTTATCAAAATTATCTGAACGTAGAATAGTTAATGACCTAAAGTACGACTATTTGCCGATGATACACTAATATATATAATTGGAGAAAACTATGAAGAACTAATACATATTTTAAATAATGAACTAGATAATGTATCAAGATGGCTAAAAATAAATAAGCTTAAATTAAATACAAAAAAACAAAATGTATGGTAATTGGTTATAAGAAGACATCCAGTGAAAGCAAAATCAAAATTGATGGTGAAATTATTGAAAATGTTACCAATATAAAATACTTGGGAGTTATAATAGATTCCAAACTGAACTTTAACAAACATGCGGAATATACCCAAAAGAAAATTGGTAAAAAAATATCTTTTTTGGGAAGAATTCGCCAAAAACTGTCCGAAAAAACTGCAATCACCATTTATAACTCCATTATTGCTCCACATTTTAATAACTGCTCAACTATCCTTTTCCTGTGTAACGACCGAGAGCAAAATAAATTTCAAATTCTCCAAAATAGGGCAATGAGAACAATACTCAGACGAAATAGGTATTCAAAAGTAAATAAAATGTTAAACGAACTAAATTGGCTAACGGTGAAACAGATGTTGACCTTGAACACGATGATATTTTTACACAAAATTGTAAACAACCTGCTACCCAAATATTTTTCGAATAAAATTGTGTACAACAAGGACATACACAAACATAAAACTAGGACGTACAATCAAATTAGGCTACCAAAGAAGGACAAAGCGAATACCCAGAATACTATATTATATAAAGGGATGAAATACTATAACGCGCTACCGGAAAACCTTAAGTCTGCCCCAATTGAAAAGTTCAAGATGTTGTGTAGGAGCCACATCAAGCAAGAAAAAAAAAAAAAAACATAGTATATTTGTATGAAATAATAAATTAGTCATTTGTAAACTTAAATGTACAAATTACTAAAAAAAAAAACAATAAATAAAAAATAAAAAAAAATTTGAGACTTGGGTTCGAACTTTGGAGGCCATTTTCTCGGGAACTACGACGCTGATCTGAATTAAATTTCGGATTCATACTAGAAATTATGTGTTAAGGTTAAATCAATACAAAAAACCAAATGAAGTTCCGCAAAAAATCATTTTTACGGGCCTAATTTGAGACTTGGGTTCGAACTTTCGGAGCCATTTTCTCTCGTAAAGATGAAATGAATTAAATTTCGGATTCATACTGAAAAATTTTTCTTGCAGTGTAATCAACACTAAAATCTATATAAAATTGCATTTTTGGAAAAAAAAATCATTTTTACGGGCCTTAATGTAGGAGTTAGGTTCGATCTTTGAAAGCCATTATCTCAGGAACTACGACGCCGAACTGAAAAAAAATTGAGGATACCTACTGAAAACTATTGCCTACAGTGAAATCAATACTAAAATCTAAATAAAATAGCATTTTTGGAAAAAATTTCATTTTTACGGGCCTAATTTGAGACTTGGGTTCGAACTTTGGAGGCCATTTTCTCGGGAAATACGACGCCGAACTGAATAAAATTTCGGATTCGTACGGAAAACTATGTTTCGAAGTGAAATTTATACAAAAAACCACATAAAGTCTAATTTTTAGAAAGAAAATCATTTTTACGGGCCTTAATGTAAGATTTAGGTTCGATCTTTGAAAGCCATTATCTCAGGAACTACAAGGCCGAACTGAATAAAATTGAGGATTTGGTCTGAAAACTATTTCCTGCAGTGAACTAAATACTAAAATCAAAATAAAGTTGCATTTTCGGAAAAAAAATCATTTTTACGGACTTGATTTGAGACTTGGGTTCAAACTTTGGAGGCCATTTTCTCGGGAATTACGACGCCGAACTGAATTAAATTTCGGATTCACACTAGAAATTATGTGTTGAAGTTAAATCAATACAAAAAAACTAAATAAAAATACATTTTAAGAAAAAAAATCATTTTTACGGGCCCAAATGTTACAGTTAGGTTCGATCGTTGAAAGCCATTATCTCGGGAAATACGACGCCGAACTGAATGAAAATTCGGATTCATACTAAAAACTTTTGCCTGCAGTGAAATCAACACTAAAATCTAAATACAGTTGCACTTTTGGAAAAAAAATAATTTTAACGGACCTGATATGAGACTTGGGTTCGATCTTTGGAGGGCATTTTCTCGGGAACTACGACGCCGAACTGAATGAAATTACGGATTCGTACTGAAAACTATTGCCTGCAGTGAAGTCAATACTAAAATCTAAAAAAAGTTAAATTTTTGGAAAAAAAATTTCATTTTTACGGGCCTAATTTGAGACATGGTTTCGAACTTTGGAGGCAATTTTCTCGGGAACTATGACGCCGAGTTGAATAAAATTACGGTTTTTGACTGAAAACTATTGCATGCAGTGAATTCTATACAAAAATCTATATAGAATTGCATTTTGGAAAATTTTTCATTTTTACGTGCTTTATTTGAGACTTGGGTTCGAACTTTGGAGGCCATTTATTCGGGAACTACGACGCCGAACGGAATTAAATTTCAGATTCACACTTGAAATTATGTGGTAAGGTTAAATCAATACAAAAAACCAAATAAAATTACATTTTTAGAAAAAAAAATCATTTTTACGGGCCCAAATGTAAGAGTTAGGTTCGATCTTTGAAAGCCATTATCTCGGGAAATACGACGCCGAACTAAATGACAATTCTGATTCTTACTGAAAACTTTTGCCTGCAGTGAAATCAATACTAAAATCAAAATAAATTTGCATTTTTGTAAAAAATTTAATTTTTACGGGCCTAATTTGAGACTTGGGTTCGAACTTTGGAGGCCATTTTCTCGGGAACTATGACGCCGAGTTGAATAAAATTACGGTTTTTGACTGAAAACTATTGCATGCAGTGAATTCTATACAAAAATCTATATAGAATTGCATTTTGGAAAAATTTTCATTTTTACGTGCTTTATTTGAGACTTGGGTTCGAACTTTGGAGGCCATTTACTCGGGAACTACGACGCCGAACGGAATTAAATTTCAGATTCACACTTGAAATTATGTGTTAAGGTTAAATCAATACAAAAAACCAAATAAAATTACATTTTTAGAAAAAAAAATCATTTTTACGGGCCCAAATGTAAGAGTTAGGTTCGATCTTTGAAAGCAATTATCTCGGGAAATACGACGCCGAACTAAATGACAATTCTGATTCTTACTGAAAACTTTTGCCTGCAGTGAAATCAATACTAAAATCTAAATAAAGTTGCATTTTTGGAAAAAATTTCATTTTTACGGGCCTAATTTGAGACTTGGGTTCGATCTTTGGAGGGCATTTTCTCGGGAACTACGACGCCGAACTGAATGAAATTACGGATTCGTACTAAAAACTGTTGCCTGCAGTGAAATCAATACTAAAATCAAAAAAAAGTGGGTGTGTCAAGCCTACGCAAGACAGAAGTGAAACTTCTAGTATTCCTCTCTCTCTATTTTCATTTCATCATCTCTATTTTCTCTCTTAGGTTAGTTTGAAAATTAGAGGTTAAATAATTCAACGACGAAGCATGGATTTGCTTTTTCTAATATTTTCTTATAGATGAATGACGTTCGATTAATGTATAGTTCCAAAAATTTTCAATTTATTCACAAGTATACAATATTACATAAATAACAATATTACAATTAAAAATTACAAAGAAATTACAATGACAATTTACCAATCATGTGCCATTTTCATTGTCAATTTCATGAATATCATTTCCTAATGTCGTGATAATTGGGTTATGGTAACTAAAGTGCGAGATATATACATGAGCACTTAAATCCTTAATGAATCGTGCAAAAACTGCATCGATTGTTGTCCCGTGTCGGGAGAGAACGTTCGTGAGCGGCTCCCCCACCTCAACAAGCGCATATGGTGAGAGAGGGACAGTGAACGGTGAGCGGTGGTGGGGGTACCCGCATTTTCGTGTCGATCCTGACTCGGTTTTACTCCGTCCCCGAATTACGCGCCTAAAGAAGTTTCACTTCAATAAATTTGCATTTTTGGAAAAAAATTAATTTTTACGGGCATAATTTGAGACTTGGGTTCGAACTTTGGAGGCCATTTTCTCGGGAACTATGACGCCGAATTGAATAAAATAACGGTTTTTGACTGAAAACTATTGCATGCAGTGAAATCTATACTTAAATCTATAAAGAGTTGCATTTTTGGAAAAATTTTCATTTTTACGGGCTTTATTTGAAACTTGGGTTCGATCTTTGGAGGCCATTTTCTCGGGAACTATGACGCCGAATTGAATAAAATAACGGTTTTAGACTGAAAACTATTGCATGCAGTGAAATCTATACTAAAATATATATAGAGTTGCATTTTTGGAAAAAATTTCATTTTTACGGGCTTTATTTGAGATTTGGGTTCGATCTTTGTAGGCCATTTTCTCGGGAACAACGACGCCGAAATGACTGAAAATTCGGATTCATACTGAAAACATTAGCCTGCAGTGGAATCAACACTAAAATCTATTTAAAATTTCATTTTCGGAATGAAATTCATTTTTACGGACTTGATTTGAGAGTTGGGTTCGATCTTTGGAGGGCATTTTCTCGGGAACTACGACGCCGAACTGAATAAAATTACGGATTCGTTCTGAAAACTATTGCCTGCAGTGAAATCAACACTAAAATCTATATGAAATTGCATTTTTGGAAAAAAATTTCGTTTTTACGGGCTTGATTTGAGACTTGGGTTCGATCTTTGGAGGGCATTTTCTCAGGAACTGCAACGCCGAATAAAATAAAATAACGGTTTTAGAATGAAAACTATTGCATGGAGTGAAATCTATACTTAAATCTATATAGAGTTGAATTTTTGGAAAAATTTTCATTTTTACGGGCTTTATTTGAGACTTGGGTTCGATCTTTGGAGGCCATTTTCTCGGGAACTACGACGCCGAACTGAATAGAATTACGGATTCATACTGAAAACTATTGCCTGCAGTGAAATCAATACAAAAAAACTAAATAAAAATACATTTTAAGAAAAAAAATCATTTTTACGGGCCCAAATGTTACAGTTAGGTTCGATCTTTGAAAGCCATTATCTCGGGAAATACGACGCCGAACTGAATGAAAATTCGGATTCATACTAAAAACTTTTGCCTGCAGTGAAATCAACACTAAAATCTAAATACAGTTGCACTTTTGGAAAAAAAATCATTTTAACGGACCTGATATGAGACTTGGGTTCGAACTTTGGAGGCCATTTTCTCGGGAACTATGACGCCGAATTGAATAAAATAACGGTTTTTGACTGAAAACTATTGCATGCAGTGAAATCTATACTTAAATCTATAAAGAGTTGCATTTTTGGAAAAAATTTCATTTTTACGGGCTTGATTTTAGACATGGGTTCGATTTTCGGAGGGCATTTTCTCAGGAACTACGACGCCGAACTGAATGAAATTACGGATTCGTACTGAAAACTATTGCCTGCAGTGAAATCAATACTAAAATCAAAATAAATTTGCATTTTTGGAAAAAAAATAATTTTTACGGGCCTAATTTGAGACTTCGGTTCGAACTTTGGAGGCCATTTTCTCGGGAACTATGACGCCGAATTGAATAAAATAACGGTTTCTTACTGAAAACTATTGCATGCAGTGAAATCTATACTAAAATCTATATAGAGTTGCATTTTGGAAAAATTTTAATTTTTACGTGCTTTATTTGAGATTTCGGTTCGAACTTTGGAGGCCATTTTCTCGGGAACTATGACGCCGAATTGAATTAAATAACGGTTTTGGAATGAAAACTATTGCATGCAGTGAAATCTATACTTAAATCTAAAAAGAGTTGCATTTTTGGAAAAATTTTCATTTTTACGGGCTTTATTTGAAACTTGGGTTCGATTTTTGGAGGCCATTTTCTCGGGAACTACGACGCCGAAATGAATGAAAATTCGGATTCATAATGAAAAATTTTGCTTGCAGTTAAAGCAACACTAAAATCTATATAAAATTGCATTTTTGGAAAAAAAATCATTTTTACGGACCTGATTTGAGACTTGGGTTCGATTCTTGCAGGGCATTTTCTCGGGAACTATGACGCCTAATTGAATAAAATAACGGTTTAAGACTGAAAACTATTGCATGCACTGAAATCTATACTAAAATATATAAAGAGTTGCATTTTTGGAAAAAATTTCATTTTTACGGGCTTTATTTGAGACTTGGGTTCGATCTTTGTAGGCCATTTTCTCGGGAACTACGACGCCGAAATGACTGAAAATTCGGATTCATACTGAAAACTTTTGCCTGCAGTGAAATCAACACTAAAATCTATTTAAAATTGCATTTTCGGAAAGAAATTCATTTTTACGGACTTGATTTGAGACTTGGGTTCGAACTTTGGAGGCCATTTCTCGGGAACTACGACGCCAAACTGAATAAAATGACGGATTCGTACTGAAAACTATTTCCTGCAGTGAAATCAACACTAAAATTTATATAAAATTGCTTTTTTGGAAAAAATTTCATTTTTACGGGCTTGATTTTAGACATGGGTTCGATTTTCGGAGGGCATTTTCTCAGGAACTACCACGCCGAACTGAATTAAATTACGGATTCGTACTGAAAACTATTGCTTGCAGTGAAATCAATACAAAAAACTAAATAAAGTTACATTTTTAGAAAAAAAATCATTTTTACGGGACCAAATGTAAGAGTTAGGTTCGATCTTTGAAATCCATTATCTCGGGAAATATACGACGTCGAACTGAATAAAAATTCGGATTCATACTGAAAACTTTTGCCTGCAGTGAAATCAATACTAAAATCTAAATAAATTTGCATTTTTGGAAATAATTTCATTATTACGGGCCTTAATGTAAGAGTTAGGTTCGATCTTTGAAAACCATTATCTCAGGAACTACGACGCCGAACTGAATAAAATTGAGGATTCGTTCTGAAAACTATCGCTTGCAGTGAAATCAATACTAAAATCTAAATAAAGTTGCATTTGTGGAAAAAATTTCATTTTTACGGGCCTAATTTGAGACGTGGGTTCGAACTTTGGAGGCCATTTTCTCGGGATCTACGACGCCGAACTGAATTAAATTTCGGATTCATACTAGAAATTATGTGTTGAAGTTAAATCAATACAAAAAACTAAATAAAGTTACATTTTTAGAAAAAAATCATTTTTACGGGCCCAAATGTAAGAGTTAGGTTCGATCTTTGAAAGCCCTTATCTCGGGAAATACGACGCCGAAGTGAGTGAAAATTCGGATTCATACTGAAAACTTTTACCTGCAGTGAAATCAATACTAAAATCTAATTAAAATTGCATTTTTGGAAAAAATTTCATTTTTACGGGCCTAATTTGAGACTTGGGTTCGATCTTTGGAGGCCATTTTCTCGGGAACTACGGCGCTGAACTGAATAAAATTTCGGATAAACTTGACACTTCTCGCTAACTCCGTCGTAGTTCACTAGAAAACGCCCTCCAAAGATCGAACCCAAGTCTCAAATTAGGCCCGTTAAAATGATTTTTTTTCCAAAAATGCAACTTTATTTAGATTTTAGTATTGATTTCACTGAAGGCAAATTTTTTCAGTACCCATCCAAAATTCTATTCTGTTTAGCCTCGTGGTTTCCGAGATAATGGCTTTCAAAGTTCGAACCTAACTCTTACATTGAGGCCCGTAAAAATTAAATTTTTCCAACAATGTAACTTTATTAATATTTTAGTATTGATTCCACTGCAGGCAACAGTTTTCAGTAAGAAAACTATTGCGTGCAGTGAAATCAATACTAAAATCTATATAAAGTTGCAGTTTTGGAAAAAAAAATATTTTAGCGGGCTTAATTTGAGATTTTGGTTCGATCTTTGGAGGGCATTTTCTCCGGAACTACGACGCCGATCTGAATTAAATTTCGGATTCATACTGAAAACTATGTGTTGAAGTGAAATCAATACAAAAAACTAAATAAAATTGCATTTTTACAAAAAAAAAATCATTTTTACGGGCCTAATTGTAAGAGTTAGGTTTGATCTTTGAAAGCCATTATTTCAGGAAATACGACGTCGACCTAAATAAAATTTCGGAATCGTACCTTAAACTATTGCCTTCAGTGAAATCAATACTTAAATCTATATAAAGTTGCATTTTTGGAAAAATTTCATTTTAACGGGCTTAATTTGAGACTTGGGTTCGATCTTTGGAGGCCATTTTCTCGGGAACTACGACGCCGAACTGAATAAAATTTTGGATTCGTACTGAAAACTATTGCTTGCAGTGAAATCTATACTTAAATCTATATAGAGTTGCATTTTTGGAAAAAAAATCATTTTTACGGACCTGATTTGAGAATTGGGTTCGATCTTTGGAGAGCGTTTTCTAGTGAACTACGACGCCGAACTGAATAAAATCCGGATTCGTAATGAAAACTATTTCCTGCATTGAAATCAATACTAAAATCTAAATGAAGTTGCCTTTTTGGAAAAAAAATCATTTGTAAGAGTTAGGTTCGAACTTTGAAAGCCTTTATCTCGGAAACTACGACGCTAAACATAATAGAATTTTGCGCAATTTTTTGTGTTGCGCAACACGGCATAACACCCCAAAAACAAACAACAAAAAAGACGAGATATTTGTTCCCATAAATGAAGACAGTGACGATGGAAGTGACATTATTGTACACCGCAATAAAAGATTTCGAATAAAAATTGATCTTCAGATTCATTTTCTTCTTCTTCAGATGACTGTACAATAGGGTGTATCGATTTTTATTTTATAAAGTTAAAAATCGATACACCCTACTGTACAAACGAGATTTTTGTTATTATTATACTATTCATCCAACAATAGTTTTTTCAAAAACATTTGACGATTTTCTTTTAATTCCAGGACCTTCCCTAATCCGTGCTCCTTCTTCAGACGCAAAACCAACAGCCTATTTAAATTAATTTTTTACCTCGATACTTCTTGAAAATATTGTCAAAGAAACCAATCGTTATGCTGCACAGTTTTTGAACACAGGAAATTTGAAACTGAATTAACGGGCAAAAAAGTGGACACCAACTACTGTGAATGAAACAAAAGCATTTATTGCCCTCTTACTGGAAATGAGGATCACAAGACGAGCCACCATTTGTTCTTATCGGAAAAGGGATTCGCGGTTGGGTATTACAAGGGAATGCGTCAACTCAATTTATCAAAATTATCTGAACGTAGAATAGTTAATGACCTAAAATCTTTAAATTAAATCATAAATTCAATAATTGACAGCCCTGAACTATTATACTTGATTTCTTTATACATATACCTCGCAAACCAACATCGAGGCATTATCTACCGTTCTATTGTGATAACTCCAACACAGAATCTCAATTCTATACCCCTGTTCGCCGTATACAAAATTTGGGTAATGACTGTAAAGATGCTATTGATATATTCAACACATCATTCACCAAATATAAACAAGTCATTATCCAATTTGTTTCAGAAAGTAGAATGTCAAATGTAATATAATTTAACTATAGAAACTACGTAGCTCTGTTTATCTTACCAAAGTTTTGTAATTTTCCATTATATTTTTCCATCTTGCATGGTGAAGTGTCTAGTTTCCACTTTATATCGTTTTGACATTGTTTTTGTTTAAGAGGTTGTGTTTTATTATGTCTATTTTCTTTTTGATTTTGTTTTTTGATTTTACTTTGAATTTTTAATTTTTTTATTTTGTTTGTTTATTTAGATGTTCTTTGTAAAACAAATAAGAAAATAACGTGTAAAAGCCCAGCCGGGCGTGAATTTAGAAATAAATAAACGAATAATAGGATATTAGCACAACCTGGTCACCCAAATGCTAATGCTTGCGTTAGATTTGACTGTCGTATAAAACACGCAAATACCGTGTTCCGTCAACATTACATACCTCAACAACTGTGCATAGATGAATCGCTGGAACGCACTGCCATTCATCTATCAAGCAATATCTTCCTAACAAGAAACATCACAAATGGGGAATCAAATTTTGGATGCTGTGTGATTATTACAAACTATGCTTTGCCATGTTTTTGTAAAAAGGAGTGAAATGCACAGACGATAAAAGTTTTATAAAAAAGAATGGTCTGAGATTTACAGTTGTAAAAAAATATTAGCAATGGGAAACTATCTCATTAAAGGCTGTCACTTATTTACTGAAAACTTTAAATTATTAGCATTGGGAAACTATCTCATTAAAGGCCATCACTTATTTACTGACAACTTTAAATTATTAGCATTGGGAAACTATCTCAATAAAGGCTATCACTTATTTACTGACAACTTTAAATTATTAGCATTCGGAAACTATCTCAATAAAGGTTATCACTTATTTACTGACAACTTTAAATTATTAACATTGGGAAACTATCTCATTAAAGGCCATCACTTATTTACTGACAACTTTAAATTATTAGCATTGGGAAACTATCTCAATAAAGGCTATCACTTATTTACTGACAACTTTAAATTATTAGCATTCGGAAACTATCTCAATAAAGGTTATCACTTATTTACTGACAACTTTAAATTATTAACATTGGGAAACTATCTCAATAAAGGCTATCACTTATTTACTGACAACTTTAAATTATTAGCAATGGGAAACTATCTCAATAAAGGCTATCACTTATTTACTGACAACTTTAAATTATTAGCATTCGGAAACTATCTCAATAAAGGCTATCACTTATTTACTGACAACTTTAAATTATTAGCATTCGGAAACTATCTCAATAAAGGTTATCACTTATTTACTGACAACTTTAAATTATTAACATTGAGAAACTATCTCAATAAAGGCTATCACTTATTTACTGACAACTTTAAATTATTAGCAATGGGAAACTATCTCAATAAAGGCTATCACTTATTTACTGAAAACTTTAAATTATTAGCATTGGGAAACTATCTCAATAAAGGCTATCACTTATTTACTGACAACTTTAAATTATTAGCAATGGGAAACTATCTCAATAAAGGCTATCACTTATTTACTGAAAACTTTAAATTATTAGCATTGGGAAACTATCTCAATAAAGGCTATCACTTATTTACTGACAACTTTAAATTATTAGCATTGGGAAACTATCTCAATAAAGGCTATCACTTATTTACTGACAACTTTAAATTATTAGCATTGGGAAACTATCTCAATAAAGGCTATCACTTATTTACTGACAACTTTAAATTATTAGCATTCGGAAACTATCTCAATAAAGGTTATCACTTATTTACTGACAACTTTAAATTATTAGCATTGGGAAACTATCTCAATAAAGGCTATCACTTATTTACTGACAACTTTAAACTATTAGCAATGGGAAATTATCCCAGTAAAGGCTAACACTTACTTACTGACAACTTTTTCACCAGCTTACAAATACCTGTCACTAAATCATACTTACCTGACAGGAACAATACGATGCAACAGACAAGAGATTCCTATTGATGATGGGGAGCCTAAATATTTTGATAATGATGATGCTTTTTTATGCTCTTTCAAAGACAAGAAGTCAAAACCCCACCCTGTATAATTATTATTAATTATCAACCAATGCAGACACCAGTACTAATAGTGTAACCATAAAGAGACTCCACCCTGTGTTACTGTTATGAATTATCAACCAATGCAGACACCAGTACTAGTAGTGTAACCATAAAGAAACCCCACCCTGTGTTACTGTTATTTATTATCAACCAATGCAAACACCGGTACCAGTAGTGTAACCATAAAGAGACCCAACCCTGTATTACTGTTATTTATTATCAACCAATGCAAACACCGGTACCAGTAGTGTAACCATAAAGAGACCCTACCTGTATTACTGTTATTAATTATCAACCAATGCAGACACCAGTACTGGTAGTGTAACCATAAAGAGACCCCACCCTGTGTTACTGTTATTAATTATCAACCAATGCAGACACCAGTACTGGTAGTGTAACCATAAAGAGACCCCACCCTGTGTTACTGTTATTAATTATCAACCAATGCAGACACCAGTACTGGTAGTGTAACCATAAAGAGACCCCACCCTGTGTTACTGTTATTAATTATCAACCAATGCAGACACCAGTACTGGTAGTGTAACCATAAAGAGACCCCACCCTGTGTTACTGTTATTAATTATCAACCAATGCAGACACCAGTAACAGTAGTGTAACCCTAAAGAAACCCCACCCTGTGTTGTAAATGTGTAGTGTTTTAATTAGAGCTATAATATTCGTAAACTATCATCCTTTACTTGTATAATTTCAAAAAATTCATTAAAATTGATTGATATCTGTCCAAGTTATTGCATTTTTATTGAATACCAGACTTTTTTTTATTTAAAAACACAGAATATTTTTAGCAATTTGTATACATACTCGCAAAATAAGCATAGCAATAAAACGGTTAATATTAAAAATTTTAATAAAATTCTTTAAAATAATCAATAAAACAAAAATCAGGTTAGAAAATATGTACATAATATTATTCATAAATTGTACCTTATTTGGAAATAAAAAAGCAGTTAGAATTTTTGAATATCTTTATGTAATATTAATTTATTTACACTTCTGTTCTCCATTCGGGTTCACAAATCCTTACAAGCCGAATAAAAAACAAAAATGACACAATGAAATAACAAAATGGTTGTAAATCACAATATATAAATATAAAAGATAAAAACCCTTTTTTTAGACATAAAATACACCCATGTATTTATAGCATCACCACTGTATAAAGCCACTGCACACTAAACTCCTAGAAGTATGATTTATATTGAAATAAATGTGATGTTGTCAATTTAGTTGAGTTGATTATCTGATCACGAAGAATAAAGCTAGTTGATTCTGTGGAAAGGAAGGCGGTCCATCTGATTGACAATCTGTTGAACAGACGTAATGTGGGCATGCTGAGTCTGTTCTGCAGGTATTTAAATGGAGCTGCTCTAAGTGCAAAGAAGGGTGGTTCATCTGATTGACAATCCGTTGAACAGACGCAATGTGGGCATGCTGAGTCTGTTCTACAAGTATTTTAATGGAGCTGCTCTAAGTGCAAAGGAGGGAGGGTTCGTCTGATTGACAATCCGTTCAACGGACCCAATGTGGACAAGCTGAGTCTGTTCTACAGGTATTTTAATGGAGCTGCTCTAAGTGCAAAGGAGGGCGGTCCATCTGATTCACAATCCGACGCAATGCGGGCATGCTGCGTCTGTTCTACAGGTATTTTAATGGAGCTGCTCTAAGTGCAAAGGAGGGAGGGTTCGTCTGATTGACAATCCGTTCAACGGACCCAATGTGGACAAGCTGAGTCTGTTCTACAGGTATTTTAATGGAGCCGCTCCAAGGAGCTAGCAGCATTGATCCCTGGTGCACTCGAATCCCCGGAAACTCAGCGGAACACCCGTTCACAATTTCTTAGACACGTTTTTGTGTAAGTCAGCTCATATGTTCAACTGTTTTCCTAATTCATATAATACGCGCCTCTCTTGAAGAATATCGGACTCTCTTGCGGGTCTTGCCCGCATTAATAAATCCCTTCCTACAACCCCTGCCTTAACCCGCCTCAAAACGCTGCCCAACCGGGTGGCGACACATGTTCCCCTGTCTTCACACTGTACAGGGGTGCTCTTGTGAGGTGTCACATAAAAAAGGAAGAAATTCTAAATTTCACTCGAAATAAGATAAAATTGGCCTTACTTAGGACAAGACAAGATCCATCAGTTTTCATTCAAATCAGTTTAGACTACACTTCTATCGATTTTGTGTTCAGTGAGCAAAATCCTCTTGGACTGTGTGAAAATTAAAATATTATAAATGTTTGTACCAGCAAGCATTTATCTCTCGTACTTAATCCAATTCACAAATTATTTTTTGTTGGCAAACAAAATATTGTACTTATAGTTAAAAATCACATTACGGTTAAAACTTAAACTACAATGGCTGGATTCAATTCAAATAATATCACTATTAAATATAAATTACAGCATTTTTAGTGTATCTCGAATGTTCGCTTAATTCAATGTATAAATATTTTGTTCTCTTTTTGTTAAGGGGAACGGCTGCGCAACCTTTTTGTTAAGAGGAACGGCTGCACGACCTTTTTGTTAAGAGAAACGGCTGCGCAACCTTTTTGTTAAGAGGAACGGCTGCTTGAACTTTTTCGGAAAAAAATTAATTTTGGATATGAGGGCAAAATACTTAACCAAACTGAACATACGAGTATATGTTTATATTTATATGGTATAGCAAATATCCAGTTATTTTATTTTATTTACTAGCTGTGCCCCGCCACGCGTTGCAATAGCTCAGTCTCTCTGTGCAGACAGAGAAACAATAGCGCGTTTTGCTTTTATGTCCAGAAAATGGCATTGTTTTTCATAAAAACCATGTTTTTACCTCTAATACTATCGGTATATAAAAACACGCGTATTTGAATGCAACATTGTGTCAAAATTTCAAAGCAATCGATGAAGAACTATCGGAGATTTAAGATTATGAACAGTACCGGGTTTTGCCGGTAGGACCTTGTACAGTTACCAGCAGTCAGTGTGTCAAGCGCTGTGCTGGAGAAGTTATCTTTTCGGTTGGTGTGAATTTTTTGATGGCACTTGTTTTGTGTGCTGTCGTTTTTTTTTACCATGGCTGATTATCGTGAACAGAGTTCCGAAATGACTCAAACTTTTTATCGAAGGTCATCATTCACAGGTGACGAATCATGGTGCTATGAACAACACAATAAAACCAAACAACAATGGAAGACTTCTTGCCCAAAAAAGCTCATCAAACATCAAGACAATGTTGATTTGTTTTTTCAATGTGAGAGGAGTCGTCCAATCAGAGTTTGTTCTCCATTTGAGAACCACAAACATTTTTTGTTTTCAAATTTTAGATTTCTCCACAGTATCATCCTCATAGGCCGTTTTTAACACTTCAAGAGTTTCTGTGCCAGTTTTGTTAACTTCACGGCCGAGCGCTGTTCACGAAAATAAGCCATTGCAAAAACGACAAATACACAAAGTCACCAAAAAATTCATAACAGCCGAAACAACGACTTTTCCAGCGCAGTGCTTGGCATACTGACTGGGGAAAGGTAGCTGTACACAGTGTACACGGTCCTTCCGGCAGAACCCGGTAATATAAAAATCCCGCAATATTCGTTTTCTCTTGGGTACCCCCTCGTATGCTATACATTTATCAAAATATTAATTATTCAGTTTGTTTGGGAATTTTGCGCTGAAATCCAAAATTAAGTTTTGTATGAAAACGGCAGGGCAGCGTTGCTCTTAATTGCCTTACCACAAGCACCAAATTCTATTAAAAGTATTACAGGTTCAAAGCTATGTATAAATCGAAAAGAATTCGAAAATGCAGCCCTGATTCTCTAACACACAAATACACCTCCTCACGATTTCTATTTTTCAATTTCTAATTTAATTTCCTTAAATACCTTAGGCCGTTCCTCTATGGTTATACGCAAGTTTCTGATACCTGATGATTCAAGTATCTTAGTGACTACGGCAAAAGATCTGCGCGGAAGTTCATACCTAGGCAAACGTTGCTGACATTTTGTAAACTCGTTGTCAATGCGGACGAGGTTATTACCACTTATGTCGTCGAGACTAAACATGCCATCACTTGTATCAAACATTTTGTAACAATGAGTTTGCTTTATATCAATGCTAGAAACAAAACAGTCAACAAAGAATGACAGGATACAAACAATGACAGCTACTACAACTGTTATACAAGCATTCTAGTTTTAACGTTTCGAGAATTCCACAATGATTGGTGGCGATGCTGGTCTCGTGATTTCAGTAGCGACGCATGTGAACTGTATGCTTTAAGTCGTTTACGACGTGAGTACACTACACGTCTGCCGGTTACTTGCGTAACTCTAGTATTTAGGGCCTTAGGTATTTAGCAAATCAAAATTAGAAATATAAACATGGATATCGATAGATGTTCATTTGGCTTCGATCTTCGATTGATTCTTTGAATTCCTAATATCCATGATATTAATATGGTAGTTTTTAATGTAGAGGTATTCTACATAAACAAACGAAAATAATTACTCAATACATCAAATTAAATTGAATCTACAAGCAGAACAATTCCTGCTTCTCTTTTTACGTTTTTCTATCTTTGGCTTTTCCCTAAAAACATCACTTATTTTATATCACGTTCCTTCCAATCTAATTTGAAAATTCGTCTAGCTATCCAACTTCTGACCTATTTACTATGAATACTAATAATAATATCTATGTGGATACACTTCTAGTTTGGAAAAAATCTTATATTTGACTAGATTTAACAACTTTTAAAGGTTATAAAACGCAAAAGTGAAAATTTTGCATATATTTGAAAAAAATTCACATTCCTACAACTGCACTGCCAAAGTAAAAAAAAAAAGCGTTTACGTCGAATTAACCTTTACAATGTAATCTTCTCCATCACGCGGCATTTTTGACACAATGTTCATGTATTTTAGTGAAACTTCACGAATTTGACACAATAATATGAGAAGTATTTTTGCAAAACTGAATTTTTCCAATTTTAATTTTTAATTTAAATAATACCAATTAATATATTATATAATAAGCTATAAAGTTACTTCATTTTAAATATTACCCATTAATATTTTCGCTGTTCACTAGGATTGGTTGTCTTTATGTAATCATCATACCGGTGTGACGAGCCCTGCCACATGTTATTTTCTGCTTTGATCAGCTACTACATACATACTACACTAGTGAGGCAGAGATAGGGCCCGCCTCAGGCAGACGCTGATTTCATACAGGCAGAAGGAGGTGGGGATGTCACGTGGAACGGTAAATGACAAGGTCGTGCATTGTTTAGTTTGAGGCTCGCCTCAAACCATTGACTATGGAGTACGGCTATTGTCTGGGTTGATTTTTTACAGTGAATTTACAGTTTTTTTCTTGGTATAGTTAGGTGCAGAGATGTGCAAAATGGGTACCCAAAACCATTTGAAATGCAAAATGGAAATGGGTCAAAACTTTTCCATTTGAAAATGCAAAATGCAAAATGGTTTTTAGAAAAGCATTTCAAATGCAAAATGCAAAATACCTATTTTCAAAATGCATTGAAAATGCAACATGGTTTCTCAGGTCAAACAATTAAAATAATTATAGAATTTTTAAACAATTTTGTCATTTAATAATGGACATCAATGTAGAACAAACAAGAGGGGTCCTGAAATATTTTATCTTATATTGTAACAAACAAACAAAAATGTACTTATATAATAAATGTAATAAATAAAAATAAAAAAATAAAAAAATAAAAAAAATAAAAAATATTACATGATGGTAAATCCAAAAACACCACGACTACAGATTATGAAACCACAACAAATTTGCGCGGGACTAATGTTGCCAACGTAAAAACATAGAAACTGCTATCTAACATTTAATATTACAGCGTCATGGCCCCATGTTCAGTATTTGTTGTAATGGTATCACTCAATTGCCAGGGCTCCTACCAGGGAGCAACTTGACAAATGTAAATTATCTCTCATAGCGAGGTTGAGGACCGACTGATATTTGGGGCTTATGTAAACAAGATGAGTGGAGATAGAAGGAAGAATGTTGCAAAAAAGCATTTAAAATGGAAAATGCATTGAGAAAAGCATTTAAAATGCAAAATACCCATTTTGCATTTCCATTTGAAATGGATTTATTTGAAATAAAGCACATCTCTGGTTAGGTGTAGGTATACGTAATACATACAATACTTATACATACACACAAACCGCCACTGGTCCAAGTACATAGTGAAGTTGCAAAAAAAATCCAAAGTTTAAATTTTCTGTTTGACAAATGGCAGTGAAGTTGTAGAATGCAATTTGCGACACATAAATAAATACGCTATTGTTTTGTAAATGAGGAACTGGA
This sequence comes from Hesperophylax consimilis, assembly GCF_061612785.1. Lineage (NCBI taxonomy): Eukaryota > Metazoa > Arthropoda > Insecta > Trichoptera > Limnephilidae > Hesperophylax > Hesperophylax consimilis. Next base: position 4,242,053 of record NC_142863.1, on the reverse strand, counting down.
TATAATAACAACTTAAACGCCCGTAAGCTGTTTTGGTATCTAAAATCCCGTCTTTATCCGCCGTGTACATATTACTTTTGTTGGTTTCACACAGACAGAGCTACTCACAAAAGTTTGAATACTAGTTACAAGTGAATGCATTACAACAAAACCTTAAATTCCTTTTAATCAAATCTATAATTTCCACCATAAGTTATTTGTACTGCATCCAGTTCCTTGTAACATCTTCAGGCAAAAAGACTAAAGAAAAAAGATCATAAAATAAGCATATTGCGTTCAATGGACAACATACCTAAATGTAAATAGTTTCAATATTCAATTTTCGTCAACATTTTTTTTTCATTTTTTCAAAATGGTGGACGGGCTACTTATGTCACTAGTTAATTAATATAGCTACAATATTTTAACCAAAATTTATCAAGTTTTCTAGAAATTCATTGAGAATTATATTTTTGCTGTATATTCAGACCACTATAACACTAAAGGGGTATTTCACCGCCTCCGAGTAAACTGTTAAGTATCTTAAATCATAGTTAATATGGGTATTTACTTTCTTAGTGGTGAGGAAACAGATAATTTATCGCAGTTTATTCAGAGATGGTGAAATACAACACAAATTATTTGGAAATCAATTGATAGGTGAGGTTAGGTAAATATTTCTACAGTTACATTGGTTAGGTTAGGTTATGTTGCAAATTACAATTTCCCGATCAACATTCGATAAGATGTTTATATCATATTATAGAAGCTATTGCTTTTAGATTACGTTTTTGCGATAAAATAGAATTTCTTGAAAGAATGGACTTTATTATTTTAGGACGGTTTTGTAAAGAAACTGAGCAATAATAATTAAGTAAAATATATGAGCTCATTTATAAGTTTTTTTCCTTTGCAAACTTGTTGCCCTTCGGCGACGGCGACGGTAAAATAAGTATTTTATTGAATTGACTTTAGCGTTATGCATATCGAACAATGCAATGAGATCAAAACACTTAATATAACAATCTAAATTTATTTTATAAGGCCAACTCTTGTGCTCAAAACACGCCTGAATATTGTTTCCTGAAATATTTTCTAAAGTGGGCCAAACTTACTCTAAATCGACAACCATTTATTACTTATTTTAGTGCAACCACAACACTTATTGGCACACTCCCTTTTTTTTCTTCTTTGTCAATTTTATTGTGTTTTGTTTTCTCAAACATTCCGGAGTACCGTGATTACAAAAGGTTACATCCATCGAGGTATATAGATAGAGCCAACATTAGCATTCGATGTATGGGCCACAAACATCGGTTCATTATCTGCTGTGAGATACCACAGGCTAATATATATCCAGTGATAACTTCAAAATGCAAACATGCACGCTGAGATATTGTACAAGTCGTAAGATAGGGAAAGCATTGGTATAACCTTTCATCGGTAAATAGGGTTTTACCGTAAACAGTAATCATATAAATTGGTTTTTTAATGTTAATAAATTCAAGGAGCACTTAAAGTTGGCGCGCAGGTAACCCAAATGTTCCGGCAGGTTGCGTTTGCTGGGTGGCCACCGGCGACTCCGTTCGTTGAGTTTGTTTGCGGTTGTAAGGATTCGGGCGACATCGACAGCCGCCACACCCTCCTACACAGGGACAACATTTTACACTGATTTTGCAAGGAATATAGACTAATAATAATAATAATAATAATAATTGGATAATTTGTATAGCGCCGTTTTTGTGAAAAATCACCTCAAGGGCGCTGTACAATTTATTTCCTAGGATCTACATTTGTTATTTAGACCAACTGTGCCAGCACGAGGTTCGTCATCCGTTCAGGCATGTGTCTGCCGCCAATATAGCGCTGACATGTATCTGCTGCCAATAAAGAGCGCTGACACAACATCCTCACATAGACAACAAACCTTGGCAGCACCGCTGTGACGCTCGACGAAGACAGAAGATGGAGACTCTGCTGCAAGAGTCCTAGGTAGCGAAGGAACTGTACCAGCTGCTGCAGGGAGAGAGACTACCCCGTCCACTAACTGTGCCAGCACGAGGCTCGTCATCCGTTCAGGCATGTGTCCGCCGCTAATATAGCGCTGACATGTGTCTGCTGCCAATAAAGAGCGCCGACACAATATCCTCACATAGATAACAGACCTTGGCAGCACCGCTGTGCAAAATCACCTCATCCTAGTTTACCTTAGTCTCTCCAGTCACCTCCCAGCCTTTCATGCCACCTAGTGCATCCTCTCGACCCTTTCAGACTCCTTCCTGGCTCCAATACATTCTTTCTATTGTCGTGATCCGACGATTTCACACCTCTGTCTCAGACCCTTAGGGCTCGCTTATCGCAGGCTATCATAAGCAAAATCTTGAACCAAAGTCAAAGTGAAGTTTATGAGTGTCATCTGTAACAAAATACATAAACAAAAACAGAAAATAAAAACAAAGACAAAAACTTTAAACAAAATATGGCTTATCTGTCCTCCATGCAGACATCCTCGGTTGAAAAGGTCCCGTAAATCCCAACACCACTTGACACTTGAGTCAGGTATAAAATCTTCGACTGCATTGAGAAATCTTCGTTCTAGCTTCACTTTTAAAAATTAATCGGTTTAAAATGCTATAATAATTGCAAATTCCGGCTAAACGGTAAAAGTTACGCACATTTCGTGAAATAAGAAGGTAAGCACTATATAAAACACGGATGCTGAACAATTTTCAGCGATCTCTTAGCAAGGGAAACCTTCTGAAAGGATCAAACAAACCGGAGCGGTTAAAACACGTCCGCAACGAATGGCCTAGACTATATCTAAATATCTCTCGAATAATAGATTGGCAACCTCCGTGGCTTAGCAGTTAATCCTCAGCATTGAATACACAGGTGTAACCTTTTACAATCACAATATCGATGCATTTGATAAACATGAGCAACACAATAACTAGCTACTGCTTTTATTTTACAGACATACAAAATCTAAAATGTGCCAAAAACACACTTGTAATTACAATAAGTTCTGTCATTCAAATGCAAAAAGTTGTCCATTGACTTCTTTTTATCTGAAGACCCTTTTAAAAATGCTCCAAGCAAGGCAAGTTGTCAAATTCAATTGTTATTAAAAAAAACAAGGTTAATTTGTTAAATTCGATTGTCGTAAAAGAGCAAAACTAATTTGACAAATTGTAATGGTAAATCTTGCTTTAACAATGCGCAAACTTATAGCACAGGACTGTTTGTAATACATTTTCCCTGTTTCCGAATGTTTGCAATGTCTAAAATATTACATATAGTTTTTTTTCTGAATGTCATTGTTCTGCACGCAATACCATACAATTTGTTACAATATTACTGTCCCAACAAATAATCATTTTAACAAATCTATGTATTCGACATTCTTTGAATAAACATTGTGTGAGAACATAATTACGAATCGGATGGCATTAAAATATCACTTTTGAAAAGATTGTCAGATTCGTGGCATTGCGTGCCGAACGATGATATCATTTTTGGTCACAGAACAAAGGTAACATAGCTTGTTATAAATAAATTGTGAACACTTCCACTCCAAGATCAAAGAAAAATCAATGATTTGTTGCAACACTCAAAAATAATGAATCAACATATATGTGCCTATTTCTGCAGAACGCCAAACACTCCTTGCTTTATTCATATTCCTCTCTTCTCAGCTTCTTTCCCTTGTCATATTCAACCTTCGCTTCACTTTGACATTGCGCCTCCAGGTGTACATGCATGTTACATCATCCTGATACACTGTCGACTCTCACCAAAACATCCCCGACTTCTTTCATCTACTTCCTAGTCGTATTATTAAATGCTCACAATCAGTGGCAGCTGGTCACCTTTTTACCCGCTGTACACGCCACAAGTCCAAACCATATTATCCCTTTCCGAATGTTATTCATTAATCAGCCTTAAAATCTTTATTTCTTTTCTTATCCATTACATGTCTTTTTTATTAATCCAGATGGCGAGCAGCTATAGATAGATCACTAGCAAAACAAGTTACACAGACACAGATCTCTTGCCATGCGCAGAAAAGGCGTGATTTATTAGTAGTTCGCTGGCTTTCATTAGTGGCTTGTCACGCTGCTATCTTCTCCCGCTTCTTTCTGGACGAAGCTAGGGAACAGTCTTTTATTTTTAGTTAAATTATAGCGTACGAGGCAAAGTCGCAACTAGCTAAATAAAATGTAAGAAATCAATTGTGACTGTTATAGGGACCTTTCCATAAAAGTTCAACTATTGCTTGTTAGGGGTTCGCACTTGTCCAGCTATATTCTCACATGCCTCGTCTGTCTAAACCGTGTCACCAACATTGTTCAACCATACTACTGCTGCTCGCATGTATGCATAGCGGCACCCCGCCTTTGTTTTCACCTACGCATAACTTTCACTGCGTAGCCACTTTGATTCCATGCCATATCCCCCCTTTTTTCTATTTTCTATGGTCTGGACGAAGTTAATGACACGTGATCAGTAGACTAGGTAGGATGCCCCAGTAGCGCAGCGGCGGAAGTGTAGGCGGGGGTGGGAGTCAGTGGGGGCGGGGGGAGCGGGGGTTCATGGGGCAGCCCCCTACCCCGCTGGCCCCCATCAGGTGGAGCCGCCAGGAGTCCTCATCAGCCTCCACGGACATGCAGCAAAGGGGGCACTTCCAGTATTCCTCACTGCTCTCTGTAACGTTTAATTATTTATTAAAAATGAAGATAATAGAGTAGTGGAAGCATGGAACAAACTTCCACCACATGTGATTGATGCTACTAATTTAATAATACAGTAGTGGAAGCTTGGAACAAACTTCCATAACATGTCATCAATGCTACTAATTTAATAATAGAGTAGTGGAAGCATGGAACAAACTTCCACCACATGTCATTGATGCTACTAATTTAATAATACAGTAGTGGAAGCTTGGAACAAACTTCCATAACATGTCATCAATGCTACTAATTTAATAATAGAGTAGTGGAAGCATGGAACAAACTTCCACCACATGTCATTGATGCTACTAATTTAATAATACAGTAGTGGAAGCTTGGAACAAACTTCCATAACATGTCATCAATGCTACTAATTTAATAATAGAGTAGTGGAAGCATGGAACAAACTTCCACCACATGTCATTGATGCTACTAATTTAATAATACAGTAGTGGAAGCTTGGAACAAACTTCCATAACATGTCATCAATGCTACTAATTTAATAATAGAGTAGTGGAAGCATGGAACAAACTTCCACCACATGTCATTGATGCTACTAATTTAATAATACAGTAGTGGAAGCTTGGAACAAACTTCCATAACATGTCATCAATGCTACTAATTTAATAATAGAGTAGTGGAAGCATGGAACAAACTTCCACCACATGTCATTGATGCTACTAATTTAATAATACAGTAGTGGAAGCTTGGAACAAACTTCCATAACATGTCATCAATGCTACTAATTTAATAAATTTAAAGCTCCATTGGATTCCCATTAGAAGAGAAGAAAGGATTAACTTGTTTTAAATTTAAAACAACTCAATTACTGTTAAGTTTATTGTGAAATCAGATATGAACACTTCAGCCGAATGCTGCTGCTCATTAAATAATCTATATAAATAAACATGTAAATGTTTGTTTGTTCAAAATCTTAAATCTCCACCGATTGCTTTGAAATTTTGTCACAACTTTGCATGTGTTATTATAAATCTACATTATATAGATGTCACCTGTGACAGGTAAACAAACATGTGCTTTTTTTAATTTAGTGTTTTTTTATTATTATGTACCACAATTTTACTGTACATCATTCCAATGTCTTACCAATGCAATCATTATCCGCAACGTGCCTCTGGAAGTTCTCCACGTTAACAGGTTCCATGCATCTGCCGCACAGGCGGTACTCGTTGCTCTGGGGACAGTCTCCTGCAGAATTATAATAAGTTGTTTTTTACATGCTTCTTACAAAACTGAGACGTGAACACAGGGCCGGCCTTAAGCTAACGCGGCACCTGGCGCGAATCAAATTGTGACACCCCTTGTAATAATATTTAGATAATTTTATATATTTGTGTAGCTAGTTTTTGTGAAAAATTAACAGCTCGACCCTGACTTTAAGATGACTCATCTGGGCCATGAGTAATTACCTGTAATGACTTTAGAATTTGGCGTCCCTAATCAGTTAAATAATGTTTTCTTTGGGTTAATGACAATTAAAAGCACAGCAGGATGTTGTGAGATAGAGAACCTGTGACATGGTTGTTTAGGTCCCTCAGCTGCAGGGGGGCGCGGCAGGAGGGGCAGCGTCCCAGCAGGGGGCAGCTGCGCCAGTAGTGCGTGTCCAGGCCTCCGTCCGCAACCTCGCACAGGCAGAACGGGCAGGTCTCTGCTTCCACACAGTTATTTCTCCTGAGAACAAAAATCAGGGCTATTTATCAAATGTCAGCTGGTTGAATCAAATACACGGAGGTCAATGCCATGTTCAGTGGTGAACAATTAGATGAAAATCTCCATTCCATAAGGCGTAGATCACACTGGAAAAAAACCTCAAGGGCGCTGTGCTAGGTGGTAGGTATTATCAGCAGCTTAGCTCCTTGGCTCGTGGACAAGTCGTCACCCAGAGCTAACTGCTCTAATTGCACCTGCACACAGTTGGCTTTGATCGTCACATGATTACTGTTGACGCAACTATAAGCATCCCTTTTTAACCTATGTTCCAGCATTCCCGCATCCAACCTATTACCCAAATACCTATCCCTTGTGGGAACATTGTACGTTGGGACATACCTACTTTGCTGACTATTGCAACAAATGTTCAAAGTCAGTCTGTTACAAACACTTGTACAGTAATGAACCGAGTGATTCCTCAGTGCCGTAATATTGATTCTCACCAAAATGTGCAGTTAAAAGTAAGGTAAGTCTGATTTAGTAAAAAAGTTCACTATTTGCATATAACTACTTGGTCTTGTGAGTCGATTTCAGACACAAGTCACGGCTCGTCCGATTCTGTTTATTAGGTCAAGACATTAATTATCATTTTCCTTTGTATGCGAAAGATCCTGCAATTCAGTTTCGAAAACCTACTGCTCCACCCAACTGTTCAAACATACAGTGACAACTTTCTAAACTAAAAGCTTTCAACGAACAGTCTGACAACACAATTAATAAAGTATGCAATAAAACTATGTTATAAAGGTTAGGTAACTCACATTTCACAAGCCTTTGGAGTGCTTGACCCACTGCGACTATTGGCCTGACTGCTTCTACCACCGTCCTCCTTGGAGTACTCAAACGTCTCTATCTCCATCTGACTATCGTCGAAACTGTCGTAATTATCATCCATATAACAGGTGGACACGTTTGGGCCGGATTTGCTCCTGTAGATCACATTACGAGCGTTTTTATTCCTCTTGAGACTTCCAACCGGGCTGCCTTTAGGGTTAGCCCTCGAACAATTGCTCGTAACCTCTGAAACGCTTTGATCATCTTCAATTTGCATCTTCTTGATATCGTTCTCAACGGCTGCAGTGTTTTCACCGTCGCTGTAGCTTGTCCTGTTATCAAATACAATGCTCGAATGTAGGTTTCTTGCTACTATTTTGGTTGAATGTCCGTTTGTTAGATTCGTCATCGAGCCGTTCATCAAATGTTTGGAGTCTCCGTTCATCTTGGATTCGAACCGTTTATCATTCTTTGGTGCGTTTCTTGGATAGTCTTGCTGCTGCGTGGTCTGGTACTGGCGGTATTTAGTTTCCTGTATGTCCTGCGGTATTTTGCCGGTAGAATTGTCGGCCTGGGGACAGTAGTTGCCGTTCTGCATGATGCTGTTCTGCCAGTTCTTCTCTAGAACGTAATTCCGAGGGTTTTGGGGTGTTCGGTTGACTTTAGGCTGATGCTTTGGGCTCACAGCGCTGTCGAGCCTCAGTTTGTTATAACCTAGAAATAAACAAATACATTGAAAATATTTATTTTATTCTCCGCACAGGAGGTCTATCTCATCTTTGGGGATGCTGTGTGGATGATATCTTTAAAGAGAGTGAGCCTGGATCCTAAAACCTATGTACACAAGAGTGGGTTCAGTTAAATGTAAACTATTTACAAACAGGCCTTGCATTTGGCATGTCTCCCAATCGGGACAATTGTGCACCAGTTCTGAAGGGCTCATTATTGCTGCATAATTGATTGAAGCATCTTCCACTTTAATGCCGGTAAAACAAACACCATATTCAGTTATGTCATCTGTGTTCCAAAAAATTATTATTATTTAACGAGCAAGCAGCATTCAGCTGAAGTGTTCATATCTGATTTCACAATAAGTTTATCAGTAATTAAGTTGTTTTAAATTTTTTTAATAAGTTAATCATTTCTTCTCTCCAAATAAGAATTCAATTGAGATTTAAATAGGTTTATATGTATTAGTAGCATCGATGACATGTTCTGGAAGTTCTTACCTGGGTATTCCGTATCGTTTTTAACACCATTGAATCCAACTGCAGGAGTTCCTGGTTTCTTCGTTGGTCTTTTCATGCTGCTTTTTGGCTGGTAAATGGATCCAGACATCGAACCGGACATGCTCATCTGAGAATTGCTCATCTGGGAAGAATTCATCAGGGAAGATTTCATCATGGAACTGTTCATCATAGAGCTACTCAGCAATGAGTCACTCATCTGCGAGCCGCTCATGATGGAAGAGCTCATCATTGAAGAGTTCATCATTGAGCCGCTCATCTGCGAGGAGCTCATGTTGGATATCTGGGACATTTTCATCGAATCGGCCATCTTCGTCATGTCTTCTTGGTATTTGCGGGATCGATCAGGGGGGCAATCTTCGCTCTGACTGATTCCCATCAACTCCTCTTGTTTCTATGATAACATAACAAAGAATAAACTTTTGTAGATGAGTTATTTCATTCAATTAATTATGTCTAGTGAATTGATTCATTCAATTCACCACGTCAATGGGAATTGATTCATTTTAATAATTCATCTAATTCACAGCAATTTTAATTTTATTTGATTAATTATTTCACAAATTAATCATTTAACATAATATTATTAATATATTTTCGGCACATTCCAGAGAGGAATATACTCTCAGTATCGCCCTGGTGTAAGACCACCATTCAGAATTTAATTGTTGCTTGAAATGGCTTTGGCCGTGTTTGGTGATCAGATATGAATAGCCAGGTTCTTTCCCACCTTCCTCTTCCCCGTCTCCTTCCCCTCTCCGCTACATTCAGCCTGACAAAATCAATTAGAGATACTATAGTCTCACGGGCTCCAGACGTTTGGGAGAAGTTGGGACTCTTGTGCGGTTTCACATTAAAAAAGCAATGATTCAAGCGATTCACCACTTAAAGTGAATTGATTCACAATGTCGATTCATGACAAAACAGAACATGGAAGAATAGGTTAGGTTAAGTTTGATGTTGTTTTTCTTCAGTATTCTGTTTTGTAATTAACCGTTTTATCTAATAAAAAGCGCCACCTTCTGATCGACCCTGTCGAAACCTTCAAACAGGTGCCTGTAGATGAGATTCCGCCTGGTGACGGGATCGTCTGGCGGGAGCTGCGCCCTCACGAGGCGGGGCGCCTTGCGGTATGCGGCCAGCAGCAGGCGCTCCGCCGCGCGGCGCACAGCCCCCTGCCCGTGCGTGAGGCCCCCAGCACCCAGCTCTGCCACGCAACGAGCTCGGAGCCCACTGGAATATTACAGACTAATAAGTTTCTTTCAACGAAAAGTATTAAGGCCTCAGCCAATCAGCACCATTTTGTATTTTTTACATTTGAAAGGTTCCCATTATACGACCATTTTAGCTATCTATCAAATTCAGTTGACAAGCATAATAACACAACAGTTTGTTGTGCTTTTCTGCTGATCACAATCATTTATTCAATTTTATTAATTACATTACATTGGTCACTTGCTGTGTCTTTAGCTATGTTGAGAGCAGGTGCATTTTATAAATAACATAAGCAATTTACAACAAAAATAACTAAAAAATATTACATTTCAAATACAGGTTTTCCAATAAGAGGTGTTATTTTGATATTCAAAGAAAAATTCCATTTGTTAATAAAAATGATTGAATGTTTATTTCATTATAAAGAGGAAGGTATGCCGTTAATAGTGAAAAATAACATCAGTCAAATGACCACCACGACCACGCCTACAGGACCATATCCTTTTCATGAAATTTTACGTAACCAAATCGCTGCGTGACTGCTTTATGTCCTCGATAGCCTCACGAATTCCATCTTTGAGGTCTTGAATCGACGCTGGGCTGTTGGTGTAGACCTTCTTTTTCACGTGTCCCAAAAGGAAGAAGTCGCAAGGTGTTAAATCACAAGATCCCAGTGGCCAATTGTGATCACTTCTTCGAGAGATAACAAGGTCCGGAAACTTTTCCCGTAAAAGATCAATGGTTTCGTTGCTTGTGTGGCACGTAGCGCCGTCTTGTTGAAAGTAAACGCTGTCCAGTTCAATACCATCCAATTCCGACTGTAAAAAATCATTAATCATCTCTCGATAGTATCTTTGAATATCAAAATAACACCTCTTATTGGAAAACCCTGTAGAAGACAATCAGCATTATACCATTGGAAATAATACTTAGTGACACCTCACAGGAGCGCCCCTGTCTGTACAGTGTGAATACAGGGGAACTATGTTGCCACCCAGTTGAACAGTATTGTGGGACGGGTTAAGGTAAGGGCTGTAAGAAGGGATGTATTAATGCGGGCCCGGGTTATATGAAGGAAAAAAAACAGGTTTTGATAAAATCTTTGATGTTTGATCTGTCTTGGCTGATGATCCAAGACTTGGTGTCTAATTTATATTTAGATTAATTTGTGCTCTGCCTAACGGGCAGTGGTAGGGCATTGTATAGCTTTGTTCGAAAGTATCTAAAATTTCTTTAGCCAAAAATTCTTTTAGCGAAAGGGATAAGAGATTATGTCCTTTGGTTCTAGTATCATTAGCAGTTTGGACATTGTCAAAAACAATTCTGTATTTGAAAAGGTATACAGAGTGTGACAGCATGTACCTGATAAACTTTAACCGGCGATTCCTAAGCATATTTGAAGAATTTTTTAATTTTTATTCGTTCCTCTGTTAGCTAAGTTCTCCATCAACCCCACATTGTTATTCTTATATTCAAGGTATTCATAACCTGAGAATTTTCTTCTTACTTTTAAAAACTGGATGAAACAAGCCGTTCAGCTCAGGGGGCAACAGACAATAACAGACAAAATATTTTTAAAGATTGGATGGGAAGGACTGAGGAATGCCTCGGGGTGATTGGTTAAGGACCACACCAGTGGAGAGCGAGGCCAAATTCTACCACGGGTTGTACACACTCATGATGATGTATTTTTTAATGTTGATTCACCTGTGCTTGTCAATGCCGTGGTTGAGTAGTAGCTGCTCCACCATGAGGAGTCTGGACAGCGCAAGGCGGGGGGCGGTGCCGGCTGTTAGGGGGCGCACCAGGTGCAGCGGAATTATATTCAGGCTCCTAAAATACAGACACAATCAAATCATTTCTTAGAACCAGTTGTACAACTAACTGTCACATTGTCACAAATCGACGATCAGCACCATTTTGAATTTTATGACATTTCAACAGTCTCCATTAGCTGTCGATTCTCGATCTGACAGCAGTTTGTCAAATTTTATGTTGGCTTTTATGATCAGCTTTCAATTTGGGAGGCTGGTATCTGTACCACCGTCACGGGAACCATTTATTGGATAACCAACACCTCTGCCATAGATCACCCCCAAGGGGTTCGCTACTTTTAGTGACTTTTAGCAGGGGTGCCCGGGTTTATGGGGTCAGGTTTATCCGGGTCTTGGCGGCGGATGCGTGGGAGAGACTGGCTGAGAAAGACCTTTTGACCTCTCCAACAGGACTCTCTAGCAACATCGCGTTGCACCGCATTGGGAGGAATGGATTCACTGACTCCTAAATTCCTACCGACCTTACCTGTACCTTTTTCCTTCCCAGAACTTCCCATCCTTCCTTTTCTACAAATATCTCCGCACAGCATCCCTAAAGATCACACAGGCCCTGAGGGGAATTATTTTCCTCAGGGCCTCCTGCGTGGAGCTAATGTAAAAAAAGCTATTGATTCAGTCATCAAGCAAAACAATCATCAAAAATTCACCAAACAATGAGTGGTCGAAAATCGGTGGTTAACGGTGATCCTTCAATTATTAAACTATTCAAAATGGTGCTGATCGATGTCAAAGGTGACAATCAGTCAAAGAACATTGAGCATATCAATCAATAAGATTTGATTTAGTATTGTTGTCTTAACTCTTGGTGTGATTTGATTCTATTTTTATTTGTTTTTTGTAGAATAATTGTTTTTTAAATTTATACTACTTATCTTACCAAATAATGTGTTTATATATTAATAAAAATAGTATATTATCTACCGTTAGTTTAAATCTCCCGCCAATGTCACCTGCTAGTTCCTAATGCATCCTTCAGGCGGCGCCAGTAGTGGGGACGCCATCAATGATGCTATAATTTCGTGTTTCATTAGCATTTATTTTGCGAAGGTCAAACACGTTTGGTTTGTTTACAAACATCAAATACCTTAAAATAACCTGTTTTTCAGTATTTGCGCAAAATTTACATTTTTTCGAGGTTATTAACAGTGTGACTGTTCGAAATCCGTAAAATTGCGATTTATTAGAGTTTCGTGTGTTTTTGTTTAGTGTTTTTTGTGGTTTCTTTGTGTTTTCTTGATTATGTCGGATTCCGAACGTTCCGAGAGCGGGGAAGCCGAATTTTCGAGGGCGGAAGTCATGAAGGTGATCCACACGGACACGCGGGGCAAGCGTTCAAGGGTCTGCGCGGAAGACAAGGCCAAGAGGCAGAGGGTTTGTGAATTAGCTCCCGCCGACCCTCGAATTGACCTGTTAACACAGCAGATGTCCCAGATGCAGGAAATGTTGCGTCTGCTGCTAGAGAAGCGTTCGGAGGCTCCCGTCCGTGGCGCCTTGGATGACGATGACGATGACGAGGACAGCATCTCCCTGGACACCCCTGCGTCGCTTCGGGAGGAATTGGCAGGAGATTTGGGAATGGGACTCATCCATCCGAATAAGCCGTCTCGCGACTTGGATCTCGGGGAGTGGACAACTGACCTAAAGCAGCCGAAGATACCATCGGCCGACCCAGGGAGGGTGAGAAAAGTGGAGCTCCTTCAGCATCTGGGGACGGCCAACTGGAACAATGTCCGCTACCTCGAGATCCAGAAGTCGTATGCCGCAACCCCTCTCTTCTCAATGTTGGCATTAAACCCTGAATTGAAGCGCCTAGGTCAGGAGGAATCGGCCAGTACGTCAACGGACTCCTTCTGCGGCTCCCTGACCAATGCTCTTTCCCTGCAGGCTGATCTCCTGAAGGCCTCCTTGCAGGAGCTGGTCAACTGGAGTGCGGAACCGGGCACGAAGCTGAGCACTTCCACTCTTTTCGAGAAGGTGCAGTCTCTCTTCGCGGCGGGGTCTGAGTCCCAGAAGGTGTCCAAAGACATCATGCAGATGGTCTGCGGAAAACGGGCTAGCCACATTGAGTATCGACGAGAGGGGGCATTGCGAGGCATCAGTGACGGATACGTCCGAGATGCCTTACGGAAGATTCCGCCCACATCGGAATATCTCTTTGACCCGAACCTCCTGTCGGCCCAGCTGGATAAGTTGGGGGGAGTGAAGAAGTGCCTCGCTCCTCAGCCTAGCACGTCGCGACCAGCTCCTCCCGTTAAACCTGTGACTGTGCAGAACTCGCAGCCCTTTCGTCCTAGAGTACAGCAGGGGAGAACCATCGCGAGAAGGGAGCACCCTGAGAGTCGAGGTCCAGAACCAGCCCGTAGGGCCGCTAAAGCTTTCCCTCCCCGAGGTAGGTTCCGGCCCAAGGAAAGAGCAGGGAAGCCAGACCGTAAGAGGTTTTAACAGCGGGCCCTCTTTTCAAGGGGGTCAGTTGCGCTCATTCGCAGGTAGGTGGAGGAACCTTGGTGCCCCTACTATCATCCTTAAGATGTTAGATGGCTACCGAATTCCATTTTCATCAAAACCTCCACTAAATAATAATATTGATTTATTTAACTCCCCTTTCGCCACTAAGACTTCTGTGGCAATGACAGAACAAATAGAAAAACTCAAAGCCCTTAAGGTTTTAGAGTCGGCACCTGCCACTCCCTCATTTATTTCTAACATGTTTCTGGTCCCCAAATCAGATGGCTCAAAGAGGCCGGTCTTTAACTTAAAGTATTTAAACAATTTTCTGACTGTCAGTAAATTTCGTCTGGTAAACGTTTATCGAGTTCCTACTTTTCTACAACCGAATGACTGGATGGTTAAAGTGGACCTCACACATGCTTACTTTCATGTACCTGTGAGTGAGCAGCATAGATGTTTCCTTAGACTTATCTATAGGAATGAACTCTTGCAGATGACATCCCTCCCCTTTGGCTTGGCCACCGCACCTAAGGCATTCGCAACCTTCACTAACTGGGTAGCGCAGGAACTGCGGAAGAGAGGGATGAGAATTCTAGTGTATCTGGATGATTTTTTATTAGTAAACCAATGCCTGCCTACTTTAAAACACCAGTCTATTGAAATGGTGGAGTTTTTGCAAGGCTTGGGATGGCATATACAATTTGATAAGTCAATATTAGAACCATCACAACAAGTTCAATTTCTTGGCATCAGCTGGAATACTCTAACTAATGAAAAGTCTCTCCCTCAGAACAAGGTTTCAGCCCTATCTTATTTGTTAAAGGGTTTTATTCAGACGGGTAGGTGGTCACTAGATAAGGGGCGCAGCCTCTTGGGCTCTTTAAACTTTGCTAGTTTTGCAGTTCCAAGAGGCAGGCTCAACAGCCGGCACATACAGAAAGGGTGCTTAGGACTCAGACACTACCACCCTTGGGAGTCATCACCAATTCCGGCAGCTACCGCTCGGGAATTGAGATGGTGGGTTCGATCGCTCACCCTGACGTCACCTATACATCTGCCGCTGTTTGAGCATTACTTGACAACCGATGCCTCTGATCAGGGTTGGGGTGCCCAGCTGGACGAAAAGCTTCTCAGCGGTGTGTGGGCTGATGACCAGCTGAATCTTCACTCCAATGTAAAGGAGATGCTCGCCGTGTTGGCTGCCTTGTCTCCTCACGCGCTTGAGCTATCTGGCTCGGGTCTTCTGATCCAGTCGGATAACAGGTCTGTCGTATCTTATCTCCGCAAGGAGGGTGGTACCAGGTCAACTCAACTCCTGAGCTGTACTCGACTAGTGCTAGATGTTTTGGATAAACACTGTGTCTCCATGACAGCACAATACTTACCCGGTCGTTTCAATGAAGTAGCGGACTGTCTATCTCGTCATCGTGCTGTACCCGAATGGCACCTGCTACCCTCTTTCACAGAGGTAGCATTCAGAAAATGGGGACGACCCGAGATAGACCTATTTGGCTCTAGGACAGCGCATGTGGTTCAAAGGTATGTTTCTCTTGATTTTCAGGACGACAAGGCAGACTACCACAATGCTTGGAGCAGGGACTGGGACTATCAGCTGGCTTGGATCTTCCCTCCCCCGTGCCTCATGCCGAGGGTTCTTTGCCACCTGAACAGGGCAAGGGGATTATACCTGGTAGTGGCTCCTCGTTGGGAAAGGGCATTTTGGAGAGCGGATCTGAAGTGTCGGGCCTTGGGTCCACCTCTTACGATTCACAATCTAGGAGAAGCACTGATAGACACCAGGACCAACAACCCCCCTCCTCAAGTAGAGTCCTTCACTCTGGAGATTTGGCTTTGTGGGGGTGGGACAAAAACCTAACAAGATGGTCAAGTCAGCAGAAGGAACTTCTTAGATCCGGGTGGAGAAGTTCCACCCTTCGCACTTATGCTCCGGCATGGCGGAGGTGGCAGCGCTGGGCGTCAGAGAATCAGCTCGATGCCACGCGTCCCAAAGCTGAAGACTTAGCCAGGTTCCTAGCCGATCTACACATCAGAGAAAAGCTATCGCTGAGTACCATTTTAGTTCACAAGTCAGTGGTGTGTACCTTAGGCTCTCCCGAAGACAATAGAGAGCTGAGCTCCAATCCGATAGTGAAGAAGATATTAAAAGGGATATCTTTAGCTAGATTAAGGCCTTCAAAACCCCCCATTTGGGACCCGAGGGTTGTATCATCATGGCTGGAGAAGAATTTGCCTCAACATATTACTCTCTTTGAAGCATCAAGGAGAGCAGCCACCATCCTGCTTTTGGCATCAGGGCGCCGAGTCCACGATCTCACATTGCTCCATTGCACAGCTGAAAGATTGTCAGTGGACAGTGAAGGCATCTCCATTTGGCCAGTGTTTGGTGGCAAGACAGATTCGGCAGACTGGCAACAATCAGGGTGGAGACTGGCTCGCTCGGAGTCTAGGAACATAGACCCTGTCTATTGGACGGAAAAGGTCATAGAACTGTCAAAGGAACGGAGAGCGCAGGCGATACTACCTAGCCTATTTATTACAACTTGTGGGACAGTGAAAGCGGCTTCCAGGGCAGTAATTGCAGGTTGGATTAGGACAGTCCTCAGGGATGCTGGTGTAGAGGATCCACCTGGCAGCATCCGTTCAGCAGTGGCATCTCTGAACTGGCTGCAGAATTATAAGCTGGACGATATACTGTCACGTGGTAACTGGAGAAGTCCCAATACCTTTGCCAGGTTCTATAGAAGGGAAATTGCAGAATCGGCTGGCCGAGTCAACACCGACCCATCTGTTGCTGACCTTTTTCAACCTCTGTAACTGGTTAGCTGATTTCTGGAAATCTTGCCCCTATTTTCTTTTTAGCAAATAAATTTAAATATTATATTTGATTCACATTAGCATAATGTCACCAGGCGATAACAAACAATATCTCACTTTATAGGTTTTAAATAAAGCCTATGCTACATAATGAAAAAGTTTTACCTTACAATAAAACTTATATTATGTACTTAGCTTTATTTAAAACCTAGGCAAGGGCTGCCTGATGAGATCTAATGAAACACGAAATTATAGCATCATTGATGGCGTCCCCACTACTGGCGCCGCCTGAAGGATGCATTAGGAACTAGCAGGTGACATTGGCGGGAGATTTAAACTAAGAATTACACACGAACTTGGTAAGAAACGTCGATTTGGCTGCAAAATGGTAATGTTTATCTCACTTTATAGGTTTTAAATAAAGCTAAGTACATAATATAAGTTTTATTGTAAGGTAAAACTTTTTCATTATCTACCGTATGCGGTTTCCTCAGAACAGCTTGGAATAAATGATTTTTTGATTGTGCTGCGATATCTAACAATTAAGTCTATTAATTTTCGATAATGTAATGCTATTTGGTCTGGTTGTCACTTAGCTTGTGGAAGCATTAATCAGGCTTGATTGGGTCAGGTTAGGTTGGTTACCTGACAGGTGGACAGTCTGCCATGCTCAGCAGGGTGTGCATGGCGAGTGAGTGAACGCGAGGAGCTGGATCCCCCGCTCTGGTCAGTAGCTCCGGTACTAGCTTCTCCACACACCGAGTAATCTCGGCCGCATTCACTCTGAGGACAACATAATCAGGAAGATAATTATTATCATTACAATTACAATTATTTATTTAGATAGTTATATAGGAGCAATATTGTGTTAAATTCCATTTTACTTCATTATCTTGAATTTTTTTCCTGCATATTATGTAGCGGTCTTTGTTTGGTTTCCTTGAAGGCCCCATGAGGTGGCCTCAACTCTCCTCTCCACTCCCCCCAGGTTCCCCAAAGGCCCCTAGTTTTTTTGATTAAACGGTCAATTTTTAGTCCCATCAGTATCTAGAGAAATAAAAGTCCACCCCAGCAGAGTCACTCTGCATCTCAAAGGCACCGTTCTAATGACTGCAATCCGTTCATTGAGATATACATAACGGATTGGCTGTATTTTTTAAATAAAAGAGTCTTACCTCCCCTGCATAAACTCCGTGAAAAATATCCTGGTGGTGTCGGCGGCCAGGCTGTAGACGGAGTGCACGGGGTCCCTGAGGGCCCGGTGCAGGAGCAGGGTGGCCGCCCGGGCCGTCTTGTTGGGACTCAGCGAGCAGGGGACCCCCCTGCCGCCCACTCCCGGCCCGGGCCCCGCTGGCTTTGTATCAAAGTTGCGAAGGGACATCTGAAATCCAAAATAATCATAAATAAATAAAATAAAATATAATAAAAATTTCGGCAATAAAAAAAATTAATGTTATGTTCAAAGAAAACATTATATAGGATTTACTTGATTATGCCATGTCTGTCCCCGATTTCTTTTACCATTAACTTCCGCGTCATATATTCTCCTTGCACTTTCGAGTCATGTATTATTTTCTTCTTATATCCACTATACATGCCCAAACTAACTCAGCGTTCATTTCTTGATCTTAACAATTACGCTTACTTTATCCATCATATACATATCAGCCAAGGGGAGAGGAAGGGTGGGAAGAACCTGGTTATTCAGATCTTGTCACACAGCCAATTCAAGCAACATTTTCATTCAGAATGGTGGTTTTTCACCTAACCTAACCTAACCATTCTGGTTACTTTATAAATTATATACATATCAGCCAAGGGGAGAGGAAGGTTGGGAAGTACCTGGCTATTCAGATCTTGTCACAGCCAATTTAAGCAACATTTTGATTCAGAATGGTGGTTTTTCACCTAACCTAACCTAACCATTCTGCTTACTTTATCCATTATATACATATCAGCCAAGGGTAGAGGAAGGTTGGGAAGTACCTGACTATTCAGATCTTGTCACACAGCCAATTCAAGCAACATTTTCATTCAGAATGGTGGTTTTTCACCTAACCTAACCTAACCATTCTGGTTACTTTATAAATTATATACATATCAGCCAAGGGGAGAGGAAGGGTGGGAAGAACCTGGTTATTCAGATCTTGTCACACAGCCAATTCAAGCAACATTTTCATTCAGAATGGTGGTTTTTCACCTAACCTAACCTAACCATTCTGGTTACTTTATAAATTATATACATATCAGCCAAGGGGAGAGGAAGGTTGGGAAGTACCTGGCTATTCAGATCTTGTCACAGCCAATTTAAGCATCATTTTGATTCAGAATGGTGGTCTTTCACCAGGGTGATACTTCCACTCTGAAACATGCCCCAAATCTCTAAATAGTGTAAAATAAAGTCGCTATTTGTATCTATCTGTTTGTGCGCTTAGTTTTTTTAAACTACGCAACGGATTTTTATAAGGTTTTCATCATCATTTAGAGAATTCCTTCCGGAAGGTTTATGTATATAATACATGCATATTATATTTACAGAAAGTAGAGAAAAGTCGAGCAAGGTCGGGTACACGTCAGCTAGTCTTAATATTCAAAAATTCAGCATGCATATGTGCTCGCAAAGCTCAAAAAGCAGTTGACGGATTTCGCTGAAAATGTCAAAGTTTGTTCTTATTAGTGTCAGGAGTGTTTAGAGATGAATGAATGGCAGAAGAAGTAGGGGATGCCCGAGGGATACTTAACGCAATATCTCTGCACCGGAAGGAAGTCGATGTAATGTAGTTTTTTAACAGTAACATTGTGAAATATGATTTAAGATTTTCACGGCCAAAAGTATTCTTCCTTCATCTCATTCTTACATCATCACATCTGCCCTGATGATGGACACTGTAACTTTGTCCGAAACGTTGGCTAAAGAAGGAGTTAGCGCAACACGGCATAACACCCCAAAAACTATTTAGGTTCTCTACATATCTTACGTCGGAAGCCACCTAGAGTATGCATCAACAGTGTGAAACCCTCATAGTTCTACATATAAATCAAACATAGAAAGAGTTCAGAAAAAGTTTTTGAAATATGTCTCTTATCGCATGCGAAATGATGAAAACAATGTGTCCATGAACCTTAAAACTCTTGATCAACGCCGAGATATCAGAGACCTAGTAATGCTATATAAGATAATCCACTATTTTATTGATAGCCCATACCTTTTACAAAATATTCATTTCAGATGTCCATTAAGAGTAACTCGATCTCCGGACACATTTTATATTCCTAAGAGCAATACTAATTATCTTGAAAATGTATTTATAAGAAGAAGCTGTAGCACCTTTAATAGATTATGCACAAATATCGATGTGTTCAATACGAGCCTCGCAGGATTCATAGCATTCCTAAGAGAGTAGCGTTCGATCGTTGCGGGAAACTTAGTAGTGTTAATGTGTGTATTGTTTTTGTATGGGTTGAATCTGTAGTTTTTTTATTTTTATTTTTTTGGAGATTTTCCTTTTCTACTAGTTAGTATTTATATTGTATTGTATTATTTATATTCATATGTTTATCTACCGATATATAAAATGAATCTTCTGTGGAAACTTTACTGGTTTATGCAACTTGGTAAAAATGATTTGTATTAAAATATATTTGTATAACTGTTTGTTTCCCAAATAAAATAAAATAAAATAAAACAAATAACAAATAGTAACATTGTGGTATACAGTAGTGAATGGTGGAAGAAGTTGGAGACGCTCGAGAAAGACATTAACAATAGCATAATAAATATTACCTATTTTAACCT
Source organism: Hesperophylax consimilis (assembly GCF_061612785.1). Lineage (NCBI taxonomy): Eukaryota > Metazoa > Arthropoda > Insecta > Trichoptera > Limnephilidae > Hesperophylax > Hesperophylax consimilis. The sequence continues at coordinate 4,221,463 of NC_142863.1, read as the reverse complement.
GAATTATTTGTGTAATACATAACACAAATTAATTGAATTAAATTTATTTTCACACAACGGGATTTAAACCACAGAACACGAACACGGTTCGTGTCGGTTCGATCAGGGTTCGTGTCTTCGCTAACACATCAATTGCTTTATTGTTTTGCTCCGTCAAAAAATTAAAATTCTTCTAATATAACCCTTTGTATAACAGAAAACTGAGATATAAGGTGATTGAACAGCATTGCCCTTTGGCACTGTTAATCAAACATTGTGTGAATTGCCTTAATGTTGAAAGATTCGTTAACTGAAGAGTTGCATTCGTCAAATGTCAAACGTGTTAATGTTTATTGACGTGAACTGCGTAGAACTGAAGTGTTGCTCATGAAAGTGAATTTGAAATGATCAAAAGTGAACAATATTAAAACAAAAAAGTTTAAAGTTGTTAGAAAATATTAAAAATAATCAAAACCACTAAACAGTATTATAATCTACCGGCCTACGCAAACCTTCCACACCTTTCACAAGTATATAAGAGCGTAATTTCACAGGTTAATGCAAGAGGGCCGTAGTTCTGTGGGTTAACGCGCCGATAGCGCCTCTGTTAAGTAGACCACGGTTTGATCCTCAAACCGGCGAGAAAAATAAAACTTTTTTTTTTAATTTTAAATTAATTTTATTTTAAAATAATAAACCGGGCTGCAAGAAAGCTATCTAACCATGCCTAACTGCTCAATATGTTCAGAATCAGAAGGAAAGACGTTTGTGTGCCTAGTGTGTAAAGAGGCATACCATCTCCTCTGCGGTGGTGTAACCGAAACTGCATATCGGCGCCTCACTCAAGAACGTCGGAACCAGCTTAAATGCAAGAAGTGTATTACCACCACAAAGTCACCGATTCGCGATGCCTCCAGTGGCGACATACCTACAGGAACTGAAAACAGCGACTTTATCAAGAGTCAAAACGCGATCATTGCGCAAAATAATAAAATCCTGGAATCAATAACCTACATGAGTAAACAATATGAAGACATTCTCTGTCGCGTTCGGGATCTTGAAGACAAAAACATAATACTCATGAAACATAATTCCTCTCTAGAATCCCGAGTTGAAATTCTAGAAGGCCAACTCGAAAATATTGAAAGAACAGCAAGAGCGAAAAATGTGGAGGTGCGGGGTATCTCAGAAACAAATGGAGAAAGCTTGAAAAACATATTTCACAACATATGTAAAACTATCAATTCAAAAGTGGATACCTCAAACATTGAAGCGGCCTACAGGACCACGCAAAAACATAAAAATGGACCGATTATATTCAAATTCACCTCTAACTACTACCGAGACCAACTATTATCGGACCTTAAGGCTTTTCACAAACAAGCATCCTGTCCTGAAGAGAAACTTAATACGTTGAACATGGGGATTGCCGGACCGAGCTCACCAGTGTACATAGCAGAGCATCTGACATTTCGTGGAAAACACTTATGGTATCTGGCCCGCCAGGCGACAAAAGAGAAAAAATGTAAATATGCTTGGATCAAAGGGGGGCAGATATATGTACGTCGAGACATCGGAACAGCTGCCATTCTTGTTTATAATGCGGAAAAACTGGCACTACTCTCAGAAACCAAAAACATTTAAAATCAACATGCTTAGAATTTACTTTAGTAATTATTATAACTATTTAGATTTACCAATTATTTTAATTTTTCTTAATTTATTTTTTCCTAGTTCTACTAAAATCACACACTTATGGAAAAAATGTTTTTTCCCCACATTACTTTGAATTTTTTCTTCTTATCTTACATTATATAAAACCTTAAGCTCATCATATAATAGCTACTGCTCAAAGAGTAGGGGGAGTCCGGGAGAGTGTACCCGCCCTCAACTATTTTATTTTACTCTTTTTCTATAACTACATATTGCTACTTTTTATGAATTGTATCTTAAGCTGCACTATTTAGCTATATTTTCTCTGAAGAACGTTTGATATAACATTAAATAATTTATCAGTTATTAACGAATTTACACAAAATTGATTTTGGCTAATTTCTCCCGCCTAGCCTGGGTGGGAGACTTTACCCTCCAAGTAGGGAGACATTACCCGGACTTGGAAGTAGATGAAATAATAAATAAAAAACTGTTCTTTTATTTAAAAAAAATGTAATTTTTAAGATAAGGCACTTGGTATTACATAATACAATGTGAAAATGAGGAACTTTGAGTATTTTAATAATTTTAATTTGACAATAGCCACAAATTAATGATATCACAAATATTTTGAGTTGTGACATAATTATTATGACCCCAATAAGTATTCACAACCTTATAACAAATATTCAAAACCTTATAACTACGTGTAAGAGAATCAACATTTATTATTTAAATTATTATAAACTTGATCAATTTCCCTTTTCTTAATTAGAACAACGATGGCAAATAAACTTTTCCTTGTCATCCTTAGTTAGTCCGACACACATCTCATGGACATATTTGCCACAAATGGCACACAGTCGCATGGCTATCTTTTCGTCCGTTCCACATACGAAACAAAACCAATTGTCGCATGGGTCATCTGAGCTATCGTCATATCTGGGATCTTCTAAGTCGGTCTCACTGTCACTTGACTGTAAAATTTGTCTTGTAAATGTTTTCTTTTTTGCTTTACCTCTTTGGTTTGTTTTAGTTACTTTCATTTTCTTATTTTTCAGTTCATGATTATTAATTAAGTTTTGTTTTTCTGGTGTTTTAGTCAATATTTTTGTTTTTCCGGGCTGTCTACCACGACGAATATTTTTTCTAGGAGCAGATTTAGGAAAAGGTCTAATAATTTCAGGCAAAACAGTGTTTGTTTTTGGTGAATCGGAATGTACAGTTGGTATATCCAGAAGTTGAGACGTTGAAGCCATCTCTGCTGATTGTTCTGCAATATCGAATACATCTGCATCAGCAGTCGTCGAAGGCTCTGACTGACGTTGTACAGTTGATTTTGAAGCTGATTCGATCATGGTGACATCTGGGTCTAGTTGGGGAGCTATTCATGATGAATCAGCCGAAGGAGCTTCCAGATCCTTAAGTTCACCAGTCATTTCTTTATCTGTTACTGCTGAGCATAAGAAATCTTCATCTGTAAAGATATTTGGGTTGTAGGGATGTATTCCGGTTTTACGAAATCCACTTAAAATATTAGATTGGCTGAAAGCCTGCGACATAATGGTGCTTACAAAGCTTGGTATATTATAAATTGTAACTGTTCTCCCTGGGTTACTTAGCATCCAGTTATTCATGGCTGTGTTATATCTTGCCTTGAAAGATGAATATATGGCAACATCTAAAGGCTGTAACTTATTGCTACAGTGGGGTGGTAAAGTCAACATGACTCCTCCATTTGATTTTGCATATTGGACGACTTCAATATTGACATGACTCTCGTGGTTGTCGAGGATAAGCAAGACTCGGTTTTGAAGAGATGCGTTTGAATATTTCACAAAATGCTGCATATATTTCATGAAACTTTTGGTTGTCATCCATCCACTTGGATAGGAGTCGCCCTGTGAGCCTAGGGGACCACTATTTATAAAAGTTTCGTTATATTTAACCCTTGGGAAAACGAAAAACGGTGGAATAACATTTCCCAGAGCGTTGACGGCGAAACAAACGGTCACAAGAGTGCCACGCTCAGCTGAAGTAACTTGTCCTACTTGACGCACATGCTTGCTAGCTATTACTTTGGGACACACTTGTACGATCGTACACCCTGTTTCATCACAATTGTAGATGTTGTGAGCTTCAAATTTGTATTCCTCCCTAACGTATTCGAGATTTTTGAAGAAATCAGTAAGGTTTTTTCTGTTAAAGCTCGTTGATTGACAAACTGGTTGCTTCGGGAGTTCTCAAACTAAGTTCAGGATGTCTTTGCATAAATCCTCTGAACCAATCTTTTCCAGTGCAGTCATTTGTGGTCCAAGACTGAGGAACGTTTTTGGAATTGATTTTTGCATACTCACATGCTAGTTTCATAGCCGCCTTTTTGGTCAAACCATAATTAATTTTGCTACAAGTTAGAAGATAGTTAACAAGTGCGTTTTCTTCTTCTATTGTAAATATTTGAGATGTTTTATACTGGCTTCCTTTTTCACTTATTTTAGTTAATTTGTTCCTGTCCCTTAGATAATTCCGTAATGTGTTTCGATCAATTCCATATTCCAAAGCAGCACCTCTAATGGATTTTCCTTTAACTATGTCATCTAAAGCATTTTTTATTACTGATATTTCTAATTTACTTCTGTTCCTTGTTGAATCTTTTTTTTTATATTTGAAGGGCATTTTGGGTGTTTATTTATCTGAAAAAAAAAACATTATAGTGTACCTGAAGTGTCGGGAGAGATTACCCTGGGGGTGTCGGGAGAGATTACCCTGGGTAAAGTCTCCTTCCAACGCGTGGCTAATGTCTCCCACCCCACGCCAATCGGTTTATTATTTATTTTTTATAAAAACTATGCCACATCCGTAAAAGCTATCTACTGTAGGTGTTACTAGGATAAATACACTTGCCATTTAAATAGATAACTTTTTTGAATCAATTAATATAAGACAACACCGATGATATATCTGAAATTGAAATAAATCACTTACCGGACACGAAAACACGTTATCACTTCGCAATTTTAAACCACACTGACGAAAGGAATGACAGTGCGTTAGAGGGACGGGGGGGGCGCGCGGCATTTAAGAAGCAAGGCAACGTCGCAATACGTAATCTCACACAGATTATTTGAGCAGTGGCTATTGTCTCCCCCCTGCTAAACTCTCCCGGACTCCCCCTACATTTAATTTTTACATACACAACTACAGCTCTTGTATTATTACTCTATCCCTAAAGTGTCAGAAACGCTCTACTGGTGTCAACATAAATAACTCAAAAGTTTTCATTATTTTCATTGCCTTTCTAAACAATAATTACAGTTTTAACATGTCCAACTTTAAATCAATTATTGTATTGTACTATTTTATTATTCCTTTTGCACTCAAGCATCACAAATATTTTACTGATGTCAAAATCAATTACCTTGTATTTTGTATTATATTTATTGATTTGTTAAACAACATTTACTGTCGTAACATAACCAACTATAAATCTCTTACTATGTTCTATAATTATAGTATCGCTTATGCCTTGAATTATCACACATGTTTAGCTACTGTTAAAATCAAGAACGTTAAATTTAATGCAAAACAAAAAAAAAACAAATAATGGAAGACATAACAGATAACTGATATATATATATTTTTTTATATAAATATATTTTTTTTATATATATTTTTTTGTACATGAATGTATTTATGTATGCATGTATGTATGTCTATGTATGTATGTATATGTATATATATCTGAGCATCTATATATGTGTATGTATGTATGTTAGCATGTATAAAAAACATATATTTTGTTTTATATTTTCCTTAAATATGTTTATTTTTTTTCTTCTATACTATGTTTTACTTTTTATTACTACAACATATGGCTTTATTGTAATTTATAGCATTATGACTACAACAACACGGGCATAAGCCTAGTGTGGGAGTTATTAAGTACACACAAATTGTAATACACAAAATTCACTGAATAAAAAAAAAAAAAAAAAAATACGTACATATTTTTGAAAGTTGGGATCAATTTCTTAGCTTCACTAAGCTAGCTTACCGCTACACTAGTCTAAGAAAGAGATTGTATGTGACGTCATCATTCTAGTATCTTCTGTCTTTTTAATGTTCATACAGGACGTGCGAGACAACTTTAGATACACCTACCTTTAGGTTCTGCAAGCCCTCTTCCTTCTCGGAAAAGTGTTTGGAGTAAAATTTCTCCACCTGCAAAAAGATAATATTTTATTTATTCATTTTCGGAAAATCGACTGTTTACATTTAATCAGTTTGTACATAAGTATTATATAGTAAAATAAAAACCAATTATGGATTTCCTCCTTGTGACTTTACCTCTACCGAGACAGCATAATATGGAATAAGTTATTTAAATTTGTGAGAAAAGAATATGAATTAACAAATTTATGCAAAACAAAAGTTTATATAAAACGAAATATTTACAAAACAATATATTTATAGCCATGGAGAGAGGTTGTAGGTATAAATCAAACCATAATAGAGATATAAACAATAGAGACATAAACATTATTCACAAACCATCAGAGAAATATTCTTTTATGGACCTCTTGTATTTGTAAAGTTCGCAACTGAAAATATCAACCTTTGATAATACGCTATTGTAATTCTTCCATATTCTGTTCAGACAAGAATTCTGCTTAGAGTTCGTTTTGCATTGATCAACCCTGAACAGGACACAAGAGCGTGTTGAACGTGCAGGTACATTGAATGGAATCTTGTTTAGCAACTCTGGGCATTGAATATTATTGTTAACTACTTTATACAGGAATATTGCATCCTTATGATGCCTCCGTACACTCAGTGAATCAATTTTAAAATATGAAGCTGCCTCTGCATATTACAATAACAAATCACAACAAGCGTTCTGTGTGAATTTAATGTACAAAAAATAAATTAAATTAATGTAGGACATCTCACTAAGTCTTCCCCAAAGATGAGAATGGGCAAAGCAGCTTGCTTCCTGTCCCTCTCCCCCATCTTGGGTTTGCCCTTGGGCGGGTCGGCTGGCTCTGTTTGGCATCCTCGGAGAAACTCGTTTGTGTGGGAACTGCAACAGATACAAACATTATACACTTACAACACTGTACACTTACCCAAAAATGTTCATGTCAGGCTGGCGTGTTTCCCTCCCGCTCCGAAGGGGGTACTACACTTCGCCCAAATAAGAGTTTTGTTTGATATCTAAGTTATTTTTTACAAAACATACTCCCTAAGTTAGATAATCCTAGAAAAAGTATTTGGTAATCGAACTGAATTTAAAAAATGATGTACTAAAAAATATATGTAAAAATAGTGTGAAAGAATAAAGAATAACTGACTGTCTGAGCGCGGGCAGTAGTCTCTCCTCATATGCCTCATAAGAGGAGCGGTGGTGCGCGGGCGGCGCGGGGCCGGCACTCTTGTTCCGGCGCCGTACCACCGCGCCGGGGGGCAATGATGGCGGGGGCGCGTGCGCCGTCTGGGGCCGTGGCACGGGCGACGCCTCTCCTGAAAACCATTAAATCGTTTCGCTTTCGAGTATCTGCACAAATTTATTATTTCAAACACATTACAAAATTGTTCATTTTAATGCGATTTTAAATAAATCTGTAAAGGAGAATAACATAAATATAAAAGTAGGTATCAACTATATTAATAGCAATAGAGCTTGCCTTTTAAAGGCAGCTTCATTGATGCTAAATATGTCGATATCCAAATTGATTCTGTTCAACAGCAAGATTGCTCTCCCCACCGGCATGACCATTGGCAAGTTAGTCCTGTAGGCTGGGAGATAGAATAGTCTATGCTGTCGGTGACGAAGATAACCATCGGGAGCATAGAAATGAACGCTCTACATGTTAGCCGAGTTTTCAAACCATCCACGAATCAGTCTGAAGAAATATGTAGCAATGTGTAAATCCCTTCTGACCTGTAGATGTTTCATTACGAGCATATCCAAAAGAAAGTCGATAGGATAGAGCCACGGATAGTAGCCATACTCCTTCGTGAAACTTCTCCATAACTCTCTCCAACATGAGGGAATACTTTACCTGGTGTGGACTCCAAATTACCGAACCACTTACAAGTATACTTCTTACGAAGGAATTGAATAAAATTAGTACATAGTTCTGTGAACAGTAGACTTCGCGTAATGTTGATTACTCCGACTTGAGAGCTTGCAAAAGTTACAATGCTCACGCTCTGGTAGAATAAAAATGTACTATCAAATACGGCTACCATCTTGACAGGATTGACAGGAAAATTTCTGTATTGGTAAAATTTCGTATATCTCTAAAATTTCTTGCAGTATGTATAGAACAAATACATACTGTCCATTCCAGTCCAATAAAGTTATACAAGCCATCTGCAAAAATAACTGTGCTATATAAACAAAACTTCTTCTCCTTTTTTCGTACGGGATCAGAAGGGAACATCTAGGTACACGAGGTCGTCTTATGGACTTCATCAATCCTGCAGGAGAATGAATATAGAGAACATTCGCTGACCACATGCTCGGTGGTCTGCATCGCACCTAGTCATGTGGGGACAACAGCTGTGGGGCAAAACCAAAATTAACTTACCGTTCCTTAGTGACTCCGTGTACTGCATGTTCGTAGGGCTCACACTATTAGCGGGACTGTTAAAATAGCTTCCCTCTCCACCCCCCAGTCTTCCTGCCCCCCTGGCCTGCTGTGGACTACCATTCCTCAGCTGAACATCTCCACTAGATCCAAAACCCGAACTCTGTTCCTCCAAATATGTCTTCCCTCCATCGATAAGATTATTCTCCGAATTAGAAATGTGATTGTACGACGCCAAACTCGATTCATTCAGTTTCTTCTTGCTCAATTGTAAGTTTTCATTGTATACTTGATTGTTTGTCATCTGAGGTGAAGTTATACGACTGTTGTCGGACAAATCGTTGATTGAACACGCGTCATTATTGCTACTGCGGTAATTCTTATTATCGTTATTGTAATTTCCATTCATTTGATTGTTCGTTTCAGCGACGTGTTGCTGTTTGGCATTGTCGTCCATTCCGTTCATGTAGTTGTTGGTTCTATTTTCATCCATAATTAGACTGTTTCTGTTGTGTTTCGGGATGGTGTTTACATAAGTTGACGAGGTTTCGACTCTGTCTGTAAGGGTTTCGCTTCCTTGGCAACTGCTGACGTTGCTGTCTTTTGAGGAGAGCGGTGGCGCCACCAGGGGAGGGTTGGGGGGGGAGGGAGCATCGAAGTTCATGTGGGTGGTCGGCTGGGTAAGCATGTCCATCGTAAATGAGATCTCTTCAGAATACTCGTCGTTGGCGGGGTCAGGCTAGAAAAGGTTTTAGTTATTATAATATCCAAATAAATTTTTTGTCAACATACGTATATTATTTTTGTGGCAGATACCAATCTATTCTAGTAAGTGAATCTAATTGAGTGAAATTATTTTTTAAATTGTATTTGATTACATTCAATTCTATTTGATTCCATTCATTTCTATTCAATTCATTTCATTTCCACTTACTCCATCAGCCTCCAGCAGTGTGGTGATGCGCAGAGCCTGCGCAAGGCGTGCGCGGCCCGTGGCGATAGCGTCCCGCTTGCGCGAGGCGCGCTCGTACTGCTCAGCTAAAGCTGCCAGCCGCTTGTGCAGCTGCAGAGCGCCCAGCGCGCGGCCCCCGCTACACAGCGCCAGCGTGGCCGCCTTCAGTTTGCGCGCATACTCGAAGCGCTCAGCTGAACATTACGCAAATATTAAAACAATAAATCTTAAGGTTGGCCTCAGCATGGAAGTTAATATCGACACGATAAAAGTCTTTAACCCTTGGAATGCCGATGTCTATTACTACCTTAGTGTGACAAAGTAAAATGCCGAGCGGTCCGCAGTGGCACTATCTAGACACGGAATTTACAACCCGCTTTTTCATTTTATATCTACGAAATACATGGAACGGATCAGTGTTGTTATTGTTAAGTTTTGAAGGTTTCTTCAGTTTTATTTACATTGGAAAGATCACATGATAATTTTAACACATTTTACGCCGGTCCTACTTGAATGGCATAAATGGCATTGCTATCCGATAAATTTATATAAATATTTTAAATGAATTTCTTTGTAAGGGTTCCAACTATATGTATATGTATTTAAAAATATAAAGAAAGTCTTCCCCATCTTCGAATTCTTGTCTTTTGTGTGGAAGAATATTTTATTTTTGTAACAATTTGTGCGAAAAATTAAAAAAAAATGTTTTAATGTAATAAAATACATGCATTTTTACAAAATAAAACATCACTAAATAGCCCAATACTGACTTAAACTTCAGTTTATGTAGTCATGTTATAAAAGGAGGTTTTAATTTCAGACAATAATTGTACTGTTGGGGTTTTGTTTAAAAATTTTTCATTAAAATATATGTATTATATGGACCTTTGTTTCACCCGCATGAAGTGTGTTAATATATTTATATTTTTTTAAAAGAAAGAAAAACATTCCCGGGTTACGAATAACCTGAAAATATTTGAAAATCTTCTACTACCACCACAGTAAGCGGAAAATGTTGCTTTTGTTGTGAAGCAGGACTTAGCCAGCCTAGGAATTGAACACACTACGCCTGGGTGGGACCCAAACGCGATGGCAACCAAGCCACTGACCGGGCGTATCTACACTCTAAAAAGGGCCCGATCGCCCAGTTGGCTTGAAGGAACCTGGTTGCTCTGCGATTTTAATTGGAAGAAGGAAGATTCTAGTAAACAAATTGTATTTATCAAAGCTTTGAGCAAATCTCTGTTTTATCAAATTAAAAAATGTACACTGCTTAGTCAAGTTCAATACCTTGCAACTCAATAGCCTAAGAATTAGACCAACAGAGGGCAGTAGTTAATTTTATAAGTCATCATAGGGTGTTTTTTTTACGCATCTATTTTTATTTTTTTTTTAATTAAACAGTTTACAATGTGTAATAATATTTGCTAAAAATAATGATATATAAAAATTAGTTTTCACAATTTTTTTTTTGAATTTTTTGATGTTACTCTTTTGTGATGCTGATGCTGAGATGAACATTATTTATTAAGTATTATTATTAATAATTTAAGGAGTTAAGAACATTAAAACTATAAATTTATATCAACAATGTACAATTTAACGATTTATAACGTTACATTATTTAATTGACAAATTTCGTTATTTTGATTTTTTTACATTGAAATGTTCTTTGATCGCTTTGAGTAGGGTTTTGTCGTCTTTGATTTTTCTGATATTATCAGGTAGGTTATTAAAGTATTTTTTGCCTAGAAATGTGTGTAATGATGTTGTGCAAATGAGGTGTTACATTTTTGTATTGGAAATATATGTTTTTGACGAGTACGTCTTTCAGTTGAAAAACTGTGATTTTGTTTTTCTTTTATTATTTGAATTATTATGTTTTTTCGGATAAGATCATTAAATTTTGGTACTTTAAATTCTTCAAATATAAGTTGAGTTGGATAATCTCTCGGTTTTTTCAATATTATTTTAACAATATTGATCACGGACGCTCAAGACATCTATAAGACCTGTTGTGTTGCTCAATTACATATGGTATTAAAGTATTGGTAAATCAAAAGATGAGGAAGAAAGAAATTAAGTTCCTATCTAATTTTTCATTAGGGATTGTAATTTGTAATTAACTTAATTGCTCAGTTTTCATCGGTGAATGCTGCCATGACAGTTTAGCAGAGAAACGTACCCAAGATGGCCCCGTGCTTCTTCTCCTCCAGCTGACGGATGATGGTGGCGATCTCTGGGTCCACGTACATGATGAAGGCGAGGTCATCGTACGGGGAGTAGGTCTCCGCGGGGCTCGGAACTTCTACGCCTTCGGTGTCCAGTGTCACCCCAAACACATTCACTCCCATCAGTGCCACCTACAAACACAACATTGGGTCGTTGATCATGGCATTCGTATGTCAAAGAAAGCAACCTTAACTAACTAACCTTCACAGCGCTCCAAAGACTACGAACCTGAGGGAAATTACTTTGGTGTGAAGCTGATTGAAAATTGATTATAGTTAGTTATCTGGCATAGTGACCATATTTCTTATAGATGCTGTCAGAAATTCATAGAATTTGTGTGTATTTACGGTTCGCAGTAAAATCCCAATAAATAGGATATTTCTGAATATATCAAAAACTAAAAACTGTTTTTGAAGGGCTATGAAATACGCTTTAAGGCGATGCACTACGTCGTGTAATATTTTGAATCGAGCCGCTATCAATAACACACCTTACGTAGATGGCGATAAGGCTTAAATTCCCGCTTAACACCATCCACCTGTTTTGATTTATGCAAGAAAAAAACATAGCCAAAAAGTGCCTTTTATTTTATTTTGTATATTTAAATGTTTTTCGATCATTTTATAAATAACTTAATTAGCCACATTATAAAATAAAACCATAACCGAAAATGGGTTCGTAAGTAAGAGATTTTGAACTTTAAAGCAGTTTTCATAGGCCTTATTCATTTTTTTTTCTGGGCTTATAAAAAGATTTATCTAAAAAATACTCGATTATTTCAAAGGCCAAGATGTATTCTACTCGCAGTATTTAATTAAAGCATCTGAAACATTTCTAGGCGACAAAATTTTCAAATCAAAAACACACTTACTAATGTAATGCATAGTCTTAAATAAATTATGCCTAATAACGGAGGCAATTGAAATTCCCATTAATATTAATAAAGATATAGGGGCTAAACTCAATAGTTGTTGGTATCCGTTAATTGACGGCTACACCAAAACTAAATGCAAAAAACAATCTTAAATTAAAATGTATTACCATCTCTTAGAGGAGTTGATATATAAACACACACTTCACGACAATCTTTGCACATCTGTTCTGATGATGGACACTGTAATACTGTCTGAAGCGTTGGCTAAAGAAGGAGGTAGTGCAACACGGCATATATAAATAAATAAATCACTATAATACTTTTGGCCGTGAAAATCTCAAATCATTTGCTTTCAACACCTGAAAATGATTTATTTTTCATCTATTATTGAGTATGGTATCATAGCTTGGGGAGGAGGCACTTCATCTGCACTAGACCCAATCTATTATTGAGTTTGGTATCATAGCTTGGGGAGGAGGCACTTCATCTGCACTAGACCCAATCTATTATTGAGTTTGGTATCATAGCTTGGGGAGGAGGCACTTCATCTGCACTAGACCCAATCTATTATTGAGTTTGGTATCATAGCTTGGGGAGGCGGCACTTCATCTGCACTAGACCCAATCATAAAGGCTCAGAAAATAATTCTTAGGCTACCTATAATTACAGACTCGAACCTAATCATCCATATTATGAATGTTTTTGATGTTCGGCAGCTATATGCAAAAACTTCCTAACTCATCAGTACACAAATATACATAATTACTACGAAAAAAGTTCAAATACACGATGTACTCGAAGCAACAACAAAAACAGACCACAAATACCGATAACGCATACTACTTTTGGTCAACGAAACTTTAAATACTTTGCGACAAGACTCTACAACATTCTTCCAGACAATATAAAACAATGTGATTCACACAAAAATTTCAAAGACAATGTAAAAAATCCGTACCAAAAATAAGAATAGGGCCTTTACCGGAGCATTCACCCAAATTCGCAGTTATTGAAGTCACCACATTATCACCACATTATTGAGCGAATACTTCTTTATATAAGTATAGGTATGTTCAATTGCTAATAGTATAGATGATCTACAGTCTCTTGTGTCTAGGATGAACGAAGTATGCATGAAGAATGAGTTAATGATGAATGTAAGTAAGTCTAAAGTAATGGTGTTTGAAAGAGAGAGTACGAAAACAGTGTGCAATATAATTGTGAATGGGGAATACTTGGAGCAGGTGGATGAGTTTGTGTATTTAGGAAGTATGTTTACGAGAGATGGGAAGGCTGACAGAGATATCGAAAGAAGGGTAAATGCAGGTAATTCCGTTAATGGAGGACTAAACGCCGTAGGCGCTAACAAAAAATTGTCCAAAGAAGCGAAGTTAGCAGTCCACAACGGAGTGCTGGTACCTACCTTGATGTATGGAAGTGAGGCATGGAACTGGCAAAGAAAGGATGAAAGTAGATTAAATGCTGTTGAAATGAGATCCCTGAGGCGTATGTGTGGTAAAACCATGTTTGATCGTGTGAGGAATGTGGAGATCCGCAAAGAGTGCAAGGCTGATGTAAGCGTAATGAGTAAGATTAAGAAAGGGACGCTTAGATGGTTTGGGCATGTAGAGCGAATGAGCGAAGATAGGAGTGTAAGGAGGATATATGATGCAAATGTGAATGGTAGCAGAAGTCGGGGACGCCCGAGGAAGACATGGCACGATCAAGTGAATCAGATACTCGAGTCGGGCCATGTCAAGAGTCAGAATAATAGAAGAGTATGTATGAGACGATGTATGAATGTGAATGAGGCAAGGAGTGTGTGCCAAGACCGAGTTGTTTGGCGGTCCGTCCTCTCTGCCTACCCCTGCGGGGAAACGATGGTTAGTTAGTTAGTTAGTTAATGTTCAATGGTATTAGGAACTAACACGAAAAATTCTGCCTCAACACAGGCTAGCCTAGTGAGGCGGTATTTGAGAAACCACAACTGTACTTTTATTTTCTTTTTACCTTCACAATATTATGTTTGTATTAATAGTTCTTCATTTTTGTTAATTTTATAACCTTAAATATAAAAGTTACAAATCAATGTACACCATAATATGTATGTATAGTAAGTTTTAATGTGTAAACTTTCCTAAATAAAGATATTATTATTATTATTATATATCTTAAAATAGGTTTGTCTACATAAAAACTAAATTCTTTCAAGAAAAGCATTCAAATGTAATCCATACAAAATTGTACTGTAATTGTATTGAAAGAATTTTTAAGAACAAACTATTTATTCATATTCATTTTCATCTTAATATTTTAAACCATAACTAAAAATAACATAAATAACTTTTCAGTTTTGTCACTTTGTCATGGGGCTGAAAATGAACCTACCTGATTATTTTTATTATCGTCACACTTGTAGGGTTCCGACATTCTCAGGCGCAGATAGGTGGCGGGGATCTTGGGTAGAGAGGCCGTCCTGAGCTCGCGGGACTTGGGCCCCCCCTCCGGGGCCGGGGTGGGGGCAGAACCCGGCGCGGGGGGCGCCAAGCCCACCCACCCCGCTGCACAGTACTGCGGACTGGACGGGGTGCGTGGCGCTCCCCCGGAACCAGCCGAGTCGTGGACGAGGATCTCAATGCGCTCGGCTAACAAAAAAACCAATCTTTTATTTTCAAAATCTGTTTTAAATTTGTTTGTACATTTCACACATCGGCCACGCACTCTTTTCAAATTTCCTGATCTGTAGTAGAATGGACATGAGTTAGGAATGTTTTTTATTATTTTTAGGTGACAGCTCACAATAGCGCCCCTGTATGTGCATTGTAAAGAATGGGAAACTATATCGCCACCCGGTTGGACAGCGTCGAGCCGGGTTAAGATGGGGACTGTAGGTAGGGATCTATACCGCCATCCGCGTCGAGGCGTGTTCTTAAGTTTTTTATTCCAGATAAAATAAAATTACATTTTCCCTTATTTAACTAGAAATAACAATTTTTTTAAATGTATCTAAAACTATTTTTCATTTTTAATGTTTATTTATTCTTTTTTATTTACTGATGGATCCAAATCTCCCGACTCTCCTAACTGTACTATAGGTATTAACGTTTACCACAATTATTCTAATGACAGAATATTTCATTCAATTTCAAATCAATTTTCAATATTCTCAGCCGATATATAACCGATGCATTGCAATAATAGAATCTCTCAAATATATAATCAAAAATAATTTTGAACATTCCCTCGTTCTCTCTGACTCTCTCAGTTCCCTCCAAAAACTTAAATCTAGTCCTCTTCTTTATCCTAATGATCACTTTGTATGCCTTATTCGAGAGATGATATCCTCCATTCAAAGCTCTGGTAAAACTGTAACTCTGATTTGGATTCCTGGACATGTTGGTATTATGGGTAATGATCAGAGATGTGCTTTATTTCAAATAAATCCATTTCAAATGGAAATGCAAAATGCAAAATGGGTATTTTCCATTTTGCATTTTAAATGCTTATCTAAAAACCATTTTGCATTTTGCATTTTAAATGCTTTTCTCAATGCATTTTCCATTTTAAATGCTTTTTTGCAACATTCTTCCTACTATCTCCACTCATCTTTTTTTCATAAGCCCCAAATATCAGTCGGTCCTCAACCTCGCTATGAGAGATAATTTACATTTTTCAAGTTGCTCCCTGGTAGGAGCCCTGGCAATTGAGTGATACCATTACAAAAAATACTGATTCAAATACTGAACATGGGGCCATGACGCTGTAATATTAAATGTTATATAGCAGTTTCTATGTTTTTACGTTGGCAACATTTGTCCCGCACAAATTTTTTGTGGTTCATAATCTGCAGTCGTGGTGTTTTTTGATTTACCATAATGTAATATGTTTGTTCTACATTGATGTCCATTATTAAATGACAAAACTGTTTAAAAATTCTATAATTATTTTAATTGTTTGACTTGAGAAACCATTTTGCATTTTCAATGCATTTTGAAAATAGGTATTTTGCATTTTGCATTTTAAATGCTTTTCTAAAAACCATTTTGCATTTTGCATTTTCAAATGGAAAAGTTTTGACCCATTTCCATTTTGCATTTCAAATGGTTTTGGGTACCCATTTTGCACATCTCTGGTAATGATATTGCGGATGCCTTGGCAAAACAAGGAGCGTCTAACCCTGTTGTTACCCTCGTAAACCACATTCCCCTATCTGACATTTTTTCCATCATCAAAGATAGATCCCGCAATGTTTGGTCGGAGTATTGGCACATTGCTAGTCAATCCAAGGGAGCCTGCTATGCCTCAATACAAAGGACTATCCCATCAAAACTGTGGTTTCAAAAAAAGGAAATGTTTATCTGTTTATTTATTTATTTAGAATTTACGGCACTAGTGCCATTTACTACATAAGTTTTTTTTTTACACATCATAGTTCGATATTAAATTTTGATGAGTGAAACATTAAATCGTAAAATAACACTAAAGAAAGAAGCAATGACAATAGCCTGTTATGTAGTAACCTCATTAAAATAAGTGGCGTTAAAATGTGTGCAGGTTTATACTTTACAAGGGGCATATTAAAAGTATCTACGATTTTAGCATAAAAGTTCCCAAGTTTGTGCTATCTATTTATAAATGAGTTATATCCTGAGACTGTTGTATAATTGTCACAATAATACATACTAGAGGACCTTGATCTAATGGTAGGTACGTGAAATTGAATCAACATGAATATATCAGGGCTATCCAACTGATATTATATTATATACAGGTGACTAAATGTCTTAAATGACTAAATTATTGCCTACCAGAGGCAATAATTTGAATCGTCAAATAATTTGACGGCCGGCATAGTCCAGTGGTAACGCATTGGACTGCCATTCCGAAGGTCGCGGGTTCGAACCCGGCGTGCGCAAATAAATTTTATTTGATTAATTTGTGTTATTTCACAATTAATTAATTAAAATAATATATAGTATATTTGCGGCACGTTCCAGAGTGGAAGATACTACCAGTATCGCCCTGGTGTAAGACCACCATTCAGAATTGAAACGTTGCTCCAAATGGCTTTAGCCGTGTTTAGTGACTAGATCTGAATAGCCAGGTACTTCCCCACCTTCCTCTTTCCCTTCCCCACTTACCTTCAGCCTCACAACATCCCCCAATTGGGGATGCCATAGTCTCACTGGCTCCAGACGGGAGCAGTTGGGACTCTTGTGAGGTATTCACTATAAAAAATAAAAATAAAATAATAATAATAATTACATATGTTGCCCTCCTCGTAACCAATGGATTGCTTGCTATAGTGAGTATGTATGGTGTTTAAATGTATGTTGTCGTGTTGCCGTGTAAAGTGTGTGTGTACTTGGGACGTTTTAATGAATTCTGTATTTGTGTGTATGACTTTATTATTTATTTGTATTTAAGGAGACATATATTATATTCATATAGTTTTCTTAATGTTAACAGGTTTGAAGTGAAATAGCTTTTTGATTACTTTGTTTTGTGTTACCTGCAGTTCATTTATGTATGTTTCATTTATATTTGTCGACCTCTGTGTTTCCTCCCTCCTAAAACATAGGTCTTTTCAAGACCCAGGTTTACACCTTCCTTTCCTCAAAAAGATCCTACCCAAAGCATCCTCAAAGATGATACAGGCCCTAAGGGAAATTATTTCCCTGCGTGGAGTGAATGTTAAAAAAAAAATACTTTTTTTTTTTTGCTGCCCATCTCACTTGGAAAAAGAAATATTCAATTTAATGCTACAAAACTATATATGTATATACGCTCTACCATATCGCATAAAAAAAATAACAGAAATTGAAGCGGGAACCTTGGTTCACATATTATAATTTTGAAATTTAATGAAATTAATATAAAATTTAAATTCACCTTTCATTTTATAATTTGAAATGATGTCCAAGACCAAAAAGTAAAAACACGGCAATGGGGAGAACAAAGAGAATGTAGTATTAATCAACTTGCCAACATTATGAATACAATGTAAAAACATGGCAATGGAGAGAACAAAGAGAATGGAGTATTAATCAACTAGCCAACATTATAAAGATAATTATAAATGATGTCCTAGACCACCCTTGAAGGGTGAAAGTAAAAAGAAAAAACACGGCAATAGAGAGAACAAAGAGAATGGAGTATTAATCAACTTGCCAACATTATGAAGACAATGTAAAAACATGGCAATGGAGAGAACAAAGAGAATGGAGTATTGATCAACTTGCCAACATTATGAAGACAATGTAAAAACATGGAGAGAACAAAAAAAATGGAGTATTAATCAACTTGCCAACATTATGAAGACAATGTAAAAACAACTCGAAAATAAATAAAAAATTAAGACCGTCTCAGAACGGGACATTATTCTATGCTGTATACTTACATCATATACAAACTTTGCCATAAAAAATAGAGAAATATTTACGTATGAGTGTCTGATGCGCCAGCAGCTGTACCCTGGTGACGGCGACGCGCGCCTCCAGCTGCAGCACCAGGTCATGGGGGCCCCGCGCCCCCGCCCCCGAGCGCCACCCCCGGCTAGAGGGGCCCGCCCAGCCCAGCTCGCTGCCCAGGTGGCCCGGGTCCTCACCTTAACGGATAAACAATAGTGCTAATCATAATAATAATAATAAAACAGTAAATTTCTTATACATTACAAACTAAAATATAATATATATTTTTTAAGGCACTAAATTGAAACAATACTTGAAATGGCTTTACTCGAGTTTGGTGAGCAGAACTGAATAATCAGACACTTCCCCACCTTCCTCTCCCCCATCTCTTTCCCACTCCTCTACCTTCAGTCTCACAAGATACCTCAATTGGGGATGCCATTGTCTCAATGGTTGTAGACGGTTGGGAGCAGTGCGGTAGTTACTCTTGTGCGGTATTCACATTTAAAAAAAAAAAGGAACTTGCCGTCTAGCAGTGCCCTCACTGTTTTTGCGCTAAAATTGTCAAATTAAGCCAAATGTCGACGGTATGAGAAGTAATTATGAACTTACCTTGGGGCAAACGTATTATGCTTCATTTTAGTTGAAATAATAAAGGAAAAACATGGAAAAAAACAGAAAATAGCTTGAAATAGACATTTATTAACAAATTATAAGCGGCCATGTTGATTTCTAATGATGTAATTATTTTTACAAGTTTACTATACTACTAACCTAACCTAACCTAACCAGTGGGATATTTTGATAAATATGTCATATTTATTTTGAGTGTAAAAATGAAACGAAGTGAAATTTGTTCTAAGTGAAAGCTTTGCACCTGAGAACAATACCACGGGCACAGTTTGAGATCATCAGGAATTAGTAATTATGTCGGGAAAGTGTTAAATTTTATTGGGCACTCGTAGTCAGCGTATACCAAAAAAAAACGTACTCTCTCGGAGAGATTTGAATCCATCTGACTGGAGTAGGTATTTCAACTCGTGTAAGTTGTAAAAAAGAAAAAACATGGCCTTCACATTAACGAATTTTCGAACCATTTCCAAATCAATTTGAATAAATTCCAAATCAATATTTATACAATGATAAACACAAGCAAAAATAATATAAAAATCACTTACTTGTGGCATAAATGACATGAAATCCTATTCGCTTCGGCATCTTTACTACGACTCCAATCGGCTCATAAAATACCCATTATTCAATCATTTATCAAAAATATTATTGTCTGTCTGTCAATAATCAAGTAAGAATATTTTCAATAAATTCTTTCGTAACGTCGAAGTAAATAATACCGCAATTGCTCATTGAAAAAACAACGATATATTTATAAACCAAATTCAATTATGTGCACAGAACTACGTTAAAAAATCCATACATTCCTTTACATGATTGCAATATGGATTGATAACTATTTTTAACTTTTTTGAAATTATTTATTCCACGCGACTGACAGATACCTCGTTTTTGACAGAGAAAAACTAGACACTTTCAAATTTTAAAATGTATGTCTTGCACGTAATGTCACTTTAGTTAAGATATAATACTGTTAATTACTCGTATGTATAAAAAACAGCACATTTTATACGTAAAACCAGCACATTTTGTAGATAAAGCCAGCATTTTGCTGTAAAATCGTAACAATTTGATTCGAATGACGTCTGGCGTGTCTACCAACCCCAGGAACAATTTTCAAGGGGTAAGAAAATGCATTCCTATGAAATTTTCCCTAAACCCTTCTGCAAGGGAAAATGGACCTTGGTGTGTTTATAATTGAGGGTTAGTTTTGTGTGTGTGCTTATTTGCGCATATGCGCTTTCTGACACGGAAATCGATAATTCGTTCAATGAGAACGGACGTCACGAAAATGGTTTGTTGTTTTACGTTGTTGGTTGTGCCTCTTGGCGGTTTTGACAGGCGTCGCCCCTCGCCAGTGTAAATTTTGAGCAATAATATGATCTGGAAATCAGCGTATTTTACAGGGTGTCCCTAAATTTATCCTTTGGAGATGTGCTAGGTCAACTTATGTCGGACCAAAATATCATAAATAAATTTTGTCAAAATCGACATCTTAGGTCAGTTTTCAGAGTGCCACAGATTGCCTAAGATTCTAATTTTTATTACTATTCCGAATAGTCCTGCTATTTATCACAGTATGCCCGCTTCATTCATTCCCCGGCGGGATTGATGAGGTCCACAGGGCGACTGGCTCACTATACGAAAGAAAAAGAATTAATCACAGTTCAAAATAAATCTAAAAGTGCCTGTTCAGATGCACTGGTGAATTTTTATTAGCTAATTTCAACTCCTCAAAAAAAATATATACCAGGCTAACCTAGCAATTTATTTAAAAATATTGCTTTATTTGTTTAATTTTTAAAATGGTGTAACTTTTTACTTTGGAAAACAAAAATAATAGCCTTACCTAACCTAAACCAACCTAACCTAAGTATTAAGTAAGTAGTAATTTGAATTTTAGATCGAAAAATGTTTCTAATTTTCTTTTATTTAATAAATCAAAAACAACATTTCCTTTGAAATCATGAGATTTGTAATTAGGTACTTTAATAGCTAATAAACCATGAATTGTAAAGAATTGTACAATAGGCTCTGCCACACGTACACTTCGGCCACCACGCAGAAAAGTCTAAAAATGGACTGCGCTGTAAACCGTTACGTCACTTTCGGACTTTACTTTTCTGCGCGGCGCCCTGGAGATTCGCGTGGTACCGTCGCTCCGAAGTGTACGTGTGGCAGAGCCTAATTTGTCCAAATTAATGTAACCATCCTTCTTTCAAACTTTATTCTTTATATTGGCTTTCACCCATTAAGAGTGATCTTGGCCATACATTACAACATTATTCTTATTAATAAATACAACAAATTACAGGATAAAATTGATTACATAACATAACGTAACATAAATAAACCAAACATAACATAACATAACATAACATAGCATAACATAACATAACATAACATAACATAACATAACATAACATAACAAAACATAACATAACATAACATAACATAACATAACATAACATAACATAACATTAACATAGCATAGCATAGCATAGCATAGCATAGCATAGCATAGCATAGCATAGCATAGCATAGCATAGCATAGCATAGCATAGCATAGCATAGCATAGCATAGCATAGCATAGCATAGCATAGCATAGCATAGCATAGCATAGCATAGCATAGCATAGAATAGCATAGCATAGCATAGCATAGCATAGCATAGCATAGCATAGCATAGCATAACATAACATAACATAACATAACATAACATAACATAACATAACATAACATAACATAACATATATAACATAACATAACATAACATAACATAACATAACATAACATAAACGGTACAGAGCTGGTAACAGTAGATTATCACAAAATTATTAAAAATAGGAACCTGTGTACAATATAAGTGGGCGCTTTTCGTTATTTAACCAAAGATTTTTCTAAAATTAGGAGCGTTTTTTTTAAACAGAATTATGAAATTGGCAATCTTATAAACAAACACAGCATATGGGAGTAAACAAATGTGACTATAAAACATAAAGATAAACATAACACAAACATACCATGAACATAACATAAACATATCATAACATAACATGAACATAACATATCATAAACATAAACCTACCATAAACATAACATGGGTGTAACATAAACATATCTTAACAGAAACATATCTTAACAGAAACAATACAGAGCTGGTAATAATAGGTAATTACAGAATTATAAAAATAGAAACCTGTGCACAATAGTAGTGGGCATTTTTTGTTAAGAACAGATTTTTCCAAAATTAGAAGCATTATTTTTTTTTTAAACAGTACTATGAAATGAATATAAACCAATACAATAAAAGAATCAAGAAAAATATACAAATGCATAAATAATAGTGTTTTAACTCAGTCAAAATATGCAGAGTTGGGATTAGTAAAAATAGATGAAAATAAAGATGAAAATAGGAACCCGAACAAATGAATACAAATGAAAGTGAAAGAAATTTGGTGTATATTTATTATTATGGTCAGATATTAAGGCCATTTTTATAAATAAATTTTGCCAACAAATGGTAAATTTCAGGAGTGTTTAAACTAAGAAGGCAGGGAATACTGGTAGGCAATTTAATATCAAGTTTTACCAATTCATGCATGAAGTTTGGAAATTGGTCATTGATAGGACACTCAAAAAAATTATGGTCCAGAGTATCCTCTGACCCACAATCACAGTACGGCGAACTGACTATGTGGAACCTGGCAAGATGGCTAAGACAACAAGTGTGACCCAGCCGCATTCGGGTTAAGGAAGAAATATATTTTTTAGGCATGGTAGTGTATTTGTGAAACCAGGGCTTAACAGGAATAGATGGTTGAATTAATGAGTACTGGTGACCTTTTATCAGGGAAGATTTTTTCCATTCAGAAGACCATTGGAGTTGGTACTTAGTTTTTAGAATAGGGAAATGGTCTCTGACCGGAATAGGGATATTACTTAACGGACCATGGGCAGTGGCTTCCTTAGCAATATAATCAGCCATGTCATTTCCAGTAATACCGAGGTGTCCCGGTATCCAGGCTAGGACCACTGATGCATGAACCAGTGACATGGAATGTAGTAGGTCCCTGATCGAGCAGATTAGAGAGTCGCTACTGGAATTGAGTGGGGATGCGCTTATTTTTTGTAGTGAGCTAAGTGAATCTGAAAGGATGAGTGCGTTTTTAATATTTAATGATTTGACGAGTTGAAGAGCTTCTATGATAGCTATGCATTCAGCAGAGAAAATGGAGCATTCTTTGGGAAGTTTGTGTGGGAAACACAATTTTCTGTGAGGAACATAGACACTGGCCCCGCAATGGGAGTCCTGACTGAGTTTGGAACCATCTGTGAAAATTTTAACCATCAATGTAACCATCCTTCTTTCAAACTTTATTCATGCCGGTAGGTACCATAATATTAATTTGACAACTCGTAGTAGAAAGTAGGAACCACGATCATGCGAATTCTGACTGGATGAAAGGGTGGTTTTCAACACACTACCCTGAACAACACTGGAACCTTAATGTACCAAAAAAAATACAGACAGTTGAAATTCCAAATGGTCGAGTAAAACAGGACTTCGCTACGCTCAATCAATATTTTGATCATATTCTATTTTGCCACTGTTCTGTTTTATCCGGTTCCGATCGCCTGACGTCACAAACGCTCTCCATACGAACATATTATTTTTGGCAAGTAAAAAGGTGACAGTGAGAAAAACCGTGCAAATACCAAAATCGATAAATGTATCATTACAAATTATGAGCCGTGAAGGAGCGCCTATGAACACTCAAACCTCATAACACCCCTGTTCAAGCATTGAAGAGACTCAGGCCCGCCATAAAGGGGCGTGCAGGACGTGCAAAGCACGCGGGCGGCACGTTCAGGGGGCGGCAAATACAGCGATCTCGTCATTTACCAATTATTTACAAAATAAGTAATACTATTACAAAAGTTGAAGAAGTCTTGGCTTGTCTTGACCAGTCTACTAGTCTTGACTTGTCTTGACCAGTCTACTAGTCTTGGCTTGTCTTGACCAGTCTACTAGTCTTGACTTGTCTTGACCAGTCTACTAGTCTTGACTTGTCTTGACCAGTCTACTAGTCTTGACTTGTCTTGACCAGTCTACTAGTCTTGACTTGTCTTGACCAGTCTACTAGTCTTGACTTGTCTTGACCAGTCTACTAGTCTTGGCTTGTCTTGACCAGTCTACTAGTCTTGACTTGTCTTGACCAGTCTACTAGTCTTGGCTTGTCTTGACCAGTCTACTAGTCTTGACTTGTCTTGACCAGTCTACTAGTCTTGGCTTGTCTTGACCAGTCTACTAGTCTTGGCTTGTCTTGACCAGTCTACTAGTCTTGACTTGTCTTGACCAGTCTACTAGTCTTGGCTTGTCTTGACCAGTCTACTAGTCTTGGCTTGTCTTGACCAGTCTACTAGTCTTGGCTTGTCTTGACCAGTCTACTAGTCTTGACTTGTCTTGACCAGTCTACTAATCTTGACTAGTATCCAAAATTATTTGAGTGTTGATTGAGGAAGAGCATTTATGTTCAAACTCATTATTATTTTTTTTAAATATCACATAACAACGGCATCTATTGACATCTTTTGGAATTAAGATACAACTTCACAACATTGAGACATAACACACGAAAAGCTGCAAGACTTTTAGCTTCTTTAACAATTACGGGGAGTTCATTGAACATTTTAAAACTTTTATAATTAATATTGTTTTGTGGTGCAGATAAATTTGTTTTAGGAAGCCTAAAATCGTTGCAGCTTCTCGTAGGTAGCCATGAACACTTGTAAACATGTAATCTGGCAACATTTTATTTTTAACTTATATATAAATACTAGGGTATTATAAACTAAACGTTGCCACACACTTAGAAGATTGAGTTGGCATTGCATTGTTTTTATCCTAGTATATCTTCTACAGCACAATATAGAACTCATGCCTCTGTTCGGAATTATTTCCATTCTTTTAACTGTGTTTAATTGCTCGAAGAAATTACACTTACGCAGTCATTCAGGTGAGATGCTACAGTGGTGTTTCAAACCAGTTTTTTTTTGTTAACATTTCAAAGTTAGTGTTAAGTTTTAATTTTTTATCTATTACCTCTGCAGAATTAGGCACCTACGTTACTCAACGAGACGTCTCTGTGTTACTTTGTAGAGAGAAAGAGCCAGGCGTCAGTTCTACACACAGGGACTATCCCAGTTCCCCCGTGGCATCTTTCATTGTAAATTAGATTCTGAGTTTTATTCCTCACATGTTCCATTGACACCATAATTCTGTATTATACATCCTTAAAATACAATAAAAGAAAAATAGTACATTTAATTTTTTTTTATTAAGAATTATACAAAATCAGAGCACATAAGGTGGTAGAGAGACACTTAGTTCACGGCCACAACTCCTGGGTGATCTCCAGTCCATCCAACTTGGTACTGTCCGGAACCTGGTCCTCCGCAGCCTTGGACCTGTTGCTGACCTTGTTCCTCCAGAAGCAGCGAGGAACCTGACCTCCAGAACAGTCCAGCTGTTTTACTACGAGAAGACAAAAATGCAAATGTTATTTTACTCTCATTTAGAAGAGTGAGAAGTTGCACCATGTTATTTTACTCTCATTTGGAAGAGTGAGAAGTTGCACCATGTTATTTTACTCTCATTTAGAAGAATGAGAAATTTCACCATGTTATTTTACTCTCATTTAGAAGAGTGAGAAGTTGCACCATGTTATTTTACTCTCATTTAGAAGAGTGAGAAGTTGCACCATGTTATTTTACTGTCATTTAGAAGAGTGAGAAGTTTTACTGTGATTTAACAGAAAAACAATAGGGCAATAACGCATCATTATTAGTATGAAACAGCACGCACAACGCATAACACCTATACTACTGCTGCTCGCGTCTACGCACAGCGGATCCCCATTGGTTTCTATCCAGACACCAAAGGCTGAAAATTCATACTATTCAGATTAGTATTACCAAATACTCTAGAACATTAATAATACACCCAAATCCAGTAAAATATTGGAAGCAGAGGCGGTTCCTTAGTACGTGCATTTGTGCATTGCACTGCTTGTCTTCAATCTCCACATAGCAAATAACAACGACATCTGTGCCCCAGTGATCGATGTAAGAAATTCGTAATTCCCGTCAGGTCATTATTTGAGCTATCTTCTAGTAAAAAAATCCCGCACAAGAGCAAGCGGTCGTGCATACCCCGATATGCACAGAACCAACTTTTACCATACTACTAAAACAGCATCGGGCGGTATCGAGACAGCCCGAAGTAGCCGAAACGGTGACATGAGCGAGACAGATTACACTCTTGACGTCAAATTACGTGTTAGAGCAGTGCAGATACATAACCCATCCGTGCATTATCGAAGTGCTTTGACGGCGAGTGAATTTTGCATCACTTTGATCATGCGTAATCCAACGCGTTTGGAATGGATTCGCTTAGAAATACTAATGTTCAATGTTAACGCAACAACATTAACACATTGGAACTCGTTCGCGGTGAAATCAAACGGTTTCGCTATATTTTCAACGATGAATTGAGTGTCCTTTATTTTCGAGATAATTTTGTATTATTTAATCAGTTATTTTACAAATATAACTTAGAAGATAGAATGAATTGCAGTAGGTGTTCCCATTCATTAATTTGCTCCACCTAAATTACAGACTAGGTACATTTTAAAAGTGAAATGCACACGGGCCGCCTCTGATTGGAAGTATTTACCTATATTGGCTGACAACTCTGGCCGCTAGTGGCATGGCATAAAATCCATTAAAATTAATTAAAGAAAACCATGCCACACAACTCGCGCCCCCGGAAGGCGCCAGTGAAGCATACTGCCACCATAATATATGGGAAAAATCAGAAGTTGGAGGTATTATAACTATTCTTCTTACTCCGTAGTTCCCTGGCCTTTGAAGCCGCCAGCCGTTTAGCTTCCACCAGCTCGAGATGCGTGTTGGGCGATTCAGCGGCTGGGGCGCTGAACAGCGAGTCCTCAGACACCGCATTAGCAGCGGCGGCCTGACGGAGACTCTGCACGCTGGCGCGCTTCTCGTCCAGGCACTTGAGGAATACTCTAGTGGGGTCCGGCACCGAATGCCCGTCTATTGTCTCTGGAACGATAATGATAATTTATTTATTTAACGCCCAGAGGGCTATCACATATTCCTATAGGCAGTACAACTTTAACATGAACATGAGAAAAAAATAATAAAAATAAAATTACAATAGATACAAAATATGTAGATACAAGAAACAAATATTAAAAAAATACAGTACTAGGTTTGCAAAAAGTCAACAGAAGGTTTAAGGTATGCTGCAGTAAAATAGTCTATTTTGTTGTGCGGTTCTTGTGGGCTACACACGTTGAAAGAATTCCAGATCCGGTAAATCTGGTGGAAGCGAACAGTGTCCAGAGTTGAACCAAGGAAGAGGTGAACTGACTGTGTGGAAGAGTACTGGAGCAGGACGGGAAGGACTGAGGACTGGAGCAGGACCAGAAGGACTGAAGACTGCCTGGATGCTGATGGCGAGGGACCACATCCAGTCGAGAATATTAGTAAAGGAAGTTTGAAGGAGAAACCCCACCCTGGGACGTACACAGCAATGATGATGAAGTAGTATAAAAAGTTAGGTTATGTGAATATACAAAATTCTAATAATTACAATGTGAAATGAAAGAGAGTTGATAGAGCCATCCAAAGCTATGGGATCTCGCCCGTGTGTCGCGGCTTCAACCCTCTGCTAGTTATATCATCCATCCCATCATTACACAATAAGAGAAATTAAAATATTGTTAAGGTTATTCGTATAACTATATATCAACCTGTTTATATATATATGTACACATATTGACTTGTGTCCTGTTTTAACTCGACCGTTTAGTATTTTGTATGTCTGTAAATTTGTTTGTACATTCCGTTTCCTTTTTAATATGGTGGCCGTTTTAATGTTTCAATAAAGATTATTCTTTCAAATGTGAAATCATTGTTTTTAATTGGACTTTATTACTCAAAATTATGATACCACCTGCCTGAAGAAAGTTTGTAAAAAAGTATTGTCAATGAGATAAATGACAAATTGTATGATTCCTTAGTTGATATGTTACATAAAATATAAACTCATTATTAAGCAGGTAAGTATTTAAATATCTAATAACAATATAATGGTTGCAGAGAAAATTTAGGTTTTGATTTATAAAATAAGAGAAAATAAGATACATACTTTTTTGGAAGCAAGGTTCACAGAATAACTAGTACACTGGACTCTCTTTTTACATGCAATACCGAGTAAAAAAAAAAGTATAAAAAGAAATTCAAATATCAAACAATAAAATTCATCATTGTTTATTGTATTCACTCATCACTCAAGATTATTCACACTTTATCAGATAATAGACGAACCCGCATATTTTGGTACGACATCGCTTTCATCACTTGAGATATCCTGAGCCTGTGGAGTATTTCTTTTCAAATTTTCGGGTATACAGGATTTTAACAAAAATTCTGTTAGGGGCCGTTCAAGTATTATGTAAGCACTATAGGGGGGCAGGGGGGTCTTTGCTTTGCTTATTTTTGATGACATGGGGGGGTCGAGATAGTGATTACGTCAGCACTGCTCAGCAGTAGTTATTTTTTTTACACATTGGCAACCCACACATTGTCTATGTTTGAAAACCGAATACATATCGACTACCATAATACGGGCGTGTGTCTAGTGTGGTAGTCGAAAAGCATGTAAAAACTGTACACATTAATATTTCATGAATAAAGAAAAAAAAAAAAAAAAAAAAAAAAAAAATATTCGGGGATTCCCACAAATAATTAATATGTTTAGGTACTCGCTTAAAAAAACAGAATACATTAACAAAAATTGCATATAGGTACCAATTTTTACGTAAGCATGGGAGGGGAGGGGGTAAGAGCTTTGCTTACTTTTGGAGACAAGGGGGAAGAGGGGGTAAATAATTGTAATAAATCTGCTTACGTAATACTTGAACGGCCCCTTATCGATCACTGTGACTGTTTTTTTGTGAGTTCTTTGAATCACGTTGAAATTGTCGAGCTCGTTCTACGTTGTGAATATTTATTATAAAATAATTACCAAATTAACTAGCCAGTTTCTGAGAGCCAGGCAGCCCCAATGGCACTGGGAAGTAACCGATACGACTCCAGACTGGTGATGGAATGCAGGACTATCCTAATAGAACTGGCGACCATCAATAAAGTAACCCTGCTCTGGGTACCAGGACATAAAGGTATTGAGGGCAACGAGCGGGCTGATGAACTAGCAAGGAAAGGGGCGAAAGCACCACTTGCGGGATCCGAGCCGGCCGTAGGAGTAGCAGTTTGCCACCCAAAATCACATATTGAGAGAGCACCTGGAATGAGACAATCCAAAGTACTCATAAAAGGACCAGACCCTAGACGAACCAAGAAACTACTCGATATGGACAGAAACTCGCTGAGGGAACTGGTAGGACTACTAACAGGACACTGCCATCTCAGGAGACACATGCAGATATTGGGAGTGGAAAACACCAATAGTTGCAGGAAATATGAAGAAGATGAAGAGACTCCAATTCACCTATGGTGCCAATGTCCCGCCCTGGTGAGAACTAGGCTCAGATACCTGGGGAGACATACAGTAGAACCAGAAGACATAGCCACATACCCAATGACAACCCTGGTGAACTTTACTAAAGAGACTGGGTTGTTGTTAAAGGATTGAGGTAAAATGGGAGATAGCACAATGGGCCTATGGCCTAAGTGCTCACGGGAACTACGTGTAAACCGTCTCCGCCCTTAAAAAAAAAAAAAAAACTAGCCTGTGTAGTAAGTAGATGTAAGGAATGTAGCGCCATGTTATTTCGAAACCATATAAAAAAAGCTGGGTTAAAAGGAAGTCCAGTGTTTTATGTAATCAAGTGTTACCCAGCTTAAAGCACTTGGCGATCATTGTCTCCTTGTATCTGTGCTTGGAGCACATGGGGCTCCCTGTAAAGTCCACGGAAGTCAGGTTCATCAATCGGGAGACGCAGTCCGCCAGGGGCTCGAAGTGGCGAAAGTCGTTGTCGCGCGCCACCAGCACCGACAAGTTGTACAGGTACGGGATGTCGCTCAAGTCCTTCAGCTGGTTGCCGGAAATGTTTAGCACGCTGAGACGCGGCTGGAAAATACGTGCCATGGTAGAACAGAACATTGAAGAAAAGAATTAAAACAACAATCTAAACTAACCTAACTTACCAATATTCCCGGTCACTGGAATCTCGTATTACAAGTGGGAAACAGGTGAATCTACACCATATTTGGAATTGATTTTATGGTTTAACTTTTTATTTATTCGTGCTTTTGTTGAAACAGACAGTTCTTAGTAATATACACTCTGATGGACTTTTCCATATTATATTCATAACAAGAGATGTGCAAAATGGGTACCCAAAACCATTTGAAATGCAAAATGGAAATGGGTCAGAACTTTTCCATTTGAAAATGCAAAATGCAAAATGGTTTTTAGAAAAGCATTTCAAATGCAAAATGCAAAATACCTATTTTCAAAATGCATTGAAAATGCAAAATGGTTTCTCAGGTCAAACAATTAAAATAATTATACAATTTTTAAACAATTTTGTCATTTAATAATGGACATCAATGTAGAACAAACATATTACATGATGGTAAATCCTTAAACACCACGACTACAGATTATGAAAACAAATTATGAAAACCACAAAAAATTTGCGCGGGACTAATGTTGCCAACGTAAAAACATAGAAACTGCCATCTAACATTTAATATTACAGCGTCATGGCCGGGGCCCCACGTTCAGTATTTGAATCAGTATTTTTTGTAATGGTATCACTCAATTGCCAGGTATCATCCTACCAGGGAGCAACTTGACAAATGTAAATTATCTCTCATAGCGAGGTTGAGGACTGACTGATATTTGGGGCTTATGAAAAAAAGATGAGTGGAGATAGTAGGAAGAATGTTGCAAAAAAGCATTTAAAATGGAAAATGCATTGAAAAAAGCATTTAAAATGCAAAATGCAAAATGATTTTTAGAAAAGCATTTAAAATGCAAAATGGGAAATACCCATTTTGCATTTTGCATTTCCATTTGAAATGGATTTATTTGAAATAAAGCACATCTCTGTTCATAACTATTTGAAAATAAAAGAGGGTGCCACTTCCGTTTATAACAATCCTAAACTGTACAATCATTAATTACTCAATAACTCAATCCTTACCTCTGTTGAAGAAATTAATGACCTGGGGATAACTTTCGACTCTAAATTAAACTTTATATCGCATATAAATAATATTAATAATAAAGGAATGAAAATGCTAGGCTTCATTCTTCGAAATTCCAGAGGTTTCAAGAATATTTCAACATTAAAAATTTTGTATACATCCCTGGTTCGTAGTCAAGTCGAATATAACTCCTCGATCTGGTCCCCCCACTACAAATTACATTCAGATTCAATCGAAAAAATTCAACATAAATTCCTAAGACACATTAATTTTAAACTCGGTATTCCCATTGAAAATATAAATTATAATTACTTGATGAAAAATCTAAATTTATTAAAACTCTCAGATTGAAGAATTATATCCGACTTAATATTTATGTTTAAAATTGTAAATGGTAGTATAGACAGTCCTGATTTAATTAACCTCATTGAATTTCATATACCCACGAGAGCTACTCGTTCTAAAATTTTGTTTAAATGCAACAATATCAGGACTGAGTATTCCAAACACTCGCTTGTGCCTAGGTTGCATGAAGTTAGTAATAGATACGCAGATGTGGCAGATCTATTTAACTGCACGCACGGTAGGTACAAGAGGGCTATGCTATCAAATCTTTTCAATCAATATTAATTTAATCTAATTCTACCTTATTTTCACTATAGAAACTTATGTACTTGTATCTCTTGTTTACTTACTCTCTAATGTCATTTCACATTCAAATGCCACATATATTTGTAATTCTTTTTTAAAAATATTTCTACGATTTTAACTGTGACATGTTATCATTGTTTATGGTATATTTATACCGTTGATATTAAATAAATAATAATACTGTCAGATAATTATAATAGTGAAACAGAATTAAATGCTTTGCTCTTACAAACAGTAAAAATTAGTGGTGTAGAAGTAGTTATAAATATAAATTTATCGAAGAGAAATGATATTTACCACAAACATTTGTGGTTCTCAAATTTGAGTTATTCCCATAGCATCATCCTTGTAGACCGTTTCGAGAGTTCAAGAGTTTCTGTGCCAGTTTTCAAAACGTCATGGACGTACGCTATTCACAAAAATCAGCCATCGCAAAATCGACGAGCACACAAAAGAACTGTCACCAAAAAATTCGTACCAGCAGAAAGGACGACTTCTCCAGCGCAGTGCTTGGAATACTGACTGGGGAAAGGTAGCTGTACAGGGTCCTTCCGGCAGAACCCGGTATTACAAAATCTGAGCCCCCCACAACATCAGTTTAGTTTCTTTTTAGTATATTAATTTAAATAAGTAAAATAATGAAATAAATTCTACTATCTTGCATTTTTAGTAAATATAATTACATTATATCGACGGTCCCGAAGAACAATGTGGGATATGAAAATTTTTAGTTTTGCAGTAGAGCTGTTTAAAGTTTCGTTTCTGCATTTTTACTGTTCTCGATAATATATTTCTTCAATTAAATAAATAGGTCTTAATGCAAAATATAAAAAACAACACTGTATTTCCCGATCACTACAAATTTGCTCATCCCACATTGTTCTTCGGGACCTTCGATATGTATTTGTCATCATCAAAGTCAACTTACTCCCAAAGCTTCCAAGCAGCGCGGATCGAAGCAAATAGTTTCGCCAGTCTCCGCATTCTGCTTCTCAATGTGCAGCTCTTTCAGTTTCTTCAGTCCTTCCAACTTCTCGAGAACTGTGATGTTGTTGTATCCGAGGTACAGCTTCTTTAG
The DNA here is from genome assembly GCF_061612785.1 of Hesperophylax consimilis. Classification (NCBI taxonomy): domain Eukaryota; kingdom Metazoa; phylum Arthropoda; class Insecta; order Trichoptera; family Limnephilidae; genus Hesperophylax; species Hesperophylax consimilis. Next base: position 4,188,138 of record NC_142863.1, on the reverse strand, counting down.
GTTCCGCAGACAATCCAAGTTGTCGATGGCCGATATCTTATTCCACTGGAGGTAGAGGTGAGTCAGGTTGTACAGGTTTTCCAGGTTGTCCAACTTTTCGATGTAATTGTTGTGCAAATACAGGACAAGAACATTCTTCGGCTCTGATGTTTTTGGCTGTAAAACATTTTTATTTATTGATCATTTTACTACGAGTCAACGATTGCAAGTTTTCGTGTGGCTGTATCGACTTGCTTATGGTGCATTGTGCATGCCCCTAATCTTACTTAACCTAACCTAACCGAACCCAACCACCTTCCTTTACTTTTTTCAATTCAATTTAATATCTAATATTGTTATATTATTGATTTGGTATTGTTACTACAATGGTACTCTGAATTTAGAAAACTTTAGTTTATTGTTTAACCAAGTACAGAGATTACGGATGCGTGCCATCTAGTTGCGAGCTGGGATGTGAGAGAGATGAAGTTAATACATGGGCTTTTGTACTTCTATAATATATCTGTCTCGCTCTACACTAACGGAGTCAAACACATGACTTTATTGTCCCACAATTATTATTTTTAAAACATAACTTAAAATTTTCCATTTTATTTTATAAAAATTGTGAAACAGAAATATAAATTATATAATGCAGAAGTTTATATATAAAATAACTAAAGCATATAATTGTACCTACTATACTAGCAACAGCAAGGCTTGCCATAAAAGTAGACTTACTTATTTATGCAAGACTACTTATGAAAAATTTCCACAATGGACAGCGCTGCAAACGTTTGCCTTACTTTAGCGGACTTTACTTTTCTGCGCATGGTCTGGTTATTTCAATGTGCGCTCTTCGGTGGTCAGTTTACGACTGATGACATAGTTTATTCAAAGTATTCTCAAACCCTTCTGGTGCCAAAATTATGGACAGGTAGTTTTCCTCCAGCTCGTCGAAATGATACCGAGATTTCGTGTTAGAGCAAGTCTATTAATTTGAATGTCTATGGATACATGTGACGGATTTTTGTTTCTCAATTTGGTCGATCATGTTAGGCTGTATTAGGTATGTTGAAATCACATATTTGTTATAACAAACTCCAGAGGCTGGGCCTGCAATGGACGGAGACCGCTAAAGTAGCCCGGGACATAGGATGCCTGGAGACGCCTCGTCAAAGCGACAGGTCCCCAATCCAAATGAGAATATCAGCATTAACACAAAATAAAAACTACTATCCAATTTATCAAATGATTCCTGAAAATCATGTTGTCTTTAGCAAAAATAAAGCTTACTATTATTGTCACTTACAATGCTTTTCAAGAATTTATCATTTTGATAAATGTGTGTGACTTTTGTTGGTCTGACTTTGAGAGTAGATTTACTGGCCAGGTCGGCAGAAATGCTGTTATTATTCTTTTTAAGTTCCATTTAATTTGTGATGTAAACAAAAGCCAAAAATGCAATCAAGTTATTGATTTAACAAATTATTTCTTCTATCGGATTGTAAAAGAGAAAAAATATAAAATAAAAATACTTTTTCTATGCAGAATTTGACATAAATCTAGAGAAATTGGTCGAGCAACTAAACAATTTTTTTTAATTTTTTGAATTTCGCGTTTGAGGGTTTGAGATGGTCAAATTGTCAATTTATTAATAATAATTCATGATTATTTTATTTTTACATTGTCTCGTCTAAAGCCTACAATATTTGGTGACACCTGGCGAGGTGTATGAAAGTTATCAAAATAACACTAATTACTCGAATAAATTATGGTCTTGGATAATAATTTGCAATAGTTCTAGTTTTGGTCAATAGACGAAATATTACAAGAATCTTTATACAGCTTTCAAAATCCAATACTTTCGTAAAATCATAGACAAACACCCAACAAGACGGCGATTGATTGGTTATCTGAAATTGTGTCATTGTATGTCAATATGTCACTGCTGTTCGGGCTACAGGAGACCGACATGGAACCGGTTCTTTAACCAGTTAGGCGCAAAATTCACACATGGATTGGCTCGGCGCATCGGCTCGCCGAGTCTGTCCAACGTAGAAACACGCGAGTAGATCGGCTTGCCGAGCGTATCTGGCGCAGAAATACACGGCGGATCTGTCCGCCGAACACGTTCAACCGTGTGTGAATTCTTGGCTTAAAACCTCTACTAAAATCTGGGTTTATTATTTCAGATATTTTTGTTCGAAGGCATACTTGAAAAGATTTGCATCATAAAAATTCCAAAAATAATCGGTCCCCCAGAAAAAATAAATGGGCGATCCAGTGACACGAAGTCACCGGGACAAGAATATCTAATACCGACCACCTCTATAAACAAACTGTCAAAATAGGAAAAAGTCAAGTCAAAATAAAACTTTGATCATTTGATTCTTTCATTATATCGAGTCAATAAATATTAATTTTACCTCTTAACATTAATATATTTGTAATCGTGTTACTTTAAACTGTAAGTTGTCTGTGAATTACTTTATCCCTGTTTCATGCCATTTATTTGACAGCCCCGGCAGTTGAATAAATATCAACATGAATTCTAAATAACCTAAAAATATATTTAGCGCACTATTCCTGTATGACTAGAACTACGATCTATACCGATTGGAAGGGATAATGATGTCCTTCTGACTCCCAGTTAATGAAATTGTTTTTTTGCTCATTAAATAAATTCGATTTTTAGCTTTAGGTCGATTTCAGCAGAAGTTAAGAAAAAATACATTACTTCGGGCACACGTAATAAAGTTAAAATGCAAGCACAGTTCTAAATGGCGGTCTTACACCAAGGCGATATTAAGAGCATCTTGGGCAAAATTACATTATTCCGCTTCACACAAAACTAATTTATCTTCCGCCTCACAAATTTAAAAAATAACCCTTGTTTTCAACTCAATTAACGTCGGTAGAGATGGAGAAACATGCACCAAATAGTTTTTTAGGTTCTTAGTTTGTGTCATTTTAATAGTTTATCCATATTTCCTAACCTTCAAACATAATTGGATTGGTCGAAACTGTTACATTAATTTTGATACCTTGATTGAAAAAAATGAACTTTAGTGCATCTTTTACCATCTCTCCCGATGTAAAAGTCGTGTCTTGTAAAAATGAAGCAGAAACCAAGTGTTATTTTAAAGAAATCATATTAAGAGTGAGGCAGAATTCTGCAATTTTACGATATCTTTTATATCCACCGGAGAGTTAATACACAATAGAAGCGCCTTCCATCTAGATTTTAATGAAAACCAATGTCACCAAATGACAACAACAAGTATTAGATTGAGACAGCCAAAATATCACTAGCGCGTGCTCTGTCTGTGGCATTGTATATCGCCATTCTATTTAAAATAAAATAAACAGGGATGGTCAGTTGTACTTATCGATATTATGTATGTAATGCCTGATATTTCATATCGCTATTGAAATCTACAGATCGAAGATGGGCGAGCGCTACAACATCCACTCCCAGCTGGAGCACCTGCAGAGCAAGTACATTGGCACAGGCCACGCCGACACCAGCAAGTACGAGTGGTTGACCAACCAGCACCGGGACAGCTACTCCAGCTATCTCGGACACCCCGACCTGCTCAATTTCCTGGCGCTTTGTGAGAACGAGTCAAAGGCCCGTATTCGTTTCAACCTCATGGAGAACATGCTGCAGCCGTGCGGCCCCCCGCCCGACAAGTCTGACGAATGATCAACCATTCCATATATTATGTTCTGGAACCAAACTCTTATAAAAGTGTTACGAATTCTAAGATTCAATTGAATAAGATATTTTAGCGAATAAACTGTCATTAATCCGCTACGCTAAAAACCGGGCAAGTGTCCATTTAGTGAATAGGGCAGATATAGTGCACAAATTCAAAATATTCTTAAAATTTAAACAGTTATTTCGTGAAAACAGACAGGCACCTCTATCGATCTTTCGTAAAATTTAATTTTTTTGGTTTGGTGTCTGTTTTGGCTTGCAAACTTGTTCAAACAAGTGGCAGAACGAAACAAACAGAAACACAAGGGACAGTTGCTATAATATACAGAGGACTATCGGAAATTTCCTAAAACAACCATAATGGACCCTGGTGATTGGTAACATGGTCAGCTCTAGCAAGCTAGATGGCGGTATAGTAACTGAGTGTATAAGAGGAAGACCCAATCCTTCGGTGTACTCGGCTTGGCGCTCTAAGACTTTTATCATATCGATGTTGGCTTTCACGCTAGGGCCTTTGAACCTTGGAATTCGTAATGCTTTTAAAATAATTATTTGGTCTTACTGTAAGAAAAAACAATGTCATTATTTGTAATACCTGTCATTTTGAGTTAATAAATTAATATTTTGTTAAGATTCACCCGGTTCGTTGTTTTTTTAATGTGAATACTGCAAAAAGGTCCCAAATATCCAGTCCATTTCTATTCTGAGTGGTGGTCCTTCACCAGGGCGATACTGAGAGTTTCTACCAATGCAAAGTTATACGTTTTATGTCTATTGACATTCCAAGTTTACAAAAAATCTATGCCAAAACCATTCTGGTTCATCACCTCAAAAAAAAGACAAAGAGGCAAAATCCTCACATAATCATAAAAGCTAATTATACTCGAGTATAATATGTACTACCTCTGGACAAAGGTGCTTTGAATTTTTACCTTTATAATATAAGAAATTTACTATATATTACTTATAATATAACACACTTCCGCTATCAAACAAATATAACTAGCACAAGTACATCAAATCTTGGGTTAACTCCTCAGGCCTGTGTCTGGTATATTGACCGTTATATTTCTTAACCCTAGATAACTAATCGCTCATCGAGGCGACGACGCGCTACTCGGCGAAATTCGAAATCACCTACTTCTCCCCGCTCCCCGACCTTGACTCTTTCATTACCTTCCTAATTTGAGTAAACAGTGCAGCACGTGACGCGATTGCGGCCACACGCATACTAGGACGTGCCCTATGTCCATCTCGTCGTCCGCTGGACGAAAGTTTAGTTATAACAACAATTTTTATTTTTAAGGTACGTACATTCATATATTCTTATATTTATTGTTAATGTTGGCGAATCTTCTACAATAGAAGCTCCGGTTCCATCTATGTAGAGGGGCTATTTGTGGTCCACATAATGTTGACATGTGTGGTCACTGTGTATATTTTGACTGATATTTTGATATTAATTAGTTCATTATAAAACTTACTTTTGTGCCATGTAACAAGTTCCTATCTTAATTAAATATTTTTGATTTATTTCTAGTGTTTTATTGCATAGTCCACTCAACGAAAGTAAAGTTACAGTGAAAACAGTTTACTTATCTAGGGTTAAAGATGCTGTTGTCAAACAGTTGGAGAATTTGTGTATTTCCATTTGGCAATAAAATTCAAATAACTGGAATATTTCTGAACGCATTCGAAAACTAAAAACTGTTTTTGAAAGATGATATACATTTTCAAATCATCATATTAAAAAAAATTCACAAGTTTCATTAATTTTTCTGAAATTGCGGTTGGAACCTTGGCTTTCATAGAGGTGTAATTTCAATTATGTGGTTAACTTCTCAATTTGAATACACATAAAGCAATTTGAATCTCTTTCTAACATCGTTTAGATCATATTTCTCACTATGACAGTAAAAACAAATTAGTATGAGGGTTAAGGAATTATCGGAAAAAGAATGGTCTAGTTTTATAAAACATTGCCATAGACAAATATGATTTAAGATTTTCACGGCCAAAAGTATTTTTGTTATTTGTTTTTGGGGTATTATGCCGTGTTGCGATGATGGACGTGTATAAGACATCTGCCCTGATGATGGACACTGCAATGCTGTCCGAAACGTTGGCTAAAGAAGGAGTTAGCGCAACACGGCATAATACCCCAAAAACAAATAACAAAAATTGCCATAGACGTTGTTTAAACAACGCTACTCAAACCATAGAAATCGTTGAAAACACTCCATCCACGACCTACTTCTCACAGCACAGGATCTCCTAGTGAGGAGGGTTAAGGACATATTCTAAATCTCCTTTATATTACATATATATCTTCTAAAAATGGCAAAAATATAACATAGTAATTAAATAAATAATAATAAAGAAACACTGAATGCATTCAAGAAAACTTTAATTTTAAACCTAAACATAATAAAATACTATTTTCATAATCCTTTCTGTTCTACATTTCTCTTTTCTCTCTCGATCTTATTTTTATTTTGTAAAAAGCTATCCAACTTATCCATGAGAATTGACTGAATATCGGCGTAAAGGACATCGCAACTGGGCTTTATAGTATCCACCATAGACAAAGTCTTTTCCAAAGTCAGCGCACCGTGTTGCCAGAATTCTGCGATCTGTTCGAGAACTGGCAGCTGTGCCAACATGACCACTCCATGATCGGTTTCCTTGTCTCTGCCCTGTTCGGATCCCTGCAGGCAGTAGGTTTCCTCGGCCGCAGTTGGATCCATGAATATCTGGTCGCCCTGCACGCCGACAGTCACGGCCGTGATGATGTCGTAGACGGGGATTTCGGCGTCGGCGAGGGCCAGACCGGCGGCGTTTATGGCTGTGGAGAGAACGCTTCCGTCATTCTCCAGGACGTACACGAAAATATCAACCTGAAAAAATATAAGTTTCATACAGAATTAAAATAAACAATGTGCCAACACACATCATCTGTTTATACACGGGGAATAAGTTCCACAGAAAACTCAGTTTAATGCAGCTACCCCCTTACTAATAAACATGTTTTAAATGTTTCACAATAATATTTGGCAGATTCATACAGCGACGGTTTTTAAAAAACCACCTCAGCTGTGTAAAGTTTACAACGCGTTTACAAATAAGGCCCATGTATAGGAAAATAGGAGATAGATTCTATTGTATGAAAATCACTCCGGTATGTCCAAAAATAAAACACATTAGTAAGAAACCATGCGCACAATACGTTTCGTCAAGATAGTTCACCCGTACTATTGCAAAATGCAGTGCTCCGCTTTTGCTTCTACCTAAACACCAAACGTGTGGTGGCACTGTTGGTGGACGCGGTGGACTTTCTCGCTACAGCAGCTGGTCCAGTTTCTTCACCACCTAGGAATCTTGCTGCAGAGTCTCCATCTTCATCAAACGTCACAGCGGTACTGCCAAGGTCTGTTATCTATGTGAAGATATTGTGTCAGCGCTTTATTAGCAGCAGACACATACCTGGACGGATGACGAACCTCGTGCTGGCACTGTTGATGGACGCATTGGACTCGCTGCAGCAGCTGGTCCAGTTTCTTCACCACCTAGGATTCTTGCTGCAGAGTCTTCATCTTCGTGTCACCTGTTCTTGTACTTCATTTTACTTAGCTTAACCTCACTTTATTTTTGTAATATTTATATTTTTTGTAATACCTGCATCAACTGTAAAGCGCCCCTGAGGTGATATCTCACAAAAGCGGCGCTATACAAATTGTCCAGTAATTAATAGCCGCTTTGATAGTTAGCGCAGTTTGGACATAGCTCAGCGACAGTCAGCACACTTCCATGATATATCTCCGTTTGTTTCTATTACGTATAATTAGGACAGTCACCTGGAAGTTCTCTAGAAGATGCCGGAGCACTGTTGGCTCCAGGGCGCTCTTCACCGAGGAAGCCAGCTCTCGCTCCTCGCTGCCGGGCTGCAGTCCGGATCGGTTGGTGCAGGAGAACGGCGCATACTTCAACTCCACAAACAGCTCTCCATTATAGCTGGAATAAAAAACAATCATTAACCTTAACAACGCTGGCATTTTTAGCTCAATCAATCGTGGCACATTTTGACAACTATTTACATGCACAAAATAGGATATTAGGTTCATAGTTTGGATTCATTAATAGGCCAGTGCAATTAGCGATTCGCGATCGAAGTAATTCCGGTAGTCCCAATTTTTTTATATGTTATATAAACTGATCTCCTGATGTAAAATCTAGAGTTTCCGACCTTGGCGCACCTGTGCTCGCGCCGCCATTTTGAAAAAACTGGCCGAAATCGGGCCAAAATCTAATTTTTCCCAAATATCTCATTTTCAATGCAAATTTCGGCTAAAAGAACTCAACAAGTATAATAGAACATAAAATAACCAACAACTTTTGTTTAAGCTAATTTCTTCTATCTCTAATAGGTACCGAGGTAGAAAGTCATAAAGGTGCGTATATTTTTGAAAAAACAAGTTTTTTGCACGACTAGGTTTGGTTTTTTATAAATACCTCGTTTCCAGTACAATTTTGTGAAAAATTTATTGATAATAATTTTGTAGAAAATAAAATTTCGTTAGAGAAATAGGTACCTATATAATTTATATTTTTTATCTCTATTACGTATCCAAACTCTAATCCACAAAAACCAGGCCAAAAATTGAAACAGAGGTTAGGTGTTTTAAACTTGACATTCCTTGATTTTATTTTTCTTTAACAATTATTGTTCTAAGAACATATACGTTGACAACAATCGTCATGCCTGTGTCAGACCTAGCTATAAATATATTAGATAGACTATTTTAGCATATCGGTCGCCATACATTCCCAATGGGAAGACCACTAAAATAGGCCAAGCCACTACATTTGTGCTCGCAGCTTGGTCTGACATGCCTATCAACGTAATCACAACAAACATTTAAGATTATTAATACAATTAAGATGATAAGGTACATAAAAAAGATTAAAAAAATTGGTATTTTCGTAAAATTAACATTTATTGACATTCTTTTCTTTATTAGTTAAGTTGTCAGCATAACAAAAAATAAATTTAATGGTAGATCAGTTTAGACAGAAGTACGAGCCCTTGACTATAGTTTTTTACTTCTGGCCTTGAATAGCTTCTTCATCTGTCTTATCACCCAAATTTGTGGCGACTGGGTCATTATATTCCTCGTCATCGTCATCAACGAAGGCTTCTACAGCATTCTTGCAGGAGTTGCCATTGAAATGAATGCAGAGTAGGGAACATTTCAAACCCGACTTTCTGCAGGTGCACTTTCCAGCGCAACCTTTTTTGCATTGACATGATATGAAGTTCACCAAGGCCTGAGGTGCAGCTTCCTTCAACATTGTTACTGGAGTAAGTAACCCAACAGCATCCTTTTTCCACCCCCATTCAGTCGGATCTTTATCGTGACCAAGCTAAGTCTGCACTTGCAAGATGTTCTTGAAGCGTGTTGCTGGACTGCATCTTTGGTGGGTGGTAGCCTGGATAAATTGAATTTGTTCTTTTTTACTCCTTTGACAAAAATGATGTACCTTAAATTTTCCAAATTTGATTTCTCGTTGCCGCCATACAAAAGTGCAAATAGTTGTTCGGCAGCCAAAGTGATTGTTTCTGTCTTTGATTTTGGGTCTTGAAATACACAAACAAGTTCATTAACTGAGTGGTTCTTGAGAAGAATATTACAAAATTTGTGTTTGCCTTGACCGAACGGAGCTCCAGTTGTATCGCAACCACTTATGGCATGAAGGAATAAAATGTTTTCAACTATTTCAATGTGTTTAAAACATTTGTTCGAGTACAACGCGTTAGGTGATTTACCTTTTCCAACTTTTTGGTAATATACGTTGGGAGGTGAGAGAGCTGTGAGGAGTACCAGCAGATCAATATCCTGACCAACGATTATGACTACATCATGTTGAGATGACAACAAATTTTCTGTGTTCACTATGAGAACGTCAGCATCCACTTCAGCTTGTACTGTCGTTATGTGGGATCGTGCAAATGAGGTTCTGAGTAGGGAAATAAAACGAGTTCCTCCTCGTTCCTTCACAAACACCACTTTACTACCACTCAAACTTTTGTCACAAATGAAGCAAACTGCTCCTGCCGAAACCGACATTTCAAATAAACTTTAACACACGCCCACCGTCATATAAAAATATCAAAATAGCGCAAAAATATCGGCAATCATTTCGCACTGAACGCTGCTGTGACACTGACGCTGTGAAGCTCCGCTCCAGGCTCAAGACGTGACACGCGGCAACTGAAGGGAACCTGGGGGAGGAGTAGAAGGGTGGGGGGGTAGCTCCCCCCATACCGAAGTGCTCTCTAGTAAATTTATAGATGTATGTATTTAAAAATGCAAACAAAAATCTAATAACGTTATAATAAACCGTGATAGATTTTCTGTGCATACCTACCTAGATTTGTTTATTCTTTATATCGGTAAAAAAAACTATATAAACATAAAAACTGCACAGCTTTTTTTGAAATTTTATGTTCTACATAATTGATATCAATAAAATTTTCATGAATTTCCACTGGAAACGAGGTATTTATAAAAAACCAAACCTAGTCGCGCAAAAAACTTGTTTTTTCAAAAATATACGCACCTTTACGACATTCTACCTCGGTACCTATTAGAGATAAAAGAAATTTGTTTTCACAAAATTTGTAGGTTATTTTATGTTCTATTATATTTGTTAAGATATTTTAGCCGAAATTTGCATTGGAAATGAGGTATTTGGGAAAAACTAGATTTTGGCCCGATTTCGGCCAGTTTTTTCAAAATGGCGGCGCGAGCATAGGTGCGCCAAGGTCGGAAACTCAGATTTTACATCAGGGGATCAGTTTATATAACATATGAAAAAATTGGGACTACCGGAATTACTTCGATCGCGACCCCCTTTTTGGCGCTAATTGCACTGGCCTATAAGTAATTTATGTGTATTTAGATTGAAACAAAACTTTCGCAAATATCAAATCCATACTAAAAACGTCGCAAATGGCGGCATAGTAATCATTTTATAGGGACAATTTTGAACTTGAAAATGCATCTTTTACCATCTCTCCCGACATAATTGTTGTCTCTTGTAGTATTTAAGACGATGCACTACGTCGTGTAATATTTTGAATCGAGCCGCCATCAATAACACTTCTTACGTAGATGGCGATAAGGCTTAAATTCCCGCTTAACACCATCCAGCTGTTTTGATTTAGGCAAGAAAAAAACATGGCCAAAAAGTGCCTTTTATTTTATTTTGTGGATGTTCAGGCACAAACATTTCAATGTTTTTCGATCATTTTATAAATAACTTCATTTGCCACATTATACAATAAAACCATAACCGAAAATGGGTTCGTAAGTAGGAGATTTTGAACTTTAAAGCAATTTTCATATACATTATTTTTTTCTGGGCTTATAAAAAGACTTATCTAAAAAATACTCGATTATTTCAAAGGCCAAGATGTATTCTACTCGCAGTATTTAATTAAAGCATCTGAAACATTTCTAGGCGACCAAATTTTCAAACCAAAAACACATGATTTTAAATTACTATGTAGTGCATCGCCTTAAAACATTAAGTTAAAACGGTTAGGTAAATGGTAAGTTTTTAGATTCTCACGGCCAAAAGCATTTTTGTTGTTTGTTTTTGGGGTGTTATGCCGTGTTGCGCTAACTCCTTCTTTAGCCGACGTTTCGGACAGCGTTGCAGTGTCCATCATCAGGGCAGATCCGGTAGATCCGAAGATGTGTAAAGAAGGAGTTAGCGCAACACGGCATAACACCCCAAAAACAAACAACAAAAAAGGTTAGGTAAATATTTACCGTCTTTACAAAATGTAATGTTTTAGTGAAACTTCATGGATCACATAATGTGACACCAGCGTAAAGCTGCCGATGGATCACATTTAAATGTTACGTGAAATAAAACATACATCAAATTTGATTCATTTTAACATTGTGATGGAAAATTGTTCCTGATAAAGGAGAACCTGAGTTAGTTGGTACCTGAATTCAGTTTGTTTGGGTATCTCCCTGGGCTCAAAGACCGTGGCCACCACCTTGGTATTGCCCATCTCCACATAGGCAGATCCCTTGGCCTGCGTCACCACCCCCAGCCGCCCAACTAGAAAAAATATTACAAAATTTGTCAGTTTTCATTTGTAAATTCAACTTATATCCTGTGATTTTTACGGATATTAATATAACTTACATATGTCTCTCAGCTCATTTAATTTCCTATTATCCTTTCTCAGATTATCCTCACTGAATACATCGGCCCGCAATTGTTCAAAAGTCTTGACATTCTTGACAGAATATAATCTATAAGGAGTGCTGCTTTCCGGACCGGCAATACGTTTTGTGTCGACGGGCATCTTCTACATTTGTCTTTAATAAGACTTAAAATGAAATTGTGTTACAAATAAACTGATATTTAATTATTTCGCCGCTAATTCAGAAGATTACGACTAGATTTCAATTTATTTACTGTCTCGCACATGTATTTTGAAGCAGACCATAGAAAAAGCGTTTCCTGAAACGTCAAATTATTTAAGCTGTTGAATATGGCAATTTTAAAGCCAATCTAAATATATATTTTTTTGCTTATTTTCTTTTTTCAGACCTTCGGACACTACATAATAATATTATATAATTGCAGAATTTAATTATCAATTTTTTACACTGCTTTCAATTAATTTTAACATTACTTGTATTTTTTCCGACTTTATGACCGGGTTAAATCATCCCCACAGGAAAAATTAAACCCTTCCTCACACTTTTCCATAAATGGTTATCTAGTCAATCCACATTATGTAAGTGCATTTTATAAGCATAATAAATACAAAATAATACAAGTACAACTCGTCAACCAACCAGAGATAAAATGGGAAAATAATTCACCGATTCCAGATATTTTCATATCAGAGGGTTCGGCTTGGTAGAATTGCTAACCTGTACTTATAAATCCTACTGATCCCTTAATATAAATATTTAAAATTTCTTTCGTAATCCTACATGTATTTAAAATGACTGATTTTTGTACTTTTATATATAAATTCTTTGAGAGATCTAATACGCCTAAATTTTGAATGAGAGAGCTAGGTATAATGCCAGTAGCCGAAATAACAAATAGTAATATTTTTATAGTCTGAGAATGCCAAATTCTTTTAATCTCATTTCCTAAATCTGTGTATGTTCTTATTTTTTCATTAACAGATTTTTGAATATTACAGGAATTTGGAATAGCGACATCAATGATATAAGTTATTTTTTTAATTTTGTCATGTAAAACTATATCCGAAATATAGTTTTATAGAAAGTAGAGAAAAGTCTAGCAACGCCGGGTAGATACATGTCAGCTAGTATATTTATATAAATGGGAGAGTGTGTCCGTGTGTCCGTGTGACGGGCAGGAGGCGAGGATTTAGTTTTCATAGAAATCTAGAGTTTTATTCCGAGATTGCTGAAATAAAACCAAAAAAAACTTAACCTTCAAAAAAAGAGTAAGGTCTATGTCTGATTTCAAAAACTCAGTGTAAAGACCGGGCAACGCCGGGACCTTCAACTAGTTCCGCTTTAAACCTAAACTTGTAACAAAATCAATAGATGTCGCATATTAAATACAAATGTATATGTTTTTATCCTAGACACTATTTGGATTGCAATCACTTATTTATTTATTTATTTACGGACAAATAGTCTATTAACAATATAACATTTTTTTACACGAATAAGAAATGGAGATTGCAGTTAAAGGATAGCATATATAAATGACGAGCAATGACAATATACATATAATATAAAAAGTACAGACGGAAGACAATTGTAAGTGTTATAAGACAGTTACAATTACAATGCATGGAGAGGGTTTAAAGGGCTATTAAAAATTAGACATTACGTATCGACTGTCGAAATTCATTCAGGCTTACACCAAAAAATTCAATGCTTTAACTTGATAAATGAAGATAATGTCGGTAAGAAGTATGACACAGTTAAATATAACCGAAGTTGATAGGGTCGAATTAGCTCAGTGGTAGAGCAAAGTCCCGGGTTCAGTTCCTAGATGCGAACCAATATTTTTTTCTGATTTTTCTGTTTCACATTTTTGTAAATCAAATGGATATTTATTTGCGTGATCATCTTCTTCCTCTTCGTCCTATTCGGCTAGGGGTATCATCGCTTCGACGCAGCGCCTCCAGACGTCCCTGTCCTGGGTTACGTCAGTTTTTCAGTCCTTCGTCCATGGCAGGTCCATCATCTGGAGTTACTTTCCCCAACTTTGTCATGGGCAACCCACTGGACGTCTTCACTTCGTCAAATCTTATTATCTATGACTAATGACTAAAGACCGGAAAAAATGCAATGCACATTTTTTACATTTTTTCACAATTTTTCGTGAAACGTGCTTTTTTTACATGTTGAGTGGAACTTATAACCAACACCTCTGCCATGTCATCAAGTGAGGTGTGTTCAGCTGCGTGGCTTGCCAGATCGGGAGAGCCTTGTTTGAGGAGACCCTTTAACCTCTTCGCCGCAGTGGGAAGAATATAATATATAATACCTACTCGAGTTTGCCAGCTCACCTCAGTCATTTGGAATCCTCAATATCAAACATACATTTATCGTATTGAAAATATCCAATCCAAATTTATTTAACACCTGTGGTATCGCTTTAGTGATCATCGGTTTGACCCTACCGCTTTATATAAACGCAGAAAAATTTCTGATGCCCTATTCTTATACAAAATTGCGCACAATCTTGTTGATTCATCATATCTGCTAGAAAAGATTACATTTCGTTGCCATGAACACAACACCAGATCGAACGACTTATTTAGAACACCACACTGTAAAGCCAAATATGCGCAAAACTCTCGTATCTGTAAAACTCACAATGCCTCTAGAGATGTACACATTTTCAAGTGTAACTTGAAAACATATAAAATGCAACTTACTAAACTGATAACTTAATTTTTCATTTTGTGAAATAATTCTATCATCTTAGTTTATTTTACTGTTTTTTTATTATAATCATGCGAAAACTGTATTACTACTAACTGTCTTTAATTGTTTTTATAATATTATGTAATTCCTTACAATGTTTATTTTTTTAATATTTCTTTGTCATTTATAAATATATTGTATAGGTGCAAATATTGAATCAACAACTAGAATTAATGGAACATTATTGGTCTAATATAGTAAATAATTGCTGTTTATGCTAAATATATAAATGACTGTTTGTTTCCTAAATAAAATAAAATTAAAAAATATTCAGTTACGTCCTGCACTCCTGTAGACACTAATTCTCCCTAATTCTCACACCCTTTACCTTCCCAGAATTTCCTCTCCTTCCTTTCATTAGAAATACCCTCCACACAGCATCTTAATGTAAAAAAAAATTATTCCAGATTTTTTCCGCTCTTTACTTAAGGTTTTAAAAAAAAGTGTGTCAAGCTTCACACCGTTTCGCTCTAGATCACCGCAATTATAACTAGACACCCATAGACATATGAATATTAGTAGACCTGCCCTAAGTGATTAAAAGCGTATTATCCCCACTCCCCATACCGGTTCCATTGAGCCGGCTGGGCTCGCATATGGCCTCAAGTGAAATTTGAAAACGTGACGTCATCATTCTTGTGCGAACTATGGTCGAGGCATCATCGGTTCATTTTACGAAATAACACGGCAAAATGTTCACTTGTGATATGAAAACTTGTAAAAATAGATGTGAAAAAGAGAATAAACCCAATTGTCGTATTACATTCCATAAGTAAACATTATTTTACTTTATTTTAAGCTTATTCACACCGTATTATATGGATCAGTTTTAGAAACATATACTATCACATCACAATGTAGCGATTCTCAAGTGTGCTCATCGTTGTTTACTGGGGTAAGTAAATTATGAAACATTTGTAAAAGTGTCTTAACTAAATACTCTGAAACTAACTACGACTCTGCAAACAGAAGAAATTTACTTTGCCGAATTTGGACTTTGCAAATTAGTTCATAACGTGGCGAGTAATTTGCGCTCCCATGTAGAAATGTCTATTCATTCAAAAGCAGATTTTACTTTTAAGAACTAAATGGTGATATTATAATGCGAGATGCCTATTTACTGTCAGATTGATTTATTGACGAATCACAGTCAGCCTTACTCCCTTTGTTCTTCAACAGTTGATTTTACCCCTCGCCATTATCTTCTCGTCTATTAATTCCTATGTCTGTGTAGACACCTTATAATAATTCGTGACTATACCCATATAAAATAAATGTGTTATTAATTTAAGAGATGGTAGATAATACTGTCAGTATCGCCCTGGTGTAAGACCACCATTCCGAATCAAAACGTTGCATGAAATGACTGTAGCAGTGTTTTTGTATCTGATATTTTATTGTAATATTTAATACGAAATTCAACAAAAAGGAATTCACATTTCAAATATAGAATTGAAATAATTTTGTACGAAAAATATTATATTTTAGGTAGGTACCTACTTTATGATTCTTGACGCATCATGTCCAATTTTGAAAATGACAACTATAATAATTATCTGTAAGAATATTACTATGTTACGGGTAGGTACTTTATCGCGTGTCTGAATTCTTGCCACAGTCAATTTTAATTTTGAAAATTAACCTCAGAGAGGAAGCTACAAGCCAAAAATGTGTATATTCTTGGTATACCTTATATCGTGGACACAAGATGTCGCCACTTCCATTGGCATTTCGCACTTGGACGGGCCCAGGCCACAAACAAATAAGCACAAACTCGACAACCCAAATTTACACATCTTCGGATCTACCGGATCTGCCCTGATGATGGACACTGCAACGCTGTCCGAAACGTCGGCTAAAGAAGGAGTTAGCGCAACACGGCATAACACCCCAAAAACAAACAGCAAAAATATTTTTTGGTATTCATAATGTACACCAATTCGTTATAAAGATTAATCAAAATAGTGATTTGGCATTAAGCTTCGCCTTAAATCAGAGTTCATTGAACCAGAGTTACAACCGATCACACTGAGAAAAATGTTAATGTAAGGGCCCGTTCCCACTTCCGTTTTCAAATCGGGGGCGGGTCCCGTTTTAAAATCGGATGCCCTAGTGGCTGTAGTGGATGTATGGAGCTGTTCACACTTGTCCGACACGATTTGAAAACGGATCCGACATTTTTTGTCGGATGGCTCGCCTACGCAGCGCGTCCGTTTTCAAATCGTGTCGGCACACGCTCGCTCATAGTGTTGTATGGAGCTGTTCACACTTGTCGTCCAGTCGTTCCGGCAGAGTCCCCGCCAAACCCCGACCCCTCCCCGCCCGCTCCCTGTCGCAAGGAAGCAGGCACGCTGCGTGCTTGTATTTGGTTATTTTGTTAAGTAAATAAATCAAAACTACAATAATGGATAAGGAAATAAATCCCGAAAATTTAATACCACTGGTCGAAGAAAGAGTATGGTAATATTTTATCTTTAACCAAATAAAAACAAAACACTTGGTGTACACAACTTTTGTACATCAAAATTTTTATTTTTTTAAGTTTACTTTTTTTAAATTTTAAAGCTTTAATGAGATGCACGGAAGAGCTTATTATTTTAATAAACACATAATAAAAAATATTTGAGTTGTTATTGTTTTCTTACTTTAAAATATCGATAGCCTTTCTTCAGGACAAATGCACTTTCTCAATTTTGTATTTTGATATGTTAAGTTCTCTGAAACTCATTCCAGTAGATGGTTAAAGGAAGTGATAGACATTCTCTATTAAGCGCCCTTGAGGTGATTTTTCATGGTGAAAACGGCGCTATATAAATAATCCAATCATTATTATTCTAAAATAATTAAAGAACTTTAGTTCATCACTTCTCAACTCACCAATTAACACTTGGAAAATTCCTACAGAAAATCATTCGGCTATGATTGGGTGTACCCAAAATTTTCTTTTAACTTTTTTCCTTCTTTTTAATAAGTACAACATGACAACAAGAGCTTCATCGTCGTCCATTGCGCACCATTACTGAATAATGAGCAAATAACATGTTTTTGTTGAATCGACAATTATTTTTTTTCGTAGAGTATGGTCCGTTTTTAAAACGGTAGTGTGAACAGGGCCATTGGCCGTCCGTTTTGAAAACGGGACCCGCCTCCGATTTGAAAACGGAAGTGGGAACGGGCCCTTACGAGTAATGCTGATTTATTAGAAAAAATGATAAGCCTGTTAAAAACGGAACTGCAGGCCACTTCCTGATAAAGTGTTAATTAATTCATAATAATATAGGAATACATGTTCTTGCACCTGTGTTTTTATTAATAATATATCATGATAAAATGCAAAAAAATGTTGCGATTTTTAATGAACACGTGTTCGCACATCGTGACAAACTATTGGAATTTTACTTATCCTTTAGTTTATCAGGATACAACCAATCAATTAATTCGTTAATGGCCTACAATGGGAAGGAATACGAGTAATTTGAAATGATTCACATCCAAAATTAATATGTTTGATTCAGAGACGACTTTTGGTGATCACAAAATCTACACAGGTGACGCCACCGACTACAAGGTTATGTATGTCAATCTGTAACACCGTTTTACTCCAATTTGGAGCTCGCAAAGCAGTTAAACAGTTTATTTAAACAAGTTCATGAACCATAATGATTGCCGGGTTTCGTGCTTGCCCGCGCATAGCAGTCCCCAGTACCGACATTGTGCCTATTATAAACAGGCACTGAACCCTAGAAGAATATTGTGGGCGTGTCAGCATGCCTCCCTGGTCGAATAATAATAATATTTGGATGATTTGAATAGAGCCGTTTTTGTGCAAAATCACCTAAAGGGCGCTGTACAAATATCTAATACATTTCTACAATGATCTATGTTATTACTTATATATGGAGATAATGTACAGTACAATACATACCTGGTAGGTCACTTGAGAAACACTTAATTAACATTAAATAATTGTTTTTTAGCGAAATTTAGATACAGGATTTAGGACATGATTGTATATAACTGTACTTTCTATCAGGAATGGTATATTTAATTCCAGGGTATGACAGCTTAAGGCGATGCTTAATGCCAAATCACCATTTTGATTAATCTTTATAACGAATTGGTGTACATTATGAAAACCAAAAAAATATGCTTTAGATAAATTGAAAGTTTTCCTATCGCTTCGCTTGAGTAGAATACAAATACAAAATTACATTACTCAATAAAAAATACAAATGCAAACTACAATTTTTTTTTTCAATGGAAATGTATGAACGCATAAAGGAAACAACTTAAAAAAATGCAGTATTATAGCTAAGATTATCTGTGACAGTTTCACTTGATTAACTTTTTTGTTTTTTTTATAAAATCACTTACAAAATAAATAAAATCCAGTTTTTTGCTTGAAATCGAACGTTTCTAGACTCCGTTTGTCAAGCGATTTTAATGCCTATTACCTACGATATAAGGTATACCAAGAATATACACATTTTTGGCTTGTAGCTTCCTATTAAAAAGGTAAGTTTTTAGTTTAGACCTGAATTCTGTTGGACATGTTATGGATCTTAGTTCCGGAGGGAGTTTATTCCAAGCCTTCGGCCCAGATACTCCGAAAGCGCGATCACCAAACTTAGTATTTGGTTTGCGCTTAGGTTCCATCAATCTGCCTACAGCTGAAGGGTAAGGCTCTCGACTAGCAAGCCGGAGGTCGGTTCAAATCCCTAGGAAATTTTAATTGATAAATTTGTATTGCTTCACAATTTATTCAACTTAAATGAAATGGAGTGATTTAAATGTAAATTTGAATATTTGCGGCGCACTAAGAAAACTTTCTGATAAAATAAAATATTGCTAATTTATTGAAAATCTTGTCTAATTATTCTTATTCCTGTTAAAACGGGACTGCAATTCACTAACGACTGAATTGTCAGATTTCCTAACAAAATATCAGTAAAACGCGAATGTGTTATGAGGACGGCGGAACACGTGTTCATAAAAATATTAATATTGTCGTGTTTCGTCATTCTATTTATCAGGAAAAATACACCTGAATGAATACGTGTTTCGGTATATTCTGAATGGACTTTATAAGGAAATAGATTGCAATCACGTTTTTAACAGGATACTCATTTTGTGTAAGTGATGTAATACCACCATTCAGAATTGAAACCGCTACTTGAAATGGCTTTAGCTGTGTTTGGCGACCAGATCTGAATAGCCAGGTACTTCCCGACCTTCCTCTTTACCATCTCCTTCTCTACCCCACTACCTTAAGCCTCACAACATACCCCAATAGAGGATGCCATAGTTTAGCTTGTTTCGAATGGTCTGAAGCAATTGGGACTCTTGTGCGGTTTAATTGACATGTCTGGGGCCTGGGAGTCTTCTTTTTTGCGACATCCGTTATCTTTAAATCGTTGTTGATCACACTCCATGGATTAACTATTCAGCGACAGAGATAGATTTAACAGCGTTTAGTTGCGAATGTAATCATAAAAATACTAACTTCATCTGTGGGTCTGTCTGTCTGTCTGTCAACTGTCAACTGTCTGCGTGTAACTCTGGTTCAATGAACTCGGATATCTTTTAAATTTAAGTGTCATTTTCAAAATTGGAACTGATTGTGTAAAGAATTGTGGAAAGAAAGACCGGTCAGGGGCTGAGTTGGCATCGCGTTTGGGTCGCACCCAGGCGTAGTGTGTTCAATTCATCGGCTGGCTAAGTCCTCCATCACGACACAAGCAATATTTTCCGCTTACTGTCGCGGTGGTAGGAGATTTTAAAATAATGTCAGGTTATTAGTAACCCGGGAATGTTTGTCATTATTTAAAAAAAAAATCAGAGATTCGATAAAGTAGGTAGGTACCTACCTGCCCATAATAAAATATTTTGATAGATTGTCATTTTCAAACTTGGAATTATAACATTATGGCGGTAGTAAACATCTCAAGGGCGCTGTGTTAGGTGTTATCCTGCGTATACATTTGAGAACCGAAAAGCGAGCCGAGCCACGAATTTCTTCGTAATCCTTTCCCATAATTCGTGGCTCAGCTCACGCTTCGGTTCGTACGTGAATACGAAGCATTAGATATTTTCAGCTCCTTGTCGTCTTGGTTCCTTGACTGCTTCAATTGCACATGCACAGGACCGATCCTGGGCAACTATACAATATTTTTTTATTATTTAATATTTGTATTTTTCACAATAAAAATACAATGCTTACATTTCATAAAATATTATAATGTAAAACAAAAATAGCATTTCCTCACCATGAAGAGACAAGACTCTTATGTTTGATGAGGATATTCTAGCTCGATTATAAAAAAAAACATTAAAAGTAATTAATAAAATATTGTAAATAATAACAAAAATATTAGTAAGAAAAACGCAAGATTGATGAATAACAGTTTGTAAAAACAATTTTAGCTGAAATTCATGAATATTTTCGATAATTTTTAGATTAATAGGAAGGTTGTTAAAGTAAGTTATTCCTAGATAGAGATAAGTATTTTTAAATTTAAAGGAAGGTTGTTAAAGTAAGTTATACCTAGATAGAGAAAGGTATTTTTAGATTTAAAAGTATGTTTTTAAAGTATGTTATACCTAGACAAAGATAGGTATTTTTAGATTTAAAGGAAGGTTGTTAAAGTAAGTTATACCTAGATAAAGATAGGTATTTTTAAATTTAAAGGAAGGTTGTTAAAGTAAGTTATAGGTACCTAGATAGTTATAGGTATTTTTAGATTTAAGGGAAGGTTATTAAAGTAAGTTATGCATAAATGGAGAAAGGAATTTTTAGATTTAAAGGAAGGTTGTTAAAGTAAGTTATACCTAGATAGATATAGGTATTTTGAATGTGTTTGGTATTAAATTTTGGGATTTTAATATTATTCTGATATCTTGCTGATATATTGAATTGTATTCTCTTTTGTCTCCGTGTAAAAACCAAGGCATGAAGCCAGTTTTCAAATTCAATGTGACTTCTCAAGGTTATTAATAATTATTATTTTTACTCGATTTATCTATTGTCGGTCTTGCTCTGGCCATCGATAAAAAAGTCAACAGTAAAGTTCAAACGATCGGTGTTGGATATTCTGCATAAAACATAAGCAAAATATGGTCACATATAATGTAGATCCCCCAGAATACAAAGAATGCACACTGATAAAAATGAGTATTACGAATCTCTTCAAATTATTGGTAATCCGGGTAAAAACGGGATTGCTGGCCGTTACCTGAATTTTTTTTAGTAAATTCCTAAAATATCGGAACACGTGTTCATGCACCTGCATTTGCCTTGATAATATATAATACATTCGTATTTTACTGAAAGTTTAAAAGGAAACCTACCAATTCCCTCGTTCCTGCTATCCCATTTTTATCCAGATTAATAATAATTTTAAGAGATTTTTAATAAATTAGCAAATACTCATTTTTCTCTATTAGTACAAAGGTTTGCTTTGATAATATATAATGACGAAATAAGAAAAGATTATTATGTTCATGAACACGTGTTCCGACATCGTGATAATATATTCGTCATTTAATTGATTCGGTAAAGGGGCTGCAATACCGTTTTTAACCGGATTAGATATATTTTGAAGAGATTCTTATTAGGAATACTCATTATTCTCAGTGTACAATACAAGTTATCTAGAGAGTTCTGTTGTACAAAGGAGTTCAATGATTTTAAATAATTATATGAGTATAAAATAATAATATCTGATGGTATTATTATCTTAACGACTGTACAGTTCAGGATTGTTGTAAACAGAAGTGGCGCCATCTGTTACTTTCAAAAAGAACCGTTTTCAAACCGCGGCAGCGGATTTTATAGAAAGTTCTGTTGTACAAAGGAGTTCAATAATTGTGAATAAATAATAACAGTAAAAAATAATGTTACCTAATATGTATCATAATATTTGTCCCGTAAAAAAGAATCCAAGTAGAAAATACCTCCGTGGGCAATGTCATTGACATAGTCTGTTATAGTTGTAGTTCCACACATCGGTTAATTGAATACAAAGCTAAATGACATAAAGACAGACGGCAAGACACAAGACACGAGACACAAGACACAATACAGACACAACACGAATTATAAAACAGACGTTCGCCGCCAAAAATATAAACAGACTTTTGTCATTTCTCCCTTCTTTTGTTTGGAACGGGTTTCAATGCAGCCGGGCTGGAGGCGAACTAGTTCTGGGTTAAGCAATGTAGCTTGAAGTAACGAGGTTCTTCAAATGATTATAAAAGTAAAATTAATTGTAAAAGTAAATTAATTCATGGCGTGAGTAAATAAAAAAATTAAAAAAATAACAATCTCTAAATCACGGTAGCAGCTATCTGACATACTGAAAATATATTTATATGTGTATATTTATTGAAAATACTTTGATTAAGATTCAAGTCGAATCGAATCGGTTGATTTATATATATTACTCAAATAAAATGGTATTCAGACTAAATTATTTAACTCTTATTACAAAAATATTAATGGTCGGTCGATAAAAAATAAATACCGAACCATAATGCCATTTCCTCACAGTATTTATGTGTGCTAATCTAATTATTCTGTGCTAGAGTCATTACTATCCTTGGCCATGAATCCGGAGTATTCGAGTTCAAATATTTATTTTAACATACAAGATAATTATTTAAATTAACATAATATGTTTAGTATTGAAACAGTTTTGGATAATATCTACCATTTTCCCATCATATACCTACTATCCCTTTCCATCCTTAAAAACAGCCTTACACACACTTGAAAAGGAGAAGATGATTTGTTGCATTGTAATTTTGTCGCAAGTACAACATTCGAATTCGTGTCGTGTAGCAAGAAGGTGCAATCGTAGTGTCCTCGTCGTATTATTCACATGCTTTGTGCTCGGTTTGCAAATATCAAAATCATATTAAAGATTACCTCGTTTCGGAGGAAATTTCACCCCGTGAACAGTGCAAGTTCGTCGACAGCCCTATTGCCGGGATTCTGGGGAATTCAAGGTAGGCTGTTCCTTCATTCCACTTTTTCCCGTGATTTATTCAAAACCAATTGAATGAGCTCTTAAATGTCGCATTTTTTGTGGATTTGATTTACATTTACGTGTAATAGAACACGTTACATAATAAGTACACATTTCAAATTATATAATAATATATAATATAATATAAAACGAATACAGTAAAAACTGATAATACATGAAAATAATGAGATTTCTTCGTGATTCTTAGCTAAATTATTTAAGATAGTAAAGTTTTTTATTTTTTAAATTTATTATAGTCCGGTTCTAACCTCATCTCTGTCGTTAGTTGATTAAACCACACCACTCCTGTGTAAGTGTAGTAGTATTGTGCAAAACTGGTGTGTATTGATGGAGTACATAAGCGACCCATTGCATTTTGCCTATTGCTCTCAACACGAACCATGGCATGGTGTGACTTCTTATACAGATCTTTGTGGATTTGAATCAGCGTATTTTTTATGTGTTGCTTTGGATCACAGGGACCACAGATCAAATGACTACAAGAACAGGTGTTTTTAGTTATCCTTGGTTTCGGTAATATCATACTTATATTTATTAGTGTCACGAAACTCTATCTCGTACATACACGTATGCAGTGGCGGCTCGTGACTTTTGGGTGTACTAGAGTGCTAATATTATAAAAAATGGCATTTCTGATGTTGTTATAGCTGAAAATGATTTTTATTTTTTTTTCGAAAATCGATTTTTTGTATGAAGATTTTCAGGAAATTTCAGTATAGCCGTGCGCCGCACGGAATTCCTGAAAATCTTCATACAAAAAATAAATTTTCGAAAAAAAAATAAAAAATCGTTTTCAGCTACAACAACATCAATTAAGCCATTTTTTGTAATATTAGCACTCTAGTAACCCAAAAGTCACGAGCCGCCACTGCACGTATGAGTATTCTAATCTTTATTTGCGTTCAACTCAAAACTATGTTTTTGTAGATAGTCCCCTGTGATCCTAAACCTCAGAATATTACGTTTGGATTAGAATTTGTTCTGTAGGTATAATCAAAATTAAAAAGAAGAAAATTATATTTTCAAATCCAGATCAACAAAGGAATATATTTCACAGAACTATTATTTTTATTTTATTTGGTCATATTTCATTATTTGACTATAAAATATATTATATTAACCACAAAAGCTTCTGACATTTTGCAATGTACTGCTCTTAGAATACAACAAATTCCACGGAAACTATTTTCGCACAACGTTTGTGATTCCAGTTAAATTCACTGTTTTTGAACGAATTTAAAAATAAAACACTGTTCTTGAAGGCAGATCAAAGATTCTTTAAGTTTTTAGTACTAGTGATTTTCATCTTGTAAACTGTAATTACTACTTTGCACGAAACTAAAAACATATTTAATTAGACAAAAGTATTATAAAAGTTCTCACTACTTATTTTTTTCGTTAATATAAAAATATTGATTTAAAAATTTGCAATACTTGACAAATATTTTTTAAATGCTAAATTGTATTTCATAGAATTATTTAATTTTTTTAATGCAAACTGAAAGTGTTGTCTTCTCTCTTTCCAACACTGTTTAAATAATATTTCTGATCATAAATACAAAATGAGATAACGTAACTTTTATCAGGCTAGTATATATATTTACCAAAAATACTGTCTGTAAAAAATATGTACCAAAATTGCCCAAGGGATTAAAGAATTTAAAAAAAATTATAGTGCAATATTTTATTCCTTTTTCCAAAGTGGTCAGTTTTACCAGACACGACCTCACCGTTCTTTTCACAATCCCAATCTTATCCGAGCACGGCCCAAGGAATCACATCCCTACTCCCCCAACAACCGGCGGGCGTACCAACTCTATTGCCTATTCCTCAGCTTGCTTCAATGTTCAGTCTGGTTCAGTCAGATTCCGTCCGTCGGAACGTTCGCATGTCTTTAGTACCCACGTCACTCCGCTTCAAACTTCTCAAAAGCTCCCATTGTGTGAATTTTGTCGCGAACACCTCTAAATTGGTCTAAAACACACAAAAGTGACAATAATAAACCCGAAACATTGTGGATAATTCAATTATTAAGTGTTTATAAGCGAGTTTCAGTGTTGTATGTTGGTTATAATACATAATAATAACGAGTATTGGCATTATAGCATGACAGGTTTTGTAGGTAAAACGTGTTCTTTGTGAGTGGACGTTATGTATACGATATAGTAATATATAATGCAACACGAGGAATGCCCAACGATAACTTATCGGTGAGTTGCAAGCTTTTGTTCTATCTTTTAATATTATTATTATTATTAATTGTGCAATCTTATTTCGTATTATTATTATAACTAGTGTTGTGAAAAATGTAACCGGGATGTAAAAGTTGCCAAGATGAAAATTGACAGATTTTATTTAAAATGAACATTATATAGGTACTAAAACTAATCGTTCTGATTATAGGTAGGTAGTTTATTTGTTTTCTGAGTTTGAAATCTTTTTGTAAGTTGATAATTTTCTTCATTTATCGGTTAGATACAATTTTGAAAATGTTACAATCGTTCGTGGGTATCGCGTACAAGGAAATTATATGATTGTAATAGCGAGGATAGCAGTCTATAATGTTGTGTTGATACCAATCCTGGAGTTCAACGGCTCGGCTGTGGAATTATTTGCCTACTTCTTCCTCCCTATTTCAACATGAGTCTCTTCAAGACTCCTTCCTCTCCTCAAGAAGTACCCATCACAGCATCCCCAGGGATGACGTATGGAGTTAATGCATTTTTTTGGCAGTAAGGCATGGAACTGGCAGAGATCAGACTGAATATATGTATTATAAGTGTGGGAGTCTGGAAATGCAAGGCTGTTATAATAGGTACTCTCAGTATCGCCCTGCTGTAAGACCACCATTCAGAATTGAAACATTGCTTGAAATGGCTTTGGCCGTGTTTGGTGACCAGTTATGAATAGCCGGGTACTTCATCATCCCTATCTCCTTCCCCTCCCCAATATCTTCAGCCTCAAAAATACCCCAAATTGGAGATGGCATATACTAACTGGCTCCAGATGGATGGGGGCAGTTGGGACTCTTGTGTGGTTTCACATCAAAAAAATGAACAAGATTAAGATAGCGACACTTAGATATTTGGACTTGTATAATAAATGAACGGGGAAAATAATAAAAAACGTAATAGTTAGAATAACAGAACAGTATGTTAATGTTGGGTAGGAGACAAGTTCAGAATTAGTTTGTATGGGGTACTCAAATACTGAAATCAGGTGTCCCACCTCAAATGAGGCACTAATGTGTCCCACCTCAAATGGGGTACTTGGGTGTCCCACCTCATATGGGGTATCAGTGTCCCACCTCATATGAGGTGAGGTGTGAAAGATTCAAGTAGGTACATATATTTCCCCCATAATATTTGTATATTCTATTCAGGGGTGGCTAATCTGTATGAGTATTACAATAATACACAAAAACCTCACCATCTCAGCAGAACATTTAAAGTAATACTAAATATTTGTATTACCGTTAGAATGTCGGGGGTAAGGTATCATTCGCCCGTCGTACACTTTTTCAAATTGGTGTATTTGTAAATTCCTTTCTTATCAGATAATGTGTTAATATATATTTATAAAAATATACACGTATATACTATTACGATTAAGCTCAATTAAAATAAATAACAGTAAATAATGAATAATGACATATCCAGCTATACAGGATGTATC
The DNA here is from genome assembly GCF_061612785.1 of Hesperophylax consimilis. Lineage (NCBI taxonomy): Eukaryota > Metazoa > Arthropoda > Insecta > Trichoptera > Limnephilidae > Hesperophylax > Hesperophylax consimilis. Next base: position 4,160,698 of record NC_142863.1, on the reverse strand, counting down.
GGCAAGTACCCGACAAACTTTAACCAGCTATTCCTCAGCACATTTGGAGTAAAAAATGTTATGGGCGCTTTGCTGTCCGGTAACATTTTTTCCATTAAAAACAAAAATAAATAAAAAATCCACACTCCGTCACTGTCATTTGCCTTGTTTCTCGCGTTCAACAGCTGTTATTAGCAAGTGCGTCAAAAAGTGTCCTCGCTCTTTCGTACACACTAAATAATAATAGTTAAAAATGAGACGAATGGTGCTGTGCCATTTCGTTGTGATTGTAAAAGCGCGCCAACGTAGGTACGTACGTACATTATTCAACGAAACTCGAACAAAATATTGCCAGACGGGTTTTCAAACTTTGACAAAGGATCAAACAGTGGTGACATGTGGTGAAAATATGAATAGTAAATTTTTTATTAAAAAAAAATGTTACCGGACAGCAAAGTGCCCATAACATTTTTTACTCCAAATGTGCTAAGGAATAGCTGGTTAAAGTTTGTCGGGTACGTGCCGATACACCCTGTATATATCTATCCCGGGGTAGCTACTTATTTTCAAAGAAATGTATTTTTCTCTCTAATCTCGAAGAAACACGAAAATATTTTTGAGATTAATTATGTTTAGCTAAATAAGCGTCTTCACAATACAAATAAGTCATACAAGGCTTTTCTGTAAATAAATACTGTATTACTGTGACTTTGAACGTGAATAATTATGTTACATTTGTATTTGACATGGAAATTCGCAACACTCTTTCACAGATAAAATAAACACATTTGCAAGTGACTAAACGACAAGCTAGAATAATTTTAAGATACATTATTTTCCTGCCAAGCAAATGAAATTTATTTTAGCATGCTAGGATCATTTTGCAAAGTTCAAAATAACATAAAATCTAGGCAAGTGTGGTGAGCTACTACCAAATTCACGGTAGATTTCTTGTCACACTAAGGGTAAATACAAAACTTCCGTAGTAAAACAAAGATAAAAATTGAATATATAAATTTTATTTGTAGTGTATCTTATATGAGGTACTCAAACTTACCTGAAAACAGCGCTATTCCACACACATATTTACAAAACACATACAGCATCTAATTCCCCTATTAACGGTGCTATTCATACATTCAATAATATTGGTATAATCTCTAAAATTGATATTTTTTTTCGGATTCACTGCCCAAATTCAAAAGAAGCATCATGTCAATGATCTAAACAGTTCAATTCGTGTACATATACACACTTTCTCACACACACATCACCCGGTAATTACCAAATATACATACAGCATATAAGACATTAAAAGGAAACATATCATAGGAACCCACCTTGAAATATTTAATATCTTTTCTTCAATAGTTGTAAAATTACTTTGTGGCGTCATTTTGATTATACAGGGTTTTCCAATGAGAGGTGTAATTTTGATATTCAATCGTAAAAGATCAATGATTTCGTTGCTTGTGTGGCACGTAACGCCGTCTTGTTGAAAGCAAACGTTGTCCAGATCAATACCATCCAATTCCGGCCATAAAAAATCATTAATCATCTCTCGATAGCGCAATCCATTCACCGTAACTGTTGCTCCAGCCTCATTATCTAAAAAGTAAGGTCCAATGACTACGCCGGACCATAAACCGCACCAAACAGGATAGAGAGGCTTTTCAACAATAACTCTTGGGTTTTCCGAGCCCCAGATGCGACAATTTTGCTTGTTGACGAAGCCACCGAGGTGGAAATGGGCCTCATCACTCAAGATGATTTGCATTTGATTCACTCAAGTGAATTTTAATAATTTCAATGCGTTGTTGAAGCGTGTATCGTTCCATTTTTATTAATGGCGTAGTTTTTAAATGTCAAAAAATGACAGCTTCAAAAGTAACATCTACCGAAATAGCGGACTATTCAAAAATAACACCTCTTATTGGAAAACCCTGTATATAAATGAAACACTTTTTTACACTATTTTTTAATCAATAATAATAAACATGTTTCAAAGCCAACGAAGAAGCTAGTGGCTTTGAAACATATAGATTATAATTGATTTTAAATTGGTGTAAACAAAGTTTTTCGTTCATATATAACTTTTGGAAATTTAAGATTTTGAACAAACATTAACATTTTTATTTATATAGATAGTTACATCACTGTAACCAATGCACTGTTTGTTTCTATAATATAAAATAAATACAACATGAACGAAGGAAGGAGCACGTGACATGACAGAGTTGTGTGGCGGTCAGTCCTCTCTGCCTACCCCTGCGTGGACATGATGTGACGACATGATGGTTAGTTAGTTATATATACTTGAATGTTGTTTCTGCTTCGCTAGAGAAAGTATATTTGCCTTGTTACGAATATTATTGCATTATTATGTACGTATTAAACACACATAAAACCTTTTACTTTATTGATGTATATCCAGTCCACCCATTGCACTTCTGTCGTAAGTGTGTAACTTTAAAAGTTGCAAACGATTTTGAAACATTGTTACGTAATATAATAGGATTGCATTATACATTGCATTGCATATAGTGCAGTTTTTGTTTCAAACAATCCATATTTAGGGTTGGGGTATTATAGTTGTATAAAAGTCCATGTATTAGTTTCATCTCTCTCGCACATCCCAGCTCGCAACTAGACAGCACGAATCCTTTATCTCTGCACTCGGCTAAACAATAAACTAAATTGATCTAAATTCAGATGTAACCATTCGGGTATTAGACCCAAACGTCCTACAGTTGTCTCTATCAAATGGTAGTACTACTACTACTGCTGACACCTATGGAGACACCTTAAAAATACATAAACTTAATATCCTAACTTCAAACGACACACTCTAACGACATCTGTTGAGCGGAATTGAAACTACATAATATATATTTATAAACACCACAAGGAATTTCACAGAAATTCAAATACCTGTAAAATTGTCATCAAATGGCCAATCGTTGCCATTTCGTGTTTTGACATTTGATAGGTCAAGCACAACGATCATGTTACGCACCAACTTGATGAAATTGAGTTGACATCGCGCTTGGGTCCCACCCAGGCGAAGTGTGTTCAATTCCTCGGTTGGCTAAGTCCTCCATCACAACACAAACAACATTTTCCGCTTTCTGTGGTGGTAGTAGGAGATTTTCAAATATTGTCAGGTTATTCGTAACCCGAGAATGTTTGTCTTTTTAAAAAAAAAATAAAAAGCTGATACGGATCTATAATCCAATACAAAATGGCGCTAATTTGCTATTTGATGTCAACTTTTTATTTGAATTTCTGTGCAATATCGCTACCCACTCCTTTCAACAGCTGGAATGGATTTGTATGTACGTATATTTATAGTTTAATGCTGTATTGGTATGTTCCTACAGTTGGCTCTAAAAGGCTTTATGTCTCTGCTTTACTTGCAGATTTCTGTGTTGGGAACACTTTGATAAATCAACAGGTTCTTTTACCACAATTGTGTTTATTCACGTAAAAAATAATAAGTCTGGATGTAGCTACACTGTTCATTACCCGAGGGTTGGTAATTCTCTGTTGTTTCTAGAGGCTTGTTGTCTGACAATAATATCCCACAGGCAATTGCTACACTCTAGCGACATCTGTCGGACTCTGAAGTAAGCTTTATGACTAGTGCCATCTATCGCTTGAATACCCAACTTATTACCAAACATCACAAAAGGATTTAATTATCTATGAAGCCATTTTAATAGTTTGTGTTTTTACGTGTTCCAGAGTCGCATATACTCTCATTATCACCTTGGAGAAAGACCACCATTCAGAAAAGTTGCTTTAAATGTCTTTAGCTGTTTGGTAACCAGATTTGAAAAACACTGTTCTCCCAAACCCTCTCCTTGCAAATCTTCCTGTCCCCCAGCCTAACAAAGCCCCTGATTAAACATGCTCACCGGCTCCGACCAATTGGAACTCTGGTGTAGTATAGCATTAAAAAATACCACTCTAGCAATCTGCAAATCTCTGGACCGCACGGGGTCTCTAAGATGCAAAGTTTTTTTGTCGCACTTGCCCTGTAAATAAAATAAAAATAAAAAAAACGAAGGATTTTCCATGCATGAATTCAGCAGTCGCTGCACGAATTCAGCAGCATTTAAAAAATAAACAGTAAACAGCTGATAGTATCTCTTAGTGATTGATTTTTTCAATTTTGACCTAAAATATACCAATCTTGTGATGTAGGTTTCCCGCTTGCACCACTAGTTTCCTTACACCACGTACAGGGTTTTCCAATAAGAGGTGTTATTTTGATATTCAATCGTAAAAGATCAATGGTTTCGTTGCTTGGTGGCACGTAGCGCCGTCTTGTTGAAAGTAAACGTTGTCCATATCAATACCATCCAATTCCGGCCACAAAAAATCATTAATCATCTCTCGATAGCGCAATCCATTCACCGTAACTGTTGTTCCAGCCTCATTTTCAAAAAAGTAAGGTCCAATGACTCCGCCGGACCATAAACCGCACCAAACAGTCACACGTTGAGGATAGAGAGGATTTTCAACAATAAATCTTGGGTTTTCCGAGCCCCAGATGCGACAATTTTGCTTGTTGGCGAAGCCACCGAGGCGGAAATGGGCCTCATCACTCAAGATGATTTGCATTTGATTCACTCAAGTGAATTTTAATAATTTCAATGCGTTTTTGAAGCGTGTACCGTTCCATTTTTATTAATGGCGTAGTTTTTACTTGTCAAATGTGAAAAAATGACAGCTTCAAAAGTAACATCTACCGAAATAGCGGGCTATTCAAAATAACACTTCTTATTGGAAAACTCTATACATATATCACAATAAAAAAAATCTTTTAAAATAAAAAAAAGTCATAAATTCTGAAAAGTTTTTGTCTCGATTAATTTATTATTATCGATCGAATGATTTTACTTGTATTTTTGATTTATTTAAAAAAAAAAAAATTTTAATTTTCATAATTTTTGTTTCGTGCTTTCGGGTCGCGGCCCTTCATTTGAGAAACACTGAACTAGATGGTTCCTTACTTGTACAAAAAATCTCACGGAAGTAAATCGCTCCCATGCACACTAGTTATACCATAATATTTACCAATTAAAACTAAAAAAAACTACATTAAGTAATGCATTTTTTACTCACAGAACGAATCTGATCGTCATCGATTAATATAACAATGTATTACCTACGCAATTAATGTTTTCGCAAACAATCATTTGTTATGAGGTACTTACTCAAAACAATACGTTGTGTTATTAGAGAATTGTATTTAGGTATGAACTGTTTAAACCTGGACTGCACTACTCGTGTTTTACTGTAGGAGGAAAACATACAAACGGCCTAGCTGTTGAACTCAAGAATGAGTCGTAAAAGCGACCGAGCGCGCGTTTGGCGTGTTTCCCGACTATATGCCGAAGGGATCAATGACGCTTATTCCTCGGAGCATCTTCCACTGTAATACCGGTAGAACAAGGGCAGCATACATGCTTGACGCCTGTGCATTAATTATATTAACGGCTTGATGTCATTTATTAATTAAAAAAATGTTTTGTTACAGAATAGGTTTTTTATCAGATTTTCATCACTTTTCATGACTATAATATCACTTTTCAAGAGTGTGTTGAATTGCCACTGTCCTGAATTGCCGGTTACTACTATACACAATGATATTTCTATTTTCGATACTGAAAATTCGTGGTGGAGTTGCATTATAAGGATAATATATATTAAAACAATTTTAAACTTTTTTCCACTTAATTTTATTTTTTGACAGCTTATTATAGCCATTAGAAGTAAGTTGACTGACTACCTCTTGTTGTGAGGTGGTCTTGGATATTAACTGCTCACCACGGGTATCTGATAGTATTATTATCTCAATGACTGTACAGTTGATGATTATTCTAAACGGAAGTGGCGCCATCTGTTATTTTCAAAAAGAACGATCGAAGTATTCGAACCGCAAAAACGGATTTTTATCTGTTAGTCCCCAATATTAGATGAACGGTGGTGATTGCAAAGTTCACCATGTCAACCTGCTATTGCATGGTGTAAATAAATTCAATAAATACACACCGCGAAGGCTTGTTAATTTTAATTTCACACGGTATAAATTATTGTCATCGTCCGTTTAATTAGAAATCTTTTACTCAATACTTGATTAATATTGCAGAACTGACTCGAATAATGTAAAAAAGTATAAAATCCAGTTTATTACTGATTCACCGCTGTCGAAACTGTATCTGGGAATTATTATTGTTTCTTGTTATTTGATGACAAACTTCTGAATAATTTCTCGTTAAAATGCCGCGAAAAAATAAACCGATTGAGCTCAATTAAAATAAATAACAGTAAATAATGACATATCCAGCTATAACACATGTTCTAAATTATGTTATCTGAGTAAAAACTGCGTGTTAATCTCAAGTGACCTCCCAGGTAAATATGGTCCTGTATCTATATTACCTGCATGTACAGAATATAAAAAAATAATAATAACTTATATGTACATCCTAACGCAACATCACGTTCATTGGTCAAATACATTGTTTGAAATTTTCAATAGTTTTGATGTACCAAAGGTACAATAAATATATGCTGAAATATACTAATGAAACTTTTCAAAAATACTGTTTTTTTATTTATGGTTTTTGTGTTAAATTCGTTAAATCCATATATATATATTTTTTTTAAATTTAATTAAAATCAAATTTAATTATTAAGTTCTGCAAGTATTTTTTGTTTTTTGTTATTTTTTCAGCTGTTTCGGCTTTCAAAGCTATTTTCAAAGTGTGGTTATAACCACGTTTAGACGACTTATTTATATGATTCTATTTTAAGGAGGGATCCCAATTTAAAATGATTTATTACCGGTTAAATCTATTTACTGATAAAATATTTGTGACAATAGATTTCATATTCTGTGGGGGTATTTTGAAGTCTGTTTTCCTTACTTGTTCCTTTGGGTTGTCAGGTAGAAGGTTGAAGATTTTAGGAGTAGATGAATTGTCTTTGTGCTTATGTAGTACGTAGATTCTAGTGTCGGTTGTTCCTAGTTGTTTTGATAGTTTGTCTTGTCTACAAGTTAATAATAAGTATTATATTTTTGTACAATGCTCTTGAGGTGATGTTTCACGAAAACGGCGCTGTAAAAATCATCCAAATATTATGGTTACTTCTCGTTGAAATTGATGAAAATTTTTCAAATTTTGCAATTCTTTCTTGAATTTATAATCGATTTCGTTTGCCTGTCTGAGATCTAGAGTCAAAAATGTTTTATGTAAACTAGGGACAACGGTTTTATTTCAGTAATAACAGTATAGATTACATTTCTATAAATTACTTGTTAATAATATGTTAATTTTTAGCAGTAATCTGACTCATTTTGTTCACAAATAGTTGTCGCGAATTCTAAGATTCTATCGTTTAAATATTAAAATTCTTTCGAAATTTATTCTCAGAATTTTACATTTTGTGGTATTACTGCTTCATCATGCGATTTGCCAATACTAAGGACTGCTTGTTACACAGAATTTGAAGAATTCATCAAATTTTTAAGTAGATTTTCAAGTTCTTTGAAGGTTCTTTTCAAGTTCTGTTATTATTTCAGTTTTGTGAAACAACTAGTTATTATATAATAACAAAACTTGAATAGAACCTTCACTAACCAATTAACCATCATGCCGTTTCCCGCAGAGGTAGGCAGGGGTGGCACACACTCCTTGCCTCATTCACATTATTCTTGCCTTTCTGCAAGACTCCCCAACTCGAGTATCTGATTTACTTAATCGTGTGCACGACTTCTGTTACTATTCACATTGGCGGCATATCCTTACACTCCTTTCTTCGCTCATTCGCTCTACAGGGTGTATCGGCACGTACCCGACAAACTTTAACCAGCTATTCCTCAGTACATTTGGAGTAAAAAATGTTATGGGCGCTTTGCTGTCCGGTAACATTTTTTTTCCATTAAAAACAAAAAATAAATAAAATATCCACACTCCGTCACTGTCATTTGCATTGTTTCTCGTGTTCAACAGCTGTTGTTAGCAAGTGTGTCAAAAAGTGTCCTCGCTCTTTCGTACACACTAAATAATAATAGTTAAAAATGAGACGAATGGTGCCGTGCCATTTCGTTGTGATTGTAAAAGCGCGCCAACGTAGGTACGTACGTACATTATTCAACGAAACTCGAACAAGATATTGCCAGACGGGTTTTCAAACTTTGAAAAAGGATAAAACATTGGTGACATGTGGTGAAAATATGAATAGTTTTTTATAAAAAAAAAATGTTACCGGACAGCAAAGTGCCCATAACATTTTTTACTCCAAATGTGCTAAGGAATAGCTGGTTAAAGTTTGTCGGGTACGTGCCGATACACCCTGTATATGCCCAAACCATCTAAGCGTCCCTTTCTTAATCTAACTAATACTTACATTACTTGAAATTTGATGAATTGTTGATGAACCCATGCATTAAATACTGAGTGCTTAACCGTTAATAATGAAATTCAAATTTTTATGTAAATATCTGATTCACTTGGTCATGCCATGTCTTCCTCGGGCGTCCCCGAATTCTGCTACCAATATTGGTAAATTCGTAATAATGTCGGAACACGTGTTCATCCACCTGCGTTGGTCTTAATAATATATCAGGACGAAATTCAAAAATTTTAGGACTAGTAAGAACACGTATTCAGACATCGTAACAAAACATTTGTATTTTACTTAAAGTTTTTTAATACGATCAATTTATTAGTTGATGGCCTACAATCCCGTTTTTAATAAATTAGCAATCAGTTTTCTCCTGTACGATGATGATTGAGGGGATGATGATGGAGTAGCAAATCCAGTGAGATACAAATCTATTGCCTATATTATTACCACTTACGTTAATTCTACACTTGCTGTTTACAAAATATAAACTAGGAAGTAACGCATTGAGAAATGAAACACTTTCATAAAAAATAATTATTAATAAGAGAAAGGAGAAAATTTTATTCAATAGGTGATTTAAAATACATTTATTATGTCCACCTATAATTATTTATATTCCACTGCGTCGTGCGAGCATTTTATACAAATAATATGCAAATGAATTCTGTTAAATATACTTTGAAATTGTGTTTTATTTACTTATCATAATAACAGTTGTTTGTTTACGATACTAGTTAAGGAAAAATACATTTATTTATAGGTACATAGCAAAAAATCGACAGATATCATACAAGGAAATTTTTTTTAAATTTTTTTTAAATGATTTTTTTATTCAGTTGTTTTTACTTTTTCATTTTACATAGTGTCTTACAAAACTGAGTAGTATTCAGTTTGATCGTAAGAAATCTCTCATTTTTACAATTTTTCAACATACAGGGTTTTCCAATAAGAGGTGTTGTTTTGAATAGCCCGCTATTTCGGTAGATGTTACTTTTGAAGCTGTCATTTTTTGACATTTGACAAGTAGAAACTACGCTATTAATAAAAATGGAACGATACACGTTTTAACAACGCATTGAAATTATTAAAATTCACTTGAGTGAATCAAATGCAAATCATCTTGAGTGATGAGGCCCATTTCTACCTCGGTGGCTTCGTCAACAAGCAAAATTGTCGCATATGGGGCTCGGAAAACGAGAATTATTTTTTAATTATTGTTGAAAAGCCTCTCTATCCTCAACGTGTGACTGTTTGGTGCGGTTTATGGTCCAGCGGAGTCATTGGACCTTACTTTTTCGAAAATGAGGCTGGAGCAACAGTTACGGTGAATGGATTGCGCTATCGAGAGATGATTAATGATTTTTTATGGCCGGAATTGGATGGTATTAATCTGGACAACGTTTACTTTCAACACAAGCAACGAAACCATTGATCTTTTACGATTGAATATCAAAATAACACCTCTTATTGGAAATCCCCGTACAATCATCATTATTTCTTTTTAAAAAAATAACTTTAATTTATTCATTGATAATAATTGGATGTAAGTTTTAATTGCATACATATTTTTTTACGTGATGCATTATACTAAAACTAGGTTTGTTTTCTACGTCGTCCATCTTATAGGTACGGTACGTCTTTTTACACATTGCATATTAGGTATTATACATTCATTTATACTTAGGTATACGTTTTATTATCAATTATTGCACTTTTTGACTAATTTTTAAAAATTTAATCAGTATAAAATTGATTTTTGTTGTTTGTTTTTGGGGTGTTATGCCGTGTTGCGCTAACTCCTTCTTTAGCCGACGTTTCGGACAGCGTTGCAGTGTCCATCATCAGGGCAGATCCGGTAGATCCGAAGACACATCTTCGGATCTACCGGATCTGCCCTGATGATGGACACTGCAACGCTGTCCGAAACGTCGGCTAAAGAAGGAGTTAGCGCAACACGGCATAACACCCCAAAAACAAACAACAAAAATGCTTTTGGCCGTGAGAATCTAAAAACAGTATAAAATTGAGTTTAAAAATTTATAAAAAAATGTTTAAAAATGTCTTCCGCGGTCAATCTTAATCAACACGACATAGAGTAGTATTACAAGGTTGCAGTGGCCCAGGGGTCAGGTGCAGACGACCCGACAACAAATTACCACACACGTGGTACAACACATTACCACATATGACCACACGGATGCGAGTTATTCCATTAGATAACACTAGACTAGGAAGTGTCTCGCGTTTTGTTTGCATTCTGTGTTCTTAGGAACTTATGACTTAACTTGCCACCTCGTGTCTAGTGCTGATGGAGAAATTTTAAAATGGCGTTCATCTCCGTTTTGGTTGCCTTCAAATGTGATAGAGTTTGAAAAAAACCTCAAAATTTAAACTCATCCTCTAACCGATGTACCTCAATGGTTGTCACTGGAGGTGAGGCGTATTTATCGTATCCAGTAAAAGTACCGGGTATTTTCATGCGATACTTTGTACTTGTGGCAAATGTCCAAAATACCTGGTTCCAAAATACTCATAAGTATTTTATACCGGGACTAAATATTTTTAATAGGTACTTTTACCAGGTATTTTTGATGGATATTTTAGTAGGTATTTTTGATGGGTATTTTAGTAGGTATTTTTGATGGGTATTTTAGTAGGTATTTTTGATGGGTATTTTTAATAGGCATTTTTGATGGGTATTTTCGATGGGTATTTTTATGGTTATTCCTGATGAGTTTTTGCGACCGGAAAAATGTGGGGAATTTTTCGACAGGGAATTCCGTAGCTACCCCCCATGGATTTCGAAAAATTATTGTGGGGAATCACATATGAATTTTCGATTGTGGGGAAAATTTTTTCAGCGAAGTTCTGTATCAACCTCTCCCCCATGGATTTCAAAAATATTTTGTGGAGGGGTACTCATTTTGAAATGTTTGTCGGGAATTATGTTTTACGGAAATTCTCTAATAACCCCCCCCCCCCCATGGATTTCGAATAATGTGGGCAGAATTTATGTGAGTGCAGTTTAGAATTACTTATTCTGAATCAATCCTTAGGTCGGTATTAAATACTTTTGAGTATTTTGTCACCGGTATATTTACCAGGTATTTCTTTGTATCTGTACTCATTGTACACAGTAACGAAAAGTACTCATAGGAACCACGTTTACACGACAACTAGAGAGTTGTCACATAATTTCAAGCAAACAATCACACCAAAAATGGCTACACCGCTTGCAGAAATCATAATAAAATGATTGGGAGCGAACAATCTATGTAGAGGTATCCGACGAATTGAGCTGTATCTAGCGTGAATAATTATATTATTCATGCAATGATTGGTCGGGTTTGCGCTCTGTCCTAGCATTGGAATCATTTCCTAGGAACTACCAACCGCAAAATTAATGTTTCATTCCAATGGGCCACACACTAGTGTGCATAATCTATTCAAAGCAATGAGCTCTGATGTGTACCTACTTCCGTTCACTACATAATACACACGAAAATTATCTGTAATTGCTTCAGTAGTGCTCAAAATATCTCTTATTCGCTGACGATATCAAACTTTTCAAAGCTATTAAAAGTCGCATCGATTACCATTCTTCTGCAGAATGATCTTAAGGCGATACACTACGTCGTGTAATATTTTAAATAGAGCCGCTATCAATAACAACCTTTACGTAGATGGCGATAAGGTGTTTAAATTCCCGCTTAACACCATCCGCCTGTTTTGATTTATGCAAGAAAAAAACATGGCCAAAAAGAGCCTTTTATTTTATTTTGTGGATTTTCAGGCATAAATATTTATTTTTTTTCCGATCATTTTATAAATAACTTAATTTGTCACATTATACAATAAAATCATAACCGAAAATGGGTTCGCAAGTAGGAGATTTTAAACTTTAAAGCAGTTTTCATAGGCTTACACATTATTTTTTCTGGGCTTATAAAAAGACTTATCTAAAAAATACTCGATTATTTCAAAGGCCAAGATGTATTCTACTCACAGTATTTAATTAAAGCATCTGAAACATTTCTAGGCGACCAAATTTTCAAACCAAAAACACATGATTTTGAATTACTACGTGTTGCATCGCCTTAATTCACTTTTAAAATAGTCGAAACGAACAACTTAACACATTTACAAGATCCAATGATACATTTCTGTTCCCCTACCACATTAATATAAATATATTAACACTCAAAAATGAGATTCGAGATATTGGCTTGATTTGATCCCGCGACCTCCAACTTCCTAGTCCAGAGCCTTGCCCTTCGACCGCAGAGACTGTAAAACAAAATTATAAAAATAAAAAAAATATATTTTTTTAAATCACACTTCGTGGGGTTTTCTGTCAAGTGAGCAAAAGTGTATTGAAAATTGTCTTTATATTACGGAGTGACATTTAATGAGATGTTCGAGTTGGCAGGTGCATCCAAGACGATGCAGTTAAAACCTGCTGCACTTGAGTGGGAGGCCTTATTACCTTAAATGGCCGCAGGAGGGGCCGTCCTTAAGGACAAGTTCATAAGAAAAATAATCGGTATTGTGTATGTATACATCAGAGGTCTCCGTCCATAGCAGGCCTATCCTCTCCTCGCACAGCCTTTAGCACTGTCGTTCTTCTGGCATTATTTTTCATTGCATAAACAAGGTTTTTCATTGCATTACCCCAAGTGGTTTCCTAAGTTTGGAGCCCAGGTTCACGGGGTGAGGTTTGTTAGGGTCTTTGAAACCTTTGACCTCTCCAGACGAACTATCCTGACCCATCGCCTTGCACCATATTGGGAGGGATGTATTCATACGTCATTTCTGGACACACTGACCCTCAGATTCCTTTCCACCACTTGATTCGTATCATACATACTCTTCTGTTATTCTTACTCTTGGCTTGACTCAAGTACCATTCACCTCAGCGTCATAGAGTAAATGACGCTGAGGTGAATGAACTTAAATTTAACGGAAGACAAGCTCAATACAGAGGACTCTCAAATGGGCTTCAAAGCTGGATGCTCTACTGATACGGCCATATATAGCATGAAACAAACAATCGAATACTATAAAGCCAGAAAAACAACTGTGTACGCATGCTTCCTAGACTTAAGCAAAGCCTTTGACAGGGTTTGTCATAATGCGTTGTGGAAAAAACTGACCGAACGACAAGTTCCACCACAAATTGTTAATATATTGAGAACATGGTACAACCAACAGGAAAACTTTGTCAGATGGAATGAAAGCCTATCAGAAGCAGCCAAATTAAAGTGCGGCGTTAGACAAGGAGGCTCAATGTCCCCAGTGCTTTTCAACGTGTATATGGATGAACTTAGTAAAACACTAAATACGACAAGAATCGGATGCCATATTGCCGGGGTATGTATGAACAATATTAGCTATGCAGACGACATGGTCATACTAGCTCCATCGATAAGAGCGATGAGAAAACTTCTGGCAATATGCGAAGCTTACGTTGACAGTCATGGGCTGATGTACAATGCTAAAAAGTCATCCCTGCTGATATTTAAAGCAAATACTGGTCCCACTGTCATTCCACCCATACGTCTCGGCGGGGCCAACCTGACAATTTGCAGCGAAATCAAATATTTGGGGCATGTCATCACCGATGACCTAAATGATAAAAAAGACATAGAACGTCAAAGAAGAGTACTGAGTGTGAGAGCTAACATGCTTGCCAGGAGATTCAACAAATGCAGTCCTCCGGTGAAGAAGCAACTTTTCCAAACATATTGTATGAGCTTCTACACTAGCGAGCTATGGACGACATACACACAAGGCGTCATGAACACACTCCGAGTACAGTACAACCACGCATACAGAGCCCTATTTGGCCTCCCCTGGCGATGCAGCGCTTCACAGATGTTCACCGAAGGAAGGGTGCATGGGTTCGCTGCTTTGATGCGCCACAGAATAGCCGGGACGAGTCAGCGCTACCAGAGATCGAACAACACTCTTGTCCAGGCCGTTGCCCAGTGGCAGGGAGCGCCTCTACACCGGAGATGGAGAATTTCACTCAAGCCACCATAAAGTCCTAATGTGCACATCAATGTATTGATTTTTTATTTATTATTTTTATTTATATCTTTATTCATTTTATTTTTATGTATTAACTTAAATGTAAACTTTTATGGCAGGCAGAGCATTGCACACACCGCTCTGTCCAGCTGAAATAAACATTATTATTATTATATTATTATAGTACAGGGTTTTCCAATAAGAGGTGTTATTTTTATATTCAATCGTAAAAGATCAATGGTTTCGTTGCTTGTGTGGCACGTATCGCCGTCTTGTTGAAAGTAAACGTTGTCCAGATCAATACCATCCAATTCCGGCTATAAAAAATCATTAATCATCTCTCATTCACCGTAACTGTTGCTTCAGCCTCATTTTCAAAAAAGTAAGGTCCAATGACTCCGCCGGACCATAAACCGCACCAATCAGTCACACGTTGAGGATATAGAGGCTTTTCAACAATAACTCTTGGGTTTTCCGAGCCCCAGATGCGACAATTTTGCTTGTTGACGAAGCCACCGAGGTGGAAATGGGCCTCATCACTCAAGATGATTTGCATTTGATTCACTCAAGTGAATTTTAATAATTTCAATGCGTTGTTGAAGCGTGTATCGTTCCATTTTTATTAATGGCGTAGTTTCTACTTGTCAAATGTCAAAAAATGACAGCTTCAAAAGTAACATCTACCGAAATAGCGGGTTATTCAAAATAACACCTCTTATTGGAAAACACTGTATAATATTTACCTTACACTCCTTTCTTTGTGCATAGGTACATTTTACATGCCCAAGCTGTCTCACCGTCCCTTTCATTCTTATAAATTTTGCTTGCATCATCCACATCTAAAGAATGGTTTGGTATTTTAAGTTAACCACTCTCCTATAAGTAGCTATGTAAATATCGACCCTGTTAAATCTTTGTACATGTTATGAATATTGAATAGGATCCTCCCCCCAAGGGCAGATGTTATTGTTTGTGCGATATAAAACCGCACTCAAAGCCTCTGACAAAGGAATTCCAATTATTGTATTTACATATCCAATATGCCATTGCTAAATGAACACAACACAACACAAACATAGTGAACACACAACAGACTTCAGTTTACATCGAGGGATACACTGTTTCAAATTGGCGCCTTTTGATACACGGAGAAAACTAAATGATATGAACTGTTGCTAATTTATTAGAAATCTGGTCAAATTATTCGTTTTCCTGTTAAAAAATGGCTTTTACAATAGAATGATACATCGGAATATAAGCATACAGTGGTACACAAGAGAATATTAGTAATAAATTACAGAACAAGTAATGTCTTCACAAAAATACTATTGTAAGTGATACAGTTGTTAAGAAGAAGCTACATGCCAAAAATGTGTATATTCTTGGTATACCTTATATTGTAGGTATTACAAGCATTAAAATCGCTTGACAAACGGAGTCTAGAAACGTTCGATTTCAAGCACAAAACTGGTTTTTATTTATTTTGTAAATAATTTTATAAGAAAGCAAAAAAGTTAATCAAGTGAAACTGTCACAGATAATCTTAGCTATAATACTGTATTTTTTAAAAGTTGTTTCCTTTACGCGTTCATACATTTCTGTTGAAAATATATTTTTTTTAGTAGTTTACATTTATATTTTTTATTGAGTAATTTATTTTTTTATTTGTATTCTACACAAGCGAAACGATAGGAAAACCTTCAATTCATCCAAAGCATTTTTTTGGTATTTATAATGTACACCAATTCGTTATAAAGATTAATTAAAATAGTGATTTAGCATTAAGCTTCGCCTTAATAGAAGTGCAGTGATACAATACATAATTAAAATAAATATCTACTAGTGTAGTAATAGTTGAATGAATACTAGGTTTGTATAAGACCTGAAATAAATCGAGGTGTGAGGTGTTTACGATAATGAATAGTAATTAATATAAAATAAAATTCTATTAAAGCCTAGAATGTTATAATAACAGAGAAAATTTTATTTGAACATAATATTAATAACACGTATAAAAAAAGTGTCTTGTTAACATGTATAATCTAGCAAAATATTATAATAGAGTAATTAGTAGTGAGTTTATTGTTACTTTCAAAATGAATTCTACTTGCAATAGCTGGGCAGTTATCGCAATTTGGCTTTAATAATTCAGGCCTGTCAGTGATTTAATGATACTTTTGGATAAGAAATAATATTTTTTAATAAAATAATACATATGATAGCTAACACCATAAGATATCTGGAGTAAATAGTTTAGATGTAGTAAAATATGATATAGGACCCACGCAGAAGAATTTTATCATGCCTAACATTGATTATTGTGATTAAGGTGTGTTATTATAGCCTTCTTATAACTATATTCCGTGCAGTTGAATATATCTACTACTTCTGAGAAAACTTTGCCAACTGCATTAAATCTAGGTATAAGGGAGTATCTAAATGACTCAGTCCTGATATTGTTTTTGAAATCAAGGCGATGCACTACGTCGTGCAATATTTTAAATTGAGCCGCTATCAATAACAACCCTTACGTAGATGGCTATAAGGTTTAAATTCCCGCTTAACACCACCCGCTTGTTTTGATTAATGCAAGAAAAAAAATGACCAAAAAGTGCCTTTTATTTTATTTTGTGGATGTTCAGGCATAAATATTTAAATTTTTTTCGATCATTTTATAAATAACTTAATTTTCCACATCATACAATAAAATCATAACCGAAAATGGGTTCGTAAGTAGGAGATTTTGAACTTTATAGCAGTTTTCATAGGCCTTATACATTATTTTTTTCTGGGCTTATAAAAACACTTATCTAAAAAATACTCGATTATTTCAAAGGCCAAGATGTATTCTACTCGCAGTATTTAATTAAAGCATCTGAAACATTTCTAGGCGACCAAATTTTCAAACCAAAAACACATGATTTTGCATTACTACGTATGGCATCGCCTTAAAAAGAATTTTGAACTCTTTCAACTCTGCATATGTATAGAAATTATCTATCACAAATAATATGTACATCTTTAAGAGCTTAAATCTTAAAGTGTTAAAGAGAAGTATGCAAAAATTTGGTAGAAATTTGTCTTGAATAGCAAATTCTCGGATTAGTTAGTACCAGGGAATAAGAAGATTAATGGAGATAGCATAACCAGGTCTGGTACTGGGTCTATTCAAATAACGGTAACTTGCAACTAGTCTGAATATCTTCAACTATCACTGAATTTATAATGAACGCTGGTGGCTCTACAATTTAATATGAATCAAGGTGAAGTCGCGCCATTCGAATAGAAACCATCTCAGGCCGCCAAGTGACCAGCAGACTCTGCTCTAGAAAGCGAAATACGAAGTGAAGATTCATTATAATTAGTTTTAATGGTGAATGTCTTCTTGGTCTACTTTATTATGGTAAATAAATATTTGTACGCGTGCCAGCTGTCAGCAAGCTTCCATCAAAGCGGCTATTCAATGAAAGTTGTCGTATTTAAGGGAATTATGTTTACAAAGGATGGAAAGGCTGGTAGAGATATTGAAGGGTGATAGAGACAAGAATGGTAAATGCAGGAAAATCCGTTAATGGAGTACTCATCGTGGTTGGCGCTAACAATAGCATAGAACTGCAAGAAGAAGGATGAAAGCAGAATGAATGCTGTAGAAACGATATCACTGAGGCGTATGTGTTTTAAAAACATGTATGATAGTATGAGAAATGTGGAGATTCGCAGAGAATACAAGTCTGATGTTAGTGTAATGATTAAGATTCAAAAAGGGACGCTTATATGGTTTGGGCATGTAGAGCGAATGAACGAAGAAAGAAGTGTAAAGAGAATCTTTGACGCGAATGAGAAATGGGAGAAGAAGTCATGGTACCATCAAGTGAACCAGATACTTGAGTCGGAATAACAGAAGAGTACGTATGAGACGATGTATGAATGCGAATGAGGCAAGAAGTATGTGGTGTAAAGGTATAAACATTTAATGTGTGTTGAAGCGATTAACAACAGTATGGGTGAACGATGTTGGCGACACTAGTTGTTACCCCTCGCACAACGTGTCGTTAGCAATAATAGTGAATGACCCATCTCCTTTGTTTCTATGAACTACGAACTCGTCAATGTTTGCCATCATCTCTATTTCAAGTTTACGGAATGACACAGAGTTTTTCGAAATATTAATTTGAACGTCATAAAGTCCAAAATTTCATAAAACCTCAAAATTCTGCTTAAGGGGTGGGAAAATGGAATGGGGGTGGTTTATTATAAAAGCTCACGTAGAGAGTCAATTTCCTCTTGTTTTACACAGGAATTCCGTAGAAATCTAATGCAGCAGTCACTTTCCTCTTGTTTTTAACAGGAATAGCATAAAACATCTCATGCAGACATTTATCTTATTTTGAAGGTCAACTGTGCAAAATTTAATCAATCTCTAAACAAAACTGTAGATTTGTACAAAAATTAAAGCCACGCCGCCCGCCACACGCATTCTTTTGTCTATACACACGCAAATAAATGAGTATTGCTAATTTATTAAAAAAAACTGTTAAAATTATTGGAAAACCGGTTTAAAATGGGATTGCAGGCCGTTTTCTGATAAACTATTAGTACATTCCCAACATATCCGAATACGTGTACATGTACCTGATATTAGGATTTTTATGAATAGACGTTCCGACATCGTGATAATACGTTCGTTAAAGTTTATAAGGAAAACTATGAATTCACGAGTTAAGGGCCTGCAAAACCCGTTTTTAACCGGATATCGAATAATTTGCTGAGATTCTTAATAAATTAGTAATATTCAATATTAGTATTTAATCTCCGTGTAGACAGATAGATTGGTCCCCGTTCGCTGTTTGCCAGCGACTTGCAATAAATAACGTTGGTTTTTCATGAATAATCTGTAACCGGTATCGGGAGTGACTTGTATTTTGAGCTAGAACGAGTAAAAATATATAACGTAAAGGTCAATAACCGGATCTGCACGGTTCGTCTCGTATCTCCCCGCAGCGAGAAGTGGTCAGCCTGTTGGGTTCATGCCAGCCTCCGCCGCACTGTGGGCAATAAACCGATTTTAGGGGAAATTTGATTTATGGCGTTAAAACATGTTTTAATTGATTTATTTAACTCCTTATGCAGTCATTCGTCATAGTTTAAAGAGGGGCAAGGTGAAACAAAAATTAAAGTTAATATTAAAATACAGAAATCAATGTAAAGTATAGAAGTATGAAGTAAGAAATAAATTATTAATAATGTTATATTGTACATGAAAGTACGTGGCTAATGTTGTTCCGTTCTCAGAAATAATGGCAGAACTACAGCTGGTTAAACATTCTCCTAAATATATCTAAGGTAGTTGCAGCTTCATGTAAATAGTTCCATAGCAAGAGATGTCTCTAGTAAATATGTTCGCCCCTCCAGTTCAGAAGCGAAGTGAGCTAGCAGTCTCCTGACTGTCCTGCTCACTCGCTCCCGTTTATAATAGTTTACAGTCTAAAAAAAGTGTTTTGTTCTGGGAAAGGAGTAATTATTTCAAGATCCATTCACAACACTTTGGCATAAGGAAGTTATTAAACCATCCTAAGATTTTGTAGGACTGAACATGTATATAAAAGAATACCAGATACTATGATTTTACACTATGACAGTCTTACTTATAAATAATACGCCGCTACAGCTTTGGTATAGCTGTACGGTGAGTTGGGCCGTATAGCATAATAAATTAATGCAAGATGGCATCACTTTGTTCCAATCCTCAAAAACACGGTCAATTTCGCGTTAAGTAGCTAACTTCGTGTCTCTTCAGATATAGTTTTAAATTCAATTGTGCGTTATGTATTTGCTTTGGTAAATCGATATTTTGATTTAATTTAGTTAAAAATATTCCACTGATAGTGCTGCAAATTTGTTTTACTGCTTTTTACATTTTCATTGCGCAACCGATCGATATTTGTCAAATCAACCAGATTGTTAATAAAGTACGCGATCCTCCTCTTAATACGATTTAAATACGTCCCTAATCCTGGCAGCCGGGCTGTTTAAAAATGTACCGTATTATGACTGGTAAACGCAGTACGCACGCGCGTGATTATGAGTAACGTTTTTTACTAACCTGTTCTTATCCCTCCTATCTATTAGGAGTGATACGGTGAGTGCGTGTTTGCTCCAGTGTAAGCGACCCAGAGGCAGACCGAGAAAAAAGGTGGATTTAAAAATGTAAATGCTTTAATTATTATTTTACATCGTCTTGACCACAGTGCGACGAAGTTGACGCGGTGACAACAACATTTCCAGTGACGTCATTGACCAAAATACAAAGTGTACAGACCGCAGGACGCGGTTGTTAGCTATTATAAGTATTATGGTAAGCTACATTCACTTTGATTTAACTGCATACAACGCGTACACACAAAGATTCAACAAGTACAGCTACTTGTGCTTGGACATTAGTCTTTGCCACACCTACACTTCGGAGCGGCTGTACCACGCGCCGCTCCAGGCCGCGCAGAAAAATCTCACAATGGGCTGCGCTGTAAACCTTACTTTCTGCGCGTCGGCCTGGAGTGGCGCGTGGTACCGCCGCTCCGAAGTGTAAGTGTTGCAGAGCCCTTGGTGGATTTTATTATTATTTATTTATTGTTATTGTGTTTAATTATTTTTTAAATTTAATTAAAATCAAATTAACTGCAAGTATTTTATGTTTTTTGTTATTGTTACAGCTGTTTCGGCTTTCAAGGCCATTTTCAAACTGTAGTTATAACCACGTTTAGACGACTTATTAATTTGATTCTATTTTACCCCCTTGCAATTTAAAATGATTCAATCGATTTACTGATAAAATAATTGTGACAATAGATTTCATATTCTGTTAGGGTATTTTGAGGTCTGTTTTCCTCACATTAATGTTATCTTAATTGTTTAATAATGATTTGACTGCTATTAATTTATTTAAATGTGTTATATTGTTTAGGTTGTGTGAACATACTTAGAAGCAGGGAATAAATAATTTTCCTTACTTTATTAATTAATGTTACATTAAGATCATTGGTTCTTTTATTGATTTCGAATTGTCAAGTAAATTTAATCTAAGGCCCTTTCTTTATACATGTAAGGGTTAAAGTTCATTGTTGTCAAGCGGGACATAATTTTTCACTAAGAGATGTTCTGCGAATTTTGAAAAAGTGCTTTTATTATTATAACATCTTATATGTTTTTTTTAATCTAGTTGATTTAGCTCCTCCCGTCTGTCCGATATAAGTAGCGTTGCAGTCAGCGTGGTCACATTTTAATTCATATATACTATTATTATTTTTTTTTTTCGACTTTGTGTCCGGTTTAAATCATCCCCATAGGAAAAACTAAACCCTTCCACATACTTTTCCACAAATGATATTCTAGTCAATCCACATTATGCAAGCGCATTATGTAAGCATAATAAATACAAAACAATACAAGAACAACACGTCAACTCACCAGAGATCAATCAATCATTTCCTAAATTTGTGTATTTTAAACATCGAATTTGTTTCATTAAAAATGTCGATATCCGAATTACCGATAATTTGATTCTTAATAAATTAGCAATACTCATTATTTTCCTCGCAAAATGGAAAACTAGTCAAGATTCCCAACAAACAATTATTATAATAAACGATGATTAAGTAAGTTGGTACATAATGCATTAATTGCGAACTGCGCTTTGCTCTGCGGTTGTAAAACCTCAAACACTTGTGTAAATATCTGATAGCTGTGCGAGTGGTGGTCAGTGAACACGAAGGACGATGCATGTATGTGGAAAGAGCGATGACTGACTCCGGCAAGGCCGAATTCCTGTTAAATAATCCCGGGCTACTCCGGGAAGTACAGGGAAAACCGCAACCGGGTCTAATATGCACACTGCACGGTGAAAAAACTTTGATATATAATAATAATAATTGGATGACTTGTATAGCGCCGTTTTTGTGCAAAATCACCTCAAGGGCGCTGTACAAACTTATCTATGTTATTACTTAACTATTTATGGAGATAATATACAGTACAATACTAACCTGGTAGGTCACTTGAGATTACCACTTAATTAACATTATCTAATTGTTATTAGCGAAATTTAGATACAGGATTAATTGGAAAATTGAATAAAACTGGACTTTCTCTTAGGAATGGTATATTTAATTTAAGGGTACGACAGCTTAAAAGGGTAAGATTTTAGTTTAGACCTGAATTCTGTTGGACTTGTTATGGATCTTAGTCCCGGAGGGAGTTTATTCCAAGCCTTCGGCCCAGATACTCCGAAAGCGCGATCACCAAACTTAGTATTTGGCTTGGGTTTAGGTTCCATCAGTCTGCATACAGCTGATGATGTTGCTGATCTAAGAGTTGACTGCCTCAGACCAGTGTTTTCCGGGACCCATAGTTCAGAGTAATATTGATAATTTATTAAAAACTGGATTGCAGACCCTTAACGAATGAATTTATAGGCTTCCGAATAAACTGTTATTAAAATTCGAATGTTCTATCACGACGTCGGAAAACGTGTTCGTAAAAATCATAATATTTTGGCATTTCGTCATTATAAATTACCATGGCGAATGAAGGTGCATCAACACGTGTTCCAATATTATAGTTATTGTTTAAAAGTTTATCAGGAAACGGTCGGCAATTCCGTTTTTAGAATACCAATAATTTGAAGAAATTTTTAATGAATTTGCAATACTCGTTTTTTATTGCGTGTGGTCAGTGAACACGAAGGACGATGCATGACTAGCAAGGCTGAATTCCTGCAAATAATCCTGGGCTACTCCGGGAAGTACAGGGAAAACCGCAATCGGGTCTAATCGGCACATTATACCAAGTATTATAACTTTGGCATCAATGAATAACCTATAATATCGAAATATATTATACTGCCTAATTATCAATAAAAAATTCTCATTATCCTTGTCCTGTTCTGGTCTGGGACCGATCACTTCGTTAAGGCGCCTCCAGAATTGTCCGTCCTGTCCTGGGCTGCTTCTCCAACCTCTCTTTTCACATGAGATGCTTTTCCCTAGATTGCTCATGGCGGCCCACTGAGCGTCTTTCCTCTGAAACTATCGCAATTAGTTCATGCGATAGTTCTGGCATTTCGTCTGTCTGTAAATTTGTTTGTTCGTTTCGTTTCAAGATGGTGGCCGTGTTGGATACGTGTAGATATCGTGGATCAATCTACGAGCTGTCAAATCTGAATAATCAACATTATGGTAGGTAGTATCTGAAGAATGTTAAAAAAATATCATTGGATTAATGACGTTTCTTTGAACAAATTTCATGATTCCTTATTTGATGATCTTTTTGGTAGGTATTACTTAAATACCTACTTACAAATCTTATGACGTCAGACAAAATTTGGGTTTTGATTTATTAAATAAGAGAAAAATATAATCATGCTTTTTTGGACGCAATGTCTAATGAGAAAAGAACAAATTCTTTTCATTACCATTAGCGCTTCGGCTCGTAAATGTATACGCAGTATAATGTTCACAGAACTTTGTTTAACGTATACCTGGAGTATTATAGCTTCATCTTTGTCTATGGAAATGTTTTTTTATAATAGTTTGGAAGACGGGTAGCACTCAGTGTAGCATCAAATAATGTCGGAAATAATGTTATCTATATAAATATTCGTTTGTTCAAAATCTCTAATCTCCGAAATTTCTTCACCGATTGCTGTGAAATTTTGATACAACGTTGCATTATTATATAGATATCACCTGTGGCAGGTAAAAACGTGCGTGTTTTAAAAACAGCGCCATCTGTTGGACATAAATGCAACCCGCGCTATTGTTGCTATTGTCTATCTGCACAGACAGATTCAACCACAGCTACAGCACAGCTCAACACAGGTTACAGCTAATTATATCAAAGAAAACAATAATATTAATAATTTATCTGTGGCTTGTAATGAGGTTATATTAGTTTTTTTAATGCTAAAGACAATGCCACGCAATCAGTATTGCGGTTAAAATATGTATTTCAAGTGTAATTCATACGTATGTTGGAAATTAGTGTTTATCAATTGAATATTTTTATCTCTTTTTGTGCCATTAGTCTTTATCTCCCAAACGTTCCAATTTCCAGGGTCCAGTGGGACCACGGTATTCCCAATTTGAGTTGAGGTATGTTGGGAGGCTGAAAGAAGTTGAAGGTGATAGAGGAAGGTCAAACATACCTCACTAATTCTCAGCTATTGCCAATTCTGAATGATGGTCTTTCACTTATCAAACTGAGAGTTTCTACCAATCTGGAATGCAGTATATAAATAGCTATGTATTATATATTATATTGTGTGAAATGAAACTGTTAATATTTAAATAACATTTATTTACGCACGTCGGATTCGAACCTGCGACCTTTCGGTCCAAAGTTAGCGGCTTGGCAACGGAGGTCACCATATTGAACGTACTTCCAAGAATACTTTTTACGAAATAAGCTAATGCCATTTTGGCGCAGACGTTATAACAATGAGCTCTATACTCTGTTTAAGGAGCTAAACGTCACAAAGTTCATAAAACTAGGAAGACTTCGGTGGCTAGGTCATGTGGAGAGAATGACCGAGCATCAAGAACCAAAGTCCCTGCTGAGCTCAAGACCGATAGGGAGAAGGAGCCTGGGAAGGCCAAGGTTAAGATGGAGCGACAACGTCCTCAAAGATTTGTCTGCCTTGGAGCTTCGAAACTGGAGAGAGCTGGCGCGGGACCGAGATGAGTGGAGGAAGACTCTTGAGGAGGCCAAGCAAGACCCACCAGGGGTTGTAGAGCCAAAAGTGATGATGATGATGATGAGCTAATGCCATTTAAACATGATAAAGAACAGGGATACAGGCAGCAATAAAAGATAAAGTGGAGAAAAAAATCATAAAGTTTAGTCTGTTACATTAGATTGGTAATTTGTATTATAATCGGAATTTCTGAATAGTTACTTCTAATTTTGTATTTACCTACTCTCAATCTCATGTCAAGGTACAAAGCATGTGTACCATATTGCGACTGAGATCTCTTGTATTCGCCGGAACAAAAGTCTAGAATTGATTATCCTCTTCTTACGTTTCTATTCTATGTATCGATCTTCTTTCTCCCACCCTGTAAAGTACAGTAAGACGCGGATGGTAGGAGATAGAGCAGTGATTCCCAAAGTAGGCGATGTGTTACTTGAAGCTTCGTCCCAACCTTCTTGTTCCCCATTTCCTTCCTCTCCCCTCAACCTCACAACTTATCCAAAACGGAGATGCCATAATTTGACTACACTGCTTCAAAAACATAATATTGTTTTATTTAATTATAAGTTCTTCTAGTGGTCTTTGTCGGCAAAATCCTAAGAGAAATCAACTAGTTACCACCAAACGCCTAAAACAAAGCCTTGTACTCAACAAACAAGGTGTGTTACGTAAGATTAACAAAATAAAATTTACCACTTAAGTATATTGTCTTTTTGGCCGCGTGAATATAAAATCATTCATGTTTAAAGTTGCTTTTTATTTTCCAAAAAAGCATTTAAAACGATACTGTTTTTCGACCCATTATTCAGTTCATAACGTTAAGGGTCGAATCTTTTATCATTATATTGACATTCTAAAAAAATCACAGAAAAGTAAATTATGAAGATAGATGAAATTTGAACATGGGTGTCAAAAGTTCTGATTCTTCAGCTGAAATGAATATCTTTGAAAAACAGTCTAATATGTTTGAAAATCCCTGAGATAGAGGAAGTAAATTTAGCCTATACCGCAGCGTTGCGAGGTGCTCGCTTATAGTTTTTATATTGCGCAACCGTGGTCCCGATCGCGAGCCCTGCGGCAAACCGCGCGTGAACCGGTTTTACTGTAGAGCAGTCTTTCCTCGGCGCTAGCTGTGTTACAATGCTTTATCGCGGTGTGCCGAGACGGGAGAAGGTGCTCGAAGCTAGCAGATGGACAGTCTCGTTTTCGTGGATGTTTTTCTGCGGTCGGGTTTTGCGTGAGGTTTGCTGCTAGTGTGGTTTGGATCTTGGACGGCCTGTGTGATATTGTGGTTAAGCTCTGCGATCTATAATAATTAGATTTTTGATACGCAGATTATCGTTCAGTTTTGTGCCGATACTTATGACAGAGTTATTTTATCCTATATATTATACCATTAAATTCAATTCGGATTTTATATCAATTTAAAGGTAGGTATAGAATCGCAATATTATGGTATGCGGCATTGGCGTGCATATAGACGGCATGCGTGTGGTCGAGTGATTAAGATCCTCAACTATGAATTCAGAAGTCGCGGGTTTATATCCCAGCGTACGCAAATAAATTTTATTATTTGGTTGATGTGTAAAAGCAGCATGTAACAGAAGCTCTGCATTACATATGGCAGGAGCAAAGATTAAAAAAAACAAAGGGAGACAAGTAGACATGTACTTAAATTAATCGTTTTTGAACTGTATTATCCAAAAAGGGCAACAAATACATTTTTAAATTTTATTTTGTAGATAATATGACACCCTTGTAATTTTGAAGAAATGCGTTTTTATGAAGAAATTAAAACGTTCATTAAAAACTACATACATTTTTACCCCGTCACTAACTAATGGGCGTGTTTTAGATTTTGTGCAGCTGAGAAACAATCATTTACTCTACATTAAGACAAAGCTTAATGCTAATTCACTGTTTTGATTAAACTTTATAACGAATTGGTGTACATTATGAATACTAAAAAATATGCATTAGATAAATTGAACGTTTTCCTATCGTTTCGCTTGAGTGAAATACAAATAAAAAAATAAATTACTTAATAAAAAATATAAATGTAAACTACTAAAAAAATTTTTTTTAATAGAAATGTATGAACGCGTAAAGGAAACAACTTTTAAAAAATACAGTATTATAGCTAAGATTATCTTTGACAGTTTCACTTCGTTTGTCAAGCGATTTTAATGCCTATTACCTACAATATAAGGTATACCAAGAATATACACATTTTTGGCTTGTAGCTTCCTCTTAATGGTTTGTTATCGGCTGTGTAGAGTTTAAAACGCGTTTATTAGTAAGGCACTTAATCTTACCTTATATTGTTTGCAAAATAACTATAATATATTGGTCACCAGTTTTTGGTGATGTCAGTTTTTTAAAAAGGGGTCTGCATGAATCCAGGTAACCGGAATTTCTATTATCTATGGCAGGACCATACTATCGACCACCCATAGACCAGGCGTGAAGCTTTGCATCATTAGGCGATACCTCCAGGAGTGCCAGAACAGCTGAACTCTTCGTGGATGGAATATCAAATATAACCGGCGCAGTGTGAAATAACGGCTACTGCGGCACGGGACAGGCCCTAGTTCAGGGGTAACCAACCAAGATGGATTATTTTACAGTGCTAGAAAGACCACCTTTCAAAATCGAAACGTTACTTAAAAAAATACATATACATATCTTCATTACAAGAAAAAAACACAAAAAATAGATGCCACAATATAGAAAATAGATAAAGAAGAATAACATTTCAAGTGGCTACAATACAAAGGCATAAAATATGTACATATATAGATGTAACACAGTCCACATACATCATAGGCACACATACGTCATACACTCAAAGGCACACGACATACTTGAACACACTTATAAGCATATTTATATAGTCAATCAATGGATACTAATGTATTTATAAAGGGCGATATTAATATTTTACAATAGCGTATTATCCAAGGTTGATATTTTCAGTTGCGAACTTACCAAATACAAGATGTCAAAATAAAATAATATTTCTCTGATGGTTTGTGAGTAATGTTTATGTCTCTATTGTTTATATCTCTATTATGATTTGATTTATATCTACAACCTAAAATATTCATTTCTCACCGATTTAATTAACTTATTCCATATTATGCTGTCTCAGTAGAGGTAAAGTCACAAAGAGGAAATCCATAATTGGTTATATTTTAGCTATACAAACTGATTAAATGAAAACTGTCGATTTCCCGAAAATTCATAAATAAATATCAACATAGAAAAACTTGAAATGGCTTTAGTCGTGTTGGTTGACCAAATCTGAATAGCCAGGTTCATTCCGACCCTCACAACATTCCCCAATTGGGGATGCCATAGTCCCCACTGACTCCAGACGGTTTAGATCAGTTATGAATCTTGTGCGGTATTCACATAAAAAAGTCTCGCTAGATATCTGGTAGGAATGCTGTCTTTGTTCCACTAGTATTTCAATTGAAGATGCTCCGATTTTGATCACTTTTTCGCCTGTGGTTCAATATTTGCACACTGTTGACATTGTCCATAGGAGAACTGTTTTTTTTCTACACAACTCGCTGTGTTCAACAGCCCAGTTGTCAAATGATTAGGCGGCGTCTGTGTTTCCTCCCTCCTACAACTTGGTTCACTCCTTTCCCCAAAAAGTTGGACCATATGGGCATCCCAAAAATTGATGTACTGTAATGTGTTTTCAATTATTGTTTTTGATGTGAGTACCAAGCAAGAGATGTGAGTAACAAGCAAGATATGTGAGTACCAAGCAAGAGATGTAAGTACCACGCAAGAGTCCAATTACCAATAAATTAAAGAGATTTTGAACAAATTACCAATACTCTTCATGTGGTACTTGCCGCATATACAGGTTCTATCGTTGAGTAATTAATACACCAATGAGTACTATACATTATTTCTACTGAAATAATTGTGAGACAAAACAAATTAATTAAATAAAATGTCACATACAGATATAAATAAACAATATTTATTTTTCGGAATAACTTTATTGAGTAAAACCTCAAATTGTAATATTTAATTATTGAAGACAATATTAGCGATTTCTAAATTCCGAAAAATAGATATTCACTATAGACTTGCAGAAAAGTCAATAGATGTCGCACATTAAAAAAAATTAAAAATAAGGTAGGTTTATCTAAAAAGACGCTGTCTAGATTGCATTTAGTTCGGGTTGAATCTTGCGATCATACATAAAGATAGTTGCCAGTAAAAATGTGCTGTGAAAAAATGAAGACAATGTTGGTAGTTCTTATTCGAAGAATGATACAGTTAAAAGTGACCGAGGGGGATAGGGTCCCATTAGCTCAGTGGTAGAGCGGTGTCCCGGCAAGACAAGGGTCCTGGGTTCGAGTCCTAGATGTGACCGTATCTTTTTCTGATTTTATGTTTCAGATTTTCGTTTAGAAATCACTAATACTGTCTTCAATAAATAAATAAACAACCCTGCTTTACACCAAACTTTTCATACCTAAGAAATAAACTGATAGAAACGTTTTGTGGGCATTTCTGTGTACTCCACGTTTTCATTACTTCTGTTCAAATTGATCCATAATCATTTTCACTGTCCTTTATAGAAATTATGTAAATTGGTCAGTTTTCTTTCAATTCGTTTGGTATAAATTTCTTGTTATTGATTGTCCTTTGGTTCCTCATCTCTGCCTTAATACCAGCCTTCCAAGTTACTCGTACTATCCAGAAACCGTACCGTTAACTGTTGATCTTCTTGCATATTATAATACTCTGTCCTATTCATAACAATGTACGATATTATTTATATGATTCACATGCCGGAAGTATGCTCATACCAGCACTGAACGGACTATACTACACTTCACACACACAAACTCACCAAGCTTTTTCACATTCAAACCCATTACTGAGCCCACAAATAATAGCGGTGCATTATTACGTTTTTGATGGAATATACAAATGGGAAAGGTTTATCATGTAATACTGGCTGCCTTTATCTGAAACTACTGTATTCAAATTGTAATATTTGATTATTGAAGACAATATTAGCGATTCCTAAACGAAAATCTGAAACAGAAAAATCAGAAAAAGATACGGTCACGTCTAGGACTCGAACCCAGGACCCTTGCCTTGCCGGAGTACCGCTCTACCAACTGAGCTAATGGAACCCTATCTCCTTCGGTCATATTTAAGAGGAAGCTATAATCCAAAAATGTGTATATTCTTGGTATACCTTATATCGCAGGTAATATGTATTAAAATCGCTCGACAAACAGAGTCCAGAAACGTTCGATTTCAAGCACAAAACTGGTTTTTATTTATTTTGTAAATAATTTTATAAGAAAGCAAAAAAGTTAATCAAGTGAAACTGTCACAGATAATCTTAGCATAATATATCTTATAATAATACTGTATTTTTAAAAAGTTGTTTCCTTTATGCGTTCATACGCATACACAACTTTTTAAAAATACAGAATTATAGCTAAGATTATCTGTGACAGTTTCACTTGATTAACTTCTTTGCTTTCTTATAAAATTATTTACAAAATAAATAAAAACCAGTTTTGTGCTTGAAATCGAACGTTTCTAGACTACGTTTGTCAAGCAATAATAATAATTATCTTTAAGTAAATATCAAAGTATATCAAGAATATACACGTTTTTGGCTAGTAGCTTCCTCTTAATTACGCTTACTTTGCATACTTTTCGAATCTCGACATTTTTACCACGGTCGTGGATTCACCACTCGTACCCCTTAAAGATCTCATTTCTACAGCATTCAGTCTACTTTCATCCCTTCTCTGCCAGCTTCATGCCTTACTATCAAATATTATAATATCAGGGTAGGTATCAGCACTCTATTGTGGACTGCTCGCTTTGCTTTATTATTCTTTAAAACCCTACTAACAGTGTTATCTATACCGATCTGTAAGACCATTGACTCCTAGGCCCCAATCAGATTATCTATTCTGTTCAAGAACTAATTTCAATGCTTTAAAATCAATTTCAGCAAAATTAAGGATAAATTGCCTTCACTTCGGGTCTGAAGCACACGAACATCCTTCTAACATCCTTCTTTTCATTGATACCTATAGATTGGTCCTACTTATTAAACAAATGTATACAGGGTGTATCGGCACGTACCCGACAAACTTTAACCAGCTATTCCTTAGCATATTTGGAGTAAAAATCTTATGTGCACTTTGCTGTCCGGTAACGTTTTTTTTAATAAAAAAATTATTATTCATATTTTCACCACATGTAACCACTGTTTTATCCTTTGTCAAAGTTTGAAAACCCATCTGGCAAATATTTTATTCGAATTCCGTTGAATAATGCACGTGTGTACCTATATTGGCGCACTTTTACAATCACAACGAAATGGCACGGCACCATTCGTCTCATTTTTAACTATTATTATTTAGTGTGTGCGAAAGAGCGAAGACGCTTTTTGACATACTTGCTTATAACAGCTGTTGAACACGAAACGCAATGCCAATGACAGTGATTTTTTTGTTTGTTTTTAATTGAAAAAAAATGCTACCGGACAGCAAAGTGCCCATAACATTTTTTACTCCAAATGTGCTAAGGAATAGCTGGTTAAAGTTTGTCGGGTTAGTGCCGATACACCCTGTATATAGCAAGTTTTAGAATGTACTACGATTATATGCGTGGCAAAGAGGTATCATTTATACATCAACTCGTAAATTATGTAAATTTTTTTTGGCACCATTTATATTTCTACTGGCACCAGTACTTGGTAACATGAATATATATTATTTATGAAAGAAGTAGACCAAATATTGGATAATAATTTAATGACAGCAGGCAAGCTTTGACCGAGTTAACAATAATAATCAAATATAATAACATCGTTATAATGACACATTAGCGCGACGACAAATTGCCATCCCAAGGCAAGACTGTGGCGATAATAATTAGTTGCCTGTAATATCAATATTGAAAATATCTAAAGGAACAAACTCTCTAAATGATAGTAAAAACCGTATTAAAATCCATTGCGTAGTTTAGAAGAACTAAGCGCACAAACAGACAGACGCGGATAGAGACTTAGTTTTATACTATTAAGAGATGTTTTGAGTGTTTTCGTAATAGATTTGTTTTTAAAGAGGTGAGTTGAGATTGTTTTGGAGTAAATTAGTCAAACATCTAGTAATTTAAGTTTGATATATCTTCATAATGGTTCCATGATAACTCAACACAATTTTAAAAAGTGATATAAAGTCATTAGAAACGATGAAAAAAAATTATACCTAACCTAACCCAACCTACTTAACCCAGTTAATAAAGTTTTTGTTTCATCACTTTCCATGTCTTTATATATCTTTTTAAAGATGTGATGAGTTGTCATTTTGATGATTTATCCGGTCACCCTTCATAATATAGGTACATGTATGATATGGCATAGATGCGTACTGACTGTCGCTAAGTTACCACCAAATTGTAGTAATGAAAGTTATGCGTTTGGTATTGATATATATTCGTTGTTGTTGAACTTTTTTTTGCAAAATATTACATTTGATTTGCCAATGACCACCATACTAGACTCATGGTCGTATAATGGTAGTTGTAAATAAATAAAATAATGATGTACTTAACCATAATAATATATTTAAAAAAAAATCATTAAAAAAATTAAGTAAAAAAAATGAAGACACATAATATACAGTGAAATGAAAATGAAGACACGTAATATACAGTGAAATGAAAATAAAGACACGTGATATACAGTGGAATGAAAATAAAGACAAGCAATATACAATGAAATGAAAATGAAATATTTCAATCACAATATAAACTTTTTTCTTCGCGTTTATTTCCTAAATTTAATGTTAAAAAAAATCATAGAAAAAATTAAGAAATTAAAAATGAGGATACTTAATATACAGTGAAATGAAATTAAAAACACGTAATATACATTGAAATAAATATGAAGACACGTAATATACAGTGAAATGAAAATGAAGACACGTAATATACAGTGAAATGAAAATAAAGATAAGTAATATACAGTGAAACGAAAATGAAGACACGTTATATTCAATGAAATGAAAATAAAGACACGTAATATACAGCGAAACGAAAATGAAGACACGTAATATACAGCGAAATGAAAATAAAGACAAGTAATATACGGTGAAATGAAAATGAAATATTTAAATCATAATATAAACTTTTTTCTTCGCGTTTATATCCTAAATTTAATGTAAAAAAAATCATATAAAAAATTAAGAAATATAAATGAGGATACTTAATATACAGTGAAATGAAAATGAAGACACGTAATATACAGTGAAATGAAATTAAAGACACGTAATATACATTGAAATAAATATGAAGACACGTAATATACAGTGAAATGAAAATGAAGACACGTAATATACAGTGAAATGAAAATAAAGACACGTAATATACAGTGAAATGAAAATAAAGACACGTAATATACAGTGGAATTAAAATAAAGACAAGTAATATACAGTGAAATGAAAATGAAATATTATTTAAATCATAATATAAACTTTTTTCTTCGCGTTTATTTCCTAAATTTATTTATTAAAAAAATAACATATAATATACATACCATTTGAAAGTAACATTATTTTAGCTTTACTTCTATATATATTTTTTAATTATCAACAGCCTTTTTCCGATCTTTTGTGCCAATTTGTCGACTATACTAAGAAGTCCACTGTATGAGCAAAATTTCGAACGTATTTAGCGATAGCCCCCAGAATTTTCTCGAATCTCTTGTTTTCTCATTTGCTTCTATTACCTTCTTCCCAAAACTCTTCGATAGAATATTTGACAAGAGTTGCCAGTATGGAAGACTATTAACCACAAAAAAATCATCATCCTTCCTGTAATGTGAATATATGAAATGAGCGGACGTCGCGCCGCATGGAACTCGTCCATCCACTATTATACTGTTGATTACACAACGCACAAGTGACTGAACCGGTGCGGTGCTGTGCTGCGCTGCCATCGGGATCAGGTTCTCATCCTGTCTGGCTTCTTATCTCTGCCTCTGCTCTTCCTCTTTCTTTGCTACATCTTCTTCTCACCATCCGAGCGTCTTCTATTTGACAAGCCTGGTACCTTTCGTATGGACGTGTTTTTTTCCTTATTCAATCTGGACTAATCTCTTTCTCACACTTTTTGAACTGTTAGCTTTATCATTTTGTCTTTATTTTTACTGTTGATTGGATTGATTTGAAATTTTAAATGATGATTTTTTTTATGTGAATACCCCACAACAGTCTCAACTGCTCCCAACCGTCTGGAGCCAGTGAGACTATGGCATCTCCAATAGGGGTATGTTGTTAGGCTTAATGTAGTATGAAGAGGAAGGAGATGGAGAAGAGGTAGTTGGAAAATTCAGATCTGGTCACCAAAGAAGGATAAAGAGGGTCTCTCCAAACCAGCCTCTCCCGATCTGGCATGCCAAGCAGTTGGTGGGCAGGCGTATCCTGAACCCACCTCCTTCCGATAAACCCAGGCACCCCTGCTAAATCACTGAAAATAGCGAACTACATGGGGTGACCTATGGCTGAATGGTGGTCAGTATACAGGGTGTATCGGCACGTACCCGACAAACTTTAACAAGCTATTCCTTGGCATATTTGGAGTAAAAAATCTTATGTGCACTTTGCTGTCCGGTAACGTTTTTTTTAATAAAAAGTTTACTATTCATATTTTCACCACATGTCACCACTGTTTTATCCTTTGTCAAAGTTTGAAAACCCATCTGGCAAATATTTTATTCGAATTCCGTTGAATAATGCACGTGTGTACCTATATTGGCGCACTTTTTGAATCACAACGAAATGGCACGGCACTAATCGTCTCATTTTTAACTATTATTATTTAGTGTGTGCGAAAGAGCGAAGACGCTTTATGACATACTTGCTTATAACAGCTGTTGAACACGAAACGCAGTGCCAATAACAGTGATGTAGTGTGGAAATTTTAATTTTTTTTGTTTTTAATTGAAAAAAAAAAAATGCTACCGGACAGCAAAGTGCCCATAACATTTTTTACTCCAAATGTGCTAAGGAATAGCTGGTTAAAGTTTGTCGGGTTAGTGCCGATACACCCTGTATGAAAGTATTTCCTACTCTGGAATGTTCAGCAAATATACTACATGTTATTTTTAATTATAAATAGTGAAATTACACAAATTAATGAAATAAACTTGCGCATGCCGAAATAAGAACACGTGACCTCCGGATTGTTAGTCAAAGAGCCTTTGACCACGGAGGCCGTCGTTACTGGGTATTAATAATTGTTAGTATCTTTCACTGAGATTATTATGTTAGATTATTAAAAAAATCTTTAGCTTTTTATAGCAATGCTAACATTCCTTTGTTAGTTTTTTTTTCTCTTCTATCGAAGCGAACTTGAGCAAATAGCAACGCAAACTGCCACAGAGTTACTATGTTCATTGAACTTACAAAAATGATGTAAGGCGAAAAAATCCATACGATTCCCAATGATATTCAAAAACCAGACATTTCATCAATTCGCCTTTGTTAGTACAAATTCCTAATTACAGTCGTAGAGATCAACAACTCGTGCTATTGTGATATAAGTTCAAATTACTGAGTTTTTGCTACGCTTACCTAGCTCCTAATGCAATTTGTAAATATCTTCATGTTCCGACATCTCCGATACAGAAGCAGCTCATAATCGGAATCGCATTGTTTCGCCAAGCACATTTAACCGTGCTGTTGGCAGTACCGCTGGCCGCTTGCAGAGAGGAAGAAGTTATAATTGCAATCATGCTATGTGCAAGTATGGGTCTCTGTTGGTAGTTGGTAGTTGGTACAGCACGGCGCGGGCAGTATGACTCCGCAGAGATAGCGTGCAAACCAGTTTGGAGTTCGCGCAAATGATTCACTTAACCATTAAACATTAAATTACCTTCATATACTTGCTTCGCATTACATTTTCAATTAATTTCTTATCGAAATGTTCATTGCCATTAAAAATACTAACCAAAGGGGGACCAACAACGGATCCTTGGGTAACGCCGAAACTACGTAATCTTTTTTTCTGTAGCCACAAGTAATTTTACTTGACTTGACTTGACTTGACTTTACTTTACTTGACCTGTTACCTGTTACAATTTATTTGTTTCTTGTTAGAGGTTAGAGTTATAACTTTAAATAATAGCTTGAAACCTGTCTTTAAAGCATGCGTAATCTCAGATATCTTGTAGTTGCCGTAATATAACGCGTGTTTTATTATCTCCTAGCGGTGTTTTAATTGCAGTAATAAAGGGTGCGAACTAAATTAAGCGAATACAACTAAAACCGCTATTTAATTCGATGAACTCCCAGATATAGATAAGGCGTTTTTGGCATCGGCTTTTGGTTAATTTATTTAACAAAAACTTTCGCAAGTTCACTCAGTCTAGAAACTCGTCTGTGGGTGTTCAACTGAACTGGCAATAAGAGCACTCACACAAGTGGGAACTAAGCTATAAATGCGGTCACGAACTTAGAAATAATGATAAGAAATCCTCCTTGTTATTGGTGAGCTCTTCTGAATATGAGAAATGCTTTCATTTAAAACAAGCAATTCTCGCTCTTAAACAAAGAGGGGGCTATCAACAAATGCCAAAGTTTTTTTTTTTTTTAAATATTGAAATTATAATGAAAGGGTACAAATTACATATAAAATTTACTTTTTTAATGATAAACTAATGTTTTATAAGACAAGGTTTTTTATGCAAAGGATAACAAATTATTATAAGCAATAATTAGTCTTATAATATTTGACAAGTCAAAATAGTTCACCAACAAATATAGATATAATATGTCTCGACGCCATCTAGTGGGAAATTCAGCACTAACAAAGCCTTTCCTACCAAAATAAAGTTGGTTGTTTACAGGTGAAAAAAATATAAAAAGCAGTAATTGTTGATTAAAGTACTAGTATATATTGAATTATTTTGCGTGTTGAAAATAATTCGACGTAGCTCAGTGGTCCAGAGCACCTGACCGGACATCAGAAGGTGCGGGTTCAATTCCCGTCGGCGGCATTTATATTTACTCAGGAGATATTTTCAATCTGTATGGATATTTCAGGCGAGTAATTAATGTTTATAATAATTTGTTATCCTTTGTACTATGCATAAAAACCTTGTCTTAACATTAGTTTATCATTAAAAAATATTAATAATTTCTATTATTGTGCGGAAAACTATGTAAAGAACGTGTAAGCAGTGGGATTCGGTATAAATAATAAAGTTGTATGTATAAAATAGTAGGAATATCTAGTTACAAAAATTTTCCAGTAAGTATTATCTAAAATATTACAAATATTAGACCATAAAACAATCTTTAATTGTTCAAGACAATATTAGCGATTCCTAAACGAAAATCTGAAACAGAAAAATCAGAAAAAGATACGGTCACATCTAGGACTCGAACCCGACGGGGCACTGCTCTACCACTGAGCTATGGGACATTATCTCCTTCGGACATATTTAACTGTATCATACTTCGAATAAGACCTACCAACATTGTCTTCATTTCTCTCACCGCACATTTATATTGGCCGCTATCTTTATGTGCCTAGTTATGTGTTATGGGCCTAGTTATTCGTAGTGTTGTTGTGCAGCTGTCGAGTTGCATCTGAGTATGCTTTGAGGACAGTTCGGATTCTTTAAAAACTTTTAAAAGAGCATTTTCAATGTTTTCATTAGCACAATGCTTCAGATTATTTGACAAGTTTAGTGTATAAATTTCATAATAATGTTGAAATATATAAGAAGCTTCTACCAAAATAAGCTGGACAAGATCTCCAAAAGCTCACAAAAGTAGTTTTAGCGGAAGAACTAACAAAGAACAATCCACGCAGCAACGGGAGATTGTCTGTCAAAATGGGGACTGTTACAAAAATACTGACTATCGTCAATATTTTCTTACTCATTCGCTCTAAAATAGGTACTTGTTATGTCTGTCTTCTTGAGAAAGACAAGCACAAACTACCCGCACATAAAAGGGTAACGTCCAAGTTTAAGACAGTCCTCGCTGGCTTAATTGATGATCAGGTTTTTTGGCATGCTGGCTCATGAATCAAGCCATCTGGTTTCTGCTAAAGCTGGCATTACCGCTATTATACTTGCCGCCCGATGACCCTAGATGCGAGATACCCCAGCCGGGTTTCCCATTATGTAATTCTCGCCTCGTTGTGTTCCCTGACCCCTGATCTGGCGGTCAGTCCGCCAGTTATTTACGACTTTAATCTTCGCGTCTTAACGAGCCATTTTTATAGTCGCGTCGAATCAACTCCATTGCGTCTGATACTGAATCGATTGTATTCTGTACTGTAAACCGAAATCGCACTTTGATTAGCACTTAAACTATTATTCAATCAATATCCTGCTTGTTTTTTTGCTGTTTTAAAGTTTGCCGATCAAACTCGTGACTTGGTACTATTCGTATATGAATTGTACTGCTCTACCCCTAAATCAATTCTTGACTTGCGTATTTACAACTGTATTTTTTTTGGTTTTACGCCTATCCGGACTTTTTCATGCATTTTGAAACAAAATATATCTAGTAAGCTATCGAAAATTAAAAATAAAATAATTATAGAAACTAGAACAATACTACATATCAGACAAGTCACTAAAACTACATTACCAACGCTACTCTAATTTGAAGGGTTCAACAAGTTACTGGTATAGATTACGCTTAATTTTATAAGTGGTGTAAACTTGTTGCCCAGATCATACATCCTATTGGTTAGTGAGTGTGTCTGATAGTTGGTTGTGTATGTATTACAGAAGAATGTTAATTTTATCTTGTATTCCTAATCAGCACATGGTATTGAATAGTGGCAACGATGGCAGGACTGTCAATTAAGTTGTTAAGTATTGATACAGTTGTTTGATTGAGCTTTGGAATACACTGAATTTTAACCCCTCGGGTTAATTTGTTCTGTTTTAGGAATATAGAGCTATTAACTGTAGAATCAATTTGTTCGCTTTTGGGAATTGCTGATATGCTATAGTCTGACAGAAATCGAAATCTAAATACACGAAACGACAAAAAGGTGAGGTGACAATATATTAATTTGTTTTTTGACATCGTTTGTAATATATTTTCTTGTGTTTTTTATATATTTTTCGTTATCAGTAATTTTAGTTACAAAAAACGTAAGATGAGCCATTTAAATTATTTTTAATGTTTTTCAAAAATTTTAATATTTCAAAAATTATGTTTTTTCATAGACATATGAATATTAGTAGACCTGCCCTAAGTGATTAAAAGCGTATTATCCCCACTCCCCATACCGGTTCCATTGGAGCCGGCTGGGCTCGCGTATGGCTACAAGTGAAATTTGAAAACGTGACGTCATCATTCTTGTGCGAACTATGGTCGAGGCATCATCGGTTCATTTTACGAAATAACACGGCAAAATGTTGACTTGTACTATGAAAACTTGTAAAAATAGATTTGAAAAAGAGAATAAACCCAATTGTCGTATTACATTCCATATATAAGCATTATTTTACTTTATTTTAAGCATATTCACATCGTATAATATGAATCAGTTGTTACTATCACATCGAGAAACGTCTGGACGCGAAACACAAAGCTGGTTGGTTGCTGGGAAGTAAATTATGAACATTTATAAAAGTGAATTAACTAAATACTTAAACGAAATATTCGATTCTGAAAATAGAACCGAATTTTTTTGCCGAATTTGGACTTCGCAAATTTGTTCATAACGTGGCGAGTAATTTGCGCTCCCATGTAAAAATGTCTATTCATTCAAAAGCAGATTTTACTTTTAAGAAGTAAATGGTGATATTATAATGCGAGATGCCTATTTACTGTCAGATTGATTTATTGATGAATCACAGTCAGCTTCACTCCCTTCGTTCTTCAACAGTTGATTTTACCCCTCGCCATTATCTTCTCGTCTATTAATTCCTATGTCTGTGTGTTTTTTTTCTAATAATAATTGTTTTTGTGTTTTTCATCACCTTTCAAAACAGTTTGTAGATTTCGGGTACGTTCAGAAATATTCCATTCTTCTTTCGTATGGTGGGGGGGTCAGAGGGGGACATTTAGGTCTGCGAGCCATTCTAGGGCCTAGAACCTCATTAATCCCGCCAGGGAATGAATGAAGCGGGCACAAAAAAATACTCCATTTATTTTGATTTTATTGCAAAGCGGAAATACTTTGAACTTCTGACAAATTATGCCAGAGCGCTGAGGGATTATGCCAATTCTAGTTCACTTGCTGATTCTGTAAGATATATTAAATGGATGTTCAGCTAAATGCACTGCAGATTTTAACCTTTCGATTATTAGTTATGCGCAAATTCCTTTCAAATATCTGTCTACCTTTTATTATCCTTTCTCATGATTCGGTAACGATACTTACGTCAACCTTGTGCTGTACTCGATTATCTCCTTGTCTAACCTTGCCACGCAATATTAAATATCGATTTTCTCGATACGCTACCGTTGATTCAAAAGTAAACTTATTTTATTAGTTAGTGTGTTAATTAGATCATTATTAATATTATCCTAGATCACTGGCCACGAAAAAAAAGTACACTCGATCGTGCTACAGTTGCTGGGATTACGAGGAGAAATTTTATGAATATAAAAACATTTTGATATAGTTCTACAGAACATAACAAAAGTATTTTGGATAGCTGTTAAGAGATGGCGCCACTTCCGCTCGCGACTAATTTACGTATAATTCTAAGAGGTGTATATAAAAGCTGGAGTTGTTCGTTTCGGCATACTTACCTGGCGTAGGGGACACCGTGATCAATAAGGCGGTACCCCCAGGGCGAGGCTGTTCCATTGCACTCCGGTTCGGCTGACCCTTGCGATTATCCCTAATGCGGATAACTCGGGCGCGTAATTTTTGGTAGTCGGGACTGCGTACGCGCCGTCCCGTCCGAAACAAGTCACGGGAGAGGGATAGAGGAAATCAGAGGTAGGCCCTATAACTACTTTGTTGGGTACAATGAAGAGGTGAGGCGTATTCATCATACCCAGTCAAAGTACCGGGTATTTTTAAGCGATACTTTGTACTTGTGACAAATTTCCAAAATACGAACGAGTATTTTATACCGGACTAAATATTTTTAATAGGTACTTTTACCAGGTATTTTTGATGGGTTCTTTTTAACAGGTCTTTTTCGTACTTTTTCAGTACTTTTCGTTACTGGGTACAATGAGTACAGGTACAAAGAAATACCTGGTGTTCAATTTTTTTATTTTAGATCATTGCAGAAATGTATTATACATATATTTGCACAGAGCCCTTGAGGTGAATTTCGCACAAAAACGGCGCCATACAATTCATCCAAATATTATTATTACATATTTTATTTAGTATGTTATTTTGTCCTTGCACTATTATTCATTATTAGAGGTGAGGCGTATTTATCGTACCCAGTAAAAGTACCGGGTATTTCAATGCGATACTTTGTACTTGTGACAGATCTCTAAAATACCTGGTTCAAAAATACTCATGAGTATTTTATACCGGGACTAAATATTTTTAATAGGTACTTTTACCAGGTATTTTTGATAGGTATTTTTGACAAGTATTTTTAATAGGTATTTTTGATGGGTTTTTTCAGTAGGTATTTTTGATAGGTATTTCCGATGGGTATTTTCAGTAGGTATTTTTGATAGGTATTTCCGATGGGTATTTTTGATGGGTATTTTCAGTAGGTATTTTTGATAGGTATTTTCGATGGGTATTTTCGAAGGGTATTTTCGAAGGGTATTTTTGATTCGTATTTTTAGTAGGTATTTATGATAGTGATTTTTTGTATGTAGTAGGTATTTTTGATGGGTATATCCGACTTGAGTATTGAGTGGTATGTGATCTGATATTTAGCGACGGGAAAAATGTGGGGAATTTTTTCGAAATGGAATTCCGTAGCTACCCCCCCCCATGGTTTTCGAAAAATTATTGTGGGGAATCACATATTAGATTATTTTGCTTGTGCGGAATTTTTTTCAGTGAAGTTCCGTAACAACCCCCCCCCCATGGATTTTTTTTGTGGGGAATAATAGATTTCGAATAATAAAACGGGGAATCAAGCTCCCGTAGAATATTTGTGGGGAATATGTGGGCAGAATTTATGCGAGTTCATTAGTATTCTGAATCAATCTTCAGTTCTGTATTAAATACTTTTGAGTATTTTGTACCTGTACTCATTGTACCCAGTAACGAAAAGTACTCATAGGACCCACCTCTAATTATTAATGTAGAAAATGAGGGCAATTTTAAAATAATGAACACCATTGCTGGTGATTAACTGCGCTACATAAATTTTCTGGACATGAACCGACTTCATCTCCATCTATATGTATTTTCAACATTGTAAAGTTTAAGGCCCCACTTCAAGAAGCAGGGGACAAAAAATTGGTTTATAGACTCATTTGAGTGCTCCCCTCCACGGAAATCTTTAGTAAAAGGCGAAAGATTTATTCGTTATTGAAGGGAAACCAGAGTACCGAATGAGGTATTTCTGCGGCATAAATCGACACGTTGATAGCGTCTCTACGCGAGCCGCTGGCAGAAGTGGCGCCATCTTTTCTCGACGCTTTGAACTACACACGTTAATAAAAATTATGTTGGAGGCAACAGGCCAATGAATTTTATTTCAGAATGTTGGGAGTTTATGTATAAAAATAGTTTTTGTACTGTAATAACTGGATTGATAATATATTCAGCACAGTGACCCCATCCCACAATACCATATGCAAAGTGGTGCAAAATGTACTATTATTTTTGTGTTGTTAATGCAGTTATAACAACAGCTCATGATTTTTGGGGTATTTGATGAGATAAATAATAAGTCATTAAAATAGGTTCAAATTTATGTAGGTGTTGGCGCATTTTTCATATATCTTCCCCATCGAATTGTCCCGTCCGTCCATGCACTCTTATATACAAGGAAATTACATCGTGTTACTTTATGACCACCTTATGAAAAACCCACACTGCTATTGGATTACTCACCCGCTCTTGTAAACCTTTAGAAATAGACCAGTTTTTACATTGCTATTAGCGAGAAAAATACTACTCAGATTGTTGACAGAACTGCGCAGGAAATTGAAATTATCGGCGTAAGATTGGCTCACGACTAGGGTTGCCAGATGATAATTTGATAAAGGAGGGCAGATGGGTCTAATAAGGAGGATTTTCTGTAAAAAAGGAGGACATTCAGAAATTAAACGATTTTTTTATATTTTTCTTACTTTATTTTAATCATATTTAGCTGAGCTGCCAATTTTTGGAAAGAAGTTCTTGGTTTTTTAACAAATAATTATAAAAATCTTCACATGTCATGCTTTTGAAGTTGTATTGAGTAAGAATTAAAGATTTAACTGACTGAACACTTAGGACGGGTTGTTTTGGAGGATTTGAACAATTCATCAAATTTCAATGGTGAATTCCGGGTTTTGTGAAAGTCCTATTCAAGTTCTGTTATTATATCAGCATAGGGTAGTTGCTTGAGAGAACTGAAATAAAAACAGAACTTGAAAAAATCTTTCACAGAACCTGAAAATTAACTTTGAAATTTGAAGAATTGTTCAAATTTCAACATTCATTTTCGGGTTCTGTGAAATTCCTATTCAAGTTCTGATATTATATCATTGTAGGCTAGTTGCGTGACAAAACTGAAATAAAAACAGAACTTGAAAAAATCTTTCATAGAACTTGAAAATGAACGTTGAAATTTGATGAATTGTTCAAATTCTCCGAAACAACCGGTCCTTAGTCTTTTCCTCTCTTTGCTCCACTGAGTTATGCGTTATGTGCGCTTATACAAAATTAAACTCGCAGATCTTGAGCAGTTATGAGAAACATTCAATGTTTTCAACACTTGAATTAGATTGTCTACTGCTCGTGCAACTTCAAATCATAATATGCTTCATCTTCATCTGATTCTGATTTAAGAAATGAAATCAAGTTACAAAATTGATCGTGTAGCTTAACATCGTCAATCCTAAACCTCTGATGTTCAAGAACTCAATGCATGAAACTAAATCATCATATTCTAGGTTTTCGTTCTCTTTCAGCAATGTCATCCCCTCAAAACATTTGAAATCTTCTAAGGTTTTTACCCATCCCATCAAGTAATCTTCACAAGCCTTGTAAACACTTAAAAAATCTCCCACCAGTCCCGCCCGATGTTTAGCAAAAAGG
This sequence comes from Hesperophylax consimilis, assembly GCF_061612785.1. Taxonomy (NCBI): domain Eukaryota; kingdom Metazoa; phylum Arthropoda; class Insecta; order Trichoptera; family Limnephilidae; genus Hesperophylax; species Hesperophylax consimilis. The sequence continues at coordinate 4,116,291 of NC_142863.1, read as the reverse complement.
AGGACTTACAGTAGGTAAGGAAGGACAAAACATGCAGAAGGAGGACATGTCCTCCTTTTGGATACCATCTGGTAACCCTACTCACGACGGACCGCTCTGCACATGCTGTATTCTTCATGTAATTAATTATCCCCTTGTGTAATTTAACAGAACATTTTTATGTAATGATATTTATATTTTTATTTTAATACAATCATAATCACATACAAAACACAAGAAATAACAACTAACACTAGATCTCAGGGTCAAAAACATATCCAACAAGCAACTACAATGTACAATTTTTGTGCAAAAAAGCTTCCGATTCTATGGTACTAAATCCGACTCTCATTCAAAATTGACAACAATATTATAACATTTAAATCTCAAATAATGTTGAATACAAAACATAGGAAGATCAGAAATAGATAATATACTAACACCAAATACCTACAGACTGAAACCGAAAACACTCAACTGAACAAAACAATAGCATATATTTATAAATACTGTATATTCTTTTTACGGTTCTGCGCTAATTTCATAATAAACACGCTCAACAAACGTTTTAAATTGTATTAGGAACTGACCAAAAGGTGGTGAATCTTTTTATTCTATTAGGAATTGACCAAAGGGCGGTGAATCTTTGAATTGTATTAAGAATTAACCCTAAGGGTGGTGAATCTTTTATTTCTATTAGGAGTTGACCAAATGGTTGTGAATCTTTTATTTGTATTTGGAGTTGACCAAAGGGTGGTGAACCTTTTAATTGTATTAGGAATTGTCCAAAGAGCGGTGAATCTTTTATTTGCATTAGGAATTGACCAAAGGGTGGTGAACCTTTTGAATGACGGTAAATACACCTGGTCTTTGGAAGACTTTTGTTTGGTTCTGCCGCTAAAAACTCCGTTGTAACCTCTCTTTCTGTTAAACGCGTTATTAATGAAAAAGAGGGAGAAGTGAGAATGGTGCTATAAGCGGCATTGCTTTTTACTGTCGAAATCATAATTAATTATTACGACTTAGTCCGTTATAGAAACGATTAACGATACATACCATAAGGCTGTATGGGTATTAAATGATGAAAAAAACTTGTAGATAACAGTTACGTTGGCTTTATGCTATTATGCGATAATGATTATTTAATTTTAATAGTATTTTGGCGCCCAACGTGGGGCTTTTGCAATTAGTGAATCTTATTTAATTATGATTACATATTTAATGTTCTGTATGTTTTATTAATTTGGACGCTAAACCAAGCGTAACCAAAGAAGTTCGGGATTATGTGGACTTCTGTACTAATCTATATTTGACGGTCTCTGTGGTCGAGGAGTAAAGATCTCGACTAGCAATCGCTAGGTCGCGTGTTCAAATATTTTTTTATTATTTATTTTTAATTATTCATATTACATGATATATAATACAATGTTATGTTTATAAAAAGGTAGTCCAGCAAGGCTGCCACATATGCTTGTCTGGCACTTCTACTAATAATGATTTGTGTTATTTTAAAATTTTATTATTTAAAAAAAATAAGGTTTATTTGCGGCACATTCCAAAGTGGGAGGTATTCTCAGAACCGCCCTGGTGTAAGACCATTCAGAATTAAAACGTTGCTTGAAATGCCGGGTACTTCCCGACCTCCCTCTTCCACACCTTTCCCTTCCCCTCCTTCCTCTATGCCAAGGCTGCCCAACCCCAGGCCCGCGGGCCACAATGTGGCCCGCGAACGAATTATAAGTGGCCCGCGTGAAACATTTTAAAAAAACCCGCCAATCCGCCAATTTGAAAAATTGTCGCGGGCCCGCGGTAAAACAAACAATGCAGCTTGCGCGCGATCACCAGTGTTGCCAACGACGGCGATTTATCGCTATTTAGGCTACTCAGAACGAGAATCAGCGACGAAAAAATCTAACCCGTTGAACTTACCTTTTGAAACAAAAATACACCGGTTTTCGACAAAATATTTTTTGCGTCGAAATGGAATCCTGTAGCCACCCCCCCCCCCCCCCCTTCAGGTATTCAGTGGCCCGCCAATGATTCAAAATCGTCAATTTCGCCCAACTGCTAAAAAGGTTGGGCAGCCTTGCTCTATGCCTACTATCTTTAGCCTGACAACATACCCCAATTGGGATGCCATAGTCCACAGGATCCACGCGGTTGGGAGCAGTTGGGACTCTTGTGCGGCAATGGCATAGGCATTCTCTAACAATTATAGACTCTTAATTGTCTTTCTAAAAAGTCTCCTAAGATGGTTCATATATTTTGCTCGCCAAACTGAGAGCTCCAACTCCTGTTTGGACACTTCTGTATTTGTATTTGTGTTTTTTACAATAAATATACAATGTTTACAAGTCATACTGTTTTAATTTATACTACACTTCCATTTAAGCATTTGCTTGTGGATGGAAGAGGAGTGTACATTTACGAAAAAATGATATAACTAGGTTACAAAGTTTAAAAAAAGTACAAAATTAAAATCCATACAAATTAATGTATTTGGAAGTAAGAAAAAAAATATATTATGGAGGATAAATAGAGTACCTATAGTAGGATAATTTGTGAGATTTTCAAGTGAAACTAGGGGAATCAGTTTTTTTGTTAACGATTTCCCTAAAATATTTTTTTATATAGTTCAATATTTGTTTTTATCATTAATTCTTCTAATTTATTAAAGAAATGTTTTCCTTGGTGGGTATAATGGTGCTGGGCAAAAGAAGTGTGTAGTTTAGGGCATGCAAATATATATTTAAGTCTGGTTCGATTTTCAGCTATGAATGAGTATTTATCTTTTTCTTTTATAATTTGAATAATTGAAATTTTCATAAATGAGTGTTTAAATGTAGGAACTTGGTATACGCGTTCAGTGGGGAAGTCTGGAGATTTTTTAGTATTATTTTTATTATGAGTTTTTGAAAAATTTCTATGGGGGTCAGACTAGTTAGATCTGTAAGAATATATAAATTAATTTCCTAATTTTCTTTATTGTATGGCAGATGTGATCTTTCCATTTTAGGTTTTTATCGATGATCATTCCTAGATATGTAATTTTATCAGCTGTTTTCAGAAATGAGCATATTTGTCGATAGAGGTTAGCGTCGTTTTGTGTGAGAGAATGATCATGTAGGATTATTTGAAGATTTGGAGGTATACTGTCGGTATTTATTTCAAAGGGAACCTTTATAATTATATTTTTTAATATAATTATAAAGGTTCGCCATCCCTGACCTTTATAGTCAGTTCAGATTTAAAGTGCGATTTGTCAAATATTCCACTTTTAAAATATAAAACTGTTTTCTATATAGTCCGTTCAAGGCAGAATTATTTCACGTAGGCTTTAATGTCAATAGTTTGTTTTGTGATTTACATCTCCAGAGCCGTGGCGACACTAATAATCCATGTAAATGATGTTTGTTTCTTGTATGAGAGGAGGCAGGCACAATTTACATGATGATGAGATGATTATTGTTCATAGATTTGCATATTTTGTTCATTAGGGTGGGCCGTGAATGTAAGGACAATTCCTCATGTTTATTTTTCAGATTATATCGTACGTTTTGTCTTAAACTGAGGCTCGCGTATCGGACCAAGGAGTGGAACCTTTTATTGCATAACCAAAACCTCTGCAAGTAGTTAGACTTACGTGAAGTTTCTCCAGATATTGTTAGCGGATTCGTCTACCCACCAGCTGTGTAGCGGGCCAGATCGGTAGAGGCCGGTTAAGAGGTAGCTACAAGCCGAAAATGTGTATATTCTTGGTATCCCTTATATTGTAGGTAATAGGCATTAAAATCGCTTGACAAACGAGGTCTAGAAACGTTCGATTTCAAGCACAACACTGTTATTTTATTTATAAAAAAGTTAACCAAGTGAAACTGTCACAGATAATCTTACCTATAAAACTGTATTTTTTCCTTTATGCGTTCATTTTTTTTAGTAATTTACATTTATATTTTTTATTGAGTAATTAATTTTTTTATTTGTATTCTACTCAAGCGAAAAGATATAAAAACCTTCAATTTATCTAAAGCAAATTTTTTTGCTATTAATAATGTACACCAATTCGTTATACAGATTAATTAAAATTTTGGCATTAAGCTTCGCCTTAAACTGTTGACCTCTCCCGCCGGACCGCAATTTGAGGAATGTATTCTTACGTCACTCCTGTTCATACTGACCACTAGATTACTACCCACCCCTCATACTTTTCTCATTACCAGAACTGCCTTTACACTTATAAAGGATCCACACATCATCCTCAAAGATGACATAGGCCCTGATAGAACAATGTGTTAGTCGCATCAATTCTATTTTTGCGACCTGTATATTATATATATAATATATTTACTCATTATACTAATTCATTATATCTAACAAAACAGTATATTTCACAAATTAACACGAATTACATACATATATAAATATAAACAAATTTCGACTACCATAATACAGGCATGTGCCTAGTGTGGTTGTTGAAAAGCATACAAAACTGTGTACACCAACTTACTTATATTATAATAAAAATGTTTGAACTGTTCAACTAATAAGAAACAAATTCGTAAAAAGCTTATACGACCCACCCTAATAGACTTCATCCACCTCAGGAATTCTTCGATAATTTTTTTTTATTACCCTTATACGGATCATTTGACTATAAATTAACAATGTGTGTGTGACAAATCTCGCCAAATAATAACAGTAATTTAGCTGTCCTTTATGCTAATGATTAGTGCGGCATTCTTATGTCGTTATCTACCATAAAATGGCCACTCATCTGGAGGTTAAGGAATTATTTAATATAGTTAAGTGTCATTATATAAATTAGTATAATTAAATTAGGATGGATCCTTTTATTTTCTTTTCACTACATAGTTTCTACGCCTTAGTACTATTATGATATACTTTAACCCCTACTAATCTAATAACACTTTTTTTAAAATATGCGAACACCTCAGCACAGGTTATCCTACTAAAAATGTTCACAAAACGATACTACTTAAGGCGAAGCTTAATACCAAATCACTATTTTGATTAATCTTTATAACGAATTAGTATACATTATGAAAACAAAAAAATATGCTTTAGATAAATTGAAGGTTTACCTATCGTTTCGCTTGAGTAGAATACAATTAAAAAAATAAATTACTGAATAAAAAATATAAATGTAAACTACTAAAAAAATATTTTTTTAATAGAAATGTATGAACGCGTAATGGAAACAACTTTAAAAAATACTGCATTATACCTAAGATTATCTGTGACAGTTTCACTCGATGCACATCTTGATAAAGGAATGCCCTAGTGAGATGTGCAGAGTATGTTTTTTATGTTAAAAACAGTTTTTTACAAATTATTTGTTTGCGCCCGTACACATGCAATATGAATAAATAGTTTTTTTCCTTATAAAAACTCAATTCTTTCAAGAAAGGTATACAAATACAATATTGGATTGAATCACCGATGCAATATTGTATTTACAGTACGATATAAATTTGTAGAATATCGGGTGTAGATTGATCTTATCAATGCAAACGTTGTTGAAGTAAAGGTCTGTTACAAATTCTCACGGAGACTTTAGCAGTCAAGAATTGACTCAAGGCTTTAGTTAAGTGTTCTGGTTCCCTAATAGGGCAGTGATCAGAACACTAGTGTAGAGTAGGTACCTCATAATACAAATCCACTACAAAATATGTCCTATATAAAAACGTAAAATATACTGCTACCTCACAAAATATGTGTGTCCCAACCATTATATGAAGGAAAGAAGGGATTTCTTCCTTTATGGTCTCAACTTGTTTTCTTTGGGGTTACAAAAAGTTTTCTATTAAGAGGATAGTTAGTATACCTTATATTGTAGGTAATAGGCATTAATATCGCTTGACAAACGGGTTTTTATTTATTTTGTAAATAATTTTATAAGAAAGCAAAAAGTCAATCAAGTGAAACTGTCTCAGATAATCTTAGCTATAATACTGTATTTTTTAAAAGTTATTTTCTTTACGCGTTCATTGAAAAAAAATTTTAGTAGCTTACTTTTATATTTTTTATTGAGTAATTTATTATTTTATTTGTGTACTCAAGCGAAACGATAGGAAAATCTTCAATTTATCTAAAGCATTGTTTTTTTGTATTCATAATGTACACCAATTCGTTACAAAGATTAATCAAAATAGTGATTTAGCATTAAGCTTCGCCTTAATACAAAGAGATATAGGAATGTAGATAAGAATTGAAGATGCATACAATATTAATTTATAATTGAATATCGTACGCATTACTTCGGTTTGATATTATGAATTTTTATGTTATACTGAGCACTTAAACGGGGAATTGCGATTTTTTACTAAGGATAGTTATGCTTAAAAAAATAAATTAATGAAAGATAACATACATTATCTGACCGTGAAAACCGACAAAAAACAAAATAAATGTATTCAACATTTAACTTCTCAAAAATGATGTAATATTAAGAGATGGTTTTTGTACAATTTCATTTCCTGAAACATCTGCTCCTCTCACGACATTATGTACTGTACTTTACTAATGGATTTAATTGATTATTGGAATTCCTCGTTTTGTCTTGTGTTTCTCATGTTTTTTCGTGTTTAATGTGAGAACAAGCCGGCCCAGCCTCCGAGGCACTTGAGATCTCAACTCCGAGATAATCTTCACCTCGCCTGTTGTGAGATGTTGGACATTAGATAATGGCGTTAATCTCCGGATGGACCGGACATTATAATGGCCAAACCTAACGGAATATGTGGAAGATTTTGGTGACAATTTGGTCAAAGTTTAACGACTGAAATACCAGCCACAATATTCACGTATAATTATGTACCGTATCCGCACCCGCTTCCGGCAGCTGGTACTATTGTGCGGTACTCGAATAAAATAAAAACTTTTACGTCAATTTGAAAATGGTCAATTGTAACCAGTGGCGGTTCGTAATCTTTTTCATTGGGGGTTCAGAAATTCAATGTTGTGAGGCTGAAGGTAGTGGGGGGAATACCTGGCTATTCAGATCTGGTCACCAAATACGGCTAAAGCCATTACGAGAGCTTTACATAACTGCGAAAAATCAATAAAAGTAACATCTTTTTTTAGTGGAAAGCTGAAAACAAACTAACTTCAGACATAATCTGTTTTACTAGTAGATTTACAAATGCCTTTAAAAGCAAACGGTTGTAGAAATGAATGATGAAGAAAATAAAAATGCACAAAAATTGACTACTAACTGCTATAGACTAAAATAACATGGTATTTCGATGCAATCTGGGTGACACTCGTAGGTACACTTTCGGAGAATACGTGGTATAAAACGTTCTGCTATCGCGGCGCACAAAGATTGTCTTGCTTTGGCGTAGGTTATTGGATTTCACCGACAGGGGGTTTGCAGTGTGGAATATTGGGTTGTTCCTCGACTGAATTTTAATGGTGCGCTGTTTATAATATTATTATAATGCAAGTTCACCTTATCTTCTCATATTTTAATGGGGGTTTACTGCACAAATGATCTTGAGAGAAGCCGCCACTGATCCTAACCGTAATGCGGTCAAAGGCAACGATTATAATCGAGTTACCGTGAACTTAGTGCGAGGAACTTGCGACCGTTGAGCGATATGCGGATACTGACGACATAATGTCGGCAATGCTTGACATTTATTACGACGGTGATCTTGTCAGTAGCTCGTTGAGTACATAAGTCTCATTATCGAATAGCCTTATAGAAAATAGCGTCGGAATGTTGCCGCAAGCAAGTTACCTTTATAATTTTTATATTTAAGAGGAAGCTACAAGCCAAAAATGTGTATATTCTTGGTATACCTTAATTGACAAATGGAGTGTAGAAACGTTCGATTTCAAGCACAAAAGTGGTTTTTATTTATTTTGTAAATAATTTTATAAGAAAGCATAAAAGTTAATCAAGTGAAACTGTTACAGATAATCTTAGCTATAATACTGTATTTATTAAAAGTTGTTTTCTTTAAGCGTTCATAGATTTCTATTGAAAAAAAATTTTTTTTAGTAGATTTCATTTATATTTTTTATTGAGTAATTTATTTATTTTATTTGTATTCTACTCAAGCGAAACGATAGGAAAATCTTCAATTTATCTAAAGCATATTTTTTGGTATTCATAATGTACACCAATTCGTTACAAAGATTAATCAAAATAGTGATAAACTTCTCTGATGGCAACTATATGTAAAGATTTTTTATATGTGTCCCGATTAAGTTTCTATGTGAGGATCGTAATGAAAAAAACATCTTGCAAAACGCCTATAAGAGAGAGAGAGAGATCGCCTGTTGAATGGGTTAAAACCAAAAGGTAATAAGTCAGTTTCCTTTCAAATCTACATAGAAGGCATTTCTAATGCGTATTATCTATTCATTCAGTGTACAGAAGGTACTCGTTAGTAGACATTATTTTGAAATAAAATTATCGTATTGTGAAGAATTGAAAGTAAAATATTCTTAATCACCGGTTTGTTTCTACGATGTACATTTAGTTTCCGACATTTATCTAGAATCTCGATACGCGTCAAGTCGGAAGACAATATTGAGAACCATGTTTTAAATACATAGGTAATAATTCTGATTTTAACTCTGTACATTTTACGTGTGTTTTAATGTTTTATCTTCATACCCACATAAATAATTGCGTTTACTCCACAAAAAGGTATGACGTATTGTCTATTGTTTTACGCATATTCCATGAATTAATGAGTTATTTTTTGCTCTTCAAAGATAACGAAAATTATGTAACCTTTAATAATTTGTATGTAAAATGTTTAAATAGTCGCTATAATAATTAAAAATTGGCTTTGAATGTGTCTAGATTTAAAACTAAAATACCAGCCACATCTAGCTCATTATCAAGTATTTTTCGTACATGTGTAGTGACAGCAAACTTATAGCGTCAGGACAGTCAAACCTTGAATTAGCAATTTCGTATAAAAAAAGGGAAATCAAAGGAGGTTAATTGCGAACCCTTTATCCCTGTTGTGTGTAAGATCTTCAAGTTATTTTTTTTAAGAAAGAAAAACATTCCCGGGTGAAGAATAACCTGACAATACTTTAAAAAAACCTCTTACTACCATTACAGTAAGAGGAAAATGTTGCTTGTGTTGTGGTGGAGGACTTAGCCAGGCGAGGAATTGAACACACTACGCATGGGTGGGACCCAAACTATGCCAACTCGGCCACCGAGGAATCTAGGGATCAGTTTATCCGGGAGTGACATACGAATGATATATCCCCCGCCCAATTTCAAGACGATGGGTCAAGAAAAACCACTTGGAGAGGTCAAAGGGTCTTCCCAAACCAGCCTCTCACGATCTGAAATAAACAAATAAACTTAAGATATTTTATGTATGGGATGCTTGGCAAATTACCCACCTTCTTCTGTTGACCATTAAACTCTATTAAATTAATTGGCGATGACCTTCCCACGTTAATATCATACAAACACAATAAAGTATCTCCTTTTGTTGAATGGTAGCCGCGTAATCAAATTAAATAAAACAATAAGACATTCTGGGTGACCTTCCCATGCTCGGGGTACATTGTACTGACAATATCGCCACGGCTTTTTATGTTAATTCGTCATTTAAACATTATTTAATGATCGGCAAATAGGTTGATCCCAACAATTTTGGCTGTGAAAATTATGTATATTAGTTTTAAAAAATAGTCTTCGTGAGGAGAGTGTTTTAATTGTCTACACTGCTTACCGCCTATGAGAAAAGCCTTGAATATTTCAAATTAGATACATGATGAACGTCGTGACAAAAGTGACAGAATCAAATTTATTTTCAAAATTATAAATATACATGTAGAATCTTCCCTATTGACGCGACCACACATGAAAGATATAAAAAAATTGTTTGAAAAAAAAAAATTCACCGTAGATCAAAATTTCATTACCATTTTTTACTTCAAATGATGCCTGGAATCACTTGTTAAGAGGAAGCTACAAGCCAAAAATGTGTATGTTCTTGGTATACCTTATATTGTAGGTAGGACAAACAGAGTCTAGCAACGTTCAATTTCAAGAACAAAACTGGTTTTTATTAATTTTCTAAATAATTTTATAAGAAAGCAAAAAAGTTAATGAAGTGAAACTTTCACAGATAATCTTAGCTATAATACTGTATTTTTAAAAGTTGTTTCTTTTACGCGTTCATAAATTTCTATTGAAAAAAAATTATTTTAGTATTTTAAATTTCTATTTTTTATTGAGTAATTTATTTTTTATTTGTATTCTACTTAAGCGAAACGATAGGAAAACGTTCAATTTATCTAAAGCATATTTTTTGGTATTCATAATACACACCAATTCGTTATAAAGATTAATTAAAATAGTGATTTAGCACTAAACTTCAGCTTAAAGTAAGTCAATTACGTCCCTTAACCCCTCCAGCGTTTGAGGGTCATATATGACCGGACGTCCATATTTTATTAAAGTATTTTTTTATCTTTTTTTCTATCATGCAAAAATACATAATTATGTTGATGTTTGAAAAAGAGAAATAATAATTCTTTCCAGTTTGTCTCAAATATATTATATTGGAATCCATTAATAAAATCCTAAAAATACCTAGTCAAAATGAATAATTTATATTTCGCGCCGCTATCGTAACAATAGGTTTAACTTTAAATATTATTTTTTTATTTTTTATTATATGAACGTGATAAAAGTGAAACTGCAGTGTTCTTACAAATTCCCCAAACAAAACGAAAGTATTTTCGAAATATCGAGTTCTCACAATTTTTCATTGATTTTAGTAAAAAATTGAGTTAAAATGTGGTTAGCGTTTTTGACAACCTTCTTCACGTTTGTTATTAAAATTTTAATATTTAGAAATAGTTATGTTTATTTTACATGCATACACCGGAAGGATAATTTTATTTAGTTTTTGAAAACAGTATTTGTTTTACGAAAAATAAAAAAATAAGATGTATTTATCGCATTTGAAATGCACAGAAAACATTGCAAACCGAACAAATGTGATGAATGTACTTAATTAAGGGTTAACACCCTGCCTCCAAGATTATTTAGCGTTATTTTTACAGAACTTTCTTGAATCTCTTGTTATAACTTGACTTCAGTTGACTCTTCTTTTTTCGTTTGTTTTAATTACTTTCCCATTTTAACATGTTTTAAGAAATCACACTTGTTTATTGTAAGGACTTTATTGTTTGCATATTGATGGCTTCCGTGGTCGAGGGGTAAGGCTCCCGACTAGCAAGCAAATGGTCGCTGGATCAAAGCCCATCGTGCGCGAGTAAATTTTATTTCACAATTTCATTAATTTAAAATAATATATAGTATAATTGTGGCACGTTCCAGAGTGGAAGATACTCTTGGTGTAAGACCACCATTCAGAATTGAATCTTTGCTTAAAATGGGTTTGGCCGTATTTGGTGAACAGATCTGAATAGCCAGATACTCCCACACCTTCCTCTTCGCCAACTCCTTCTCCTCCCCACCACCTTCAGCCTCACAACATACCCCAATTGGGGATGCCATAGTCTCACTGGCTTCATACTCCAAGCACATTGACACACAAACAACCGGACCTCAACACACTCCTACAGTGAATATTTAATACCATGAAAATGAAGAGTCTCACTGGCTTCATACTACAGGTACACATTGACACACCAACAACCGGGCCGCAACACTTCTACAGTGAATTTCCAATATCATGAAAATGAAGAGTTTCACTGGCTTCATATTCCAGGCACATTGACACACCAACAACCAGGCCGCAACACACTTCTACAGTGAATATTTAATAGCATCAAAATGAAGAGTCTCACTGGCTTCATACTACAGGTACATTGACACACCAACAACCGAGCCTCAACACACTTCTATAGTGAATATTAATACCATCAAAATGAAGAGTCTCACTGGCTCCATACTCCATGCACATTGACACACAAACAACGGGCCTCCACACTCTTCTACAGTGAATCTCCAATACAATGAAAATGAAGAGTCTGTGAACTAACTCGGTTTCAATTAGGCTACTTATTACCATCGCACCTAGATGAATGCGAAACGCGATGAGGCAACATTATAGTCACTTCTTATCCCTTCGCTGTGACGAAAGCACTCACTGCTCCAACCTTCAAACACTGTCGTGCCGGACCGAATTGATCCATCCATCTTTGGTATTTCACAATTCCTCCAGTTCCTATGGCAAGACAATACCCCAATTCTCATCCACATTACAATGGACTGCTGTGGGTACATTTGAAGTCATAGTTACCTCAGAACTGACTTCGGCTTCGACAATAACACTTTTTTCTCACAATTGTGTACCGCGTTACGTTAGAATTATGTAAAGTTATTCTACTGGTTACGGCACACATTGTCTTAGAGTCTATTGGTTTTTTAGTGGGGTCCGATTTGAGGTTTTACCGTACTTCTGGGTCTTATAATTTTACCACTAGTTTCACAAATTCTTTCACTATCTTGTGTAGCGATTTTGAAACTATTGCGTTGTCTTTAAAAACCATTTTTACGCAGAAGAGAGAGATACTATAATAATATAATCATTGTTACCATACGTATTGCTTTGGTGAGAGACCACCATTCAGCACAAGTAGAAAAATTAGTACTGCTGATTTATTAAGACTTTCTTAAAAACGGGATTGCAGGCCTTCCGAATGAATTTACAGGTTTCCTAGTAAACTTAATGACCAAATGCTGACAAACATACTCACATTTTCGTGAACACGTATATTCGTAATTTACTAAAAGTTTACCAGTATGGATGGGTGAAGTGCGTGTATATGTGTGTGTTCATGTTCATCGCAGGCTTACCTTCAGCGATAATATCCATAGATTGTCTGACTCCATAAATTAAAACAATTATTGAAACAATCGAACTTTTATTGTTCATTTAAAGTTACAACGTTTATCAGTGAATTTATCGGAAAAGTAGAGAAAAGGAAATGACTATCAACTGTCAACTTGGCGCGCGAAATCTCGAATGAATTCAAAATGGTTTCGTTGAACAGCTGACGGCACGAGGTAGAGTTGCCAACTTTCAGAGGTTACCAGCGGCCAAAAAGGATATTGAAATAATGTGCCAGTTCTTGTTCTCTACACCAGGAAACCTGTTAATTCATTCATAAGGCCTGCAATCCCGTTTTTGATAATTAATAAAATAACAATACACACTTTTCTTCTTGTATCTGAACATTTCTTTGCCTGAATCGGTTTACTAATCAGATCTGAACATCTAGCTACATTTTAACCTTCCTCATCTCATCTCTGACCTATTTTATTCAGACTACGAGGCTATTCGGATCAGGTGAGTTATTCGGATCAAGCTAAGCAATATGGATATATCTCGGCTATTGTAACCAAATGACAATGAAAGAATTTAGACATAGTTTCCCCATCTACCGGATGCCATAATAGTAAAATTACCGATATTACAGATTGCGTGGGTTGACTGCTAAAAATCGATATGTGTGAAGATCGTACAAGTTACGTCTCAAATAAATGCCTGATGTAATATTGTTCTCTGCGTTCTTAGTGTTCTTTCTGAAAAGGGAAGCTATTTAGTCATGTTCATATATTATATATTTATCAATCAAATGCACAGTAAACAGAATTAAAGCGTAATAAATTGAATTTTGTATGATTTTGTACTTTACTTTGAGTAAATATCATATTAATAAATGTGAGGTTAAACGGACCGACGGTGGGGGGGCTATTTGGATCATATTTTAATGCTTTTAAAATTCGATGCGTTAATTGTTTTATATTTTTATTTGAAACAGATGGTGCGCAAGTATTCGAAAAAGACAACTAATAATCAATATAGGTCGAAAACGGCAATGGGTGAAGCCGTTAGGAAAGTAAAATCCGGTGAAATGGGATTATGCAGTGCTGCTGTGAGCTACGGAATCCCATACATGACATTACAAAGACATACGACTTCAATCACCGGGATCATCTCTAATCCAGGAGCAAGACCTGCAATATATATTGAATCTGAAAAACAGTTGCTGACTTCTGAAAGCCTGGTTTATTTATCTAAACGTGGATTCGGCATTACTCCAAAAATGGCCAGGAAATACGCTTTTGATCATTGTAATCGTCTTGTTAATCAAGCTCAACGAAGATTTAATTCAGAAGTTGGAATGGCAGGTCAAGATTGGTTTCATAGTTACGCGTCATCCATACCTCTCCATAAGAAAACCAGAAGGACTATCTCGAGCAAAGATTAACGGAATGGATCCAGACAAAATTTAAATTTTTTATGACACACTGGAAAAGGTAATAAGAGACTGTCAATTACAAGGAAGGCCACAATGCATTTATAATATGGACGAAACCGGCATGCTCCTAAATAATCGTCCTGTATCAATGACAAGTGTCGAGCGAGGTCAAAATGTAACTGTTTTGGCTTATATGAATGCAGTTGGATCATTCATACCTCCATTTGTCCTGTATAAGGGTAAACGTAAGAAGGATGAATTTATGATTGGAATGCCACCAAAAACCGCCCAAAATTACAGTTCAAAGGAAAAGGTACCCCGGGACTTAAAGTTAAAAAATCTTCCATAACAGCTTCTTCATCGGCTTCAAGAAAGTGGTTTTGCATTTATTGCAATAAAGCTTTTGTACATCCTGGAAGATTGGATTCAATGTTCTTCTTGCGAAAAATGGTGCCACAAAAAATGTTACGACAAGAAAGTGTTTGATAAAGTTTTTATTTGTGCGGTGTGTAAGCCAATAAGAGTGTGATAAGTGTCATGATACTTTCATAAAAGTTACGGGTTCTAAAACCTATTTTTGGTTTTTGTTTTTCTTTCATACTTAACTATTTTTTCGGGTTTGATCCGAGTAGCCCCACCACTGATCCGAATCACCACATATATATGTGGTGATTCGGATCGGTGGAGAGGTCTACAGTAATAGTCATATGTTTTTTTTTAAGTTACTTTATGTTATGATCATTATAATTAAAACATATAAAAAATTCAAAGGCTTAATATTAAATAAAAAATTTTTTCGAAAATGCATTAGTTTTAATTTTTTTCAAGAAAACATAAAAAATGATCCGAATAGCCTCGGTCTACCCTACTACACATTCTTACACGGTCTCACTGGCTCTGTACATTTCAGACTTAAATCCTTTTTGCGTTTTTTGACTGCGAACGTAATTATCCAGTCTTTGTTAATTGTTGCCATGTCCTCTGAATTGCTTACTTCGTCTGAATTCTCAGCAAAGCTCATGGGCTTTTCTGTCTTATTTGTTCTTTGGAAAAGCTTAGCTATTGACAAGATGTTTCTACTGAAATTTCGCAAATTAAAATTGATTAAAATTTCTACTGCGCTCCGGTTAAGGTTAATTCTAAAAAATAACAATTCAGCCTTGTGTGCGGCGTGATCATTGGCATATTATAATAATAATAATATTGGACAATTTTTATAGCGCCGCTTTTGTTAGTTATCACCTCAGGGGCGCTTAGTCCTGCAAGTTGAGAGATGAAAAGGCTAAGCTGTCGGTGATGAAGATAACCACTGGGAACATCCAAATAATGAAAGAAATGAGTAGCAATGTGGATATTGCAATCCTTAGAGAACAGGCGTCAGGTTGTCATGCTGTCCTATTACAATCGGGAAACAAGCCAAACGCGCTCCCAACATATGTACACGTTTACTACTTTTAATACAACACTCCTTCCTCTCCTCAAAAGGACCCTCCGCACAGCATCCCCAAAGATGACAACCCCTTCACCCCCCCCCCTAAGGAAAATTATGTTAATGTAAAAAAAAAACGGACCCGTAAACGGTTCATTTCGATCAAACCAAAAAAAGTCAAAACCTCCACAACACAAGGCCGAGAAAATCATTTGAAGCAGCCTCATAAACAGTGGCAGCTCGTTACTTCTGGGTGAACTAGAGTGCTAATATTACAAAAATGCCATTATTAATGTTGTTGTAGCTGAAAAAAAGACGCAAGCCAAACTACCGAACTGAACCTACACTCATGAAAAAGAAAAAAAGCAACCGCAAATGGCGCGAAACGCCGCTTGCAGTTGCTTCGTTTCTTGTCCATAATTCGTGGCTCGGTTCGCAAATGTATACGTACCATTAGAATGCAAAAAATTTCGTTATAATTTACATTACAGTGTCTACCAAATTATTTACATTTGTATATAATATACATATCTTTAAAATATGCTGGGTGTGAGGTAGGTTTGAGTAGGTGACACTGTGGTGGGTAATGTTATATGTTTCGTGAACACCTCACTAGGAGAACCTGTGCTGTGGTGATGATTTGAGATTTTCACGGCCAAAAGTATTATGGTGATTTGTTTTTGGGGTATTATGCCGTGTTGCGCTAGCTCCTTCTTTAGCCAACGTTTCGGACAGCATTGCAGTGTACATCATCAGGGAATTATAATACACATCTGCCCTGATGATGTACATTGCAATGCTGCCAGAAACGTTGGCTAAATAAGGAGGTACCGCAATACGGCATAATACCCCAAAAGTAAAATCACTGTGCTGTGATTAAGTGGTACAATTATTTATGTGTATTGGTTTAATTTTCTTTTATCAATGTAGGTAAGTTCTGTTTTTTTAAATTTTTTTTAATGATTATTACTCAATTTCAATTTCAGTGCCGGCAACCCGGGCGTTTATTTATTATTAGTTATGTACATACATGATTTTTCTCCTTACCCTCCTCACTAGACAAAGTCTGTTCTGAGGCTGGTAACTAACAATTTCTAATTACATAAAAACAGTACTGTTCATTGATGTTTAAAAATAAGGCATATATATAAATAAACACATGTATATATACATACACACATACAAATTCATCCATAACTTACAATGTTTAAGTTAATTTAAAAAATATATATTTTTTGATGTTGCCATACAAATTAGTAGGCTGATTTGAGTCATTGTCCCAGCCTCGTGATTTAGGTGGTTTTGGTTGAAGCCATACTCATGTAGAGAAATCTCAGAGATTTCTTCTGAACTCTCTCTAACTTGAGGGAATACTTAATCACTCCAATATTTATTTGTTCATATTTTTAGCTTATTATTATTTGTAATATTTTGAAGCTTGCAATTTCCGTACGTGTCTACTGTTTATTTGACGCAACTGACGTACGATCATATTTCTAAAACAGTATTTAAATAATACACCTTCGTGGGAGATTGCAGAACGGCGCAGCATCCATCATTCGCGGACCACAATTGAATCTCGCCACCCATCGTGGAATTAGATGTGCCAGATTCATGGGAAAATTATTATTGTATGGGGTTTTAGCAGAGCCGGAAGAGCGGTTAGGTTTCAAAAACTTGTGGCTTTTGTGAGATAAGGAGTAGACATCATAAAGACAATGAATTGAAATCCTGTTCAGCGGTCAGTGTCTACGAACTTTTCCGAATGTCATCATATATCATTACGCATTATAAGGTTAACTCAGATTCTGTTAAAAAAATACATAACTAAATTATAAACTTAACCGAACCACTTGACCGATCAGTGTCATATTTATTTTTATATATATGACTGATAATTAAGGTAATCTTGAAAAAACCATTTACATTTTCTGCGAAATTCTCTTTTCAATATTCAACGTACCCAATAGTCAAAATGTATCAAATATATTCAATACAACAATTTTTTTATGAAAATCAGTTAAATAACTTACAATTCAATATATCAGCAAGATATCAGAATGAAAAAAAAATTCCAAATTTTAATACCAAACACATTCAAAATACCTATCTTTATCTAGGTAGAACTTACTTTAACAAATTTCCTTTTAATCTAAAAATATCTATCTCTATCTAGGTAGAACTTACTTTAACAATCTTCCTTTAAATCTAAAAATACCTATCTCTATCTAAGTATAATTTACTTTAACAATCTTCCTTTAAATTTAAAAATACCTATCTCTATCTAGGTGTAAAACTTACTTTAACGCTATTCCTTTAAATCTAAAAATACCTGTCTCTATCTAGGTATAACTTACTTTAACAACCTTCCTTTAAATCTAAAAATACCTATCTCTTTCTAGGTATAACTTACTTTAACAATCTTCCTTTAAATGTAAAAATACCTATCTCTATCTTGGTATAAATTATTATTTATAATTGAGCTAGAATTCCCTCATCAAACACAAGAGCCTTCTCTGTTTATGGTGAGAATAGGCTATTTTTTTGTTTTACATTATAAAACTGTATATTTATTGTAAAAAAAATAATCATCATCATCCCTTTTGGCTCTACAACCCCTGGTGGGTCTTGCTTGGCCTCCTCAAGAGTCTTCCTCCACTCATCTCGGTCCCGCGCCAGCTCTCTCCAGTTTCGAAGCTCCAAGGCAGACAAATCTTTGAGGACGTTGTCGCTCCATCTTAACCTTGGCCTTCCCAGGCTCCTTCTGCCTATCGGTCTTGAGCTCAGCAGGGACTTTGGTTCTTGATGCTCGCTCATTCTCTCCACATGACCTAGCCACCGAAGTCTTCCCAGTTTTATGAACTTTGTGACGTTTAGCTCCTTAAACAGAGTATAGAGCTCATTGTTATAACGTCTGCGCCAAAATCCATTTTCTAGAACCGGTCCGAAGATGCGCCTCAAAATTATCCTTTCAAAAACGTCCAGTGCTCGCTCATTCTTCTTAGTTAGAACCCACGTCTCGGCTGCGTACTTAAGCACTGGTCTAATTAGTGTTTTGTACAATAATACCTTGGTGGTTCTGGAAAGCAGTCTTTTTTATAAAAAAAATCATATAGAATTTAAAAAAAAAAGGTAAATTAAGACGTTTTTGCAAAAATCGCTACAGTGGATATATGGACTACTAGCTGACTTATTCGCGGCGTTGTTCAGGAACTTATAAATGGTTTGCGGCAAAGTTATGAGGTTCTGTGGCCTTTTTAAGATATGGGTTTTCCAATAAGAGGTGTTATTTTGAATAGCCCGCTATTTAGGTAGATGTTACTTTTGAAGCTGTCATTTTTTGACATTTGACTAGTAGAAACTACGCCATTAATAAAAACGGAACGATACACGCTTCAACGACGCATTTAAATTATTAAAATTCACTTGAGTGAATCAAATGCAAATCATCTTGAGTGATGGGGCCCATTTCCACCTCGGTGGCTTCGTCAACAAGCTAAATTGTCGCATCTGGGGCTCGGAAAACCCAGGAGTTATTGTTGAAAAGCCTCTCTATCCTCAACGTGTGACTGTTTGGTGCAGTTTATGGTCCGGCGGAGTCATTGAACCTTACTTTTTAGAAAATGAGGCTGGAGCAACAGTTACGGTGACGGATTGCGCTATCGAGAGATGATTAATGACTTTTTATGGCCAGAATTGGATGGTATTGATCTGGACAACGTTACTTTCAACAAGACGGCGCTACGTGCCACACAAGCAACGAAACTATTGATCTTTTACGATTGAATATCAAAATAACATCTCTTATTGAAATACCCTGTACTATTTATATTTTGAATGTACCATGTTTTCCAAAGTCGATAAAATAAAAATTTAAATAATTGTTTTCATTTAATAGTTAACTATGTTTATAAATAAAACCAAGTTTCCTATTCTCCCTTACTTGCACTCGCCCTTTATTAGTATACAAAATGCACGATTCTATTTGCGATATAATTTGCGGTGAACTACAAAGGATTATTTATAAATGGATGCAATTAAAAATAAAATCTTCATAATTAGTAACTGTTAAACATGGAAATGAAAAATACACAGGTATTTTATGAAAATCGTGCGCCTGGTAGGAAGATAATCCGAAACCGGTTGACTTCAATAAATTAAACCAAATGTTAATAAAGTAAACAATAATTCAGAAGTACCCGGCATTTCTAGGGGTTGTCCTGAGGAGATAGACAAATACCATCGCAAATTTTTCTGTAGACCTTTTAAAGATATACAATTCCGTAGTACATTATTTTGACGTATCTCATAAGGTTTAGCCAGCGTTAGCAATGTAAGCGCCTGAAAATATTTTTTTACGACTTGATTACAAAACATCGACTTTCCTCTACTTTTTTTAAATATAATATACATGTATTATATATATTAACCTTCCGGAAGAAATTCTCTACATGATAGTGGAAACCCTATCAAAATCCGTTGAGTAGTTTAGAAGAACTAAGCGCATAAACAGTGTGATGATCTGCCCTTTTTACTTCAAACTTTTCCTTCTCTTCTTTCTACGATAATTTTCCTTAAGTCCCGTAGGTAACTTTTCCATAAGGCTTTGGTTATATATATATCCGGGGTAGGAAGGTCCTCCCTGCCGTCTTTTCTTTATTACACACCCCTTCAAGTGTGTACATCCTAGTTTGTCTACGTGACGTACGACCTTGAACGTACTCATTTCACGTGACGGTTCAGTATAAAAAGGCTTCACCGAACGTTGTGTTGGGTTTTTGTTTCTCGGTTTAGAAACCTAGTTATTTATGTATGTGTGGTATCCCTTGGTTCTTTTGAGATAGAGTGAGTTGAATCCATTACCGCTGTGTTTTAAAACCATTTTATAAACCTTATCTTCTAAGTCGCCTGCTCCCCCCCCCACTAGCTACTCGATTCTACCTATCGTAGGGTAATGTGAATATAATAAAGTGTTAGATTTTATATATGTGATATACATACGATAAGTTTATGGTGTTAGTTGTCGGCGCCATCCATGTATATATTTTGGGAGGGGAAGGAGAGGAAAGGAAATGAATTTTTTTCAAGCTAAGATTGACTCCTCCTCTTACCAAACAAAACTGATGGATGATAATTTGAGCAAGGCGATCGATATCTGCGTGTCTGGATATCACAACCGGCCGGGTCTCCCCTTGTTCCAAATCGGCAACCTTCACGCCAGAATAAAGAAAACCAGGTCTCATCACCAATTTCAGAATTGCCCCAATCTCAAACACCTCCAGGAAAATCTACTTTACTGAGTGTAGAAGGGGAAAACCATGACATCCCTTGTCACGAATCTAGTCGCGAAAATGTGACACGCAAGGTCCTAAGTTACGTGCCACCTCCAGAAAACGTTGTAACTCCCACGCCGTCGGGGATTTACATCCCTTTCTAGGTCAATACATAGGTAACACACGACGATCTTGTCGACATTTTGCCTGCTTATTAACGATAGGTTGTGTGCCTACCCATTCAGCCAATTATCATGTGAGATATATGTAAGGTCTACTCGAAATGCCAAATTTGGGATGAGGACTGTCTGTATTTTAAAATTCGGTTCTAGTAATTATTTTATGAGGTTACTAGCATCCTCGTGTATTAGGTATGGGTAACTCCTACTGAATACCTATCCTCTCAGGTAAGGTATAAACGGATAATTGGTTTGATGTTTTGCATTTAATTTAAAGAGGCTGCCTACCTCTCGAAAGATACCTGTTGAGAAAAGTTGTTCGGTTGGTAGTTTTATTTCGGAGATTACCATCTCCCTCTTTTGACTTTAGATTTGTTTTTGTGCATCCCAACTCGTAACTTAGAAAGTCAAACAATAGATGAAAAGTATTAAATTAGAAAGTCAAATAACAGAAGAAAAGTTTTCATTTTGTTCCGTCTGGTTGCATCCGATCGCTTTCAATTTGGGACGGCATACGCTAGCAAAACTTCCCCTTTGACTGACTGTACACCGCGCCTTGTCCTATATCTTAAAAGGTCGTTGACTCGTCTCTCGCTCACAGCTGATTGACGGTTCGCCTAGCACATCCCTGTTAATGATAACATTATTTGGGCGGCAGGTGTCGTAAACTTAGTTCCTGTACCTCGGTTGTATCCGTCTTTTAAAAAGGTCCTCTGAAATTTAATAAATAATATAAAAAACTCACCCAGTTAGGCACCTCTCATTCTCAGCGTGAAGCTTACCTGGTTACACTATATAGCTAAATCACTTTAATTTTCGACCTCCTCCCTACGCTTATAAAAGGGTAATTAAATATTCCTGTAAATAAAATTGTACCTCCCTAATCTGTTAGGATTCGAACCCACAGTTAATAATCTATTTGATTCTCTGGTTTTCGGTCTCCGTGGATAGAATGCCATCTCGCCAAATCAATAACTTAGCCCGATTAAACACTTCCTGCCTTTAAGTACATTCACTCTGTTTTAAAAACGCAATCATTATTTTATTATTTTCATGTTTTTAAGACAAGCAATCTAGTTCGAACTGTATACGAAATCACGTTTAAATCAACACAACTTTATAACACAATCGCGATTGCACAACACCTGGCGCCCCTGAGGTGGGTTTTTACAAAACGGCGCTCTACAAATTATCCAATTATTATTATTGTCATTATTATTAATTGTTTTCCCACTGAGTCGAACCACTTTCACTTCACACAAACACCGGATCAATAATCTTTCACTTTAATTCAATATTCCGCAATATTCTCTAATACCATTTGAATTCAATAATTAACTGTAATTTCAAACAACACTTCTGATTTGTATCCATTCCTCGGGGCTGTCAATGCACCCAAGTTCAAAACTCGACTGTCTGTATTTTATCCCTTCCTGTGGAATGTGTTCACTTAAGGCCTGTCTGTCAATAAATCTCCCGTCGTTGTCTAAACAAATTTTTTTTTTTGAGCACGTTCGTTTCGTTTATTTTATGTGAGTGTCCAAAACATCACAACAGGCAGACCGGATACCGACTTTATTTTATGCTAATTAGAGATTATATTATGAACAAATGTTGCATGTTTGTGTATGTTTAAAATGGTTGCATGATAACTCAACACAGTCACAATTCAAGACACTTTTAAAAAGTGATATAAAGTCATTAGAAACGATGAAAAAAAAATTAAACCTAACCTAACCTAACAACCTACTTAACCCGGTTAATAAAGTTTTTGTTTCATCATTTTCCATGACTTTATATAACTTTTTAAAGATGTGATGAATTATCATTTTGATGATTTATCCGGTCACCGTTTAAAATATTTGTCAAAAGACTATAATTCATATCTACGTATTTATTACAGATTGTTATCGTGTAGGTATTGCTATGATTCGTGTAGTGGTGGGGGGACTAATTTATTAAAAATCTCTTCAATTTATTGGTAATCCGGTTAAAAACGTATTTTACGCCGTTTCCTCAAAATTTTTAGTACATTCCTAATATATCGGAACAATTGTTTACGCATCTGAATTTGCCTTGATAATAGATATAAACAAAATGCGGAAATATTAGGATTATTAGTTGAGTTACAAATCAATGTACACCATAATATGTATGTATAGTTGTAATGTGTAAACTTTCCTAAATAAAGATATTATTATTATTATTACGAATAATTTATAGAGATTCTTAATAAACTACCAATATTCAATCTTAGTAATTTTCGTCCGTGTGCTATGTGGCCCAGTGGACTAATGACTAATGGGTGCATTTCTTTGAAAAATGACCCCGCAGATTGCTTTTGGGAGATAAGATTTGCAGATCACGCGGTCGCAGAGCGCTGGTACATTTATTGGGTAATCTTTTTTTAACATTAAATAAAATTTGGACACTCTACTATAGAGATATAGACAGAGACAGAGAGCCATTGCTCAACATCGGAGGTCGCGGAGAAAGGACTTCTAATGCTACCTTTTTCCAATCTAAATTTTGCCATCCGTAAATAAGCCATTTACTTATGTCATCATGTTGCGTTCATATCTTCAATCATCTCTTCATATAGCTGGATACAATGTCCGTCTATTTCTCAATCTTCTCACGGGTATTTTTATAATAATAATAGTCTCTATTGGGTGCTATTGCTTTATTTGATTTTGGGTTGCTAAATACGAACAGAAATGTGAATTTTAAATTGGGCAGATGGGACTCTTATGCGGTGTTCAGATCTATCTAAATATCGTAATATTATTTGGGAATGTTGCTTTTCAGTAGTCTCATATAGAGTAGTCTTAAAAGTGGTAAAAAACATGGTAAAACAATTTATGCTAATTAAGGCGGATTTAATTACAAAAAAATTCGATAAAACAGTAAATGAACTCAACCCTCAAATATCTCAATTTTTTCATTTTTTTTTTTATTTTGGTAAAATATTTTACATTACTAATTACAATTTAGTAATGTTGGCCACACGGGGTGAAGTTGGAAGCCTCCTTTTATAACACAAAAATATTCATAATACATTTATAGAATATAATATATATAATGTTGATGAAGAAAAAAAACATAAGATTAAGATAAATTTAAATAAAAATATAGATTTAAAATTAAAGTAAAACAAAATTAAATAAAGTAAAAAAAATCGGTATATTTATATTATATGTTGTGTGTTTGTGAGTGATGTGTGTTTTATATTGGTTTTGTGTGTTACGTGTAGGTTTTTATATTTCAATAGAAATGTATGAAATATTCTTGGTATACCTTATATTGTAGGTAATAGGCATTAAAATCGCTTGACAAACGGAGGCTAAAAACGTTCGATTTCAAGAACAAAACTGGTTTTCATTTATGTTGTTAATAATTTTATAAGAATGAAAAAAAATTAATCAAATGAAACTGTCACAGATAATCTTAACTATAATACTGTGTAGCTATAAGTTGTTTCCTTTATGCGTTCATACTTTTCTATTGAATAAATGTTTTTACAGTAATTGACATTTATATTTTTTATTGAGTAATTTATTTTTTTATTTGTATTCTACTCAAGCGAAACGATAGGAAAACTTTCAATTTATCAAAAGCATATTTTTTGGTATTTATAATGTACACCAATTCGTTATAAAGATTAATCAAAATAGTGATTTGTCATTAAGCTTCGCCTTAATTTCTGTACACTACGTAGTATAATTACCGTGCAGTGCCCATAGAATTGTGACTTGCCCGCAGAGACCATGTGATTTCATTTCATTCCCAATGGGTCCAATAACAGAATATCACAAAGCATTCTTCGACCGCTTGATGTGATATTATCAATTCATCAGCGCTTATGCAAATTTCTCCGGCTATTATTATTGCGACCGAGCGAAGCGCATTGATTTCATATTGTTCTTGATTTGTATGGCTTCCGTTGGAGTTTGTTGTGCAACACCGGCCATTGGCCATTGACCATTATTATTAACATCGGCAGTCATTCTGCAATGGAAGAAAGTGTGGATCCGCAACGCTTTTCTATTCTTGCTGAGAGCAGTCGAACCGTGATACCTGGGACTTATAACAACAACATCACAGCAATTAAACTTTACCCAAATGAACCGTACCATCAGTGATTTGTGATAAACAACGCATCAACTCAAAATCACAACAGAACAGCAAAAAGCAAATACAACGATAAATACAACATTAAATAATTCCATGTGCCGACTAGGAATACAAGATAAAATATAACATTCTTCTGCAATACATACACGACCAACTATCAGACACACTCACTGACCAATAGGATGCATGATCTGGGCAACAAGTATGGGGGTGTTATTGATTTATTTATTGACTCCATTTATAGAACTAAGCATAATCTATACCAGCACTTTGTCGAATCCTACAAATTAGAGTAGCGTTGGTAAATTAGTTTTATTGTTTTGTCTTATATGTAGTGTTGTTCTAATTTATTTTTTACTTTATGTTACTTTTACGTTTTACTAATATTGCTTCATATTTAGTTTTTTTTTAAAATTATTTCTTAATATTTTCTCATTATACCTACTTGTAATCACAATTTTACAATTGTGTATTTTGTACCTACTTTACAATTTACATTCTATTTACTGCCAGTATCTCCTGTATAATACTTTTATGTAAAAGCCTTTTTAAAATAAAATTTGGGCAAAAAAGTTTACTATACTACGGTACTAAACTTTACAATGAAAATCACAACAATATTTTGACATTAAAATCTCAAGCTAGATTCAAAACATAGGGAAATCATAAATAAACAATACACTGACACCAAATACAGCCTGAAACTTTTTGTTATTCAGCTAGGCTAAATTCCCATTTTAGGACAAGCAAAATTTGAATAAATTGACCTTCATATTTTGTAAAACTAAATATTAAAAAAGAGAAGATAGGAAAAGAAAAGGATAGAAAGAATAAAAAAAAAATATAAACACATAAAGACTTGATGTTTGATTACAAAACTTAAAAATGATTAAAAAATAAAAGATACATTTACTTAATAATGGAGGATGAAACATAAAAAAAAACTGAAATAAACATTATTATTATTATAAAGATTTTTAAGTGTTGGTGGAATGGCATATTTTATTTATTTATTTATTTATTGCATCACTATAAACAAATCACATTTTTTATCATAAAAATCAACCTCACTAGGACTAAGCTTGTATCGAGGTTAACAATTTACATTTGAGTGAAGCAAACATAGAGTAATCACAAACATAAAGTCATACTACATATAAACACAAAATATTTCAAGAAGAAAGAAAAAAATGTATTTAGAGTTACCAGATGGGTAATTTGACGGTATATTGTAACAATATTTGAACCATAACTACTTATTAATTTATGAATCATTATTCGCAAGAAGAAACAAGTAGATAATAAAGACAGCTAGGGCGACATTCAATTTTTAGCAAATGGGACTTATTATTCAATTATGTTTATACATATTTGGCAGAACAAAAAAAAAGAACAGGAACTTTATTTATTTATTTATTACAAGATAATATATTACAAAATAATAAGTTATAATGTATTATTCCCAGTGAGTTTACAAAACTCATTTCGGGAAAGACAACATTAGATTAGGGACAAGACAACATAAATACATTAAAATAAATAAACGCTGATGTTATTTTAGAGTTCCAAAGAAAGATTGTGTTAGTCATTAATAAAACTGCTGAGGAAATAGCTTTTAAGAGCTTTTGCCAATGTTTTTTTTATTCGTTGCCGGAAGTTTTAGATTACTAGGTAATGCGTTGTATTGCTTATGTGCAATGTATTGTAAGGAGTTAATTCCAAATTTAGCCGTGTAAGTAGAAGACGATAAGTGTACGATAACTTACTACCATAATGTGCTACTCGTTGGCCAGAATAATAATGGAGGAAAGTAATTAAGCCTAGTCAGTGGACATCTTCAATTTATCACTAAATAAATGCAAAAGATTATTGCTGGGGCACTTAAACTGTATAATTTGTACTACTCCTATACAATAGCCCCTTAAAATGGCGTCAAATTAAAAAAATAAAATTTCGACACGTAACTCTTCATCTCAATGAAGGGTATTTTTGGCATGCCTATCAAATTAATCACATTTACTTCTGGTTTCATAAACTTTACATCATATTCAGGAAATCGATCACTCGGTTTATCAACTGTCAAGAACTAGACGAGCGGGACCACACCATGACCCCAAATCTTTCTATTTCCATTATTCTATCCACCTGCTACTTCGTTCCGCACGACTTCTAAATCTGTCCAAATTATATTGAATTTCGCTTGCAAAACTTTTTGCCGTTGCACTGACTGCTCGGAAGCTACTAGTAAAAAATGTATCTGGAACATAGACATTCAAATTGATACACCAGCCAATCAGGGAAAGGAGAATAAACTAAGTGCGAGGGACGCGGGAGGCGGCGTGACCGCATCCTTTTCTGTGATTTGTCAGTTAATAAAACTGACGGTATACAGGTAACTCGCATTATAATGCCAATATTACTGGTCCCTTTTACAATGGCAAATTGCTGGATGCGTAAAAAACTACAAATCCCAAATCGGGTAAACAAAAGTTCGCACTTTTTTCCAAAATTGAATATTTTGTTACCCTATTTGATTAGACACTTTTACGAATGTGTTATAATTTACCCACCTCACTCATTTTTAGCAGTCGCTAAGCCAGGCGGTTCGTTTAAAAACGAACATTGGATCTTGCCTAGAGAAGTCCCACAATGTACTGCGCTGCAAACCTTTGTCTTACTTTAGTAGGGGTCAGGGTTATTCCAATGTGTGCTCTTTGGCAGTCAATTTACCACCGATGTCGTAGTTTATTCAAAGAACCCTCGTGGTGCCAAAAATATGATCATGTGGTTTGCCTTCTCCTCGTCGAAAGGATACCCAGATTTCGTGTTAGGGTTATGTTATCTAAAAATCTATGATCTAAAACTCTAATGCGCATAATTCACATACAGAAACACACGCGGACAACCACACATTCGAGTGACGATTATCTCATATTTACAGTGATGGTATGTCTTGGGAAACTTAGTGTTCAGCACACGAATACGGTGTGTATATCTCGTTAGAACCGTCTTTTTACGAAGTCTTGAATTCTCGATCACTGCTAACATTTGATCTTAATATATGCATGTATGGATGTCTTAGCACACCAAGGGTTAAATAAGTTTTTCGGTATTCTGTGGGTTCTCCAGAGAAATAGAATTTAATATGCCATTTTTTTCTTCTTCTCCAAATTGCTTCCGCGTTCTGCTAGTGGGAGCAAATATTAAATGCAACACAAAATATCCCATTAAACTGCTGTATTAAACGATAACTCGTTTTTCAATGCTATTAAATAAAACCGTGGGTGGTTTGCGAGGGTAAGTAGTTTATGTTTTACGTTGAGATGGAAACAACGTTAAATAATACTCCCGCAACAATGCCATAAATATTAATTTGTCGAGCAGGGTTAAGGCGATGCACTATGTCGTGTAATATTTTAAATTGAGCCGCTATCAATAACAACCCTTACGCAGATGGCGATAAGATTTAAATTCCCGCTTAACACCATCCGCCTGTTTTGATTTATGCAAGAAAAAAACATGGTCAAAAAGTGCCTTTTATTTTATTATGTTTTCAGGCATAAATATTTAATTTTTTTTCGATCATTTTATAAATAACTTAATTTGCCACATTATACAATAAAATTATAACCGAAAATGGGTTCGTAAGTAGGAGATTTCGAACTTTAAAGCAGTTTTCATAGGTCTTATACATTATTTTTTTCTGGGCTTATAAAAAGACTTATCTAAAAAATACTCGATTATTACAAAGGCCAAGATGTATTCTACTCGCAGTATTTAATGAAGGCATCTGAAACATTTCTAGGCGACCAAATTTTCAAACCAAAAACACAAAAAAGGAGGTGTCTGCCTTTACAGCCGTGCTGACATCAGCTGCGCTCGTCTCGCAAATATCGAGAGCGCAAAACACGAAGTGTTATGGGTACGTGTGGATCTCACCGGTATGATGAGAATTTATGCGTGCCTATATCGCTCACCAAACCTTGCCGAATCAGACACTGTTGAGTTGTTTAAATACTTGAGTGACACTGTAGATATTCTCTTGCCCCGTTACCCATCGGCCGAGTTTGTAATCCTGGGGGACTTCAATGTTCATAATGAACAATGGCTGAAGTTCTCGGGCCCAACAAACTCTGCCGGTAGATCAGCGGAATCCTTTGCCCTTATCCATGGACTAAGCCAACTCGTAGAATCTCCGACCAGAATACCAGACATCCCATCACATCGAGCCAACCTACTCGATTTGTTTCTCACTAGTGAGCCACTCGGGTACAGAGTGGAGGTGACAGCGCCCTTAGGATCCTCTGACCACTGCCTGATTACCACCTCTGTCCCATCCTCCATGAACCGTCAACCCGACAAACATGTAAAGAGGAAGGTATGGCACTACAGGGCAGCAAAATGGGACGGCATGCGGTCTTTCTTCGGCGCCTTTCTTTGGAGTACTGTATGCTTTAGCTCCGAGGACCCATCAATTTGTGCACGCGAGGTAGAAGAAGTAATCACATCAGCAATGGATTGCTACATTCCCTTCTCCGTCAAATCCTCTGGAGCGGGCACAAAACCGTGGTTTGACCATCGCTGTGCTGAAGCTGTCAGACTCAAAAATACGGCTTTTAATGCACTCCGGAAGATTAGCTCCATGAATAACCTTTCGGAATACCGAAAACGGGCAAGGGATTGTAAGAGAGTTCTAAATAGAGCTAAGAGCGATCACGACCAGAGAATTGCGAAAAAGCTGGCTGACTGCCCCACTGGTAGCCGTGCTTTCTGGTCACTCGCTGGCTCGATCGGAAGAAATTTCTGCAGAACCACTTTCCCACCTCTGACCAAGCCTGATGGTCGGCTGGCTAACTCGGCCCGCGAGAAAGCTGAATTATTAGGCAAAATTTTCGCGGAAATCTCAACTCTTCAAGATAACGGAGAGACTCCCCCTTCCATTCCGCACTGCGGTTTTCAAATGGAGGAACCGAAGATCCGGAACAGAGAGGTTCTCCGAGTCTTGAACGAGCTGAAAGTCGACAAAGCCAGTGGGCCGGACGGAATACCTGCCTTGGTCCTCAAGAGATGTTCTGCAGAAATGACTCCAGTGCTCGCGAAATTATTTAGGCTCTCTCTCAAAGGTGGAAAGGTGCCAGATCTTTGGAAAAAGGCAATCGTCCACCCAATCCCAAAAAAGGGGGACCGTTCCGACCCTTCTAACTACCGCCCCATAGCCATCACTTCCATACTCTCGAAGGTATTAGAAAGGGTGGTTAGCAACAAATTGCTCACATATCTCGAGAATAACAATATCCTAAGCGATCGGCAATATGGATTTCGTCGAAACCGATCGTGTGGCGATCTACTCGGATATGTAACGCATATTTGGGGGCGGTACATGGAACGTTTTGGTGAAACCCAAACCGTTGGGTTGGATATCTCCAAAGCCTTTGACAGAGTCTGGCACCGGGCGCTTATCGGGAAATTACCATCGTATGGGATCCACCCAACCCTGCATAGTTGGATTGCGGACTTTCTGAGGGGAAGAACAATTCAAACCGTGGTTGACGGCTCTTCTTCCTCACCGCACCAAATCAATGCGGGGGTGCCACAAGGATCTGTGCTGTCTCCGACGCTGTTTTTATTGCACATCAACGATCTCGTTGAATGTGCACCAATTCACTGCTACGCTGATGACAGCACCGTTCACGAGGGTTATATTTTTGACAGGCCCCCTTCCATCTATGATGTCCGAACAGCTCGGGAAGTTTTGAAGCGAAAAATTGACCACCACCTAGAGATGGTTCGTGCCTGGGGTAAGGCCAACTTGGTCAGTTTCAACGTCTCAAAAACCCAAGCGTGTCTGATTTCGGCAAAAAGGGAGATCAATGACTGTCTGGTGCAATTTGATGGGAGCACTCTCCCCAATAAAGACTCCATTGAAATGCTTGGAGTTACTATATCAGACCAGCTCAAGTATCGGGGATCCATAGAAGCCCGAGTAAATCAGGCCTCCAAAAAGTTGGGCGTCTTGTACAGGGCTAGGAGATTCTTCAACAGTGACCAGCTGCTGACCCTGTACAAGTCTCAAGTCCGCCCAACTATTGAATTTGGGAGCCACCTTTGTGCTGGTGCCCCAAAATACTTGATAAACCTGCTTGAGTCTGTGCAAAGGAGAGCGATCCGTCTGATTGACAATTTATTGTTAACAGACCGATTGCCTTCTCTGATGCATAGACGCAATGTAGGCATGCTGTGTCTGTTCTACAGGTATTTCAATGGAGCCTGCTCCAAGGAGCTAGCAGCATTGATTCCTGATGCACCGGTGCACGTGCGCGAAACTCGACGGACACGAACTGAACACCCGTTCACGGTTGACGTTGGCTTCATGAGAACGGGCCGTTTTTACGACTCGTTTTTGTGTAAGTCGGCTCGTATGTGGAACGAGCTACCGGCATCTGTTTTTCCTCCCTCCTATAATCCGAGCCTCTTCAAGGCCCGCATTAACAAATCCCTTCCTACAGCCCCTACCTTACTCCGCCTCACAACGCCACCCAACCGGGTGGTGACATAGTTCCCCTGTCTGTGCACTGCACAGGCAGGGACACTTTTGTGAGGTGTCACATAAAAAAAAAAAAAAAAAAACATGATTATTACTACGTATGGCATCGCCTTAATGCTCTTGGGTTGGAGTGTTTAAATTCTCGTCAAACGTTGATGCATATGAATACTGAATAAGTCCCAACTGCTACCAACCACAGTGAGACTATTGCATTCCCAATTGGGGTATGTTGAGCGGCTGGAAGAAGTGGGGAAGGGAAGGAAAATGGAAAGAAGACAACGTTTTAATTCTGAAGAGAGAGAGAGAGTATCTTTCACTTTGGAACGTGCCGCAATTATTATTTTTAAATACATATATTTGAATTGTACTTTTGTTTTCAGTAATGAATGAATGCAAATCTTGAATGCGGAAATTAACCCACTTCCCGACATCTGATACAGCTTAAAGTCGGCAGATAGACTCGTTGTCGATCTCAATGCATTCCATCAACGTTGGTGGCAAATAGCCATCGCATTTCTCTGAAATCGGATGACATTACAGCAGTCCATATACGAAATAAATGTCGGTCCTACCCGATCGGCATTTGACGAGGATGGTGGAGCTGTCGACTCCAGTTCCTGGGTAGCAAGGTTCAATCTTTAGCCAAACCATTTTTTTTCTTAAATTTTAAAAGACATTTTAAAATAGATGTGTTTCAGTAAAACACTTGGTTGCTTTTTATTTAATCAATTTTGAAACAAAACTAATCAATTGTGAAACAAAATAATACAATTGTGAAACAAAATAAATCAATAGAAAAACAAAACAAATCAATTGAAAAACAAAACAAATCAATTGTGAAACAAAGAAATCAACGGAAAACACAACAAATCAATTGTGAAACAAACAAATCAATTGTGAAACAAAGAAATCAATTGTTAAACAAAGAAATACACGTAAAACAAATCAAATCAATTGTGAAACCAACAAATCAATTGTGAAAGAAAAAAATCAATTGTGAAACAAAACAAACTAATTAAGTAAAATAAAATCCGCGATCTCCGGATTGCCAGTCTAGAGCCTTACCCCTCGACCACGGGGGATGGTTAGATTCAGATTCCAACTTTTGATCAAATTGTGGTTAGTTGTCAAGCATAACTGACGTGTTGTTTTCAAATTTGTATAGATCAAACCTCTGGAATTGTCTGTTCCTGAGAATCTTAATCGTATGAAATACACATTGCTCCAAGGTACAACCGTGGCTACCAAAAATGGAATCCCGGAGTGCTATTAAACGTTTTAACAATCATAAGTGCTCAACATAAACTAGATACATCAATGGTGCTCAATCATCAAGTCGGTGGGTTTCAACATTGTTACGATATGCCTTTTAGCACGAAACAGCCGAGCGGCCGAAGCGAGATCGGCGATTGTGACGTCACTAGCGCCAGTGGCGCCAGTGAGCACTTCATCGCACTTTCATAGAAGTGTGATCTTGTACCTGTTGTTATCTTATACCGTTGCAAAAAAGAAATTTGATCAATTGATTCTGGTACACAGACACGCCCACAATACACGTCTTTTGGTTTATCTCTTCAGTGGTACTATCTGAACGGAGATGATTTTGAATCATGCAATTAATTACAATTTATTTAAATTTCAAATTTTATAAACTTTGGATTGCGTGTATTGGTGCATTTGACCGGTCGGTGGCTGAGTTGACATCGCATTTGAATCCCACTCAGGCGTCGTTCGTTAAATTCCTCGGCTGGTTAATTCCTCCATCACAACTCAAGCAATTTTTTCGGCTTACTGTGGTGGTAGTAGGAGATTTTAAAATATTGTCAGGTTATTCGTAACCCGGGAATTTTTGTCTTTCTTTTATAACAAAAAAAAATACGTAAACACTTCCGACGGAGACGTCATTGCCAAACGTCACTGAGAAACAACCTTTAAGGCGAAGCTTAATGCCAATTCACTATTTTGATTAATCTTTATAACGAATTGGTGTACATTATGAATACCAAAAAATATGCTTTAGATAAATTGAAGGTTTTCCTATCGCTTCGCTTGAATAGAATACAAATAAAAATATAAATTTCTCAATAAAAATATAAATGCAAACTACAAAAAAAAAATTTTTTCAACAGAAATTTATGAACGCGTAAAGGAAACAACTTTTAGAAAATACAGTATTATAGCTAAGATTATCTGTGACAGTTTCACTTGATTAACTTTTTTTCTTTCTTTTAAAATTATTTACAAAATAAATAAAAACCAGATTTTTGCTTGAAATCGAACGTTTCTAGACCCCGTTTGTCAAGCGATTTTAATGCCTATTACCTTCGATATAAGGTATACCAAGAATATACACATTTTTGGCTTGTAGCTTCCTCTAAAGCGACGTTTTCTTGGCAGCCGGTTGTCTGACCAACGAACTAATTAACCATCACGTCGTTCTCTCTGTCTACCCCTGATATATAATAATGCGATTAAGTTGCCTTTAATTAAATTAAATCGATTATGCTTTTCAAATCCATTTTAGAATTGTGAAATAGTGTTGAACCAATGAACAATAAAATTTATAGAACTGATCTGTACGGTTTTTAATGAAAACTGATGTCGCCAATTCACATAAGACCTTTTGATTCTTAGACTGGGGACTGGCCAATGAAAATTATTCAAAAATACGAGGAAGTATTCCCATATTTCAAAATGTACCATCTTTTTCACCAAAAGTAAGAAAAAATCGTGCAATCATAAAATTGCTAATTTCAGTTGTGGGTCTGTCTGTGACTGATAACTCTACATCAATGAACTCAGATTGATTTTGAATTTCAGTGTCATTTTAAAAATTGGAAATTGAAATCGGAAAAGACAAAAAATTCAGACAAGCGATAAAGTGCTTATCTTTTTGTTTACATTAACTCCACGCAGGAGGTCCTGAGTTTAATAATTTCTATTAGGGCCTCTGTCATCTTTTGAGATGCTGTGTGGGGGGTCTGAGGGTTGGGTAGGAATCTCTAAAAATGATCAGTGTGTCCAGGAGTGTCGAGAGACCAATTTGAGAGGTCATCGGGTCTCCTCAAACCAGTCTCTCCAGATCTGGCACGATACGCAGCTCACCTCGTCCGACGAACCCGGGCACCCTGCTTAGTAACCAAACGTAGCAAAACACTTGGGGTGACCTATGCCAGAGGTGTTGGTTATCCAATAAATGCTTCCAGCGACGGAAATCCCTGGTGCAAGACCACCATTCAGAATTTAAATAAAAGATCTGAATACCGACCTTCCACCTTCCCATCTCCTTCCTCTCTCCACTACCTTCAGCCTTACAACGTACCCAATAGCGGATGCCATAGTCTCACGAGGGTTGGTGCAATTGGGAATCTTGTACGGTGAAGCAGAAGGCGAAAAGAGAATAAAACAGAACAAAAAGTGAATGATAGCGTAACGGAGGAATCCCTGGCCCAGGCTATCATTCTTGGCCAGCGCTAACCTCACGCGCCTAGACCCTGCGACCAGCTCATCGCCGTCTGCGCCTCGGCTCCGCGACCATCGTCGCTAGCCTGTACCTCCCGCTCATCTGCCGACCAGGTCCATCGCACCTTCGGCTACCTCGTTCACGCTGAAGTACCCGGAAGACTCCTCGCCTTCATCAGTGCTGAACAAGTCCACGAGTCCGATCTCCATCACGCGGTATCGACCCACTGACCCGCATCTCGACCATTCTACCGCAGACTACGCCTGGTGCCATCATCATCATCGATCCAGAGCCATCTCCCAACTGCGCAACTCAACTGATGTGTTATACTGACTCTCAATAAACTCTGTGACAACAACAACATCATATTTTATTGTCTCACCACCAATTTCCATACCAGTGACAATGAATTTATATAGAGCGTTTTTGTTATAATTCACCTCACAAGTTCAATCTTTTTCTTCCATCGGTTTATGTGTACAGTGGTGTTAATTAACTCCATTTATAAATACGTTTTTATTTTGAATAGTTTCTAATAAAGTTTTTCTTTGTTTCAGGTAAGACAGTTTGATTCCACTACAGCCAGTATTCATTTGAGAAAAAAACATCATCTTTAAAACGGTGGTAAGTTATTGTATGCTTCCAGTATTCATGAAATTCAAACGCGCAATATCCTCCAAGCATTATTGTACTTACCAACCTTGAAAATATAGTTAACCTAACAAACAGTATAATGCTACTGGGCGCCCAGATACATATTGAATATTAAATAAATATAAATATTCTCACGTTCACGCGAGCGTAACATTACATACTAAACAAATTAAGGCGAAGCTTAATGCTAAATCACTATTTTGATCAACATTTATAACGAATTGGTTTACATTATGAATACCAAAAAATATGCTTTAGATAAATTGAAGGGTTTCCTGTCGTTTCGCTTGAGTAGAATACAAATAAAATAAAAAATTATGCAATAAAAATATAAATGTAAACTACTAAATTTAGAAATGTATATACGCGTAAAGAAAACAACTTTAAAAAAAAATACAGTATTATAGCTTAGATTATCTGTGACAGTTTCACTTGATTAACTTTTTTGCTTTCTTATAAAATTATTTACAAAATAAATAGAAACCAGTTTTGTGCTTGAAATCGAACGTTTTTAGACTTGTTGTCATACGATTTTAATGCCTATTACCTACATTCGTGACAATATAAAGCATACCAAGAATATACATATTTTTGGCTTGCAGCTTCCTCTTAAGCACAACTTTCCATAAACAGGGTGTATCAGAAGCGTATATCATGGAAACAAGGGAGATAGGTCATACATTTAGTTAATCATACTAAAAAGAATTTTGCATTAAATATTTCAATTTGAGGTTTTTTTGTTGATATACTTTTGCTAATTCAAAATGAGTCAGTGAATCGCCGATAAAATTCTGATACACTCCGTGTAACATAACAATATGTAATGAGAATAATTACATACATTATTCACACAACATAACCTCAAAAACAAATAAACAAACGCGATAGGAAACAGAACTTAATGATTGTTGTTGCTAATTTAGTTCAATTGGAAGTACACGGTTTGTGAAAAAGGCCAAGTCGAAATGAACATTGCGTGAACCTTGTTAGAACTGTAACACGTACACGTAGGTAGGTACTGGAGTAACATTACCTACGTTAACGTTATTTGAATGGAGAAACTTCGCTAGGAATTACGCGAATTTGGACATAGCCTATTCATTGCACAAGATGTGAAATTGAAGGTTTGAAATAGGAAATGAGTTTCTTTTTTAATTCTTCCATTAAATTTGTTGTTGTTACAAGCTGGAGTTGTAACAACAACAACGTTTTTGACGGCCAATTGTTGGAGATATACATATACACGGGTTTTCCAATAAGAGGTGTTATTTTGATATTCAAAGAAAAATGCCATTTTTGAATATAAATGATCGAATGTTTATTTCATTATAAAGAGGAAGGTATGACGTTAATAGTGAAAAATAACATCAGTCAAATGACCACCACGACCACGCCTACAGGACCATCTCCTTTTCATGAAATTTTCCATAGCCAAATCGCAAAGTGGCTGCCTTATGTCCTCGATAGCCTCACGAATTCCATCTTTGAGGTCTTGAATCGACGCTGGGCTGTTGGTGTAGACCTTCTCTTTCACGTGGCCCCAAAGGAAGAAGTCGCGAGGTGTTAAATCACAAGATCTCGGTGGCCAATTGTGATCACCTCTTCGAGAGATAACACGGTCCGGAAACTTTTCCCGTAAAAGATCAATGGTTTCGTTGCTTGTGTGGCACGTAGCGCCGTCTTGCTGAAAGTAAACGTTGTCCAGATCAATACCATCCAATTCCGGCCATAAAAAATCATTTTATGGCCGGAATTAAATACACATTACACCTCTTATTGGAAAACCCTATATTATAATTTATCCATTAAATTTGTTGTTTTTTGAAAAAAAATCCTCAGGGCCTTTGTCATCTTTGGGGATGTCATGTGAAGGGTCTTTTTAGGGAAAGGAAGGAGTCGAAGTTCTTGGAAGGAAAAAGGTACCAAACGGTACGAAACCATGCATCCCACTGCGGTGCAAAGTGATGAGTCGAGAGAGTCCAGTTGGTGAGGTCAAAAGGTCTGCCTCAACCAGTCTCTCCCGAGATCCATAAAAAACTCACCCCACGAACCTGGGCACCCCTGCTAAGTTACAAAACGTAGCAAACCACTAGGGGTGACCTATGACCTTGATGTTAGTTATCCAATAAATGGTTCCCGTACCCGCCTACCAAATTGAGAGATTGAGATATGAAACAGAAAAAAAAGATTTGTCGCATTTTGTCTATTTTTGTTCGTTTTTTAAATGCATCTATTGGAATTAAAATTTATGCTTTTGTGAATGAATTAATTCAAATCTTGGAAGTGGAAATTAACCTACTTCCTGACATCCGATCGAGCTAAAAACTCTGCAGATTGACTCTTGTCTGGGAATGAAGGTATCTACAATCCTCAGTCGAACCAAAATATATATTTTTTATTTGAAGTTTAAGAGCCAGTCCTTGTGAAGGAAGGTTCAATCAAAATTCATTCATATAATCCGTAGATAAATGTTGATTAAAATTTATTTTTTTTAGTACTTATTTAAGTAATTAGATAGAAAAAAAATGTAATAGCGTTGATAACATTATGTTAAATTTTATCTTTTATCTTCCAAAAGGTTATTTTATATTTAAGAGAGATAAGGATCTAAAGTCAGTTTAAAAATGGTTATTTTTGTTCCTAATACTTGATCTCCATTGTTGTTATTATTTAAATTTAAATTTGCGAATCTTTTGCGCGGTTTTAGTTCGATTACTGTATTATAATGACT
Organism: Hesperophylax consimilis; assembly: GCF_061612785.1. Taxonomy (NCBI): domain Eukaryota; kingdom Metazoa; phylum Arthropoda; class Insecta; order Trichoptera; family Limnephilidae; genus Hesperophylax; species Hesperophylax consimilis. Next base: position 4,077,658 of record NC_142863.1, on the reverse strand, counting down.
AGCCATTTAATAAATAAAGATTCGAAATTTTAAAATTGGAAATTCATATGTCATACGGTATATATTCTGGTCTAGTAATGTGTAATTTCTATCACCTAAGAAATTCTAAAAATATAGTACTATAGGATTCATATGTCTTATACTGATTTATAAATGTGGAAATTCTAACTATACAATTGTAAATGTTCTCCAAAATGCCCTGGAAAGAATCTCAGACTTGTGATGTCCCGAAAGAAACCATTCATCTGTTCTGAATGCAATTACTAATGTTATCCAAATTGACCCTGGTAATAAATTACATCTTTGCGATTCTTTCAAGGATAAAGAAACCATCCTGTCACTTCGAATGCAATCAACAATGTTCTCAAAATTTTTTGACAGCATCACCATTCCATTGTAAGAATATTATGTACTAAATACACAATTTGGCTGTCCTGAAACGGGTATCTTTCCCAGTTGGACAGACACAAGTTCATTTATAATAAATCCGTTTTCTGCCAATTAAATCAACATTATGCAAAATGGATAATTGTGTCAGTTTAGTTTTTTTCTCCTTCGTAAGTTGACAGTGCCAACAAGTTGTAGGTAGTGTAGTGGATGACTGTGGCAGGAAATGAACAGATTAAGGCTTTGTCTGTTTCTGTTTGAATGGTTTGAAATGCCGGTTGGTGTCAATGATCGAACCTAGTCAGGTTTAATTATGCCGATTTCCCGTATCAATTTATTCGTGGAAACTATTCTACTCAATAACTGTTAGGTAATAATGGTTTAAAAAATAATTATACAGTGTGTAACAGCAAGTATCTGAAGGATTTTAACCTTTTCATCCCCAGTGTTAATTCAAATTAACACAAACTTTGTGATTTTTTTACCATAACTATAATGATGTAGAAAAGAGATGTTTTGGTTTTCTTATAGCTTGTAATGTTTTCTGTGGCGTCTATTTTTTTCGCTCGGTTGTAATCATTATTCCCGTCACAAAAACGATAAATATTTTGACATCTGCTGATTGTGAGTTTCATAGAATTTCTGCCGTCATTGATTACTTCATTTAAGATGAGGTATAAATATTTTCTACTCGAATTACAAATATTTTAACGCATTAAGATGTGTTCTATAATAATAACATCAGTTTAATTCACTGTTCACAGTCATTTGCCAGAATATTGTAAATGAATTTCAATGTTCATTCAAATTAACACTGGTAGTGACGGATATGTTTTCGACTAGTATGGCGAATTTTTAAAGATTATTATCTTAAATTATTTCTTTATTCCTATTGAATTTTAGTTAAAATGCTATTTGTTTCAAGCCTTAAAGATTATCACTACATTGTAATTGTGAATTTTTGACATTTATTTTTTAAATTTATTTATTAAATTACATTAGATACATGTATATAGCAAAAATGATAAGATAATAATATTGCAATAACTGTATAAGTATATTCAAAATAAGAATAAGTGTAATAGTATACTACTAATATAAGAATAGGCGCTAACAAAAAAATGTCCAAAGAAGCGAAGTTAGCAGTCCACAACGGAGTGCTGGTACCTACCCTGATGTATGGAAGTGAGGCATGGAACTGGCAAAGAAAGGATGAAAGTAGATTGAATGCTGTTGAAAGGAGATCCCTGAGGCGTATGTGTGGTAAAACCATGTATGATCGTGTGAGGAATGTGGATATCCGCAAAGAGTTCAAGGCTGATGTAAGCGTAGTGAGTAAGATCAAGAAAGGGACGCTTAGATGGTTTGGGCATGTAGAGCAAATGAGCGAAGAAAGGAGTGTAAGGAGAATATACGATGCTATGAATTGTAGGTGGATATTAGTTCCTAGCTAGGCAGATTGCCCGTTCTAAGGAACCAAATGCTGTTAAAATTGCTAAAAAAATATTCTGTAAAGGTAATTAGGAAGGTGTGGAATTACCCACCTGGCCATTCTGATAGTGTCACCAAACACGGCTAAAGTAAATACTAATGCCAATAAGTTCCGAATAGTGGTTTTTCACGAGTGCGATCATCGAATCAACAGAATTAAAAAATACTAACTTTTTACGCTACTTAATTGTGTTGCAAAAGTTTTTTACCTTCAATTAAGTAATTTTTAACAAAACTACGTAAAAATCGATTCAACAGCGGTTTGCAAAACAACTTAACAGCAAAACTGAATTTCTCATTTATTTTCGTAACGAAGAACGCGTAGAGAGATATTAACCCATATTGGAAAATACTAAATATGTACGGAAATCTTGCTAGTACATTTTTTGCATAATGTTTTGGTTTAAAACCATTTCTTTTGTACCAATTATTATTTAACCACTGCAGACCGTATGTAAATTTTAAAATACATAGATTTCAGAATTTTTTGCGAACTATATATTTTTGGTTTTTATTATGAATATAAAGTTTTTTTATACAGGTGTTTTTCGATATCTGTCTCACTAGGATACCTATACCTGTGTCGAGACAGACGTATTGGATACATAAATGAGTATTTACATATTATTAGATACATGCATAACTATAACTAAAATATAAAATATTAAGTTGTAAACATTTTAAACCGTGAAGACATAATAAAAAGCGTATTTATGATTCTATTTTACCCCCTCTTAATTTAAAATGATTTACTATCGGTTAAACCGATTTACTGATAAAATAATTGTGACAATAGATTTCATATTCTGTGGGGGTATTTTGAAGTCTGTTTTCCCCACATGTAACAATAACAAAAAACCATAAAATACTTCTATGACTTTATAATCATAATATTAAATTTTATTGAATAATTTAATATTTTAATTAATATTTAATTTTATTTAATAATTTAATAATTTCTAATTTTATTTAATAATTTAATATTTAATTTTACTTGATTTTCTATGCTGCGTGAGTGGTGTATCTATGCTCCTTCGTAATCTTTCTACGTCAACTTTCAAAGTGTCATGTTTTAGGCGGGCTAATTTATGAGTCAATTTTTTTATAGTCTTACACTTCAATCAGCATGGTGCTATACGCGAGGATACTAATTTTAAATAGTATTTGTTTTGCTTTAGGCAATGCACTATTCATGAAATTATGACAAACACACCGCTGAAAACACTGTCCTGACGTTGAAAAATTCCTCATATAATACCTTACAAGACTATTTGTCTATTTTAGATTGATTATCAATGAATAACATCAACTTCCCCATCGCTCGACGAATGTAACAGTCCAATTTACGTATATTTCGGTGAGATTGGAGCACGTAATTACTTACGTAAATGTCATATTTGACATTTGTTACTGCTAGCGCCTCGGTGTCTGAAAACAGAACTATTCTCCGACTTACCAAGGCTTAAGCGGCCGACTTACCCCGCTTAAAATCAGCACGAGAATTTTTTTAAATTTTTTTTTTATATTAACTCCACACAGGAGGCCCTGAAGAAAATAATTTCCCTCAGGGCCTATGTCATCTTTGGGGATGCTGTGTGGAGGGTCTTTTTGTGGAGAGGAAGGAGTGAACATGGGTCTTGAAGAGTCCCATGTTGTAGGAGGGAGGAAACACAGAGGCCGGCAGTTCGTTCCACAGCCAAGCTGTTGAACTTAAGAACGAATCGTAGAAGCGACCCGTTCTCATGTGACAAATGTCAACCGTGTACAAATGTAGGGCGCGCGTTTGGCGTGTATCCCGACTACGCACCGGTGCCGAAGGGATCAACGACGCTAGTTCCTCAGAGCATCTTCCATTGTAATACCGATAGAACAAGGACAGCATACCTACCGGACGCCTGTGCTCTAAAGATTGCAGTCCGTCTGTTAAGATTGGGGAATCTATCAAACGGACCGCCCGTTTTTGCACAGAGTCAAGGGTTTTTTCAGGTATTTTGGGGCTCCGGACCAGAGATGGCTCCCAAATTCGACAGTAGGGCGCCCTTGCGATTTGTACAGGGTCAGCAGTTGTGTGCTATTAAAGTATCTGCGGGCCCTGTACGTTTTAGAATGACACACCTCGCGAGGATACGGACTGACTGATATACCGGGCCTATGTGTGTGATTCAATTTATTTTTCTTCAATAATAATAGAGTGCCTAATGATTGCTTACAATTACAATAAATAATAAATAAGCATGTATTGTAAGATTAGCATTTAGGCGTGGGTTTGTATGGCATTCCTAACTGTCCCAATATCACAGTGATGGATGAATGCGGTAGCCCCAATCAACTCCTGTGCTCCTAATACCTGGTCTATGATATCACGAGGCCGCCTACAATATTATGAGCGTATGAAATATTAAAGCGGATATAATTGCATTTGGGCATGCCTGCATTGCATTATATTCTTTTATGTGCATGGAGAAAAATTGGCATTGCAAATTTTTATTTTTAAAGAAAGACAAACATTCCCAGGTGTAAATAACCTGACAATATTTGAAAATCTCCTACTACCACCACAGTTAGCAGAAAATGTTGCTTGAGTTGTGATGGAGGACTTAGCCAGCCGAGGAATTGAACACACTTTGCCTGGGTGGGACCCAAACGCGATGCGAAGATAATTCTAACAAATCTAAACTAAACATGAAACAGAACAAGACACAGAAAATAAAAAGATTACGGTCTCAACTAGGAGTCGAACCCAAGATATCTGTCTTACCGGGATAACGTATTTATCGGGACAACGTTTCATGCTTTGTTTAGATTTGTTAGTGTTATCTTCTTATTCGATGATACATTCAGAATCTCTTAAAGTTATTGTTAATCCGGTTAAAACCGGGATTGCAGGCCTTAGCGAATAAATTAACAGGTCTCCTGATAAGTGTTTAATAAATTACAAACATATACAGGGTGTATCGGCACTAACCCGACAAACTTTAACCAGCTATTCCTTAGCACATTTGGAGTAAAAAATGTTATGGGCACTTTGCTGTCCGGTAGCATTTTTTTTCAATTAAAAACAAAAAAAAATAATAATTTCCACACTACATCACTGTCATTGGCATTGCTTTTCGTGTTCAACAGCTGTTATAAGCAAGTATGTCGAAAAGCGTCTTCGCTCTTTCGCACACACTAAATAATAATAGTTAAAAATGAGACGAATGGTGCCGTGCCATTTCGTTGTGATTGTAAAAGCGCGCCAATATAGGTACACACGTGCATTATTCAACGGAATTCGAATAAAATATTGCCAGATGGGTTTTCAAACTTTGACAAGGGATAAAACAGTGGTGAAAATATGAATAATAATTTTTTTATTAAAAAAAACGTTACCCGACAGCAAAGTGCACATAAGATTTTTTACTCCAAATATGCTAAGGAATAGGTGGTTAAAGTTTGTCGGGTACGTGCCGATACACCCTGTATACACGATGTCGGAATATGTTATGCACACGCATTTACCTTGATAATATCATGATATCATGACGAAATCTGAAAATATTCGGATTTCGTCATTTTATTTCGGATTCTATTCGCAGTATTTAATTTAAATATTTTTATGCTTTGTATGAATGTGAATGAGGCAAGGAGTGTGTGCCAAGACCGAGTTGTTTGGCGGTCCGTCCTCTCTTCCTACCCCTGCGAGGAAACGGCGTGATGGTTAGTTAGTTTATTTCTATGCGATAAAATTTTTAAACCAAAACACACGATTCTGCATTACTTCGTAGTGCTTCGCCTTAAATGTGTCTGTCAGACACTGCAGACAGAATTAGCATAATAATGCGCCGCAGCATAGCAAAACAATAAAGACAAATTGGTCTCCCGAACACACTTCATGATTTATACCGATTGTCATTCAACGATTGCAAAATACCAAAGGCCTCAATCTGCTTTCAAAATGACTTCTGAATTTTTTCCCAGCGGACACTTTAGCGGAGATTGCCTCACAGACCCCCTGGTTCCTCACGCCGACTGTAATAACATCGCGTAATGAAAGTGAATACGAACCTACTATTATTGCTTGTGGGAACTTTTTGCAAGGAGAAACAATTGATATATTTAAATTGGGATTGTAATTAGATATTAACCCCGCTTGCGAAAGGCGACAACAATGTGGCACACATGCCACGGATACGTGCCGTACAGCTTGACATGGTTAACTTTGCGATATAGCTTTTTTATGTTAATACTGCACAGGAATCCCAACTGCTCCCAGTAAAAAATATAAATTATGTAATGAAACATCTAAAATTGATCTGTCAAGGAATTTATATATAAAAATGCAAAAATCCGTCATTTTAAATACATAGGGATCTGTAGGATTTGGTGACCGGATAAATCATCACAATGATAATTCATCACATCTTTAAGAACTCATGGAAATTGATGAAACAAAAACTTTATTAACTGGGTTAAGTAGGTTAGGATAGGTTAAAAAAAAATTTTTTTTCATCGTTACTAATGATTATCACTTTTTAAAAGTGTGTTGAATTGTCACTGTGTTGAGTTATCATGGAACCAGATTTAAGATATTGATGTTTAGTTTATGTAGTTTAAAGATATTTCCATGTGGCAGAAGTAACGCCACGTGACAGAGACTACATGTCGGCCATACCCATATCATGGAACCGTAGGATTTATAGGTCCAGTTAGGAGTTCTACCGAGCTATTTTCCCATTTGATCTTGTTGTGAGTTGACTTGTTGCTCTTGTATAGTTCTGTATTTATTATGCTTATATAATGCACTTTTCATTTATTATTATTTATTAAGTTAGTTTATACAACATTTGAATATAAACAAGATTCATTTTGTAACTTTAAATATTTTTACACTAAACATAACATTTATTTTTAAATACATTCATTTTTCAGACTTTCAGGCATTTCATCATACATCTTTAGTCCTTTGTACATTAGGCAGTTCTGTGATTTTGATTTCTTCATATGTGGCAATCTAATTCTATTTACATTTCTGGTTTCGTAATTATGAACATCTCTATTAAAAACAATTTCATACTTAAAATATTTTGGCATTTGGTTGTTTATGACTTATGCACAAAAATTAACACATTAAATAACAGTCTCTTTTTATTGGAATTCAATTTAGCTGCTCTCTCATTTGATTATTTGCGTATTTGCCTTTTCCCAGTATACATCTCTTCTTAACATCTGTTTAACATCTAGTTTGATCAATTTTCCTTCATTGGACAAATATAACATAATAGAGCAATAATCTAAATGTGGAGCAACTATAGTTTTATAAATCAGCTCTGTAGTGTTTCCATTTAGTTTATTTCTTAATCTTCTAACAAAATTGACTTTTTTGATATCTTCTTTAGCACGTATTGTATATAATGTGGATTGACTAGATGATCATTTGTGGAAAAGTGTGTGGAAGGGTTTAGTTTTTCCTGTGCGGAAGATTTAATCCGGACATAAAGTCGGAACAATATAAAATAATTAATAATCTGACAGAAGATTGGTATCACATATCTTTTTTATTTTTTAAATCAGGAATTCCCTTATTGACAGCCCTGCATTATTAATTATTACAATTGATTTAATTTCTAATATAGTCACACGAACTAAAACTACCTTTCATTGCAACAACAATGTCATCAAAAACCTTTTCTATTTGACAAGTTCTAGTATCTTCACCAAAAAATGTAGACAATTTGTCTCGACGCCATCTAGTGAGAGAGTTAGCACTTACAATGCCTTTCTCATATAAAATAAATTTGGTTGTTTTTAGGTGAAAAAATGTAGCAAGCAGTAATTGTTGAATGAAACACTAGTATAAATTAAATTATTTCGCGGATAAGAGATAAACCGCCATAGCTCAGTGGTCAGAGCTGTCGACCGGAAATCGAAAGGACACGGGTTCAAGTCCCGTTGGCGTCATGTATCTTTTATCAGGAGATTTTTCAATGTGGATGAGTGTTTCAGGCTAATAATTATTGCTTTTAAAATAAAAAACCTTTTCGTTTAACTCCCCTATACCTCACGTACACAACATAGGTAACCAATAAATAGCAGGTATTTTTAATAGCACCGAAAGAAACCTTTTTTAGCTAAACGTATTTTATTCTGTATTAGCTGACGTATGAGATAGACATATACCTCCGCGGACTTTTCTGTAGGCCTTTTTAAGATATACAATTCCTTATTACATTATTTTGATGTATCTCATAAGGTTTAGCCAGCGTTAACAATGTAGTGCCCGAATAAATATTTTTACGACTTGATTATAAAACATCGCCTTTTCTTTACTTTCTATAAATATAATATGCATGTATTTTGCATGTAAACCTTCCGGAAGAAATTTTCTAAATGATAGTGAAAACCGTATCAAAATCCGTTACGTAGTTTAGAAGAACTAAGCGCAGAAACAGACAGACGCGGAAAGCGATTTTGTTTTATACTATTTAAAGATGTTTTGAATGTTTTCGTAATAGATTTGTTTTTAAAGAGGTGAGTTGAGATTGTTTTGGAGTAAATTAGTCGAACATCTAGTAATTGAAGTTTGAGATATCTTCATAATATAGGTATATATATATGATATGGCATAGAAGCGTGCCGACTGTCGCTAAGTTACGACCAAACTGTAGATGGCAACTTTATTTTATTTAGAGATTTAGAGGTACGGAAAATAAATAAATGATCACAAGGAACTATGACGTCCCCAATTTGGGTGTGTTGTATTGTTGTAAGGTTGAAGTAGTACCGAAGATGAAGCTGGACAGTAGGTAGGTAAGTGGCTATTCAGGTATAGTCACCAAACACGGCTGAAGCCATTTCAAACAACGTTTCATGGTTATTATTTTATGAGATAATAATAATTGGGTTTGTAGAGTTACCTGCTCTCAATATCAACACTGGCATTATCCATGTTTGAGGATTATATATGAACAGCCAGGTACTTCTTAACCTTCCTCTGCTTCATCTCCTTCCCCTCACCACACCCTTCAGTCTCACAACATGCCCGTTACTGGGGATGCTTTAGTCACATTTCCTGAAACCGTAAATATTATTAGCATGACTACTGATCTACTTCCCGCCATCTCCAATTCTGCCAACCGATTTCAAAAGACATATTCCTACTTTGTTATTGATAGTGCCTTTTTGATATTGTCAGTACATGTTTTGACATTGTTAATGCCTATTTTGACATTAAGAGGAAGCTAAAATACAAAAATGTGTATATTCTTGGTATACCTTATATTGTAGGTAATAGGCATTAAAATCGCTTAACAAACGGAGTCTAGAAACGTTCGATCTCAAACACAAAACTTGTTTTTATTTATTTTGTAAATAATATTATAAGAAAGCATAAAAGTTAATCAAGTGAAATTGTCACAGATAATCTTAGCTACAATACTGTATTTTTTTAAAGTTGTTTCCTTTACGCGTTCATACATTTCTATTGAAAAAGAAAAATACTCAAGTGGAACGATAGGAAAACCTTAAATTTATTTAAAGTATACTTTTTGGTATTCATAATGTACACCAATTCGTTATAAAGATTAATCAAAATAGTGATTTAGCATTAAGCTTCGCCATGGTGCATGTTTTGGCATTGTTAGTGCGGTGAGCGAATAACTCATCAAAATGAAAATTCAACACATCTTTAAAAAGTCATGAAAAGTGATGAAACAAAAACTAGATTATATATGTTTCTTAGGTAAGGTTCATAGGTTAGTTTTTTAATCGCTTTTCATGAGTATATCACTTTTTAAAGGTGTCTTGAATTGGCATTGTGTTGAGACATTGTTAGTGCGTATTTTTTCATTGAGTGCATATTTTTGTGCATATTTTTGCATATTTTGGCATTTATAGTGCATATTGTGGTACTGATAGTGCACATTTCGCAATTTTACAGTGCATATTACAGTTTGATCTCTATAAATATTATTTGTACCACTTGCTACTACCATTTTGGCAAATCTATAACTGTTTTAAAACAATAAGTGCGCTATTTAGTCACAAGTCATAACCGATATAACATGGTATTGTGCAACGGCCATATTTAGCTGATTTACTGCGAGCGTGCGCACAATTAATGGCTGCAGTCGATAAAAACCTGAAAGAACAGTTGTTGTGTTGTGTTGTGTCGTATCGTGCAGTGGCGGCCGGTGATCTAATTTATATTTAAGGAGGTTAGTAATAAGTTACTTTTTATGTACTTACCGCACAAGAGCTGCCAAGAGTCGCTGATACTTGTGAGGCCGAAGGAGATGGGAGATTGATGGGGCTCTTGGGCATCTTCCAAATGATTATTTCTGTTGTCTTCCTCCTCCAAACCTACATATAACTGTCTGATAATAATGCTTTGGGAGGTCATCTGGCAGGGGGATCAACTGTCTGAGGGTTCAACTGCCGGGGGATCAAGCGCCATAGAATTAGTACCCATGAAAAACCCCTTTATAAGTGTGTTATAATATTTTTGTCATTTAATGTAATGTAATATTGTAATATATGTTATCCTATTAATTTCCATTTATTTTTTCAATAACTATTTTATCTTAACTTTTCCATATACATTTATAATAGTACAGGGTGTTCTAATAAGAGGTGTTTTTTTGAATAGCCCGTTATTTCGGTAGATGTTACTTTGAAGCTGTCATTTTTTGACATTTGACAAGTAGAAACTACGCCATTGATAAAAATGGAACGATACACGCTTCAACAACGCATTGAAATTATTAAAATTCACTTGAGTGAATCAAATGCAAATCATCTTGAGTGATGAGGCCCATTTCCACCTCGGTGGCTTCGTCAACAAGCAAAATTGTCGCATCTGGGGCTCGGAAAACCCAAGAGTTATTGTTGAAAAGCCTCTCTATCCTCAACGTGTGACTGTTTGGTGCGGTTTATGGTCCGGCGGAGTCATTGGACCTTACTTTTTCGAAAATGTGGCTGGAGCAACAGTTACGGTGAATGGATTGCGCTATCGAGAGATGATTAATGATTTTTTATGGCCGGAATCGGCTGGTATTGATCTGGACAACGTTTACTTTCAACAAGACGTGCCACACAAGCAAAGAAACCATTGATCTTTTACGATTGAATATCAAAATAACACCTCTTATTGGAAAACCCCGTACTTATGTACAAACTCAAATAAATGTAAACTGTTGATTTCCCGAAAATTAATAAAAAAATAAAATTAAAATCTTCTTACATAATATGTACCCTACTTTTGTTGGACTAATGACATTTGGGGGTGAACCGCACGTGCCGTCCCTGCCTAGCTGCAGTGTTTTGTTGCTATCCTTTGTCTCTGCTGTGTTTAATGCAACGTTTATTAATATGAACACACTGAACAAGACTATGATTTACAAGGCATTCCCGCCCAATGACGACGCCAATAAATTCATTCATAGAATGACCTAAATCAGGAATACATTGTTTAATCTGCAGCTATTGCAATATTATCTCTTTGGATTTTGGACAATGCCTTTTTTGCTCTTGTTTTCATTACATAATTGAATCTATTTTTGGATCAGTATCTTAATCTGTTTTTTTATAAAGGTCAAATAACTTCACTTGCAAGACCCACTATTTTATTTACCTTTAGCAGTGGTCTTTCATTAATACTGGTGAATAAATTTAGTCTTAATATGTAACTGACGGGTACCCGGCGTTACTCGGAGACTTTTTTGTTTTTATTATTATTTATTTTATTTTTCCGACTTTATGTCCGGGTTAAATGTTCCCCACATTAAAAACTAGACCCTTCCACACACTTTTCTACAAATAATCGTCTAGTCAATCAACATTATATAAGCAAAATAAATACAAAATAATACAAAAACAACACGTCAAATCACCAGAAATCCAATAGGAAAGTAATTCACCAACTCCGGATATTTTCATATCATAGGGTTCGGCTCAATCAATCAATCAGATCCCGGTGCAGACAAGTGCAGCACCGGGATTACGGTGCCGAAAAAGGTCCGGGATTCTGGTTCTCGAGATCCCGGGATTTAAAGCTTTAATTTAGCCCAACAGCGCACTGCTCTTAAACTCGCCTGACATCGTAGATCTCCATCCTATTTTAATTTTATAAACACAGTTTTGTTTGGAAATTTAAGCCTCGATTAGGCAAATGTTTGGATCACGAAACACGCCCACAAGACATTTCTTGTGTTGTTCTCTATTCCACGGTAACAACCTATTTAATTAACATTTCAAGTGTATTTTTTGCTGTCATCGTGATTATCATGAGGTCGATATTCTATTGCAGATTTTCGCAACAAAGATAATTACATATTTTCTTAATAACACACATTTTCTAATACTGATGTTGCTTTGCCTATATCAATATGGACCACGCCATTTCACCATCTAACGACATTTAACAATGATTGTTTCAGTAATTATACTTAGAGATGTTTAGTTTAATCAAGTGTTTTTGTGCAATTCGTCTCTGTCACAGATGCTGTGATGTTTACTGATTCCTTGAGCGACCTAGTACAGTAACTTGCTCAATGGGTAATTTTAAATTGCTTGGTTCATTGTAGACGTTGGGTCACAAAGTCTTGAGTGGTGTATGAATCGTTGAGGTATTTTCAAAATTTTAGATTGGGGTATGTTATGAGGGTAAAGTTAGTAGGGAGGGAAAAGAGATGGGGAAGAGAAAGGTGTGGAAGTACCTGGATATTCAGATCTCGTCACCAAACACGACTAAAGCCTTTCAAATAACGTTTCATGTGGTTCTGAGATAGTCGTTATTATTTACGCCAGTTAGTATACCGTAGAATCGATACATTACATGTAATGCATACAATCCAATAGTTTTGATGTACAACAAATATATGCTAAAAGTATACTGAATTCTCTACAATACCGCGTATTCATCACACTAGGTTAAATCACAATGACATCAAAAATATTCCAGGTCATAAATACACATTCGGGCAAAGAAATTATATTTATTTTATGAAGCGAATAGAAAATTTGAATCTGGCTGAAAGAGATTAAGGCGATGCACTATGTAGTAATGCAAAATCATGTGTTTTTGGTTTGAAAATTTGGTCGCCTAGAAATGTTTCAGATGATTTAATTAAATACTGCGAGTAGAATACATCTTGGCCTTTGAAATAATCGAGTATTTTTTAGATAAGTCTTTTTATTAGCCCAGAAAAAAATAATTTATAAGGCCTATGAAAACTGCTTTAAAGTTCAAAATCTCCTACTTACGAACCCATTTTCGGTTATGATTTTATTGTATAATGTGGAAAATTAAGTTATTTATAAAATGATCGAAAAAAATTTAAATATTTATGCCTGAACACGCACAAAATAAAATAAAAGGCACTTTTTGGCCATGTTTTTTCTTGCATAAATCAAAACAGGCGGATGGTGTTAAGCGGGAATTTAAACCTTATCGCCATCTACGTAAGGGGTGTTATTGATAGCGGCTCGATTTAAAATATTACACGACGTAGTGCATCGCCTTAATGAAAAAACTCTGAACAAAACATTAAAAACGACATAGAAAACTAATAAAACAGAAATGAATAACTTTAGTCTGCCTCAGCACAGGTCACCCTAGTGAAGAGGACTAAGAAATATTATTACTATACATCATAGACATATGAATATTAGTAGACCTGCCCTAAGTGATTAAAAGCGTATTATCCCCACTCATCATACCGGTTCCATTGGAGCCGGCTGTGCTCGCGTATGGCCTCAAGTGAAATTTGAAAACGTGACGTCATCATTCTTGTGCGAACTATGGTCGAGGCATCATCGGTTCATTTTACGAAATAACACGGCAAAATGTTGACATAATGCTATGAAAACTTGTAAAAATAGATGTGAAAAAGAGAATAAACCCAATTGTCGTATTACATTCCATATATAAGCATTATTTTACTTTATTTTAAGCATATTTACATCGTATAATATGAATCAGTTGTAAAAACATGTCTGGACGCGAAACACAAAGCTGGTTGGTTGCTGGGAAGTAAATTATGAACATTTATAAAAGTGTCTTAACTAAATAATTAAACGAAATATTCGACTCTGAAAATAGATCCGAATTTTTTTGCCGAATTTGGACTTCGCAAATTTGTTCATAACGTGGCGAGTAATTGGCGCTCCCATGTAAAAATGTCTATTCATTCAAAAGCAGATTTTACTTTTAAGAAGTAAATGGTGATATTATAATGCTAGATGCCTATTTACTGTCAGATTGATTTATTGACGAATCACAGTCAGCTTCACCCCCTTCGTTCTTCAACAGTTGATTTTACCCCTCGCCATTATCTTCTCGTCTATTAATTCCTATGTCTGTGCTATACATATATTTAATATCTTATTTTGTTTGTACAATGTTTAAATAGTAGCTACAATAACAAAATTATATTACATTACATTGATTTGGTCAATTTTTCGTCTGGTCCCATTGTAAAATATGTCGAATTTTTTTATTTTTTTCTTCTAGAGATAAAAATTTTAAACGAAGATAAGAGAAAAGAATATCCATTTATTATAAGAATTATTAGAGGCAATAAGAATTATGTATTTTGTTGTGATAATCTTTATGATTTTGCTATCTTAATCTTTTCAGTCGTACTGTTTATGCGTGTTTAAAAAAAAACATAACACCAAATTTCTTATTTACTGTTAGTTTTGAAGCTAGTGGCAAAGGTTGTAAAGATAAACTGTTGGGGAATGATTCTATCAATATATTTTTTTTTCTTGGGTAGTTTGTGAAGTGATTAGGAGTGATACAAGATTATTTGTTGTATAATTTTACTATACTATCGGATAAATGTTTTAATAATGATTTTAATACAAGAAAAATTAGATTAGAAATATGTTTTCCTTTTTTTAATTGTTCATTATTTTTAGACACGATTAATCATTATTTTACACGTTTTCAAAGAAGTGTAGATTAAATGAATAGTGTACAAGTTATATTATAAAATATTAACAGGTAAAAATTTACCGTCATTTATTTAGATCCTCCGTCATTGCACAAGCAACATTGTTCCACCATAATGATGGTGGTAGCAGGAGTAAAATTGCTGTAAGATTATTCTAAAGTCCCCGCATACTCAATTTACACTTATTTACATGTTTCTAGTTAACTCTTTAAGTTTTTAAGTTCCAAAAAAAGAGTTATTTTTGAAGATAATATCTATACATTTGTTTTTCCGAAACGTTAATTATATTAAAATCACTCGATAGAAAAAAATCGCAAAGTAAGCTTAAAAATTATTAAAAACGCATTTTGTTTTGTTATTTAATATGTTATAGGCATGAAAAAATCCACAGTTTCTTTTTAAATACAAATAAAGCATTTGTCGAGAGATTTTTGCTCTATTTCAAACTAGTCGTGTTTTATTAAATATTTTCACCATTTTCACTTAATTATTATCGTTTTTTTAATATTAGCGCGCTCCCTCTAACATTCGTATTTACATATCTCCCTTTCAAACCATCTTTGAACGCTTACTACGGGGCCTTAAAGGGCGGTTTACACGATGCTTTTTTCGTCCATTTTTCACGTGTGTCGTCTTTTCATAATGGATTCCGGAAGAAAAAAAAACGTGTTGTATTTTGCTGCCGATTTTAGTATAGTTTCAATGGCAGACATTATTTGACATCTATCGTCTTTCAATGTTTTACTCCATTATAGTCAAATTATTGCGTGTTTATTTGGTTTTATAATAAAAAAGACTGTGCGTTTGAGATTGCTAAAATATTGTGAACTTGTATTAATGTTCGATGTAGTGAATTTCGTGAGCATTTTTGATGATTTGTTGACATCAACGGCAAAGGAAAATGACGGACGATTCCATGTGAAATGTGATTATGTTGTGTAAAAAGGTGTTTCCATTTTTTGACGATTTATTATACGTATAGTATTCACCTGCGTATTTATAATGCTAAGGTGATGGCACTAAATCAGTTTAAAATTTGAAATTTTTAATTTAAAAACAAGGCTAGGGACCAGTTTTTTGCTGTATGATCTTTTCGGTCATATGGCTAAAACTATTGCAGTCAACGATCTTTTGTGCACCATTAAAAACCCTCGAATTATAGGCTCAAAAAATTTGAACACATTCTGGAACTGTTTTCAGCTCTCAATATCATCTCCGTCATGAGCTATGATTTTATTTGTTCTAATGATATATTTTCTCTTGTTTCAGATTCGAACTCTCCGCGAACGAAGTGAATAGTGAATATGATAAATAGGTTCTTTAGTTAACGTCCTGTGTTGTGTGTTCAGTTGAGTTCATCATGTTTCCCAACAGAACCATCTCCTCGGGAGACGGCAGCTTCCCCAGCTCCGGGGAGTTGGGCAGGAACTCCTCGATGCCGTCCCTCAAGGGCCGCCCCCTTCTCCCATCCCCTCACAAATCCCCACGCTTCCCCCCACACTTCCCACCACCGTGCAACCCACACATCTTCGACGCCGCTAAATTCGTCTGCGAAAAGGTGCCGGTACACCGACCAAGATACCTAGACAGAGACAGAGAAAGACATGTAACCAGGTGGTTGATGGAAGCACAAGAAGCTTTAGAAAAGATGGAACCTAACAAGAAGAAAGCATCAACAAAGAAAAAGCCTTTCTTAAGAAGATTCCACTCCCAAGAATCTAACAATAAAGACTTCATAACGAACCCATTCGACAACTCCTGGAACGAAAACTTCATCCTTTCTGATGGGTCTAATCCAAAAAAGACTAAAGCGTTGCTCAAACGGTTTCAACCTACAACGCATGAAAACTTTGATGGAGGCACTGATACCTCAAGAAACGACACTTTTGATAGAAGCGAATCAAATGGCAGTAGACTGGACGTGGACAGTCCAAGTCCTCAATCCACTGGGGTATCCAAGAAGTTGACCCCTAGAGAGTTCTTGGAACGGTACACACTTCCGAGGGTTGTTAACTTGGAAGGTGAAGAACAACCCTTGTTGCTGTACAAACAGATAGCCAGTTACACGAGAGTGGAGGCTGTCAGGCTTGTCGGAAAGAAGGGGAAACCAGTTGGGAAGCCGATCTACATCCCTGAAGGATATCAAGGTAAGATTTTATCACCAATTCTTCAAGAGTGAATAATTTTGTTTGAGTTTATTTATTTACATGTAAGTATAACAATTTCATCAAAGCAGTTTTACTTTTATGCGACACACGTCAAAAGATAGTTGTTGAACTGTTAAAAAAATCTCGATGGTCAATGCAGAATCGCTCTGTTGATTGGCGCGTTCTGATAGGCAGAAGTCCTCGCTTTCGGAACATAAAAAAGTGCATGGGATCTCCCACGAGTACACTTGATTCCAATGCATAAAACGATATGTTATTAATTATTGGTTAAAGTCAGTCGCGGCCCTGAACCAAACGCGTTAAGTCTTAAATTTTGGCATGTACCTTCCTATAACTGTGTATAGACCTGCTTTCATGTAAGAATTCTTAGTATACTGTTAATTAGGTATACACTGGATGATCGGGAGTTTTCAATTAACACTTTCGGTTCGTCTGAAATTACGGGTTAATTTATTATAGTGATATATTTTCAATGGATATTTAGCAGGACTTACGGCCGTCCTATAGGAGACTCTGAGTTTATTCAGTTGTGGGAGGGAACTCGTACTGAGCTGCTGGCCTGGAGATCGGCTAGCATCGGCAGTACTCGTAACCATTCGGGTATTGTCGACATGTTGTCTCTGTCATGTGGCGTTACTTCTGCCACATGGAAATGTCTAAAACTAAATATCAATAACTTAAATCTACACACCCTACCGACATCTGTTGAGCGGTATTGAAACTACAACTATTTATCAAAACTTAAAAATGAAATCGGCTTGGTGTGAGTGATGGGTGGATTATAGCTTATGTGATACATACACTCATAAGTTCCTGTTACACGTTGATTCGGCACTCCATATGAACGTTGATGGATGAAAAATATTCATACTCATTTGCTCCTTCGAGGTCGATGCTGTTTTTAACTATAGGATCTTTGAAGTATGATTTCTTCCGATACATTCTCTGCCGCTTTCAATAAAAATATAGGAATATTTTGCACATTTTAACAGCCTTCAACACCAGTGACCAAATTATTGTTAGACCTGCAACATAAAATGGTCGAAACATCCACGCAAACGCGTTTCTGTTAGGAAGCTCTTTATTTTATAATGATCTAATGACTACATCTGCGACCTTCGCAAATTATGAAGCACTTAGCTTCGCCTGCAGTCGGAGGTCATTGCATCATTTGATGATCCATTATACTCGAGTACGTATTATAATCGCGTCAGTTGATCTGAAACCAACTATCCCGTTATACTCGCAAAGTCAATTAGTTCGCCCATACCTGTTTTCAAGTATTATTTATAGGTTAGACATTGCCCAACACCGTAATGCTAGACTAGAGTCTAGCAAAATACAAACCAAATTCATTGAGTTAATTCACCTGAGGATTTTAAATGATTGACCACCACATAAAATCTGCAGGCGCATCAAATATATGCAATGTTGCTTGAAATGAAGATATTATATGTCTCGACGCCATCTAGTGAGAAATTTAGCACTAACAAAGCCTTTCCTACAAAAATAAAATTTGTTGTTTACAGGTGGAAAAAATATAATAAGGAGTAATTGTTGATTGAGGTACTAGTACATATTATTTGGCGGGTTGATAATAAGACAACATAGCTCAGTAGTTTCAGAGCACCTGACCGGACATCAGAAGGTGCAGGTTTAATTCCCGTTGGCGGCATTTATTTTTACTCGGGAGATATTTTCAATTTGTATTGATATTTCAGGCGACTAATTATTGCTTATAATTATTTGTTATCCTTTGTGCTATGCATAAAACCTTGTCTTATAAACAGTAGTTTGTCATTAAAAAATAAAATGCTTTAGACGTGTTTAGTTTTTTTTAAATTATATAAGATAATATTTCATTTTGTAACTTTAAATATTTTTACAATAAACATAACATTTCGTTTTAAATACATTCATTCTTCAGACTTTCAGGCATTTCATCATACATCTTTAATCCTTTGTACATTAGGCAGTTCTGTAATTTTGATTTCTTCATATGTGGCAATCTAATTCTATTTACATTTCTGGTTGCGTAATTATGAACATTTCTATTAAAAACAATTTGATCCTTAAAATATTTTGGCATTTGGTTGTCCATGACTTTATGCACAAAAATTAACACATTAAATAACATTTATTTTTCGGAATAACTTTATTGAGTAAAACCTCAAATTGTAATATTTAAATATTGAAGACAATATTAGTGATTTCTAAACGAAAATTCCGAAAAATAAATATTCATTCTAGACTTGCAGAAAAGTCAACAGATGTCGCACATTAAAAATAAAAAAATAAGATAGGTTTATCTAAAAAGACGCTGTCTGGATTGCATTTAGTTCGGGTTGAATCTTGCGATCATACATAAAGATAGTTGCCAATAAAAATGTGCGGTGAAAAAAAAAAAGAAAAAAAAAAATTAAAACAATGTTAGTAGTTCTTATTCGAAGTATGATACAGTTAAAAGTGACCGAGGGGAATAGGGTCCCATTAGCTCAGTTGGTAGAGCACTGTCCCGGAAAGACAAGGTTCCTGGGTTCGAGTCCCAGATGTGACCGTTTCCTTTTCTGATTTTTCTGTTTCAGATTTTCGTTTAGAAATCACTAATTTTGTCTTCAACATTTAAACATTAAATAACAGTCTCTTTTTTTATTGGAATCCAATT
This sequence comes from Hesperophylax consimilis, assembly GCF_061612785.1. Taxonomy (NCBI): domain Eukaryota; kingdom Metazoa; phylum Arthropoda; class Insecta; order Trichoptera; family Limnephilidae; genus Hesperophylax; species Hesperophylax consimilis. The sequence continues at coordinate 4,058,012 of NC_142863.1, read as the reverse complement.
TAGCTGCTCTCTCATTTGATTAATGCTTGCTTACTTGCCTTTTCCTAGTATACATCTCATAGCTCTATTCTGTGTAACAACTAATGACCAAATCTGATAGCCAGGTACTTCCAAACTTTCCTCTTCTTATTTCATTTCGCTTCCACTCCCTTCAACCTCACAATATACACCATTTAGGGATTCAAGATACCACACTGTTGATCAGATGTTCTAGCACAGCATAGCATGAAAAGAGAAATTGTGCTATTCAATAAAATTTCTAAAACAGTAATTATACATATATTAAATTACTCTTACCCAAGTATCATAAAATCGATGATAAATCTATCTTAAAATTAATTAAAAAAATATATTTCCACATAAATCGTCCTCTATGCGGGTAATGTGGGTATATAACGAACTAAGGCGAAGAGTATGTATGAATGTGAATGAGGCAAGGATTGTGTGCCAAGACAGAGTTGTTTGGCGGTCCGTCTTCTCTGCCTACCCCTGCGGGGAAACGGCGTGGTGGTTAGTTAGTTCGGATGGGTGCCAAACTTCGGATGGGTGCCAAAGAGAGACGCAAGGAATCATGAAAACTTGACATATTCAAAGTTCCTCTAGGGTTAAGGAAACCTTTGCAAAAGCAAAGGAAGGTAGAAGGTAGAAGGAGTGATTTATAATGAACAAGAAAAGAAATAGTCGTAAAATTGAACATAAGCTATAAAACAAATTTATGTAAATTATTCCATCGTGCAACGTTTTCACATTTTCAACACAATGTGTGCAAATATGCAATGTTATTGTACATATTGTACAACCGTCAATGATTCATTCGTTTTCCTGTCAAAACACCCGACACCTCTAATGGTGCGGAACCATGGAATGAGTTAAACAGAAATGATAATAGTCATCGTCAAAAAACAGAAGTCATGACTGGCCTCGTCAATGGTATTTTGAAACCAAGGTTCGTACGCTCCGTGCATTCCGCTTATCTGTGGGATTAGTAAAATTCATGATTTTAAACTGAATTTTACACCACACGGGCTTTCAGTTAGTAAGGTTAGAAATGTTTCAAAATAAATCATCACGAGCCCCGAGAGACCAAAAACTAAAGAAATATATTGATATTTATTTACTGTTTTTATAACACCAATCGATGCAGGAAATGTGAAAAGGATGAAGAGACTCCAATTCACCTATGGTGCCAATGTCCTGTCCTGGTGGGAACTAGGCTCAGATACCTGGGGAGACATACAGTAGAACCAGAATACATAACCACATACCCAATGACAACCCTGGTGAACTTTATTAAAGGGACTGGGTTGTTGTTAAAGGATTGAGGTAAAATGGGAGATGGGAAATTGAGCACAATGGGCCTATGGCCTAAGTGCTCACGGGAACTACGTTTAAACCGTCTCCGCTTTAAAAAAACAACTGTTTTTATACGCCCATGGGACTTTTACATTGGATACATTGAAATGATTAAAAATTTTTACTCAAGGGTTATAAACAATGGACGCAAAAAACCATTTCTTATAGGTATTACAATGGTTTACATATAGAAAAAAAATTAACCGTAATTATCAGAAATAATATCTTTAAATATATTTTTTTAATATGTTTTAAACAACGAATTGACTAAATTTAAAATGTCGATATCATTCGTATATTCATTTGTTAAACTAGGAAAGTGAGGAATTGACGAGTTTGCCACATAATTTATTTGTATACGGTGACATTGAAATTGGTCTTATGCCTAGTGTGTCGAGTAGGTACACTTAAAATGACTAGAATTAAAAGAAACATAGGGCGATATTGCATTGAAGCATGCCGACTGTCTAAACTACACGGACTATCAAACAAAAGCGGCTATTAAGAGGAAGCTAAAAATGTGTATATTGTAGGTAATAGGCATTAAAATCGCTTGACAAACGGAGTCTAGAAACATTCGATTTCAAGCACAAAACTTGTTTTTATTTATTTTATAAATAATTTTATGAGAAAGCAAAAAAGTTAATCAAGTGAAACTGTCACAGATAATCTTAGCTATAATACTGTATTTTTTAAATTTGTTTCCTTTACGCGTTCATACATTTCTAATGACAAAAATATATTTTTTAGTAGTTTACATTTATATTTTTTATTGAGTAATTTATTTATTTATTTGTTTTCTACTCAAGCGAAACGATAGGAAAACCTTCAATTTATCTAAAGCGTATTTTTTGGTATTCATAATGTACACCAATTCGTTATAAAGATTAATCAAAATAGTAAATACAGTATTATAGCCAAGATTATCTGTGACAGTTTCACTTGATTAACTTTTTTGCTTTCTTATGAAATTATTTACAAAATAAATACAAACCAGTTTTTGGCTTGAAATCGAACGTTTCTAGACTCCTTTTGTCAAGCGATTTTAATGCCTATTACCTACAATATAAGGTATACCAAGAATTTACACATTTTTGCCTTTTATCCGCCTCTTAACAATAAGGGAGCTATTGAAATCATGCAAATATAACTATTATTATCTCTCTTGTTCTTATTCCAAACGCGGGCTCTCGAAGTTCATTATAGGCAATTCAGATAACATTATCATCACTGTGATTCAAAATGATGTAGGTTAATGCCTTGTAATATTTTAGTAAAAAAGCTCATCTATCACTCAGAAGAGCTAAAACATTACGCAATCAATTAACCCAAAAACATTTAGGGAAAGTGTAAAAAGTAATCACGTATTACCTCAATGAATTTTAGTACCAGCAAACAAAAACACAGAAAGAAGAGTGCGTAATGCGATGTAACTAGATAATTAGAAGTGATTACTATTTTTTTAGTGTATTGTACCTGATTACCATGCGGGATACAATCAGTGTTGCCATATGCTCGGTTTTTACCATGTTTTTTGGGTCATTTATACCTCTATGGTTTTTTATCCGTTACCAAAACTATGTACTTAAGATAGATTTTTTAGCATGGGTCACGAAGGAGAAGTCCCTAGTTCAGCGTATTGATTCTCCAATCCAGGTCGCTCGCAATCGCCGTCGAAAGTACATACATTGGGCGATGTTCTTATTCTTAAGGCTCGTCGAAACGTCGAAAATCATTCCACTCGAACAACGAGTGGTTCCACCCACGTACGTGTTCACAATGTCTCTTTATCTAATTATTATCTTTCTCATTATATGTATAATATAAATAAATCCATGTAATTTTAATTTGGTGCCTACATTAAGGTAACTTTATTTAGGTATCTACACTAAGGTTACTTTAATTAGGTAGCTACACTAAGGTAACTACTGTAAATTGTAGAAAAAAATTCATGTGTCCCAGTCTACTTAGAGGCAGACTTGAGCAGGGGTGGATAACTGGATGGACTGCATTAAATAAGATTGGAATATAAAGGTAAAGTTCTGAGGACTGGGGAAGAATGGTCAATTGCTAGAGAACGAAGAATTTATGAATGAATCCAAATCCCCATCCTAGAATGAAACTTCATAATGATTAGGGTACAAAAATCGCTAATCGAAACAGTACAACTATCAGATAATCTGTTGGTTCGCGTTGACTTATTGATTAAAATTTTTGATTCAGTCCAAAAACGGGGTTTCACAAGGCTCATTATACAGGCCATCTCTAATAAGGTATTGCATTCAATATTATAATAAAATGCATACTTGGTGTGTCGGTAGATTAATTCAAGACTGATGAAACATGCGACAAATGGCTAGCATCAGACAAATACTGATTGATGAATGAGTGTGAATCTTTACTTGTATTTCTCATTGTCTGCATCAGTTGACTTATTCTAGTCACGTGCCTCCTAATGGAATAACATGAGCTGTACCATTAATGATACAAGAACTGTTGTACCTTTAATGGTACAAGTGCTGTGCGTGGATATATGTTTTTTATGGATAGTTTGGACGCTTTCTCGCGTTAGGAAATTGTTTGCCCTTATGAAGGACATGGACAACTAACAACTTGGTACTGCTTTGTAATACGATTACTTTCGAAACAATGGTCATGTTCCTGGTGCGTTGGTTTATATTGTCGTTAGTGCAATTAGTTTTTTTTCTAGTGTTACGTTCCGTTCGTACGTGAGTGGGCAATCTCTATATAAGCTGCGGTAGATATTTTCAGTATCTTCCTAGCGAAAGACCACCCTTCGAAATAGAAACGTTTATCTTAATGTCATTAGGCTTGTTTGTTGATCAGATCTGAAGGTCCAGGTAGGTAATTCCCAACCTTCCTCTTCACAATCTCCTTACGCTCACATTCCATTGCCCCACTAGCTTCGACAGTTGGAACTCTGGTACGGTGTCCACGTAAAAATTCATAAATGCAAAGTATACATTTTTGCGCATGGGTTCATAAAACATTTTAAATATCTAAATGTAATTGGCCTGTCTAAGGCCTAGGAGCCGAAAGGTCTTTATATGAACTGGCGACAATAGTTTTCTTACAAATCGGTAGATATAGATTACACTTACACATTTTTCTGTTCAATGATAAACCAGAAACAGGTCATGTTTTTTGCGCATAGGATTACGTATTAATTCGGTTGATTCTCTACATAATACTTACTAATGAAGTTATGCATTGTATTATCAGCGCTCCCCACTTCCCCAGTATTACGTTTCGCACATTCCCCCTTCTAAGTCGTAAACAGAGAGGGTACTTGACACTCATCTTTCAATTAGCAGCAATTGTGATAATTTGAACACCCAACAAGTGCACTGCACGGGAGCCGAGCCCACATTCTGCCAGTGTTGTGATAATGAGTGCTGCTAGAACCAGTGGTGTGTAGAGAAATTCGCTGGCCCCTGGGCGAGATTGTATCCATCTATATATTATAAAGAATAGTGTCTGCGACAGACACCGGACGTACGGCGTGGACTGATTTTTATACAAATCTACAATTTCACTCTGAGACTTGCTGTACCCCGCCACGCTTTTTGTGGTCCAGTCTGTCTGTGTAGATGGAAAAAAAACAATAGCGCGTATTGCTTTTACGTCTAACAGATATTATTTAAAAAAAACATGCTTGTCCTTATAATATATATGGACAAACATGCTTTTTATATATCATATAATTGTCACAATAACACTGTTAAACTTATTGTGAAATCAGATACGCGCGCATTAGCAGAATTATGCCCGCTCATTAAATAATAATAATAATACTAGGGAACCTTGATCTAATGGTAGGAACATGAAAGTGGATCAGCATTAATACTAGGAAACCTTGATGTAACGGTAGGAAAATGAAAGTGGATCAGCATTAATACTAGGGAACCTTGATGTAACGGTAGGAAAATAAAAGTGGATCAGCATTAATACCTTGATCTAACAGTAAGAATATGAAAATGGATCAGCATTAATACTAGGGAACCTTGATCTAACGGTAGGAACATGAAAGTGGATCAACATTAATACTAGGGAACCTTGATCTTACGGTAGGAAAATGAAAGTTGATCAGCATTAATACTAGGGAACCTTGATCTAACGGTAGGAACATGAAAGTCGATCAGCATTAATACTAGGGAACCTTGATCTAACGGTAGGAATATGAAAGTGGATCAGTATTAATATATCAGGGCTATCCAACTGATAATTACACAATTAAATAATTTTTTCTTCTGTCATTTACTTTTTACAATTTCAATGTTTTATACCTATGTAAAGAGTTAATAGCGTCATTAAAATAGTTTTTTAAATATCTTAAAAATGACGAATTTATGAGCTTTCCAAGTGAACATTGGTAAAATATACTTATGCAATTATTGTATCTCGTGACGTCACACTCAGTACGATTCATAATGCGAATGGCAGTGCTGGGCGTTTTCCCTCTTGAATTTATTATTGATATTTTGAAGTGTTGCCCAGTTGCCGGTCCGTTTGATACGCCCCTGCCCAGTATACAAGCGAGAGTGCTTTTTATCTTTTAAAACCCGCAGTGCTAACTACGAACGACTAAGTAATATGCAATGTACATCCACATCTAAATAATGTAAATTATAACAGATAAGAGTTAGAAAGTGGCGCATAGCAGATAGAGGCCCGGTAGCTATCTCTAAATTCTAATTAGAAAGTTCTGATAAGAAGAAAAGTAACCTAATTTTGTTTTTAATTGTATTGTGTTATTTACTACAAGCTACAGAATTTTTTTTTTAATTTTATTTTTTTTATTTTTTTTATTTTTTTTTATTTTTTTATTATTAAATATCAAAATAATATACAAAAAATCAAAAAGTCCCAATAAACTACTTTAAAGTAGTTTGTCATTGGATTGTTAGATCAAGGCACTGAAAAGATAAACATACAGAAGTGTGTTATGATAGTAAAAGTAAGTTCAATTTTTCTTTATGTCGGTAAATGTACAGAAAAGTGGGACACGGTTAATAAGCACATTTTATTTTTAAAACACTTTGTTTCAGTTAGATAACAATGAGAAAAAACCATTTCAGTTAACGAAAATGGAAAATAATGCATTTTAATAACTGTTTTATTCAAAAACCTGATAATTTTACGTCCTTTCTTCACTCCCATGTTATGACATAATAATATATTTTTTTTAAATTAGCTAGTTTTGTTGGCAGAGGGATTAACTTTCCGAGGGATCAACTGTCCAGGGGCTCAACTGTCTCGATGGAATCATTTTGCCATCGTTATTGCGACAAGTAACCATCAACAAGTCTAGTGAGACTAGTTTCAGTTTGGATAACTAGGTTAGGTTAGGTTAGGGTTGTAATTTACGCCATTATAAAATACTAAACAAATAGATTTGAAATTACGGTGCACAAAACATACAAACACAACAACATTACATTGCAAGATGTGTTATATTCACGCGTGAACGGGCAAACTCGCGCGGCGTGAACGCACGTGTAACTTGTAACAAAACCAACAACCACGAGCGTGAACACTTCACGAGGTGTTGATATAGATCACCGGCTCTTACAGACTAGAGGCATGATCGGTGTAAGTTGCAGAGATGTCCAAACAGCCATGACGTGGTATGCAGTTTTAGAAACTAATTTCATTACTTGCACCAAAGGTAAGCTTAGGTGGCTTGTACAAGTTAAGCGGACGAGAGAAGAAATTAATGTAAGGAGAATAAAGTGAATGGTAGAAGTAATCAAAAGTTATCCCAAGAATACACTATAATAACTTGATGTGTGACTAATTATTATTTATATTTTTGATACTGTCTATTATTATTCTTGTTAGAATTAAATTATAATTATAAATTATTGAAACAACTTCAAACTTTTTCCACTTTTCTTATTTCTGGCCGTTACTGGTTTCAGCCTATCGCGGCAATCTTCAGACTGGTTCTATTTTATTCTTAATCTGTGGTATACACGGTGTCTGGAAACATGTATTAAGCGGGAAACTGAATCTACATCACCAAAAAAACATTTTATATTTTGTACCCTTTTCAATTTTTTTGGCCCGACCTGGCCTACTTTTTAAAATACACTAAAGGACTGATACTAGCCGATAAGTGGCCTTCAAATTTGACGTAAAAATTCCAACTTCGGACTCGATTTACTGAAAAACGAAAGCTCAAATCAAAAAGTTATACGTACCACAAAATCGACCCCATGTGATGTCTCCCACTTGTACTACGAGTTTCCGGAAACAATTGGGGAGGGGGTGTCAGGGATTTTTCAATTGATATGTGTTTTCAAGTATCTAAAAAAATATTTTTAGATCTAAAAAAAAAGTTTTTTTTTTTAATTCTCTGTGTGATATACTCGTAGATTCACCTACTTTCCGCTTGTACCACTGGTTTCCGGACACCGTGTATTCAACCTGTTATATTGGTCAGATCAGCTGATATTCGTTCTGCACTCTTTTCTTTCATAGCTCATAATATATCAACATAAATGTGTTGTTCCTTGTATCTTGCTGTGATGGATCATTATGTGTATCTTAATTAACTTGCATTATTTTACACTATTCAAATGATCATTTCTCTTTCACAGATGTTAAATAGTTTAACATCTCACTTTCCCGTGCGCGAAAATTAATAATTGATGCGTAACACATGATGTGTGCACTAATTCGACAACATATTTCACGGTAAAAAAATAGTTTCTCCGTTTGCTTTCAACTGTCTGTTAATTTGCGTAAATATATAAATTGATTTTGTACATATTTGTGAAAATATATATCATTACTATTGTCTGTCTAAAGCAAGGCAAAGGTCTAACGTGAGGCAAAGGCCCAAAGTATGTCAAAGGTCTAAAGTAAGGGAAAGGTCTAAAGCAAGGCAAACGTCTAAATTAAGGCAAACGTCTAAATTAAAGCAAAGGCCCACAATAAGGCAAAGGTCTAAAGTAAGGCAAAGGTCTAAAGTAAGGCAAAGGTCTAAAGTAAGGCAAAGGTCTAAAGTAAGGCAAAGGTCTAAATTATGGCAGAGGCCCACGGTTAAGGCAAATGTCTAAAGTAAGGCAAATGTCTAAAGCAAGGCAAAGGCCCACAGTAAGGCAATGGTCTAAAGTAAGGCAAAGGCCTAAAGTAAGGCAAATGTCTAATGCAAGGTAAAGGTCTAAAGTAAGGCAGAGGTCTAAAGTAAAGCAAAGGTCTAAAATAAGGCAAAGGTCTAAATTAAGGCAGAGGCCCACGGTAAGGCAAAGGTCTAAAGTAAAGCAAATGTCTAAAGCAAGGCAAAGGCCCTCAGTAAGGCAAAGGTCCAAAGTAAGGCAAAGGCCTAAAGTAAGGCAAATGTCTAAAGCAAGGTAAAGGTCTAAAGTAAGGCAAAGGTCTAAAGTAAAGCAAAGGCCTAAACTAAGACAAAGGTCTAAAGTAAAGCAAAGGCATAAACTAAGGCAACGGTCTAAAGTAAGGCAAGGGTCTACGCAAACGTCGATTTGGAATATGTACTTAAGTTTTTTAAGCGGCCTGTACATGAATTTGCTCACCATTGTAAAAATTACCATGATTTATTTTCGAGGATCGAATGGTGATAATACAATGAGAGTTGCCTGTATACTGTTAGATTCACGCCGCCTCCCGCGCCATGCGCCTGTTGGTTTTTCCCCTTTCCCTGATTGGCTCGTCTATCAATTTGAATGTCTTACCGATGATTATTACTCAATATTTTTACAGTGAAATAGTTATTGAGAATACCTCAAAAATTATAATATTTAATCATTAAAAATTCGGTCGCATCTTATACTTCGATAGATTCAATAGATGTCTCATATTAAAGACACTATTTAATTCGGGTAGAAATACTCATAAATAAGTAGTCATAAAGATAGCCGTTAAAAATTGCAGATAATTTTAGTAGCTCCCAGTCGAAGTACGATACGATTAAAAATTGGCTTAAGGCCCCGTAGTAAGCGTAGTAAATACGATTGTTAGAGGGAGCGCGCTAATATTAAAAAAAAACTATAATAATTTAGCGAAAATTGTGAAAATATTTAATGAAACACGACTCGTTTAAAATATAGCATAAATCTCTCGACAAATGCTTTAGTTGTGTTTGAAGATACAGTGCGAATTTTTTCATGCCTATAACATAGTAAATAACAGAACTAAACGTGTTTTAAATAATTTTCGAGCTTATTTTGCGATTTTTTTCTGCAGAGGGAATTTCATATAATTATCGTTTCAGCATAACAAATGTGTAGATATATCTTCAAAAATAACTTATATTTTTTTGGAACTTAATACAAGAGTTAACGAAAACTTGTTATAAATCGGTAGAAATTGGGTATAATTGGGTAATTAATTTATTATGGTCTAATTAGCTCAGTGGTCAGAGCACGTCCCCGACATGGCAGAGGAGCTGGGTTCAAATCATAGATGCAACCGAATCTTTTGTTTCTTTCGTTTGATAGTGGTTAAGGCGATGCCATTCGTAGTAATGCAAAAGCATGTGTTTTTGGTTTGAAAATTTGGTCGCCTAGAAATGTTTCAGATGCTTTAATTAAATACTGCGAGTAGAATACAATATACCTTTGAAATAATCGAGTATTTTTTAGATAAGTCTTTTTATAAGCCCAGAAAAAATAATGTAAAGGCCTATGAAAACTGCTTTAAAGTTCAAAATCTCCTACTTACGAACCCATTTTCGGTTATGATTTTATTGTATAATGTGGAAAATTAAGTTATTTATAAAATGATCGAGAAAAAATTAAATATCTATGCCTGAACATCCACAAAATAAAATAAAAGGCACTTTTTGGCCATGTTTTTTTCTTCCATAAATCAAAACAGGCGGATGGTGTTAAGCGGGAATTTAAACCTTATCGCCATCTACGTAAGGGTTGTTATTGATAGCGGCTAAATTTAAAATATTACACGACGTAGTGCATCGCCTTAAGTATAATTACGATTCGTTCCAGAGTGGTAGATACTCTCTTGTGAAAGATAACTATTCTGTACTCTGGTAGATACTCTCTTGTGAAAGATAACTATTCTGTACTCTGGTAGATACTCTCTTGTGAAAGATAACTATTCTGTACTCTGGTAGATACTCTCTTGTGAAAGATAACTATTCTGTACTCTGGTAGATACTCTCTTGTGAAAGATAACTATTCTGTACTCTGGTAGATACTCTCTTGTGAAAGATAACTATTCTGTACTCTGGTAGATACTCTCTTGAGAAAGATAACTATTCTGTACTCTGGTAGATACTCTCTTGTGAAAGATAACTATTCTGTACTCTGGTAGATACTCTATTGTGAAAGATAACTATTCTATACTCTGGTAGATACTCTCTTGTGAAAGATAACTATTCTGTACTCTGGTAGATACTCTATTGTGAATGATAACTATTCTATACTCTGGTATTGAAGAAGTAATTTTTCCAAGAAGATTGCTGATATAATTTTAACATTTCAACATAAAGCTTGTTCACCACTTTTATTATCACAAATCTATCCAATTTAAAAATAATTACCATTGTTTTAAAAATAACGCGATTGATAATAGATATACTATCATTTAAGTACCTTGTTTTATAGAATGCCATAACAAACATGTCACAACATCGATCCGGCCATAACCGTTTTAAATTTTTCATATTTCCACAATAGCTAATAATGGCTGGAAACGCGGGAAAACGTTTTTGAAATCCATTTTTTCCCGCGCTATTGCAAAATTAACGGAAACCCAACATCTAATCTGATTATTGCCGTAGGAAACTGCTATTATTATTTTGATATGAAGCAATCTTTGTGGCTCCGTTCAAGGAATAGAAAATGATAATTAATTTCATTGATCGTTTGTAGTTTTTCTTTGAACGCAATTAACTAAATAACTAACTGGAGGTAGGTTTTCGTTGAGGGATAACAGTAATGCATCTGTTGGAGTACTGTGAAGAAGCGCCAGAAGAAAATAATATATAACGCTAAAGTGAAGTGTAGAAGAAGTCTTACTCCGAGACAGAGTAGTGTGACTGTCCAATTCTCTCTGTATACCCCGTCGGGAAACAACGTGATGGTTAGTTAGCTACAATTTTATTTTTTTTATAGGCAATTTTTTTGATACATACAGGTACATATACATATAATTATACAAAACATAAAGCAGTAACAAAAAAATCCCACAAAGGCGAAGCCTGTGCGTGGGCATTATAAGGTACGGATTCAAAACAGTGGTGGTTACATTATCTATGGTTTAAATGAAAAAAAGAAATATGAATAAAGAAAAAAATACATATATAGTACAGTTAGTTTAATATGATTTTATTGGTGTTTTGCGTATTAAATAAAAAACAATTTAAAAGAAGTTAACTTTTTTTAATGTAGATGGTAATGTCATATTTTAGGTATCATATTCGTAGTATAAATTATAGAAAAAATTCTCTCACTTCCAGATACTTTTTTACCCAGATTTTGACATTTATTTTATACGAGTTTAGGTTTTGGCACATCTTGATGGAACTAGGCAAAGAATTTTGGGCCAATATAGTTAATGTGTCTTTGGGCTAGCCTTTTTTTTAATTTTTATATTTACTCCACACAGGAGGCCCTGAAGAAAATAATTTCCCTCAGGGCCTATGTCATCTTTGGGGATGCTGTGTGGAGGGTCTTTTTGTGGAGAGGAAGGAGTGAACATGGGTCTTGAAGAGTCCCATGTTGTAGGAGGGAGGAAACACAGAGGCCGGCAGTTCGTTCCACAGCCGAGCTGTTGAACTTAAGAACGAATCGTAGAAGCGACCCGTTCTCATGTGACAAGTGTCAACTGTGTACAAATGTTGGGCGCGCGTTTGGCGTGTATCCCGACTACGCACCGGTGCCGAAGGGATCAATGACGCTAGTTCCTCAGAGCATCTTCCATTGTAATACCGATAGAACAAGGACAGCATACCTACCTGACGCCTGTGCTCTAAAGATTGCAGTCCGTTTGTTAAGATTGGGGAATCTATCAAACGGACCGCCCGTTTCTGCACAGAGTCAAGGGTTTTTTTCAGGTATTTTGGGGCTCCAGACCAGAGATGGCTGCCAAATTCGACAGTAGGGCGCACTTGCGATTTGTACAGGGTCAGCAGTTGTGTACTATTAAAGTATCTGCGGGCCCTGTACAGTACGCCCAGCTTCTGAGAGGCCAACTTTACTCTAGCTTCGATGGAGCCCCCGTACCTGAGCTGGTCACTTATAGTTACACCAAGCATATCAATGGAAGGCCTGTTCGGAAGATTGCTTCCTAGTTTTGCAGTGAGGCACTGTGTACATGCATATGTTGTGTCTCTGGTTAGAACGATTTGGATTTTTACAGAAATTATAAGGACGAGTGTATATAAATTTAAGACATTGGACACAGTAGATTCACCTTAGTTCAATAATGTCAGTTTCCTGAAACAATTGATCAGTGGGATATGTCTTAGTCTTCTGGTGCATTATCTTAACACTATATGGTCGGGCATTTTACCGCCAAATTGGGGGCGAAGCGCGGGTGTTTTTTTTTAATTTTTAGCGCCAAAATTAGACTTTCCGCAAAATATTCATATCTTATGATCTATTTGATATTTTTCGATGAAACTTTCAGTGTTTGTCTCTATTTATTTACTTAGCAATGTATGTGTAATTCCTTTTTTTATGAACAAAAACTTTCTACTTTCTTGGGAATCATAGAAAAAACAGTATTTCATAATCGAAATAACATAACGAAATTTATTCATACAAAATTACAAGATTATTTAGAAATTTTCAATACATATAAAAAAAACTATAACCTAATAGTGTTTCAATATGTGATAGCGTTCGAAACACTTTCCTTTATGCAGGGGTACATTGCAAAACTTGCACATGTACCGCGTTTCACTGCGTAGTTTGTGAGCGGAACATACGCGACAGCGATCTTATTTTTTGTTGTGCTTCAAACTCATTGTATTGACAGGTAGATAGATCGGGTATCGACGACAATAGAAAACACATGACCCCGCACCCATTTAAAACCCCTTGTTTACAAGTTTAGCGCTTTGCTCCAACAAAACGAGTAAACTCGTCTCCCGCGTCTTACTGTAAAAAGGCGTATGACGAGTTTTCTCGTTTCCCGCAAAGAATGTGTTGATGATAGACTTCTGAATAATTTCTAGAGGTTTCAAGGCTTATCTTATCTAACAGATATGTATTCATTGTGTTGTATTAATCATTATTTACTTCATTTAATTAAACTTTCGATTAAAATAATCAGCTGGATTATTAATCAAAAAATTAATGCTTCCGTTATTTGTTTATCAAACTTAGTCATTTTATTTATATTTCTTTATTAACTTTTGCTTAATTGAAGTACGTTTAATTAATTTGCTGTTTAAAACAAACTTACAAAGATAATAATAAAACCATGAATAATTAGGTAGAATTTTCGGATACATTATTGTTTAATTACAAGGTTATTTATATTTGGAACACGTTTTCCGATGAACTGATCTTTTTTAGCAGGGTTGCCAATGCATAATTTAGAAAAAATAGTTGGAGAATAAAATACAATTCAATTCAGGTTTGCCAAATAAAAATATGTCTATTGGAGTACATACGAACTTTTTGTAGAATGGAATTTCACACTGATAAATATTGTCATAGTTCCTACTAACATCTGAGGGGAGAGAATATGTAATGTTGTTAAATATCTCACTAGTTCGATAATATCCTCGTTTCTCAGTGATACAACGCACAATGCACAATGGACTCGTAATCGTAATGGCTGTCGTAATAAGCCTTATGTTTTATTAGTTGAATATGTAACAAAGATTTGCCGACTATCAATACGGAGCTATTTCTCACTAGGAACAATGGATCCATTGAATTATTCTTCAGAAGGTGTGCGCACTTCTGTGCGTTTGTAAATATTTGCGTAACAAACTACTTCAGATTCTTCTTCCTAATGTTTTATTTGTTTAAATGTAAAGCCCGTCCTGACCCGTCCCGACCCGCCCCGACCCGTTCTGACCCGCCGCGACCCGTCCCGACCCGACCCAATCAACTCAAAATAGGGCTACTTCACAAATGCGGTTCACGTGCGTCGTAATAGACCCTGTTTGATGCCCGATTGGGATTTAAAATGGACTGAATGTAAATGCAAAGAGAAGTTCAATCGATCGTGTAATTATCACAATGAAATACGAGGAGAGAGGCTTTCCTCTTTCCTCTCCTTTGAAGCCTTTACCTGGTGATGATGTTGGTTTCTTTTGAGTCCTGCTGATTTCTAGAAGATTTCTTATATTTTCACAACACGAACTCTAAACATTGTAAACACATTCGCCACACGAAAAAAATGAACTGAGGATGAAATTGTTACTATTAAATACACTTTTCACGAGATTATTTAAATTACGAAATCTGTCAAACATTAAATCAAAAGAAATACATATTGCAAAAAGACATAAGATTTAAAAATATTTTTTTTATTTTAATGGGTAGGTACCTACTTTATCGCTCGTCTAAATTCTTCTATCATTTTAAATTTTGAAAATTTCTAACCAATTTGATTTCATTAAAATTGTAGAAATAATAAACGCACTCACAGACAACGGAAATTAGTATGTGTGATAATAATTATTACGTTATTACGCAGAAAGACTCGTGGCAAAACTCTCCAACGTTCCCACAGCCCGTAAGTCTATTATACACATACGTATTATGCATTCGCTATCTACTACAAGAACGGTGACAAAAGAAAGGGTTCCATTGTTTAACCGCGTTGTGTCATGTTGAGAAAAGTTGGTAGGTAAAAGATAACATTTGCTGGATACTGTATATATTATACCTGTTGCACTCTGCACATGGATATACCTTACTGCAACGAGAAGACACTGTCGCTTTCACTGCCTTACTGCAGAGTGAGTATGTGTTCACTTCTGGGAATTAATGTGATTCAGGAGAAACTGTCACTGAATAATTGCATTACCGAATGTTGCATCTAAAACTGCTTACGAATTTTAAGCTTCAGATTTACTTGTAGACTAAACGAAATGAAATGGTATTTACTGGAATTGGGTGATTATTGGGAAGTGAATTAGCTAAGAGCTTCACAGTTGCACTCATAGAGGGCAGTGCAAAGAGCTTGCTTGGAAGTTCACAAGATGGCAGCTAGTGGCCAGTAGTCGCCAGGGCCAGTTAGGCTGCTTCCAGACAAACATGGTGTTTGCAGATCTCATTTAGCCAGCTCCTAGTTAGGTCGACCATCGAAGTCACTCTTGTAATACGCGAAGTATTGAATAAATCCCTGATTTAATTTCAAAATCAAATACATTTATCGTCATCTACTTACACGACCAAATTTGGAATTAACTCCTTACAATACATTGCACATAAACAATATAACGCATTACCTAGTAATTTAAAACTTCCGGAAACGAACAAAAAAACATTGACAAAAGCTCTTAAAAGCTATTTCCTTAATGACAATAATGACTAACACAATCTTTCTCTGGAACTCCATAATAACATCTGCGTTTATTTATTTTAATGTATTTTATTTATTTGCCTTGTCCTTTCTAATGTTGTCTTTCCCGAAATGAGTTTTATAAACTCATTGGGAATAATACATTATTACTTTGTTATCATTTTGTAATGTATTATCTTGTAATAAAAAATATATATAAAGAACTTATTCTCTAAAACCTCATTTCACGACTAGTTGGATAACTGTTTGTGGGAACACAACAGGTGATTTTGATTTTGGCTCTGTGGCAAAAATTTCCCTGAGGGCATATATCGTCGTTAGGGATGATGTTTATAGGGTCATTTAAGGAGTAGGAAAGAATAGAAGGAAAAAGGTATGAGGGGTGGGTAGGAATCTGGGTGTCCACCTCAGTTCAAAAGGTCCCCCCCTCAACCAGTCTGCCGATCCGGTGCCACGCGTAGGTGGGTAAACGTATCCGCCACCTAGACAAGCCTCACTCCATTGACCTAAGCCACCAAGATTAGCTAACCACTTGGGGTGATCTAAAGTTGTCAGTTATCCAATAAATGGTTACCGGGACTGCGGAACCCATACCCACCTCTCAAATTTTAAATGATGGTTCACTTGATCATTTCATATCTTCCTCGGACGTCTATGACTTCTTCTAACATTCTCTTTCCTTCGTTCATTCGCTCTTCATGTGTTCAAACCTTCTTTTATCATACTCATTACGTCTTGCATAGTTTTACAAAACATACGCCTTAGAGATCTGATTTGTGCTAACCTAACAAAAATACATATTTCTTTCGGTTTATAATTTATATTATTGGCATTTTGATCGTTAAGGTCAATTGAAATGAACTCCAAAAGAAACGTGGTCGTGTCAGCACTAACTTAGAAATGGTTTAACTGGTAATGGTACAGTACAAATAACAGTTAAACCGTTGGTCCCAAAGTAACAGTTAATACTTCTATTAAACCAGAGATTAGATTGCTAGTGGATGCAGATACCGGTCCTAAGTAAAGGAGTGGAATAAACAAATTGCGAATAAGAGGAACGGCTGCGCGGAATTTTTCATATAAAACTTTAAATTTTGTATTTGAGTCCAAAATACCCAATCAAATCGAATAATATTATTATTAATTAAAAGGTATATCAAATATCTAGTACGTATAAGTGCTGCTTTATTTGTTTGTATTTTAAATTATGATATATAGGCGAAGCTTAATGCTTAATCACTATTTTGACTAATCTTTATAACGAATTAATGTTCATTATGAATACAAAAATATATTCTTTAGATAAATTGAAGGTTTTCCTATCGTTTTCGCTTGAGTAGAATACAAATATAAATGTAAACTACAAAAAATTTTTTTTTATAGGAATGTATGAACGCGTAAAGGAAACAACTTTTAAAAAATACAGTATTATAGCTAAGATTATCTGTGACAGTTTCCCTTGATTAACTTCTATTCTTTCTTATAAAAGTATTTACAAAATAAATAAAAACCAGTTTTGTGCTTGAAATCGAACGTTTCTAGACTCCATTTGTCGAGCGATTTTAATGCCTATTACCTACAATGTAAGGTATACCAAGAATATACACATTTTTGGCTTGTAGCTTACTCTTAAAGAATTTTATTTTGTTTCAGTTAATTTTGATTATTAAAGAAGTAATCTTGAGTAATTCTGTTTAAATAAAGTGTTTTCCAATAAGAGGTATTATTTTGAATATTAATTGGGGAATTAATGATTTTTTATAGCCGGAATAGGATGGTATTGATCTAGACAACGTTTACTTTCAACAAGACGGCGCTACGTGCCACACAAGCAACGAAACCATTGATCTTTTACTATTGAATATCAAAATAACACCTCTTATTGGAAAACCCTGTATATTCATTCAAAACACAAATAAATAAAGTAGGACATATCCGCACATGCTGTATCTTTGATTCAAAAATAATTTTTCATTTTGATTGGGTATTTTGGTCTCAAATCCAAATTTAAGTTTTCTAGGAAAACAGTCTTGCAGTAAGTCCTCTTAAGAAAGATCAATTAAATTCCGTTACTACTAATTACGTATTTTAAGCGTTTTTAGAAAGATACGTGGGAAGTTGCTAATTGTTGGGCATTTTGGCCCAAACTTTAGCCAGACTCTTGAGGTTATGAAAATTGAATTCAATTTGTTTTCACATTAAGTGACAGTGCACATAAGGAATACTGTACATTTTGCCACACTTCATAGAAGAGGCTAAGGATAATATAAGATCGACTCTCTAGAGGGAAGACTTCCGCAACTACAACTATGTAATAACTAAAAATATCTTACTGAATCTTATTGTACTGTGTATGTCTTAACAAATAAATAAATAAATAAAAAATAAAATATTCGGTGAAGCAACTCCAGAGGCTGGGCCTGCTGGACATGCATGGACAGATGTCTAAATTCGATGAAGTTGAATTTGGGACGAGAATCGGTAACTGTAGGTACGCCAGATGTTTTCAATGGAATTCTTGGAAGCCCTAACAAGTGCCCAGTGTAATTTATTATGACAATGCACCACTAACATAATCACCAGGAACAAGTGTACAAGGAGATGGACTTGCCGAACGTCACAGCTGTGCGGCCAAGGTTTGTTATCTATTTGAGGATATTGTGTCAGCGCTCTATTAGCAGCAGACACATACCTGGACGGATGACGAACCTCGTGCTGGCACTGTTGGTGGGCACGGTGCACTCTTTCGCTGCAGCAGCTGGTCCAGTTTCCTCACCACCTAGGATTCTTGCTGCAGAGTCTCCATCCTCTACCTTCGTCGAATGTCACAGCGGTGAGCCAAGGTCTGGAATCCATGAGAGGACATTGTGTCAGCGCTCTATTAGCAGCAGACACATACCTGGACGGATGACGAACCTCGTGCTGGCACTGTTGGTGGACGCGGTGCACTTTCTCGCTGCAGCAGCTGGTCCAGTTTCCTCACCACTTAGGATTCTTGCTGCAGAGTCTCCATCCTCTACCTTCGTCGAATGTCACAGCGGTGCTGCCAAGGTCTGGAATCCATGAGAGGACATTGTGTCAGCGCTCTATTAGCAGCAGACACATACCTGGACGGATGACGAACCTCGTGCTGGCACTGTTGGTGGACGCGGTGCACTTTCTCGCTGCAGCAGCTGGTCCAGTTTCCTCACCACTTAGGATTCTTGCTGCAGAGTCTCCATCCTCTACCTTCGTCGAATGTCACAGCGGTGCTGCCAAGGTCTGGAATCCATGAGAGGACATTGTGTCAGCGCTCTATTAGCAGCAGACACATACCTGGACGGATGACGAACCTCGTGCTGGCACTGTTGGTGGACGCGGTGCACTTTCTCGCTGCAGCAGCTGGTCCAGTTTCCTCACCACTTAGGATTCTTGCTGCAGAGTCTTCATCCTCTACCTTCGTCGAATGTCACAGCGGTGCTGCCAAGGTCTGGAATCCATGAGAGGACATTGTGTCAGCGCTCTATTAGCAGCAGACACATACCTGGACGGATGACGAACCTCGTGCTGGCACTGTTGGTGGACGCGGTGCACTTTCTCGCTGCAGCAGCTGGTCCAGTTTCCTCACCACTTAGGATTCTTGCTGCAGAGTCTCCATCCTCTACCTTCGTCGAATGTCACAGCGGTGCTGCCAAGGTCTGGAATCCATGAGAGGACATTGTGTCAGCGCTCTATTAGCAGCAGACACATACCTGGACGGATGACGAACCTCGTGCTGGCACTGTTGGTGGACGCGGTGCACTTTCTCGCTGCAGCAGCTGGTCCAGTTTCCTCACCACTTAGGATTCTTGCTGCAGAGTCTCCATCCTCTACCTTCGTCGAATGTCACAGCGGTGCTGCCAAGGTCTGGAATCCATGAGAGGACATTGTGTCAGCGCTCTATTAGCAGCAGACACATACCTGGACGGATGACGAACCTCGTGCTGGCACTGTTGGTGGACGCGGTGCACTTTCTCGCTGCAGCAGCTGGTCCAGTTTCCTCACCACTTAGGATTCTTGCTGCAGAGTCTCCATCCTCTACCTTCGTCGAATGTCACAGCGGTGCTGCCAAGGTCTGGAATCCATGAGAGGACATTGTGTCAGCGCTCTATTAGCAGCAGACACATACCTGGACGGATGACGAACCTCGTGCTGGCACTGTTGGTGGACGCGGTGCACTTTCTCGCTGCAGCAGCTGGTCCAGTTTCCTCACCACTTAGGATTCTTGCTGCAGAGTCTCCATCCTCTACCTTCGTCGAATGTCACAGCGGTGCTGCCAAGGTCTGGAATCCATGAGAGGACATTGTGTCAGCGCTCTATTAGCAGCAGACACATACCTGGACGGATGACGAACCTCGTGCTGGCACTGTTGGTGGACGCGGTGCACTTTCTCGCTGCAGCAGCTGGTCCAGTTTCCTCACCACTTAGGATTCTTGCTGCAGAGTCTCCATCCTCTACCTTCGTCGAATGTCACAGCGGTGCTGCCAAGGTCTGGAATCCATGAGAGGACATTGTGTCAGCGCTCTATTAGCAGCAGACACATACCTGGACGGATGACGAACCTCGTGCTGGCACTGTTGGTGGACGCGGTGCACTTTCTCGCTGCAGCAGCTGGTCCAGTTTCCTCACCACATAGGATCTTGCAGCAGATTCTCCATCTTCGTGTCACCTGTTTCTGTACTTCATTTTATTTAACTTAATTTCAATTTCAATTTGTAATATTTATATTTTTTTGTAATATCTGCATTAACTGTAAAGCGCCCCTGAGGTGATATCTCACAAAAGCGGCGCTATATAAATCATCCAATAAATAAATAAATGTCTGCTGACGTCTCAAGGACTCCATTAGACACATTTTCGAAGCGAAGACCTTAGAAAAGAATTTATTAGTATGATGGTCATTGGCCATTTTCGTGACAATGTTTTTGGGAGTCCATGTTTTCCCTCTGAACGGTAGTACACAATATATTAATGCTAAAATAATATCATAAATACTAATTTCGGTTGTGTGTCTGTCTGTAACTCTGGTTCAATGAACTCTCTAGAATTCGGATTTGCTTCGAATTTAAGTGTCATTTCCAAAATTAGAACTGATTGTGTGAAAAATTCAGACAAGCGATAAAGTACCTGTAATACATGGAGTCCGGGGGCAAAGTGAGCTAACTTCGGGCAAAAAGGATTATTATTTTATAATGCAAAAATATTTTTTCATTGAAATTTCGAAAAAACTTTGCTTCTAAAATGATGTCGAATCACCCCCCCCCCGTACTTAGCGCACTTTACCCCCGGACACCCTGCATAATATTTTGGTGACCGGATAAATCATCAAAAAATGATAATTCATCACATCTTTAAAAAGTTATATAGATATAGTCATGGAAAGTGATGAAACAAAAACTTTATTAACTGGGTTAAGTAGGTTAGGTTAGGTTTAATTTTTTTTTTGCATCGTTTCTAATGACTTTTTAAAAGTGTGTTGAATTGTCATTGTGTTGATTTATCATGGAACCAATATTTTAACAGAAAATTATCTTAATTTTATTTAAAAAAATAATATCCCGTGATTTATTGATTTTAAATTCCTAATAGATTTTCTATTTCTCATGGTGTCTACTTATCGATTATTTATTTATTAGTTAACTAATTGGCAACTCTTACAACATTGTCAATGCAATGTAATCAACATTAAAACTTAAACGCCATTCCATTTAAAAACGATAGCCCTAGTCTTATTAGTGGTCCTTACAAAAATGGGCACAGTTTATAGGTTATGTCCTCGCAATTGCACCATAAAGATTGTTATGTTATTGTTCTTCTACATGGATTGTATGATGAAATGATTCCAATATTATTCAAATGGGATCTTGCACATTACGCATTCGTATCACGGCTTCATTCGATCAGGAATTCATACACGACCTGGTTATACCAATGTTATTATCTTAAATTCCAATGCAAATCAAAACAATCATTGTAGAATGGAAAGATTTTGATACGTTCCTTTTATTTGCATTGTTAGTACGTAATGCTGCGAGTATCATTATTGAATCATTTAAATAATACATTTGTTTTTAACTAACCCACTCTGAAATCTCTTCTCCTCAAAGATCCAAGGGAGCCTGCTATGCCTCAGTACAAAGGACTATCCCATCAAAACTGTAGTTTCAACAATTCCCACATTTTCCAGAAAAGAAATTTACTCACTTAATCAAATGTCAATTGAACATTGTTCCGTCCCTTCTCACCTTTAAGAGGAAGCTACAAGCCAAAAATGTGTATATTCTTGGTATACCTTATATCGTAGGTAATATGCATTAAAATCGCTTGACAAACGGAGTCTAGAAACGTTCGATTTCAAGCAAAAAAAATGGTTTTATTTATTTTGTAAATAATTTTATAAGAAAGCAATAAATTTAATCAGGTGAAACTGTCACAGATAATCTTAGCTATAATACTGTATTTTTTAAAGTTGTTTCCTTTATGCGTTCATACATTTCTATTGAAAAAATATTTTTTTTAGTAGTTTGCTATTATATTTTTTATTGAGTAATTTATAAATTTATTTGTATTCTACTCAAGCGAAGCGATATGAAAACCTTCAATTTATCTAAAGCATATTTTTTGTATTCATAATGTACACCAATTCGTTATAAAGATTAATCAAAATAGTGATTTGGCATTAAGCTTCGCCTTTAAAGGTCTTAAATCGTCAGATTATACTTTCTGGAACTTTAGATTGCGTATTTTTTGGTGTCCCCCTTTCTAAATAAATATCCTGTCTTCTATCAAACCATATCTAAAATTGCCTCCCCTCCGTGCAACATTTCATCTCTTCTAAGTCTGAACTCGTCTCCAATCTTCCGTATAATTATGCCCATTTAAATAAAATTAATATAACATATAAATTCACCTAATGATGGCTTAGAGCACCCTTGAAAAGTGAAAGCCAGAAACATTTGGAAAAAAATCGTTTTGGAGCTTACCAATCAGACATACCAATTAAAAAATACATTTTAATCTTTAAATAATGTAAGGGCGAATTATTTTAAATCATATTATGTTATACAATCTTGTCATACCGGAATGAATTTAACAAAGGTACAAGCTGGAGTCCTTGGCAGTTGGAAAATATTGTGGAGAGAACAAATAGCCTTGAGGATACGTTTCGTAAGCTAGCATACTCAGGGTAGAACATAACACAACTGACAGCCATTTCATCACACGAAACCAAGCGTTACAATACATTGTTATGTTCTCGAACATTATTTGATACTGCACAAATATAGAAAATGCTTGATAATCTTCGTAGAGTCGCAGATGTGGTGGCTATGACGTGTACTTAGAATGACAGACGAAAGAAATACCAGGAAATTAGGACGAGCAACTCCAGAGGATAGCTTACTTTGGGTACATCGGTTCATCTCTTTAGGGGACTGTTTAGACCTTAGATTTTTTTTATATAAATTGAAGCAATAATGTAGATTTTCAATACTTCACATTTCTCCGATAATAATAATTAATTATACAATGACAGCCTTACTAATAAACGTGGTGTAAATTTAATGCAATTGATAAACAAGGTTCATGTAAAAATCTTTCAAACGGACTAAACTGGTATTTAACAGATATAAAAAGTTATACACATTGTTTATACAGCGGAAGAGGGTGGTTTTTTTGTTGTATAAACTTGAAGCAATGGAAATTTCTCATCGAATTTCGGAATATTTCAAAGGTATTTTAAATGTGCCATAGTATATTTCTTCTTTTTAAAGGTGTCGTAAAATCAAATACCATTTTAGAAACTAAATAAAATAATTTTAGATTTTGTATTTGAAATATAAATTAATATTTGTGAATTGGGATATGTTAATTTCAAACGTGAAACGATTGAAAAAAAACATCTGACATATAACACAAAATATAAAAAATAAAAAAAAAACACACATTCCTTTTATTCACGGAATCTGCAAGAAAAGTGTCACTACACGTTTTATTTCATTCATACACTAAAAGAAAAAAAAATTGCTTACAACTCCCAGAGAATAATTATTTTTTTTTTGACATTTTGGACTTATTGTGGATGCACACGCGCATGCGTAAGTCCGGCAAAATCTGTGTTGCCAGATCGTTCCCACTAATTCACAGCACTATTTAAGAAAAATATATTAGTACGAACTCAAAACAGTGCTTGTACAACCTTTATTCAGAAGTTTTTATCAGTAAGGCTGTGAGTGTCTAATTCGTACGTGACCCATTTAAAACCTGCATGTCACACAACGAGATACAATAATATATGTATATAATCTCAATCTATAAGATAATGAGTAGTCCCGTCTGTCGTGTGCATTGTGCATTGTGCATGGTATATCAGACAGATCGCAATCTACTTGACTCGAGTACGCTTGTGGATTACATGTTATTATATTATATAGATCGAGAATCTACTCCAGCGGTCATTAAACCAGCATCGTCGTTCGTAATGCTCGTTAAATAATCATCATTTTGCTATCATTACTGACTGTTGGTTGACTTGCTTTAATTTCTTGGCGCTGGGCTAATAAGCCTTGAGATTAGCAAACTCAATGTTACATCGGAAAGGTGACATAAAATCTGTATTTAAAGTTTTCTGTTATTTTTACAGGTTACAAATAACAATAAACAATATTAGATGGGGTTCAAGTCCTAAAAGCGACCGTATATTTTACTGATTGAACTATTAGAAAGAAAGAAATAAACTGAATGGAAACACTACAGAGCTCATTTATAAAACTATATTTGCTCCACATTTAGATTATTTCTCTGCTATGTTATATTTGGTCAATGAAGAAAATTTGAACAAACTAAATGTTATACAGAATAGAGCTATGAGATGTATACTGGGAAAAGGCAAATACGCAAGCATTAATCAAATAAGAGAGCAGCTAAATTGGATTCCAATAAAAAATATGATGTTATTTAATGTGTTAATTTTTGTGCATAAAGTCAAGAACCAAATGCCAAAATATTTTAAGGATGAAATTATTTTTAATAGAGATGTTCATAATTATTATTACGAAACCAGAAATGTAAATAGAAATTAGATTGCCACATGAATAAATCAAAATCACAGAACTGCCTAATGTACAAAGGACTAAAGATGTATGATGAAATGCCTGAAAGTCTGAAGAATGAATGTATTTAAAAAGAAATTTTATGTTTATTGTAAAAATATTTAAAGTTACAAAATGAAATATTATCTTGTTTATATTCAAATGTTGTATAAACTAGCTCAATAAATAATAAATAAAATAAAAAAAATCAGGTTCGTGTTTGAGAATCGTTAATATTGTTTTGAATAATTAAATATTACAATTTAAGGTTTTACTCATCAAATAATAAAAAAAATCGTCCTAGACTTGCAAAAAAGTCAATAGATGTCGCATATTAAAATAAAAATAGGATATATTTATCCAAAAAACTATCTAGATTGCATTTAGTTCGAGATGAATCTTGCGATCGGACATAAAGATAGCGGATAATTAAAATATGCGTTAAGGCAATGGTAGTTCTTACTCAAAGTATTATACAGTTTAAAATAGGGTTGGATTAGTTCATTTGGTAAAACGGGGCCCATGCAAAGCGAAGGTCCTGCGTTGAAGTCCTAGATGCGCCCTTTCTTTTCAGTGTTTCGTCTGAAAAACGCTAATATTGTCTTCAATAATTAAATAGTATTTGAATTTCTCCTACATGACGATGGAGGTCTCAGATAGTACAGGATTGAACCCACGACTTGTGTGAGGGAAATCGACGCCGAAATCGACGAAATCGGTCTAATAGGTTAGGTTAAGTTAATTTCTCAAGGGTTGTCGATCTTATGGGTAGTTTAGTTTAGGTTAGGCTCATGAATTGTAGAGATGCGGCGACAGTTGCAGGTTAGCATGTGTGGGAATCCGTAAATCTAAATAATTATACTAGTTGCAAGAAAACTTTCATATGAATTTATTTTAACAGGTCAAATCTGTTGCAACCTTCAAAAGTAACTTATTAATGCATAAACTAGATGGCAGCACTTCTGTTTGTAGCTGTACGTGGAGCTTGTGTGTACGGCAGACTTTAGTGTAATAATATAGACAGATTGAATAGATAGATAGAATAAATGTAATAATAATAGACGGATAGAATAGATGGATAGACTGTATTAGATATAATAGATGGATATAATAAAGAGATGCCGACTACCATAATTTTTTTTTACCAACCATTATTTGGTAATGTGAGCCTCACTATGGGCTTACTGCTTACCCGGGCTGAGACCCTAATTTTACATTTTTATGAGAAACAATATATGTGTGTAAATAAAATGAAATGTATTAAAATTAAGCGAAATTAAATGAAATATCAAGAAATAAAATAAAAATACAATAAAAATTATAATAAAGGCGGTAATACAGAAAATTAGACAATATGTATCTAATTACGAGGTACGGTAATGTTCCATATAATATGTACGCAATGTTTTATTCTTTTAAGATATATATTTTTTTAAATCGCCTTTTTTGTTCTTCCATCCGTATCCTAATTTTATATGTGACATGTTTTTTGTTTATCTCATTTATGTTTTGTATGTACACTGGTCAATGTTAGTTTGTATTTGTTGAAATTTGGTTGAACTAATCGAAGAAAAAGAAAAATTTCAATTTTTAAAAAACCCTTGCCGCCCTCGTCTCAAATCGAAATATTGAAGTGGGTCTTTAATTATTATTTTTTATTTTTTTAGTTTGGTACAGAAAAGGTTAAATGAGAAACGACATGTCATGCCCCCTGGTTATGGGAACTGGTAAAGAAGAAAAGCACTTATCGTTGAGAAGCTTTTTATTTCCATTTATTTATTTATTATAATATTGTGTTTGTTTTATGCTATGTGTAAGCTAGGTTTGAGTAGGTGACACTGTGGTGAGGATTCCGTTGAGAGTTTGTTCGATCCAGTCAATAAAGCTGGCCACCCTGGTGTAGACGGTAGGGAAGTCGGGCCTGACGCAGCCGTTGCTCCAAGAGTAT
The DNA here is from genome assembly GCF_061612785.1 of Hesperophylax consimilis. NCBI lineage: Eukaryota > Metazoa > Arthropoda > Insecta > Trichoptera > Limnephilidae > Hesperophylax > Hesperophylax consimilis. The sequence goes on along the minus strand of NC_142863.1, from coordinate 4,031,105 downwards.
AATCCAACCTGAGTGCCATCCACCAGCAGCGGGCCCCCGGAGTCCCCGTTGCAAGAGCCCTTGCCGCCCCCGTCGACTCCGGCGCAGATCATCGTTGAGGTAACGATGTTGACGAAGGCGTTCTTCTGTCTGCAGACCTCCTGGTTCACGATGTTGATCTCGACGGCCTGCAGCGCTACGGGGGAATTTCCAGTCTCCTGAAATGACAATGAATTCGTGTTGATTACAGGCTAACTATGCTTATTTGGAATCAAGAATTACATACAAATGAATGGCTTTGTCAATCAGGGATAAGGGAATAAACCATGTGCGCTGAGCTTCTTTTTTAAAAAAAATATTTAGGCGTTTTGAGAATTAGTCATAGCTGGCGGTGCTTGCACTGTCGGGTCCCGAATGGTTCCGACTTCACCCGAAGGTTAACCGATCGATAGGCCGGGAGCTCATTTGTATTTCTTTGCTCCAGCAGAATAACTTATATATTCAAACAGACCGGACGTTTGTCCAGTATGATTTTAATTGCAATATCTACGATAATTAACTTCTCGTAGTCTTGAATGAACCAAGAAATTATTGAAGAATCCCTTACTTAATATATTTAATACCGAGTGAGAATATTTTTACTTGTAATCACAAAAAATACAATTCTAAAAGCGCATATTGGTAGGCCGCTCACCGATAGAAAAGATTTTATTTTTTTTATTTATTTTTTATTTTTTTTTATTGATACATTATTTTACAGTATTTCATATCTTAATTCAGTAATGTTGGCCTCACTGGGTTATTTACCCGTGCTGAGGCCCCCATTTTAAAATATACGAATTTATACATTTAAACAAAAAACAACATTAAAATAAAGATAAATTTAAACTAAAAATAAAGATTAGAAATTAAAATTTAATTTTCACACTAAAATAAAAATATTAAAAGAGAATGGAAATCGGTATCAATATTTATATGTATAATATAAATATAAATCGTATATATAAATCTCCTCGTTTATGCACCCATACCCACAAATGACACAGGAAGAGGGATGACATATTCCCTGTCACTGTTTACAAATATTACAATACAACAAAATATATATATTGAACTTAAAAGTGTGATAGTACCACGTAAGGTAACTTAACTACTTGTTGTATCTTATCGGAATGCCTCATACAATATTCTTTCACCATGTTTTGTTATGAGAAAATATTACACGTTAAATTGCGGAATTGGCTTCAAGGGTTACAGCAGTTAATGTACTAAATTAATGCATGAATGTCGGTCCTGCCCGGTCGGTATTTGGCGAGGTGGGTAAAGTTCTTAAAGAAATCCAGTTCCTCCAAAGATACGGTCATTATTATGATTTTATTAGAAATGGCAACAATACGTACGAAAAGTGTTTTCCATCCTCTGTTGATTGCCACATAATGGTCTTCAACGGTCTCATTCTGGGTGGGCAGAGGTTACTAGGGTAGCAGACTCGACAGTTAACAGTTTAGTGTTCCTAGGGTTACAAAACAGATGGCTTTAAAATAAGATATAATAACAATACGTACGAAAAGTCTTCCCCATCCACTGTTGATAGCCACGGCACCATCTTCAACGGTCTGGTCCTGGGCGGGCAGTGTTACGGGTGAGGCGGACTCGATGGTGATCTCTTCCTCCAGAATGATGAGGCCGATGTCGTTGGTGATGATGTCTTCGTCGTACTCCTCATGGACGATGAGCTGGGAGGGGACGATCAGCTGGCCACCGTCGTTGTTGAGGGCGGAGCCGACGCGGATTGTCAGGTCGATTGGGCGCTTTCTGTAAATGGAGTATGCTAGTATCATGATAGGTTCCACGACAAAATATAACATTTAAGAAATAGAATACAACAGCAAACCTAACCTAGCCTATTATTTCACTTTAGATGCTAAACCATCGAATGAATCGGCTTTATTTTGAGTTACTATTGATTTAAGTATGCATACATTATTTCATACTACCAATCATGCATGCAAAGACATTGGAAGGTCTAGAAAAAGGATCTAGGTTTGATAAAGAAGGACTCAACATTAGGAAAATGGCACTCGTTTTCTTCCTGTGTATCCTCCTCAGGTATCACAGCGGTGGCACTGAACACAAAGCGGTTTTGCACGAAACTTTCGCGGATGTAAAATGTATGTAGGTAAAGCAGTTCATAAATATTTTTCAACAGTGCGGATTATTATGAGCGACTGATTGCACATGTGCAGCGAAAAAGGTGCGGAATAGAGGAGGGTAGGACAAGGAACAACAATATTATCTCAGTACAGTGGTCGCATGTATGTACATATGTGTGCATGAGATGTGTGTCTAAATTAATGTGTAATGCGTAATGGCGTAACCATCTATTTTATTTGGTTACTCATGATACAGGATGAAATCCCTTACTTCAAACAAGGTAATCGCGTCCATATTTACACATTAAAAAACTTTAAATGCCCCTCTATATATGCGTCATCGTTCTAGTTTCTTCCCTGTTTTTCGTTTTCAGAGAAGGCTTGTGAGAAGGAAGAGGATAACAGTTGATGAAATACGTACGAACTCTCGCTGGGAACTGGTATAGCCATCAGAACGAGTGTGGAACACATAGAAACAGCCTTTGAAGAAGCCATTTGCGTCGGCACCCAACAGTAGATTTTATGTTTTTGTAGTTAGTGTAGGCGTGTTTATTTATTTATTCAGATTATTAATTTATTCTTTTTTTCCTGTGCTATGGTTATTTATTTATTCAGAATTATCTGCCCATGTGCCATTCACATACATGATAGATAAATAATGAAGAAAAAAATATAAGTTTGTCAACAAGACAAAAAAAAAGATCATTATGCAGTGACCCCGTTAAAATATGCATTGCTAAAATATTTAATTAGTACAGCTTTATACTTCAATAGAGGCATATTAAAAACATCAGCTAACTTAGCATAAGACTTAGCAATGGTGTGTTGGTCAGTAAGGTATTAGTTTAGGGTTAGGTTAGATGAAGTTGTCGCTTACCCGACCAGGCAGTGGGCCGCAGTCAGGATGACGGTGGGGGAGATGATGCTGCCCCCGCAGGTGTGGAAGAGGCTGCTGCCAGTGAGGAGGAGGGACGCGCTCCAGGGAGCCTCCGAGATAGGGATGGCGGTACCTCCTACAATCCTCCCATCCAGAGACGGGACGGGGAAGGTGGAGGCTGAAGAGACACACAAATATTTTTTAGATTTCAAACTTAAAAAAAAAAAAGTTGCAAATAAAACCATTACACATTTTCACCGCAGGGGTATGCAGGGAGGATGGAATCGGTCTTGGCACACACTCCTTGCTTCATTCCAATTCATTCATCTTCTCTATTCTTCTGCTAATCTGTGACTCTTGACATTGCCCGTCTTAATTATCTGGTTCACTTGATCGTTCAATGTCTTCCTCAGGCATCCCCGACTTCTTCTGCCATTCATGTTATTTTCTTATATCATTAAAGCAAAATTATAAGCAAAAACTCAGAACATAGAATAAAAGTACTACTGTTTATAAAAAATATTAATAAAATTTCGATGATTTTGAATTTGTTTGTGCGCTTAGTTCTTCTAAACTACACAACGGATTTTGATAGGGTTTTCCCTAGCATTTAGAGAATTTCTTCCGGAAGGTTTATGTATATAATACATGCATATTATATTTATAGAAAGTAGATAAAAGTCGATGTTTTTGTAAATAACTCGTAAAAAATATATTTTCGGGCGCTTACATTGCTAACGCTGGCTACACCTTATGAGATACATCAAAATAATGTAGTACGGAATTGTATATCTTAAAAAGGCCTACAGAAAAATCCACGACAGTATATGTATATCTCCTAAGGATCAGCTAGATATTTTATAAAAATCATTTTATTTTATGATAAGCCAATTGATTTCGGTATAACCATGCGTTCGCAAGCGATAGAAGCGCAGAATTTAAAAAATACGGATGAAAATGCATTTTACTTGTAGATGATAAACGAACAAGATTTTAATACAGTGTAATGCTACGTATACATCTGCGAGCTGAACTGCCGAACTGAACCGCAACTTATTGGAAAGAAAGGAAGCAACCGCAAATGGCGCGAAACGCCTCTTGCAGTTGATTCGATCCTTTCCCGTAATTCGTGGTACGGTTCGCGTTTCGTGTACACGCACCTTTACACGTTTATATTCAAGATTTTACTATAAACTCTGTTTATGGCGATGCACTACGTCGTGTAATATTTTAAATCAAGCCGCTATCAATAACACCCCTTACGTAGATGGCGATAAGGTTTCAATTCCCGCTTAACAAATCCGCTTGTTTTGATTTATGCAAGAAAAAAACATTGCCAAAAAGTGCCTTTTATTTTATTTTGTGGATGTTCAGATAAAAATATTTAAATTTTTTTTCGATCATTTTATAAATAACTTAATTTGCCACATTCATCATCATCATCATCAATTTTGGCTCTACAACCCCTGGTGGGTCTTGCTTGGCCTCCTCAAGAGACTTCCTCCACTCATCTCGGTCCCGCGCCAGCTCTCTCCAGTTTCGAAGCTCCAAGGCAGACAAATCTTTGAGGACGTTGTCGCTCCATCTTAACCTTGGCCTTCCCAGGCTCCTTCTCCCTATCGGTCTTGAGCTCAGCAGGGACTTTGGTTCTTGATGCTCGGTCATTCTCTCCACATGACCTAGCCACCGAAGTCTTCCTAGTTTTATGAACTTTGTGACGTTTAGCTCCTTCAACAGAGTATAGAGCTCATTGTTATAACGTCTGCGCCAAAATCCATTTTCTAGAACCGGTCCGAAGATGCGCCTCAAAATTTTCCTTTCAAAAACATCCAGTGCTCGCTCATTCTTCTTAGTTAGAACCCACGTCTCGGCTGCGTACTTAAGCACTGGTCTAATTAGTGTTTTGTACACTAATACCTTGGTGGTTCTGGAAAGCAGTCTGGATTTTATTTGTTTTTTTGCACACAATTTGCCACATTATACAATAAAAACATAACCGAAAATGGGTTCGTAAGTAGAAGATTTTGAACTTTCAAGCAGTTTTCATAGGCCTTTACATGATTTTTTTCTGGGCTTATAAAAAGATTTATCTAAAAAATACTCGATTATTTCAAAGGCCAAGATGTATTCTACTCGCAGTATTTAATTAAAGCATCTGAAACATTTCTAGGCGACCAAATTTTCAAACCAAAAACACATGATTTTGCATTACTACGTATTGCATCGCCTTAAATGAAATATTGAATATTCAATGAATGTTTTAATATAAGGTTTGTCTTACCCTGAGTCAAGGCGAGGCACGCGGCAACGAACACAAATCGGAACATTTTACGTTTTGATTTGCTTTTATCAAATATTGTCCCTTTTATATGAAACTATTAATCATTATTTAAAAAATATATATGTTGATAAGATTGCAAGGTTTTCTATGATAAGTCGGATATTATATAAGTGATTTCTGGTTTTCCCACCAGTATTGTTTTTGGCGCTGATTAGAGGACAATGTGTGAATTATTATGATGTAAAAATGGCCATATCTTGCGTTGATTTATCTTTGACGTTCAGCCACACAACTTAATTAATTAAACTCATCAATCCCGCCGGGGAATAAATGGAGCGGGCATTAGTTGACCACATGTTCGGTGGTTTGCACCGCACCACATTCACACATCGTTTCCCTTCAACAACGAATAAATCTTTCGCCTTTTACTCAAATGTACTGAAAAATATTTTTAATGAGTAATTTGCGAAATAACTCAAATTAATAAAATATAATTGTCTTGCGCTCGCCAAGACTTGAATCTGCGACCACCAGCTTGCTAGTCGAGAGATTTGATCTTCGACCACCAATTTTATTATATAAGAAAATTTGTTAAATATCCATATTTGCAACATGGTCATACATGGTTTTAGCACACATACATCTCAAGGATCTCATTTCTACAGCTTTCAGTCTATTTCCACCCTTCCTCTTATCAGTTGTTCTTCAGTGTCGGAATCAGCACTCCATTGTGGACTGCTAGACAACCTTAATAGCGTCAACCGCGTTTAGTCCTTGATTGGTTGAGTTTCATACATTCGCCCTTCTTCCAATATCATCACACTTTTCATCTCTCGTGAACATATTTCGCAACTATAAAAACTCATTCACTTGAGAATGCTCCAAGAATTCATCATTCGCAACTTGTCAACGATAAGGGACAGGATGAAGAATGCAAAAACAGGTATTAGTTACGTCAGATATATTTTTGGATGTATTTATTGTTTTATTATTGACTGATCAATAAAACGTCTCATTAATTGATTGATTGCCGTTCTGTTCTACTCGTTCCTTAATCCAGTCGATATAACTGGCCACCCTCGTGTAGACGGTCGGTTTGCCCGGCCTGACGCAACCCTGGGACCAGGAGGTGAGCCCCACGAGGGTGTTATTGACAGTGAGGGGGCCCCCAGAGTCCCCGTTGCAGGCGCCCCTTCCTCCTTCGGGGACCCCGGCGCAGATCATGCCAGAGGTCACTGTGGAACGGGTTGTCGCTCTGCACACGATTTGGTTGATGATTTGTATCAGGACGGATTGTAGGGCTGTTGGAGCGGGACCGTCCTCCTAAAATCATCAAATATACAATTTTCAAATTATTTCAAAAGAATCCATGTTTTTTGCAAATCTTGTTAAATATCATAGACATATGAATATTAGTAGACCTGCCCTAAGTGATTAAAAGCGTATTATCCCCACTCCCCATACCGGTTCCATTGGCGCCGGCTGTGCTCGCGCATGGCCTCAAGTGAAATTTGAAAACGTGACGTCATCATTCTTGTGCGAACTATGGTCGAGGCATCATCGGTTCATTTTACGAAATAACACTGCAAAATGTTGACTTGTGATATGAAAACTTGTAAAAATAGATGTGAAAAAGAGAATAAACCCAATTGTCGTATTACATTCCATAAGTAAGCATTATTTTACTTTATTTTAAGCATATTCACATCGTATAATATGGATCAGTTTTAGAAACATATACTATCACATCACAATGTAGCGATTCTCAAGTGTGCTCATCGTTGTTTACTGGGGTAAGTAAATTATGAAACATTTGTAAAAGTGTCTTAACTAAATACTCTGAAACTAACTACGACTCTGAAAATAGAAGCTGCCTTACTTTGCCGAATTTGGACTTCGCAAATTAGTTCATAACGTGGCGAGTAATTTGCGCTCCCATGTAAAAATGTCTATTCATTCAAAAGCAGATTTACTTTTAAGAACTAAATGGTGATATTATAATGCGAGATGCCTATTTACTGTCAGATTGATTTATTGACGAATCACAGTCAGCCTTACCCCCTTCGTTCTTCAACAGTTGATTTTACCCCTCGCCATTATCTTCTCGTCTATTAATTCCTATGTCTGTATTAAATATTTAAATTGGGATTTGTTGTTGATTTCATACCGTACCGAGTGGGATTGACACTGTTAACCGAGGTACGTGTGACGTCACACGTACCCTGTTTTGACGGGCTTTGAAAAATGCTAACTTTGAATACTCATATTTAAGTTAAGAGGAACATATATATTTTTTAAAATGAAGATGAATTATTAGGGTATGTTGTGAGGTTGCAGGGGTTTGGGGGTAAGGTGGGAAAGTACCAGGCTATTCAGGTCTGGTAAACCAATTCAAGCTACGATTCTGAATGTTATTCTGTTGTATTTCACCAGTACGATACTTACGGAGAGCCTTCCCCAGCCCGTGTTGATGGCTGCAGAGTCATCCTCTACCGTGTCACCCTGAAGGGGCAGGCGGATGGGGGAAGCCGTGCCGATGGTGATGGGCTCCGACAGGAAGAGCAAGCCGATGTCGTGCTCGGCAGTGATAACACTGAAGTCGGCGTGGAAGATGATTTTAGAAGGTTCTATGAGCTGTCCGCCCTCGCTGTTGTTGGCTGATCCTACGCGAACAAGGAGATTTTCAGGCTTCTTTCTGGAAATAGATAAGTCTTAAGTTATTATTACAGACCAATACGTAAACTAAACTAACGCCGATTCTCCGTGGGGGTAGGCAGAGAGGATGAACCTACACACAACTCTGTTTTGGAACACGCTCATGCTGCGTCGCGGTGATAATACAGAGGCTTGAAGTCCACGTACCAATATTTCATGAGAGAATTATATTAATTACTTAAATTACACCTACGCAATTACTCTTACTTAAATTACACCTACTGCTATTACATCTTTTTAAAATTATACCTAGTGCAATTACACCTACTTAAATTACACCTACTGCAATTACATATTATTAAATTAACACTCAAAACACTGTATTTCTCATACGCTCGTAGTATCCTTGAATACGCATCACAAGTGTGGAACCCAGGCTATGCAATACATAAAAATAGAATTGAAAGTGTTCAAAATAGATTTTTAAGGTACCTTAATTTCCGCTCTTTTCGATCTCATATCAGTAATGAAGACTCTGCAAAGTTCTTCAATATACAGACGTTAACTTTCCGAAGAAATGTAGCAGATTTGGTAATGTTATTCAAAATTACACACAATTTAATCGATAGTCCTGATCTTCTTCAACGCCTATTATTCCATGTTCCCAATCGCAACAGCAGACAGTCGCTTACTTTTAATCTCCCTCATTGTAAGACAAATTCCAAACAAAACTCATTTATCTACAGATCCACACACTTTTTTAACTTAAATTATAACCATATTGACATATTTAACTCGACTTTACGCGACATAAAACAAAAACTCAATAATCAACAAAACTCAAACTAGTTCAATTCCTATATATTCCCGTCCTTTGCCTCTTAATCCTTATCCTATATTTCCCCCTCCTCCCCCCCACCCTCCTTTATTTTAATATTTTTAATATTTCCTAACTAAACAAGAAATTAATTTAAGAGAACATCTCTATGCCATTGTACACCATTGTAACACCATTAACTATTCATCAGTGGAAAGTTCATAATTGGCATAATTAATAATATTATTATTGTATCATTATATAATTACAGATTTGCTGTCAACTTTTCCAAATAAATAAATAAATAAATAAATTTGCACCTAGTGCAATTACACCTACTACTATTACATCTTCTTAAAATTACACCTAGTGCAATTACACCCACTGCAATTACATCTACTTAACATTACACCGAGTGCAATTACACCTACTTAAATTACACCTACTGCAATTACATCTACTTAAAATTACTGCTAGTGAAATTACACCTACTGCCACTATACCTAGTCCAATTACACCTAGTGCATTTACACCTACGGTAATAACACCCATCAAAAATCTGATTTTGATGACAGGTTTAAATTTAACTATTTAATCGAAACGGAACGACAGGTTTCAAAACCAAAGGTTTCTTCGTCATGATGAATGTATAATGGAAATTATAATTTATTTAGTTTATTACAAAGCTTTGGAGAACGCTTTGCATAATCAACGACATCATTCAAGCACACATCGAAATAACTAGACAGAAAGTTCGCTAAAGCAAGGCAACGTTTTGCAGCGCAGTCCATTTTGGGACTTTTAGTAAAAGCGATCAAAAATCCGAACTGCCTTAAAATCGGGTGGCGTAGCGGTGCTAAAAATGAGCGAGGTGGGTAAATTATAACACACTTGTTCATCCGATTTGGGATTTGTAACGCGCCACTCCAGGCCGCTGCGCAGATAAGTGAAGTCCAAAAGTAAGGTAATTAATGGTTTACCAGCCCATTCCATTGCGAGACTATTCTGTAATAACTTACCTGAGCAGACAGTGGGCGGCCGTCAGCACCACAGTGGGGGAGATGATGCTTCCCCCGCAAGTGTGGGACAGGGAGCGGGCGGTACCGGACACCACGAGGATAGAGGCGCTCCAAGGAGCTTCGCTGATGGGGATGTCCTCCCCGCCCACTATCCTACCCATCTTCCCCGCCCATGGGATGCCACGGAAGATGGGATAGACGGAGGCTGAAAAGGAGACCAATTAGAATCAAACGTACCCATTTCGCTTGTTGGTGATTTGATGTGATGTTTATTTATTTAACGCCCAGAGGGCTTTTACATGTAGGTGGTACAATTTTGATGACAGACAATTTTGAAACATGGAAAAGAAATAATAAAAATAATTACATTAAAATAGTATATTAAAGTATAAGTGGATAAACAGGTCTTTAAAACACGCGCGATTTTTCGAGCACGACGGCGTAGCCGAGTGCTCGAAATAAAGCAAGTGTTTTAAAGACCAGTTATCCACGAATACTTTACGCTATTTTTTTTATTGGTACACTTTGAAAACATAAATATTGATATTATTATTAAAAATTTGGAAATAAGAACTATTAATGAATTCGTGATGTGACATCACAATATCTTGTTGTCATGGAAATGAAAAACACAAACATTAATTTGCAATCTGTCACATAAGATTAATAGTTGAATTTATAGTTAAAAGTTGACATTTAGACTTCACATTTTGTTGATTTGTTGATGTTGCCATGGTAACTTTAAAAAACGCGCGTTCCATAAAGTGCGATTTAAACACGCTAGAGCGTACTTTAAATGAGTAAAAAAGGGCACCAATAAAAAAATAAATCTTTTACGTGATCCACAAAATTCGTAAGTTAATATTAAATATATCGACATCACCTAAGTATTGGTTTCCCATAGTGTGAAACCGTTGTATTGGGGAGTTCGCAATGTAATTGCGCTTATGTGTGTTGCAGTGGAATAGTGTATTTTGTCGTGTTGTTATTGTAGGTATTCGTAGGTTTATGAGTTGCAGAAGTTCGCAACAGTCGAATTTAGAGTTTTGAATAAAAAAGTTAAGTCGTTTATTTTACGTCTGTCTTCCAATGTGTGTATTTTTAGAGTATTTAATAAGAAATCATGTGAAATTTTCTTGCGTAATTTTTTTCATTATTATTTTTAATTATTTTAATTTGAACAGATAGGCATATAAATCATATCATAAAACTGTTTGCTCTTAAAGAACAGAGAGTTGAATTAAAATGTAAGTTGGTAGTGAACAATAATAATTAGGTTTCTTTATGTGTTTATTATATATAATTTCTTTTAACTTACAAAAATCTACATTTATGTGTATTTTAGACAAGCGATTAAGTAGGTACCAACATTATTTAATAATTTTATTACAATAATTCCATATTTGAAATGTGCATTTTTTTGTTTAAATTTTTGATAAGTATTTTAAATTTATTAACGGTATACATTTGAAAGATAAATCTCTGACGTGTCTCTAATTTGTCAAGAAAAAATATAATTACATTACAACGAAATAAGTCGGTACAAATTGAAAAGTATACAAATTAGTACGCAAAAAATAGCACTTGGTTTCAACTTAATTATGTACTACAAGAAATAACTATTTGTGTCGTGGGAGATGGTAAAAGATGCATTAAAGTTCAATTTTTCTTAATCAAAGTTAAGTTTGAAGTTTAGTAAATTGGCATAAATTATTAAAATAACCCATAATACCCTAAAAACATGTTTTGTGCGTGTTTCCTTGTACCCCGACTTGAATAGTTATCTCCATTAGATATGTTGAAATCAATGTTGTTTTTATATAGATCGGAATTCGACAAGTTTACCAAATTTAATAAAGTGTATACATAAGTACCTACACTCTTTTAATAATCTTTAAAAGTACACAAATTTAAAAATCTTTAAAAGTTCAACAATTTAATAAACCTGAAAAGTACACGGTAATTATTTACCTACGACTACCGTTTGAGAAAATATTCCGTACGAGACACTATTTTGACACACCGAGTTCTCGCATACTTCGCGTTTATTTGTGTAGTGGCAGTGTAGGAAACATGAAAGGCATAATCGGCATAATAGACAATTTTTCGAGATCGCTAGACACGCACCCGTTAATTGTTAGGCGATCAACTTTGATACCAAACATCAGATGAATTTAGTATCTTAATATTTAAAGGTTTACTACACAGACATAGGAATTAATAGACGAGAAGATAAAGGCGAGGGGTAAAATCAACTGTTGAAGAACGAAGGGAGTGAAGATGACTGTGATTCGTCAATAAATCAATCTGACAGTAAATAGGCATCTCGCATTATAATATCACCATTTACTTCTTAAAAGTAAAATCTGCTTTGAATGAATAGACATTTTTACATGGGAGCGCAAATTACTCGCCACGTTATGAGCAAATTTGCGAAGTCCAAATTCGGCAAAGTAAGGCAGCTTCTATATTCAGAGTCGTAGTTAGTTTCAGAGTATTTAGTTAAGACACTTTTATAAATGTTCATAATTTACTTCCCAGCAACCAACCAGCTTTGTGTTTCGCGTCCAGACGTTTCTCGATGTGATAGTAACAACTGATTCATATTATACGATGTGAATATGCTTAAAATAAAATAAAATAATGCTTATATATGGAATGTAATACGACAATTGGGTTTATTCTCTTTTTTCGCATCTATTTTTACCAGTTTTCATAGTACAAGTAAACATTTTGCCGTGTTATTTTGTAAAATGAACCGATGATGCCTCGACCATAGTTCGCACAAGAATGATGACGTCACGTTTTCAAATATCACTTGAGGCCGTACGCGAGCCCAGCCGGCTCAATGGAACCGGTATGGGGAGTGGGGATAATACGCTTTTAATCACTTAGGGCAGGTCTACTAATATTCATATGTCTATGGTTTACTACGATTTTTTTAAAATAAAACGTTTTCATTTTAGGTAAGGTTGGGTTATTATAGGTTATTACAGGTTAGATTAGGTTATTTTGGATTATTATATGTTAGATTAGGATAGGTTAGGTTGGATTATTATATGTTAGATTAGGATAAATTAGGTTAGGTTAGGTTGGATTATTATAGATTAGATTAGGATAGGTTAGGTTAGGTTAGATTAATATATTTGTTAGATTAGGATAGGTTAGGTTAGGTTAGGTTGGATTAATATATATGTTAGATTAGGATAGGTTAGGTTAGGTTAGGTTGGGTTATTATAGGATAGTTTAGGTTGGATTATTATAGGATAGGTTAGGTTGGGTTATTATAGGATAGTTTAGGTTAGATTATTATAGGATAGGTTAGGTTAGGTTAGGTTGGATTAGGTAGAATTAAATCACAAACCAGTCTATACAAACCTAGCGTAGCCCACAAACTACTTGAAAACTGCGATATAACTCTAAAGGGGACGCGAGCAGGCGTTATTAAAGGGGCATTTTTTTGTAACAGGAAATAACATGGAAAAAAGGTATTAGAATTAAATCACAAACCAGTCTATACAAACCTAGCGTAGCCCACAAACTACTTGAAAACTGGGATAAAACTCTAAAGGGGACGCGAGCAGGCGTTATTAAAGGTTCCCCAACATTTATAGTAACTTTTAGTAATAATTTAATAATATAACTAAATTCAAGTATTAATTCAAAGTAATCATTCCATATTTACTGTGAAGTGGAATTCGTAACCTTTACCAAAAAACCTTTCCTTAATACGTTAATTTTAATAAATAATTTTTTATTTACAATATTTTTTGTATAAATAAATGAACACATCATTTAAAAAAATGTTTTTCATTGTCTATGATATAAAAAAACCGTTTTACCATATAAATTTTAAAAACTATCCGATTGTGTTTTTTAATTGTTATGTTGGCAGTGCCCTACACTACGTAATAACAAACGCGAAGTATGCGAGAACTCGGTATGTCAAAATAGTGTCTCGTACGTAATATTTTCTCAAACGGTAGTCGTAGGTAAATATTTACCAAGTACACAAATTTAATAATTTTTACAGTTAAATTAATTGAATAAATGCAAATGTAATAATATTTAAAAGAACATTAATTTAAATAAAATAAAAACTTGAAAAGTACACAAATTTAATAATTTTCAAAGTACAAAAAGTTAAATAATCTTTAAAAGTACACCAATTTAATAAACATAAAAAGTACACAAATTTAATAATCTTTGAAAGTACACAAATTAAATACGCTTTAAATGTAATCAATGTCTTACCCTGTGCTGAGACGAGGCAAACCAAGAAAATCGTAATACGATACATCTTCGCTAAATAAATGATGTTTGTCCAATATTAATTAGATTTACGTTTTAAATTTAACTACGTTGATAGATTAATTTATCAATCAGATTATTTGGATAAGATTGCAATGTGACGTGTTCTTTTAACTTAATATTACTTTTTATCACATTAACGACGACCTCTTATCACGATATCTTATCAAAATACTGTAGGTGATAATATTTGTGATCGATTCTGTGCATCAAAACCACTGGTGACTGGATAACTCTCAAAAACACAATTCAACACACATTTAAAAAGTGATATATAGTCATGAAAAGTGATGAAACAAAACCAAGGTTAACAAGATTACGTAGTTTATGTTTATAGGTTAGTTTTTTTTCATCGCCTTTAATGATTTTTATTTCACTTCTTAAAGATGTCCTTGTGTTCAGTCATCATGGAAACAAAATCACTGAAAAGATAATCAGATAGAAGTGTATTATAGGAGTGTCTATTTGGCCCAAGCTTGTTCAATTCCCCCCCCCCCCTGGTGAAATTGGTTTGAAACTTATGAAGTTTTTTTTTTAATTCTAATTTTTTCTTCTAACTCAGCAAACTTATTTTGTGGCACCATTTTAATTAAAAATTAATAAAATACTTCGTTTTAACCACTTTTATTGTTTATTACCAACATGTTTCATGAGCAACGCTCACTTCTTCAGGGTTTTTGATAAAACTTGTTTTAAACCTAGCGTAGCCGCTAAACTAATTGAAAACTGGGATGTTTTTCTTGCCTTGACGCGAGCAGGCGGTATAAAAGGGACACTTTCTTTTGGATCACAAACCATGTTACACAAACCTAGCGTAGCCGCTAAACTAATTGAAAACTGGGATGTTTTTCTTGCTTTGACGCGAGCAGGCGGTATAAAGGGGGCATTTTCTTTTTCATCATAAACCATGTTACACAAACTTAGCGTAGCCGCTCAACATCGCAGAAATAGTTAACTTAAATAAAATTTGAACGTAAAAAAATAAAATCCAGCTAATAAATTTCAATCACAACGCACACAATGCATGCATGTTAGGTAAATACTAATTTGACGGAATTTTTTAACATTAAAAAAAAACGTCCGCGCGATTAGGTCTCTAGCTACTTCTAGCCGTTCGTTTCGTCCTATAGTAACAGAAATACCAACAAAACAAAATGACATTTGACAGTAAAGTTTGAAAATGGACGGTCTCGTTTCACAAAACGAAAGCTAATTTTAATTTTACGTAATTGAAATTTTTATTGCAATATTTTCCACCTCCCCGAAGGTTAAAAGTTGTGTCGTACAGTAATTAAGGTGAATCTAAAGGTTTTATCTAAAAAATATTCATAATAAGCGAGGCCAGCGCGATCGAAATTTTACCTTTTTTCTGGTAATGAATTAAAAATTTTTACTCCGAGATATTCAGGATTGAACTGTCCTATTGTTTTTTACATTTCGGAGTAGGAAGTATAGACGTTTGCCTAAGAATTCTGTTATTTGTAAAGGGTGCACCTTTATTTCATGAATATTATTTTTATAAATTTGTAGTGTTGCATGATAGAAGTATATTGCACTTAATTTTCTGACCTTAAATTGTTTGAATAAAAGTTTTATGTACTTAAATAAAATTAGTAAAAGTAGACTGGGGTAGATGTAATGTCGATGAATGAAAATGCAATTCGAGTTAAAAAGAAATAGCGGTGCAATTAGTGCGGCAAGTTCGCAAATTCTCATCACTGAGCGCAACTTCTATTAGACACGATTGAATCGTACGGTAATCTCGTGACAGTGATTTAGTTTTAGTTTTCTCTCGGGTCGGGGCGGGTCGGGACGGGTCAGGACGGGCTTTACATTTAAACAAATAAAACATTAGGAAGAAGAATCTCAAGTAGTTTGTTACGCAAATATTTACAAACGCACAGAAGTGCGCACACCTTCTGAAGAATAATTCAATGGATCCATTGTTCCTAGTGAGAAATAGCTCCGTATTGATAGTCGGCAAATCTTTGTTACATATTCAACTAATAAAACATAAGGCTTATTACGACAGCCATTACGATTACGAGTCCATTGTGCATTGTGCGTTGTATCACTGAGAAACGAGGATATAATCGAACTAGTGAGATATTTAACAACATTACATATTCTCTCCCCTCAGATGTTAGTAGGAACTATGACAATATTTATCAGTGTGAAATTCCATTCTACAAAAAGTTCGTATGTACTCCAATAGACATATTTTTATTTGGCAAACCTGAATTGAATTGTATTTTATTCTCCAACTATTTTTTCTAAATTATGCATTGGCAACCCTGCTAAAAAAGATCAGTTCATCGGAAAACGTGTTCCAAATATAAATAACCTTGTAATTAAACAATAATGTATCCGAAAATTCTACCTAATTATTCATGGTTTTATTATTATCTTTGTAAGTTTGCTTTAAACAGCAAATTAATTAAACGTACTTCAATTAAGCAAAAGTTAATAAAAAAATATAAATAAAATGACTAAGTTTGATAAACAAATAACGGAAGCATTAATTTTTTGATTAATAATCCAGCTGATTATTTTAATCGAAAGATTAATTAAAAGAAGTAAATAATGATTAATACAACACAATGAATACATATCTGTTAGATAAGATAAGCCTTGAAACCTCTAGAAATTATTCAGAAGTCTATCATTAACACATTCTTTGCGGGAAACGAGAAAACTCGTCATACGCCTTTTTACAGTAAGACGCGGGAGACGAGTTTACTCGTTTTGTTGGAGCAAAGCGCTAAACTTGTAAACAAGGGGTTTTAAATGGGTGCGGGGTCATGTGTTTTCTATTGTCGTCGATACCCGATCTATCTACCTGTCAATACAATGAGTTTGAAGCACAACAAAAAAATTAGATCGCTGTCGCGTATGTTCCGCTCACAAACTACGCAGTGAAACGCGGTACATGTGCAAGTTTTGCAATGTGCCCCTGCATAAAGGAAAGTGTTTCGAACGCTATCACATATTGAAACACTATTAGGTTATAGTTTTTTTATATGTATTGAAAATTTCTAAATAATCTTGTAATTTTGTATGAATAAATTTCGATATGTTATTTCGATTATAAAATACTGTTTTTTCTATGATTCCCAAGAAAGTAGAAAGTTTTTGTTCATAAAAAAAGGAATTACACATACATTGCTAAGTAAATAAATAGAGACAAACACTGAAAGTTTCATCGAAAAATATCAAATAGATCATAAGATATGAATATTTTGCGGAAAGTCTAATTTTGGCGCTAAAAATTAAAAAAAAAACACCCGCGCTTCGCCCCCAATTTGGCGGTAAAATGCCCGACCATATAGTGTTAAGATAATGCACCAGAAGACTAAGACATATCCCACTGATCAATTGTTTCAGGAAACTGACATTATGGAACTAAGGCGGATCTACTGTGTCCAATTTCTGAAATTTATATACACTCGTCCTTATAATTTCTGTAATAATCCAAATCGTTCTAACCAGAGACACAACATATGCATGTACAGTATGTACACAGTGCCTCACTGCAAAACTAGGCTAGCCCAAAGACACATTAACTATATTGGCCCAAAATTGTTTAATTCTTTGCCTAGTTCCATCAAGATGTGCCAAAACCTAAACTCGTATAAAATAAATGTCAAAATCTGGGTAAAAAATTATCTGGAAGTGAGAGAATTTTTTCTATAATTTATACTACGAATATGATACCTAAAATATGACATTACCACAGACATAGGAATTAATAGACGAGAAGATAATGGCGAGGGGTAAAATCAACTGTTGAAGAACGAAGGGCGTAAGGCTGACTGTGATTCGTCAATAAATCAATCTGGCAGTAAATAGGCATCTCGCATTATAATATCACCATTTACTTCTTAAAAGTAAAACGTGCTTTTGAATGAATAGACATTTTTACATGGGAGCGCAAATTACTCGCCACGTTATGAACAAATTTGCGAAGTCCAAATTCGGCAAAAAAATTCGGTTGCATTTTCAGAGTCGAATATTTCGTTTAAGTATTTAGTTAAGACACTTTTATAAATGTTCATAATTTACTTCCCAGCAACCAACCAGCTTTGTGTTTCGCGTCCAGACGTTTCTCGATGTGATAGTATATGTTTCTAAAACTGATCTATATTATACGATGTGAATATGCTTAAAATAAAGTAAAATAATGCTTATATATGGAATGTAATACGACAATTGGGTTTATTCTCTTTTTCAAATCTATTTTTACAAGTTTTCATAGTACAAGTCAACATTTTGCCGTGTTATTTCGTAAAATGAACCGATGGTGCCTCGACCATAGTACGCACAAGAATGATGACGTCACGTTTTCAAATTTCACTTGAGGCCATACGCGAGCACAGCCGGCTCCAATGGAACCGGTATGGGGAGTGGGGATAATACGCTTTTAATCACTTAGGGCAGGTCTACTAATATTCATATGTCTATGAGTTCTACGAATTAAACACCAAAACAATAAATAAAATATTCATTAAGTATGTCTTGTTGCGTCCCGTTTATAAGTTCACGTTTCTTAGCCATAGATATTGGAAAGATAAGACAAGGTGTATTAATATGATACGCATATTCATTTACACCTACATGTTTAAATATATATCTTTAAATAGATTAAAATAAAGTCGCTATCCGCATCTGTCTGTGCGCTTAGCTCTTAACCCTTTCACACCCGCATTATTGTTTCCACATAAATAAAATATGTAATGCTTGATAATAAATACCTCGGAAAATTATTTGTAAATTTTTGGTATTTTTTTTTTTTTTATAAATTATTTTATGTTAATTTTGCTTAACATTGGACGTGAGATGGTATTTTTTAAGTAGTAATGTAAAATAAACATAACACAAAAATAATACAAATAACTGTTTCATGCCAAAAATTCACATTTAGAAAGTAGTGATAGGTTTGAAACAAATAAAATCTTAACTAAAATTCTTTCAGAAATAAAGAAATAATCTAGGATAATAATCATTAAAAATTCGCCATACTAGTCGAACATATGTACGTCACTACCAGTGTTAATTTGAATGAACATTGAAATTCATTTACGATATTCTGGCAAATGACTGTGAACAGTGAATTGAACTGATGTTATTATTATAGAACACATCTTCATGTGTTAAAATATTTGTAATTCGAGTAGGAAATATTGATATCTCACCTTAAATTAAGTAATCAATGACGGCAGAAAATCTATGAAACTCACAATCAGCAGATGTCAAAATATTTATTTGTGGCGGGAATAAGGATTTCAACCGAGCGGAAAAAATAGACGCCACAGAAA
The DNA here is from genome assembly GCF_061612785.1 of Hesperophylax consimilis. NCBI lineage: Eukaryota > Metazoa > Arthropoda > Insecta > Trichoptera > Limnephilidae > Hesperophylax > Hesperophylax consimilis. The sequence goes on along the minus strand of NC_142863.1, from coordinate 4,011,698 downwards.
AGATTACAAGCTACAAGAAAACAAAAACATGGATTTTCTAAATCGCTACCGTTACGGTAAAAAAAACACAAAGTTCGTGTTAATTTGAATTAACACTGGGACTAAAAGGGTTAAACCACGAAACGGATTTTGATAGGGTTTTCCAGTCAAAACCCTAGAAAATGATTGTTTCAAAATGGGGAATTATTGTATTTACGTAATTGAATTGATTCCAAGCTGGACATTAATCATCTAGATCAGGGGTCTCCAAACTACGGCCCGCGGGCCGTATCCGGCCCGCCAGTGTCTTCCATCCGGCCCGCGACATCTTATGACCAGTGTCTAAGAGTTAAGTTCTTTAGTTAGTCAATGGCTAAGAGGCTACATTGCGTCCACAAGTATCGCGCGAATATATCGAGAGGATTTTTTTGAAAAATCTTTATTTGATTCGCAATGATATCAAGGTCTGAGAAACGAGTATCAAAAATTATCTTCAAAGCTACGTTATCTAAAGCTATTTTTTCATCCCTGAAAAATCTATTGTCTACCCCCCTCCCATCCCTAGGACAGAAAATATGGATGTCTAGAAATTAATACGGTTTTGGCCCTCTGAACTCACTGGAGTAGTCAATGTGGCCCTCCGGCTGAAAAGTTTGGAGACCCCTGATCTAGATGATTGTACCTATATGGGTAGGCAGAGATCGATTTTGAAAAAAGATTGAAATAAATGCGTATTTTTTATTAAATCACAATTTAAAAAGCTTTAGTGAAAAAAACTATCACTTAACGCGTTCCAATAATTTATTTGTTAACTATCCCGCAGCCAAGTGGGGGAGTAGGTAGTACCCAAAATTACTATCCTTACATTAGCTTAACTACTTGACATCATTCTAGTATTTTACGTATTCCTGAGCAAATAAATATGTTACCATTAATAATTGATTGAATAATAGGGATTTATATAGTTTGAAAGCCCATAAGACAGAAAAATGCGTGGGGTCGTCCGAAGACTCACTTGGTTACAGGCGTTTTGTTTGGCATCTTGGCCTGTCAAGAGTTAATATCGTGTACGACTTTTGCCGAGCTGGTTTGTTCTTACTTCAAGTGTATTTTGTGCTGCGTGGTGAATCACCTCAGTATCTACGTTGATAAAATATTTTGTGTGTAAATAAATAAACAAGCCATAGTCAAAATTCATTTATATTTTTCACTTCTTATAATATGACTAATTAATTTTAAATATAATCTAGCAGCTCTTGTAATGGATAAGATTACCACAGCTATGCACAGATAAGATATAAATATTTTATGTAATGTACATAAATAATGTAGCTTCTGAATGTTTTCCTTTTCATTATCATTATTAACGACATTATGACGTGTAGCTTGAAATCGAAGATTTTATTTATTTATTTATACTGGGTTTTTACAGATGTTCTTTGCGTTACAGTTGTTACGTGAGAATTATCCAGTTACAAAAACTCAGTTAAGTTACAGACAAAAATCTATAAATTACATACATACAGATAAAAATGAAATTAAATACAGGTTACGTAAAATTATAAAACCAAACAAATAATAATATAAAATTAAACATAAGCGCAGTAAAATGACAAATAATACTAGGAGAGACAAGAGACACGAGAGTTACAGTGATACATAATATAATTATCTAAACATATCATTTAGCAGCAGCAGAACATTTTTTTCAAAGAATTCTCATACGCTCTGAGCTCACGGCCTTATTCAATTGAGCCTTCGTTCAATTGAGTCGACTCTTTCAGCCGTATGAAAATATTCAGCTGGTACCGTGACTCCCGCTCTCAATTGCAGCCAAGTGGGGGAGTAGGTAGTACCCAAAATTACTATCCTCCTTATATTAGCTTAAATACTTGACATAACATTTTAGTATTTTACGTATTCCTGCGCAAATACATAAGTTACCATTAATAATTGACTGAATAATTGAGATTTCTATAGTTTAAAAACCCATAAGACAGAAAAATGAATGGGGTCGTCCGAAGACCCAATTGGTTACAGATTTTTTTTTTGGCATCTTGGCCTGTCAAGAGTTAATCAAATGACTCATGACCCACCGCTAGTATGTATTTATAGTTAATCACAGGTGTTTACAAAATAAAACATATATTATATATTACAAAACTTGACATACAACAAAAAAACAATTGAACATACTTACAATAAAACTTGAACAAATTTAAAATATGTAATTAAAATAAATAAAATTAAAAAAAATTACATTCTTGTTTACATCGTAATTATATTAAAAAAATATGTTTACTAAAACACATTTTATTTTAATCGTTAATATTGCCGAGATAACAATTGGTAAGAGTATTAATTAGTACCTAAGGGAGATACATGCCGTTTTCCGTCACTTTCTTTCTTTTGAGAAATCCACATCTATTTATTAGCACTTTGTACGTGTACATTTTTTATTATATAGTCATTCCCATGTGACACATTTTTCCAACTGTCCATACTACAGATTTAAAAGTAATTGGATTACCTAATTAAGTCTATACACCGTGTTCCGTGCTCATACCGCGAAACTTTTGGTGGTGATGATTATTTAAAAAAAATCCCTTTAAGTTTTTTACACAAAGCAGTTATTGCCAAAAATAAAAATTTTCTAGTGTAACCCTAGCTTTACTTTTGCAATTCGCAATGATAACATCTCAGGCTGCTTATAAACATGACGAAAAAGCGCGAGCCGAACCACGAATTAAGGGACGAAGCAACCGCAAGCGACGTTTCAGTTTCGCGCATGTTTTTCATGTTTATACGCAGCATCAGAGGCGTTGTTACTAGGTAAAGTTAAACAAATAAAAGTGTGTAAAATCAATGTAATTTATAGAAGAGCTGACCGAGCGCGTAGAAATAATAATCATAAAGCTGTGTTTATACGAACGCTGTGTTTATACGAACGCTGTGTAAATCGCACAAAAATAAGAAATTTACCATAACGTTTTTATCTGGGGACTAATGGAAAAAGTGTTCCCCAAACACGTTGTATTATTAATAATACTGTAGGGTTTTCAGCTATAGGGTGTACTGTAGGATGTTCAGCTGTTCCAAAGTTGTAGTTTGGCGAGGCTGTCCGTGTTGACCCAAGTTATATTCAGTAGGTCATTCAGCCAATCTATGTGACTGGATACCTTGGTGTAGACACCGCCAGGTTCCATACTTTGGCATCCTTGACTCCACGAAAAGATTCCCACCATGACACCTTCCATGTCCATGAGAGCACCTCCAGTGTACGCGAAGCAGGTGTCCAGTTCTTCCTCGGGATCACCAGCGCAGATTACATCCTCATCAACTATTTCCATGCTGTTCTCTTGGCACAGCCCAACTTCCATGGTGATTGTTTCCACTTCTTGGAGCAATTCGTTAAATATGGTCTCAGTTTCCTCAATATCCTGGAAGAATGAAAAAAAAACAAAAACACTTTGGTATTATGATGGTAAAAGTTAACACAAATTTACAAGAGAGCAAAAATGCAGTTTTAAATTGTGTTGGCAAAATGTGATCAGAAAACATCGTAGAAGAATGAATGTCCCTTTAGTCATCTGTGCTGAACCAAGTGACTCCCAATGTTGTTGATTGTCTGAATGACTTAGCATACCAGTTTAACTTTCATCAGTTTCCTGGAGACACATCTGTGCTGAACCAAGGACTCCCAGTGCTGTCGACTGACTGAATGACCTCGGCACACCACTTTAACTTTCATCAACTTTCCTCCACCAATCGAAGAAGTGGAAGAAATAAAAAATGTGATAATGATTTCAACTGTATCTTTTTATCACGTCAAAAAATATACCATTTGAGAGGTTTTTTTAAGAAACTTCAAAACTGATAGTTTGATAATGCCTTCAGAAGGCAAAACAGCTCTCACACGTAATAATAATTACACCGTTTACAAATTCAATAAATAATGTTATTACATGCAAAGAGAAACATTAATTAAAATGGAGTAAAAAAATTAAAATTGATTACAACAAATAAAAACATTTTCTACATTAAAGCCTATCATACAAATATACTACAGGGTTTTCCAATAAGAGGTGTTATTTTGATATTCAATCGTAAAATATCAATGGTTTCGTTGCTTGTGTGGCACGTAGCGCCGTATTGTTGAAAGTAAACGTTGTCCAAATCAATACCATCCAATTCCGGCCATAAAAAATCATTAATCATCTCTCGATAGCGCAATCCATTCACCGTAACTGTTGCTCCAGCCTCATTTTCGACCAAGTAAGGTCCAATGACTCCGCCGGACAATAAACCGCGAGGATGGAGAAGCTTTTCAACAATAACTCTTGGGTTTTCCGAGCCCCAGATGCGACAATTTTGCTTGTTGACGAAGCCACCGAGGTGGAAATGGGCCTCATCTCTCAAGATGATTTGCATTTGATTCACTCAAGTGAATTTTAATAATTTCAATTGTTGAAGCGTGTATCGTTCCATTTTTATTAATGGCGTAGTTTCTACTTGTCAAATGTCAAAAAATGACAGCTTCAAAAGTAACATCTACCGAAATAGCGGGCTGTTCAAAATAACACCTCTTATTGGAAAACCCTATATTATTAAATTAGATTTTAATTAAATTTAAAAAAAATGTAAACGGAGTTCTACAAATTAAACACAAAAACGATAAATAAGTATATAGTTACCTCAAGCTGCCTAAACATCTTCCAGCCTATGGCAATGACATCTTCACCAATTTCGACAACATCTCCTTGAAGCGGAAGATGCACTGGCTTTGCCGTGTCAATGGAGATTGGCAAATCCAAATATATTAGTCCAATGTCGTTGGTGTGAAAGCGTGAGTCGTAATTCTCGTGGATCATCAGCCATTTAGGCTCGAAGAATTGTCCCCCAGAAGCGCTGAACGGCGATCCGACTCTTACGCGGTAATTGCGTATTGGATGGCTACGGGAACAAATTCACAAAATATGATTAAATGGACGTGCTTCCAAATTATTATAATCAATAATTAGTCACCTGAAATATCAATACAAATTGAAAATATCTCCCGAGTATAAATAAATGCCGCCGACGGGAATTGGACCCGCACCTTCTGATGTCCGGTCAGGTGCTCTGTACCACTGATCTACGTCGGTTTATTTCCAACACGCCAAATAATTTAATATGTACTAGTACTTCAATCAACAATTACTGCTTATTGTATTTTTTCACCTGTAAACAACCAACGTTATTTTTATAGGAAAGGCTTTGTTAATAATATTTTGGTGTTTTAAATAGCGCCGTTTTTGTGCAAAATGACCTAAAGGGCACTGTTAGTTTTCTTAGTTAATTCCCACTAGATGGCGTCGCGAAATATTATATCTACATTTGTTGGTGAAATATTTTGACTTAATTATATCTTAATTATAATATTTAATTATTGCTTATCCTTGATGCTATGCTTAAAACCTTGTCTTATAAACATTAGTTTATCTCTAAAAAATAAGGACAAATGCTTGATTAAAAAATCTTTGGAGCTAAGCTAGAAAACAGTTCAAACAGAATTAAGATGACTTATGATTTTGAATATTTAATAAGCATTAAGACATTGTAAGAAAGATTTTGTAGATTCCAAAGATTGCGATAAGCTGGACATTTAATTAATAAATATATACCGATGTGGTAAAAAAAAATCCGCTGCATTCATTCCCCGGCGGGATTGATGAGGTCCACAGGGCGACGCCTGAGATCCTAGACTGGCTGCCGACCTAGATTTTACCCTCTGACCCCACACCATACGAAAGAATAAGAAGAATTCGTGGATACTCTCAATACATTATCATTCTGTTTCACCATTCATAATTGAAGCGACGTTTTAATATCTTTAGCCGTTTTTTTGTTATTTGTTTTTGGGGTGTTATGCCGTGTTGCGCTAACTCCTTCCTAAAGAAACGTTGGCTAAACCAACGTTTCGGACAGCATTGCAGTGTCCATCATCAGGGCAGATGTGTTATTTGAGGTTGTGTTAAAATGTGAGCTTATGTATGAGGTTGTGATACCGTTGATGATAAGCTCACATTTTAACACAACCTCAAATAACACATCTGCCCTGATGATGGACACTGCAATGCTGTCCGAAACGTTGGCTAAAGAAGGAGTTAGCGCAACACGGCATAACACCCCAAAAACAAATAACAAAAATACTTTTGGCCGTGAAAATCTTAAATCATCTTTAGCCGTGACCAGATAGCCGGTTAATAATAATAATAATAATAATAACATGGAATTTATATAGCGCAGTTTAGTGTCATTTCACTTCAAGTGCGCTTAACTACTCGTATAACAAACTTTAAAAAAATGGTAATTCAGTGTTAATAGTTCTTAAAATTATTCCTACAGTGTGCCTTACCCAATACAGATCTAATCGGTTACCTCCCAACCTTCCCCTATCCAATCTCCTTTCCTTCCCAACTCCCATCGGCCTCAACGTACCCCGATTGGTGATTGGTGCCGGACAGTTGGGAACTTTTTTGGAGAATTCACATAATAAAAATTGACAGGGCGCCGAAAATCATAACTTAGTGCGTGCCCGCCTATAAGTTAGCCAGAGGAAGAGATGGAAAAGGATTGTTACCAAGGAAGAACCGAAGATTGTTACCGCAGCCAGTGGAGAGTATTTGTGGAGGAGGGTAAACCCCACCCTGGAATGTAGCCTTATGATTTAATGCGCACGAGATCTTTGTTGGAAGAATCCAACAAAGATCTCGTGCGCTATTATCGCTAATCCAACAAATCTCAGAAGTGGATCCAAAGACTGTGATGAACTAGACATGTTGAAGAATGCCAGAAGATGACAGGAGATCGAAAATTATGGCCACGCTGGAGGCCCAAATTAGACCTAGGATTAAGTGAACTGACTTAGTGAAAGAGGATTTGAGCAAGGTTGGAAGGACTGACGACTGCCTGGAGACGAATAGCGAGGGACCGCACCAGTATATGCACAGTGATGAAATGATTGACTCACTCGACAATGCACTGCGCGGCCGTGACAATAACTGTGGAAGACACTATAGCTCCGTAACAAAGGGGTAGGGTTTCCTCCTCCCGGTCTTCCAAGATCATCTGAATGGATGCGCTCCATGGTGCTTCGTCAATGTCTATATAGTATCCTCCGTCAATGTACGAGACTTCGTTATCTTCGTCATATGTGGAGGCTGAGGAAATAAACATAGTCAATTTTAAGTTATTATCACAATTTGGATAATATACTAATGTAAAGTACTGCTACTCTTCGTGATGTCGCAGATGACATGTAGCTATGGAGAGTGTCAGAAGGCCGCGGCAGATCAAGAGGGAAGAAAGGCTAGGGGACCTATGGCAACAATGGCCGACAGTGATGATATTCTCGTATCAAAGTAATTCATTATTTTTCATATTAAAATTATTTAAATTACATGCTTCTTGTGACGACATAGCCAGTATTGCCATCCAGCATTGTCAACAGTTTAAAATACGATAACAACACGGAAAGCAAGATAATAAGATGACAAATACACAATGACGCTGCAATAAATCTCAAAGTGGCAAGCAAAAAGCAAGACAATTGTATTCCTTTCGGTTTCGTAGTTTTACTACTACACTGTGTCATGTGCTGCCTCTAGGTAAAGTGCATTAAAAAGTGTCAAAATGTCCTCGCGTCTGATGACAAAATGTTTTCTCGATTGTCTCCTGAAGACCTTTACCGCCATTAGAGCAACTGAGATAGCGAAAGTAGCAACACAAAAGTATAAGGAGAACAACCTAATAGCAGTAGGTCGTCTCATACAGTATTCCGTATTCCTTCTGGTGTAAAAGAGTAAGCGTATCTTGTTATTTCAGCCACACCCGTGATGTAGAATGTGACATTCGACGCAAAAACAACACTATCATTTATTTATATTATTTGAATGTCTATCATCGTCAATGAACAACGTTTTAATTAAGAATTCACTGGAAACCTTACTTGCCACATTTTTTCTCGAGTTTGTGAGACAATAACGAGTCTAGATATATTGAAAAGTTATTGCAAACACATCTTTAAAAATATATAATTACGTTTGCTTACCCGTTGACAGCAGGCACACCACGATTAGAACAAATCTAAACATATTTATATTTTTTAATATTATATTTGAATGTTTCTTTATTCAGAATACAATATTTATCACAGTTATAATATTATTAGGAACTTAACCACATCACTAGGCACATGTGCAGACGTGTACACAACAATACAGATTGTGTCGAATTTTAATGGAACGAAACTTATCTATTGCCTTGAATATTTGTGTATATATACAAGTTCACTTTCTTAGTCATACTCGAGATTAGATAAGAAAATTATAATATAATATAAATGTGTGAATAAGTAAATGTAAGTTTTTTTAATTCTACAAATTTTTCGGATGTCTGGTAGTGTTGGAGATGCGTCAGATTTGCGTCAGATCTCCAAAGCGTGCGGCAACGTCAACACTGTCGGGTAAAAGGCGTGCCAGCACGCACTTGCTACTACGAAGATATTTATGAATATGTATTTTTTGTTGTTAAATAATTGTAGAGCATGGGAGAGATAGCTTCATCTGAATAAGTGCGAGCAGACAACATGAAATCCCCGAATTCGTGTGAGGAAGAAGGAAGCTAGAGAAAGATATATTTTTTTTTAAATCAATTTATAATTATTCAATTAGTTTTTGGAATGTTTCTACTTTTTCCTATTTATTTTTTCACACGCACTCCTTCAAGGCGAAGTTTTAATAATTAATTTACATTATGAATACAAATAAACATACTTTAGATAAATTGAAGGCTTTCCTATAGTTTCCCTTGAGTAGAATACAAATAAAAAATGTAATTACTCAATAAAAAATATAAATGTGAACTACTAAAATTTTTTTTTTTCAATAGAAATGTATGAACGCGTAAAGGAAACAACTTTAAAAAATACAGTATTATAGCTAAGATTATCTGTGACAGTTTCACTTGATTCAATTTTTTGCTTTCTTATAAAATTGTTTACAAACTAAATAAAAACCACTTTTTTGCTAGAAATCGAACGTTTCTAGACTCCGTTTGTCAAGCGATTTTAATGCCTATTACCTACAATATAAGGTATACCAAGAATATACACATTTTTGGTTTGTAGCTTGCTATTAAAGGCCCGTCTACAGGCAGAATTTTTTTCAGGAAAATTTTTACAGTTTGTGCACTTGCATGCGCAAACAGTTAGTGAAAACCTGTCGCAATCGTTTGAAGTGTCAAGCTCACATGAGAACGGGTCGCTTCTTGTCGTTTTTGAGTTCAACAGCTCTTGGGGGTACCTTGTGTTTCCTCCCTCTTACAATATTGGTCTCTTCAACACCCATGTTCACTCCTTCCTCACCTCAAAAAGACCTTCCACACAAAATCCCCAAAGATGACAGTAACCCTGAAGGAAATTATTTATCTTAGTGCCTCCTGTGTGGAGATGTTAAAAAAAAGATAATTGAAACAAAGAGAGTTATGGCCCCATATTTTGAAGGTATTCCTCGTGGCGTCTATTTTTTGTGCTGAGTTAAAATCCTTATTCGACTAACAAAACCGTTAAAATGTTTTAAATCTATGCATGTGAATTAATGTTTTTTTTTTAATTTTAAAAATTTTTGTGTTAAAAAAAAATAACCCATTGAGGCCTTAAAATAATAACAATCAAATTAAAAAAAAAAAAAAATTACACCAAAATATTCAAATTATTATTTAACCATAAAGTATGGTTTTGTGATTTGTTTTTGGGGTATTATGCCGTGTTGCGCTACCTCCTTCTTTAGCCAATATTTCGGACAGCATTGCAGTGTCTATCATCAGGGCAGATGTGTAATTTACACATAATTAATAAATTATATTTAATAAAGAAGGAAGTAGCGCAACGCGGCATAGTACCCCAATCACAAATCACTATATTACTTTTGGCCGTGAAAATCTCAAATTCTACATAAACTATGATCTATAAGTGCGGCGCTGAAAGGGTTAAAAGTTTCTTGCGGTTTCATATTAATAATGATTCATGGCCCATCTCCCTTGTTTCTATGATCAATGTTATAACCACTTGACTATTGAGCCAGTGTAACGATGTACATGTTATCAATAGATTTATCTAAGTTATCTACGACTTTCTAATGAAGTCATGGGTGCATTTTGCTTTGAACCAATCAATACGCGGACGTATTTGCATAATGCAAACAACACGCAATGGAGATTTTCTCTCTGCAGAAAAACTATATCTGGCGTCAAAACTAGCTGCGTGATTGGGGGGCAATGACCTAATGTCGGGCGACCACACTTCCGTGGTAAATGGGAAAATTTTTGTTTTACTACAATTAAATTATTGAGGGGGTATTTCATCACTCTTTTCGGAGAACTTTCGTAAAACATGCTAACCAGTGTTGCCAGATGCAAGGTTTTTAGCGCCATACATCGTGTTTTCAATCAACTTATTATATCAGTTGATATAATAAGCCCTGACGAAGCTTGAGCTAAGCGAAACCTGGTTGGCTGTTGATATTAATTCAAAATAAAAGTGGTGTTTTACAAAGTGTATTTTTTCATTTAATATATAATGTCACATCGATAATCATAATGATTTGCTTCCTTCGATAAAACTAAATGTTTTTTTTCAGTCTATAAAACAATATTATCTTATAATAAGTTGTAAATAATAAAAAATATATATTTCGGCAATAAACCCCGTTTTGCGCCTTAGATAGGCAATCCCACAGTATTTTGCGTTTTGCGGAAAAACCTTACGTGATGGAATTTTTTTGATAATTTTACCGAATTCAGCAACCAAAAATACATGGGAATTACCTCTTATTTCAAAGAAAAAAAAACGTTGCAGACCTGTGTTATCAATCCAGTTATTACAGTACAAAAACTCTTATATATGCTTAAACTCCCAACATTCTGGAATAATGGCCTGTTGCCTCCAACATAATTTTTATTAGCGTGTGTAATTCAAAGCGTCAAGAAAAGATGGCGCCACTTCTGCCAGCGGCTCGCGTAGAGACGCTATCAACATGTCGATTTATACCACAGAAACACCCCAACCGGTACTCTGGTTTCCCTTCAATAACGAATAAATCTTTCGCCTTTTACTAAAGATTTCCGTGGAGGGGAGCACTCAAATGAGTCTATAAACCAATTTTTTGTCCCCTGCTTCTTGAAGTGGGGCCTTAAACTTTACAATTTTGAAATAGAATATAGATAGATAATAGATGAAGATGAGAGTCTGTTGTCCAGAAAACTTGTGTAGCGCAGTTTATCACCAGGCAATCCAGGCATCATCTTCATTTTCTTAAAATCGCCCTCATTTTCCACGTTAATCATCGCTGTTAGAGGTGGGTCCTATGAGTAATTCTCTCCATTTATTATTCTCAACAGTGACAATTCAACGCACTTTTAAAAAGTGAAATAAAGTCATTAAAAACGATGATTTTTTTTTTTTTAACCTAACCTAACCTACTTAATTAATAAACTATAATAATTAATAAACTACCCAGTTAATAAAGTTTTTGTTTCATCACTTTCCATGACTTTATATAACTTTTTAAAGATGTGATGAATTAATTATCATTGTGATGATTTATCCGGTCACCAAGTATTATGTAGCCAAAATAAAACCAATTATGGATTTCCTCTTTATGACTTTACCTCTATTGAGACAGCATAGTAAGGAATAAGTAAATTAAATTTGTAAGAAAGGCATATGAATTCAAAAATTTATACTAAACAAAAGATTATACACGGTGTCCGGAAACTCGTAGTACAAGCGGGAAACTGGAGAATCTACACCACATGGGGAACCCAAAAAAACATAAAGTTTTTTGATTTGAACATTTTCAAAAAAAAAAAAAAAACCAAAAAAAAATATTTTCGGCTATTTTAGGGTTAAAGTTTTTTCTGGTGTTTAGGGTTGAATAACAGATGTTTTAACCCTGCAGAGCAGAAATATTTTATGATTACACCGGGTTAAATGAAGGTTGATTTCAAAATAATGCTTCAAATCCGAGTTTCTTCATTTGTTTTACTTTCAAATAGTTTTAATTAGTTGGGTACTTTGATCTTCAGTAATAATTTATAAGAATTTGATTAAAAAAAAAAAAAAATAAAAAAAAAATTCAACTTCTAACTCGATTTACTCGATAACGAAAGCTCAAATCAAAAAAAAATATACTACAAAATCGACTCCAAATGTGATGTAGATTCACCAGTTTCCCGCTTGTACTACGAGTTTCCGGACACCCTGTATACCTACAACTAAAAATTACAAACAAAACATTTATCAATTCATCTATAGCCATGGAGAGAGATTATAGATATAAATCAAATCATAATAGAATATAAACAATAGAGACATAACATTATTCACAAACCACCAGAGAAATATTCTTTTATGGACCTCTTGTATTTGGTAAGTTCGCAACTGAAAATATCCACCTTGGATAATACGCTATTGTAATTATTGCATAGTCTGTTGAGGCAAGAATTCTGCTTAGAGGTCGTTTTGCATTGATCCGCCCTGAACAGGACAGAAGAGCGTGTTGAACGCGCAGGTACATTGAATTGAATCTTATTTAGCAACTCTGGGCTGGTTATCCTATTATTAAAGTTACTCGACTAAATAAAATAAAAACATAAATTTGTCTTTGACCACTTTAATTTTATTTAAACTCTACCGATTTCTGAAGAACCCTTCCTACATCAGGAGAATATTAAAAACTCTATGATACAAAATATTGACAGTAAACCGTGTGAACACCTCAGCACAGGTTCTCCTAATAATAATAATAATAACAACCACAACATAGCATTTATATAGTGCAGCAACTACAACACCCTTGGATACAGGAATTAAAGTCCTACACAAAAATGGAATAGGTTAAAGACTAAACAATTTAGAAGCTTTGGAAATACAAAAAATCTGCAAATTCAAAGGTTGAAAAATCATTAATAACCAATTAAATTTAACTGTCAGTCCAATTCTAAGTATGTTCCCCATAACTTCACTTATCCCAAGTTCCCCTTCCCCACCTCTCTCCCACAACTGACGCACTGTCCCACTCTAGTATACTGTATCTTTCTTTTTTGATAATATGTGAATATTTATATATGTGTACTTCTGTATTTAATAGCATAATCTTTATTACAGTCCTGATGATGTTACGGAGGTACCGAAACCGGTAGACAATAAAATATATCAATAAAGTGACTTAAAACGTAAAGTACTTTCGTTTCATTTATTTAAATTAATTTCCTTTAGTTTTGTAATAACCACGAGAGAGGTACATGAACCTTTTTGACATGCACTTCTTGTTTCGTTTAATTTTGTCCTTCATCTCATTCATTATTTTCTGTTTGAAATAGGCTCAACTAAATAACAAAATAAATGTAGTTTCCTAAATTAGTGGAAAGTGGTCACCACATAAAAACGTCGATACTTGTTATTTACGCTTGGAATTAATTTAGCAATGTTCTTGTCTGATGAGTGGATTATTTGCATCGCTGATGAGGCAACACACACCAACAACGTGCTGTACATCGTGGTGTGTGTGACAAGTTCCTCTCAGCGACAAAGGCAATTGGTTCAACGTACTGGGTCGTGGTTTTTGCGTAAGACATAACACTGAATGGTGGTATTTTTACCATAGTGATCTGAGAGTATCTTCCTTTTTAGTATTGGCAAATGTCTGCCGCACAAATCGTCACAAAAATTAAAAAAAAAACCAGACTTGGGAATCTGTACACCCAATTATAGCTCCATTATTTGGGTCCCTTCTGAACAAAACCATATCCTAGAAACAGAAAAAGTACAACAGAGGTTTATGCGATATCTATGTATGAGAGAATATACGTACTATCCATTCCTAAATCCATTCTTGTTCTTAACAGAAATGCTCGATTTTAACAGCTTAAAAGCACGCCGAAAAATATGTTTAGAGCGGGAGCACACAGAGAGCGGTCAGAGTTCTGCGTTCTAGTGACCGTTGACCGCTCAAGAGTTCCAAAGCACACAAGCGGCGTTCAAATTCTCGCGTTCTAGTTTCGTTTGGGTCTTTGCATATGCAACATGTCACTAGAAAGTTCATCATCCGATGAAGAATTATTGCTCCTGTGGAGCTTAGCAGCTTCTATAAAGAAAAGGTAGTATTGGGTGCACCCAATCAACACAACGCGACAAGAACAAGGCGAATTTACTAGTATTTTTCAGGATTTACTTAAAGATGAACAACCATTCTATATTTATTTTCGAATGTCGATTAATACTTTTAATGAATTGTATAACATCATACAACCCGATATCGAAAAACAAAATACTAACTGGAGGAACTGTGTTTCATCAAAAGAAAGGCTGGCTGTATTTTTAAGGTATTTATTTATTTATTAAGGATAAGAAAAGACATTAGAATATTTAGAAATAATAACAAAATATATACGAATAAATAATTAACATCACTTAAATCATAGATATAGTAAACTCCTTTCCCTAACCAATTCAATTAACTTCTCCGTGTTTGTAACCTCAGACATCGCGGCGTTCTGGCGTTCTCTGCCTCGGCGGGAAAATAACTCTTAGAACGCGACGTTCCGTTTTGACCGCCGCGGTCTGACTGCCCGCTGTGTGCGTTGTTGTTATAGTATCAGTACATTCTAATGAACGCCGAACGCGGAACTCGGAACTCGGAACTCCTGACCGCTCTCTGTGTGCTCCCGCTCTTAGGCAAAACTTTTTTTTATACTCATCCCTTGCACTTTTAGCGAGGAGTTCTGACGGACCAACTCAACTGCTTAACGATTCTGCATTGACCATCGACGTTTTCAACGTCCCTTACAGACAATTCAGCAATTATCTTTGAACATATGTCACAAAATAGTAAAACTGCTTTCATAACCATTAATACTTACATCTACCTCAAATTTGTGATCTTCTCTGTAATAGTTATATCGGAAAACATCTGATCTCATTTGTTTCTTTAAAATTATCAACAATATTATTGACTCACCTACATTACTAAAACTCATTCACCATTGTCCAGAATATGTAGAATGGTCAACTCACGTCAAGACCTTGATTTTTTTGGTATAAGTCAGAATGTTTTTTGTCGCTCACTATGCGATTGAGGATATTTTGTATCACTTTATTTTTAGCAAGGTCTTGACTTGACACTTCTATTTCATTTCTATTTTCTTATGTTTTCTCTGTTTGTCTCTGCTTTTATATACCATCCTTTACTCTTGCATTGTACATTGTCCCAAATCTCGTGTCGCTTTGTAATATATTGGACGTAAGTCCGTTAATTAATCAATAAATAAGTATAACAGCTTTATGAAGAACATAAATAAATAAATACTTTTTACAAGTCAGTTTTTTAATGGTTGCTTGTACATATAGATTGAACTGAAGCCAATTTGACCACGTGGGAAGATAAAAATACTGAAAAATAATTGTAAACATAGAAAATACATCTCCAGTCTCCAAAAGTTCTCAAGTCTCTAAGATTCAATCAAAGATTTCAGCTCTCACAATATCATACACAGAATGGTGATTAGCCAACTAAATCCACACCTTCCTCTTCCCCATCTCCTCTCCTTCCCCACTCACTTCAGTCTCACAACTTGTCCCAATTGAAGAAGGCTTAGACCCGGATAATTGGGAGCAGTTGGGCCAATTTGCGGTAATCACATGAAAAATAACTGATTCTCTTTTTTTATGTCAACTCCACTCGGGAAGCCCTGGGGAAAATAATTTGTCATCTTTGGGGATGCTGTATGGAGGGTGTTTTTGAAGGGAGGGACGAGTAACTATGGTGAAGAGTTACAGCTACATACAATCGTTCAATACATCTGTTCTCGCATTACAAATTCCAACTGTATAGATACAAATATATTTTATACGCGTATTTGGCGTGTTTCCTGACTATGCACCGATGCTGAAGGGATCAATGACGCTAGTTTATCGAAGCATCTTCCATTGAAATACCGACAGAACAAAGACAGCATTCCCACATGAAGATTAAAATCTAAAGATTGCAATCCTCTAGTTATGGTGGGGAAATCTATGAAGAATGTGCTTTATGCAAAAGGCGGTTTGTCAAACTAATAATCTATTGCTAATAGATCAATTGGCTTATCTAATGTATAGGCGATGCCGAGTCTGTTTAACAGGTTTTAAAATGGAACCTGCTCCGAGGAACTGGCAGCATTGATCCCCTTCGGCTACAAGAGCGGAACACCGGTCCACAGTTGATATCGGCAGCACGAATTCGAGCGGTTTCTCTAACTGGTTATTGTAGTACACGCGTGCGCAACAAGCTTCGTGTTTCTTCCTTCAATTAATCCGGGCCTCGTCAAGTCCTCGAAAACAAACAAATCTCTTCGATTTTGTAAAATTGCAAATATACACGGTGTCCTGAAACTCGTAGTAGAAACGGGAAACTGGTGAATCTACAGGGTTTTCCAATAAGAGGTGTTATTTTGATTTACCCGCTATTTCGGTAGATGTTACTTTTGTAGCTGTTATTTTTGACATTTGACAAGTAGAAACTACGCCATTAATGAAAATGGAACGATACACGCTTCAACAACGCATTGAAATTATTAAAATTCACTTGAGTGAATCAAATGCAAATCATCTTGAGTGATGAGGCCCATTTCCACCTCGGTGGCTTCGTCAACAAGCAAAATTGTCGCATCTGGGGCTCGGAATACCCAAGAGTTATTGTTGAAAAACCTCTCTTTCCTCAACGTGTGACTTTTTGGTGCGGTTTATGGTCCGGCGGAGTCATTAGACCTTACTTTTTCAAAAATGAGGCTGGAGCAACAGTTACGGTGAATGGATTGCTCTATCGAGAGATGATTAATGATTTTTTATGGCCGGAATTGGATGGTATTGATCTGAACAACGTTTACTTTCAACGAGACGGCGTTACGTGCCACACAAGCAACGAAACCATTGATATTTAACGATTGAATATCAAAATAATACCTCTTATTGGAAAATCCTGTATAATTTGGAGATAATTTTGCTGTATAAACTTTGTTTGTTTTGACTTTTTGAGTCCGAATTTGGAATTTTTTGAAAAATTACACAAAAATATCCCGTAGTTATAATAGTTATAGTGGATAAATAGTTGGGTAAAATATATTTCGGAAGGTGGCGGGTCAATTGATTTTGTACGGAACATTTGTGGTGCAACGTTTGACAACTGTGTTCTACTCTTGCTTTTATATGAGACTACAGTGAGACTTTGGCATCTCCATGTGAGGTTAGTTGTGAGGCTGGAAGTAGTGGGGATGACAGGAGGTGAGGAAGAGGAAGGTGGGGAAGTACCTGACTATTCACCTCTGGTCCCCAAACACGCCTAAAGTCAAGTCAAGCAACGTTTCAATTCTGAATGGTGGTGATGATTTAATCCTGAAATAACACATTTCCATCACATTAAATTTACTTGCGCACGCCGGGATCTGAACCCGCGACCTCCGGATTGCAAGTCGAGAGCCTTAATCCCTCACACACGGAGGCCGTGATAGTAGGCTGCGATACCTATTACTAATTTATTAAAAAATATCTTCAAATTATTGGTAATCCGGTTAAAAACAGGATTGCAGGCCGTTTCCTAATAACATTTCTGTAAATTCCGAATATATCGGAACACGTGTTCATTCAGCTGCATTTGCCTTGATAATATATAATGACGAAATGCGAAAATATTAGGATTTTTATGAACACGTGAAATCGTGATAATAAATTCGTATTTTACTAAAAGTTTCACAGGAAACCTATTAAATCATTCGTTAATGTTCTGCAATCCTGTTTTTAATCGGATTACCGACAATTTGATGAGATTTTTAATAAATTAGCAATAGTAATTTTTCTCCGTTCAATCTACCATTCTGGATCAATGGCACCAGAAGTGCAATAGCGCCCTCCGCTGGCCGCGCCACAATGCATCACTATAATATGAGTAGTTCGGCGCAGTCCGGTGCAGCGGGTGACCTCTGCGGGTCACTGACATCCCGCCACGAGCTGCACTCGCAATAATGCACTTAAACCCGGTAACGTCATTCGACATGATGCACTATTGCAGTGCGCACCATTGATGCATTGAACCGCGTCTGTTGCGCGAATACGCCGTCAATTATGTAATAAACGAGACCATTTATTATTGAGATGCTGTGTGGTAGGTTTTATCAACGAAAGGAAGTTCTGGGAAGGTAACAGGTATGAGGGTTGGGTAGGAATCTAAGGATCAGTGTGTCCAGGACTGACGGACGTATGAACATATATATCCCTCCCACTGTATTGGCGCAAGGCGATGGGTCGGGAGACCATTTGGAGAGGTCAAAGGGTCTGAGATTCTGAACAAACCCCACCCGATGAACCCTGGCACCCCTGCTAAATCACCAAACGTTCCGAACCACTTGGGGTGACCTATGTCAGAGGTGTTGGTTGTCCAATATATGATTCACGGTACCCATTCCCGCCTCCCAATGTCATATTTTGATATTCTGGTTCATCATTTGTTGACCTATCAGACATCCAAAGGATAACGTCGAGTTTTGGAATACTCTGTAAAAATGAATACTTATAAACTTATGTGCAATTGAAATGACATAAAAAATTCTGACACAAATGTTTTTATAAAATAGTTATTTAGTTTTGAAGTTGAAAATTGATCCGGTGATTTTATCGGTATTAAAATGTTGAACTAATTGGTCGTTTGTTTGCAGGATGGTTCGCGTTGGTTGGAGAACGAGGCACCACAAACGCCAGATCCTACTCCTCCATCGCTGAACTGGTGAAGGCCAGGGTTCCCTGCTTCCTGCCCGCCGCGCCCCTCTCTGCCTACCTGCTTCAGAGAGATCCTGGTAAGTCTATCCTATGGTATACGCATATTTATTCATTGGACAATTTGTATAGCGCCGCTTTTGTGAGATATCACCTCAGGTAGGTATTACAAAAAAATATAAATATTACTTATTATTATTATGTTTGATCGTGTGAGGAATGTGGAGATCCGCAAAGAGTGCAAGGCTGATGTAAGCGTAATGAGTAAGATTAAGAAAGGGACGCTTAGATGGTTTGGGCATGTAGAGCGAATGAGCGAAGATAGGAGTGTAAGGAGGATATATGATGCAAATGTGAATGGTAGCAGAAGTCGGGGACGCCCGAGGAAGACATGGCACGTGAATCAAATACTCGAGTCGGGCCATGTCAAGAGTCAGAATAATAGAAGAGTATGTATGAGACGGTGTATGAATGTGAATGAGGCAAGAAGTGTGTGCCAAGACCGAGTTGTTTGGCGGTCCGTCCTCTCTGCCTACCTCTGCGGGAAACGGCGTGATAGTTAGTTAGTTAGTTAAATATTACAAAAATTAAGTGAAGTTAAGTTAAGTAAAATGAAGTACAGGAACAGGTGACACGAAGATAGAAGAGGGATACTCTGCAGCAAGAATCCTAAGTGGTGTAGAAACTGGACCAGCTGCTGCAGCGAAAGAGTCCACCACATCCACCAACAGTTCTAGCACGAGGTTCGTCATCCGTCCAAGTATGTGTCTAAATAGATAAGAGACCTTGGCATCACCGCTGTGACGTTCGGCGAGTCCATCATTCATCTTCATATAATCCAATCAAGATCTTTTAGCCTTAGCCATTTCAGGATTAAGACCTTGGTAAACCTTTCCACTTCTTTCTACTGCTTATTCTATTCTAGTGGTGAAGGACGTTAGATAGATATCGAAATCCCTTAGATCGTCTGTGATCTCAGGCGTCGCCGTGTCGTTCTCATTCAAGTCAGTTTTTGTCGGTCAGAAACGAACTGTATTGTTATAAAATTTCGCTGAAAATATCTAAAGGCACGACTTTTCGATGGTCGCATTTTGTAAAAAGCCTGACTGATTTTTTTCTAGCATTAATTCTGTAGTATTTCACCAACGTATCTTCTTGATTTTTCCACGTTCTCCCATTAGTCTACTCACTATGTCTTCTTATCCGTAATGGTTTGCATTGTTTATTATTTACTATCTGTATATTACAAATTATCTTCCATTTGTCATTTATCTGCAGTACCTCCGAAAACTTCTGTATTATTTTATTAATTACCTGCATTTCCTTTATCTCTAACTACTCTTTTATTATTTTATTTATTATCTATATCTCGTCCAATATAGCTTTTATTATTCCAGCTTTTTGCTGCATTTCTCCACCGCCCCTTTTTGGCACAAATAGCCCTTCAAAATGATCATTTTTTGACGTTGCTTTTATGTCTTTCATATCTTCTATAATCTTTATATTCTGCACTCTTATATCTTCGACTCTGCTAACGTATTACTCTAGCGATGTTTCCTACAATTATTATTTGATGCCTCTCTTATGGAATGTTTGCACAGTTTACATCATGCATACATTGCAGATATACCTACTTGGTCCTGGTACTCTGACACTTATGCTAGGAATTGATGTGTCGTGCTGCGACCAAGCCATTCTTGCAGATTCCTGAGTCTTGGCTTCCTTTCGTCGTTACCTTTGTTTTGTCCGCAAATCTTTCCTAGAATATTCGCACTAGTAAAGAGATGAAGTGGGTACTTTTTAGACCATTTTCGTGCTCGTTAAATATTTGCAGTATTGTATATGTTATCGGTAACTACACAACGAAGTGGATTAATTTTACCTTCCGAGATTTTCATTAATTCTTTCACGAAAACAAAATAGAAATTGAAATAGATGTAATATGTCAAACGGAATAGGCCCAATACCAGAATGTATATAAAATTCTGGTCATTTGGGACTCGCAAATTTTCTCAATAATATGATGAATCTTGTACCTTCGAATCGATATTATCTTCCTGTAGAGCACACTTTGCTTAGAGTTAGTTCTGATTGCATAGGAAATGCCTCATTAGTCTGCTCAGTCAAGCGGGCAGTATGTCTGCCGATAGCAAATAGCAGATTTGGCCAAACCAAACTCAAGGAAATTAACGTATTATTACAATTCCTGCAATCTATAGTTCTTGATTGTTGAGCAGCCTTCTTTGATAATTTTGTTTTGTAAAATTGGCGAGACAAGTTTTCTCTCAAATCGGTATAGATTCAATAGGATGTATCGGCACGTACCCGACAACCTTTAACCAGCTATTCCTTAGCACATTTGGAGTAAAAAATTTACCATTCATATTTTCACCACATGTCACAAATGTTTAAAAATGTTGTTTGTTGAAAAAGTACATATAAGTAATAAGGTTTATATTTACAATGATAATATTTAATACTACTCTTCCAGAGAAGCGTTAGTTTGTGGCTGGAAGAGGAGTGTACATTATATTATTGTAGATATTATATTTCGTATTTTACGATATAGAATAAAGAGAAGTGGGAAAAAAATATTGTAAGTAAAATGTGTTACTAGTAGATAAAATGTATATATACAGGGTGTATCGGCACGTACCCGACAAACTTTAACCAGCTATTCCTTAGCACATTTGGAGTAAAAAATGTTATGGGCACTTTGCTGTCCGGTAACATTTTTTTTAAATAAAAAATTTCTTATTCATATTTTCACCACATGTCACCAATGTTTTATCCTTTGTCAAAGTTTGAGAACCCATCTGGCGATATTTTATTCGAGTTTCGTTGAATAATGTACGTACGTAGGTACCTACATTGGCGCGATTTTACAATCACAACGAAATGGCATTGTCTCAATTTTTACTATTATTATTTAGTGTGTATGAAAGGGCGAGGACGCTTTTTGACACACTTGCTAATAACAGCTGTTGAACACGATAAACAATGCCAATGACAGTGACAGAGTGTGGATTTAAAAAAAATATATTTTTAATTGAAATGTGCTAAGGAATAGCTGGTTAAAGTTTGTCGGGTACGTGCCGATACACCCTTTTTCCGCGTCACAACGCCGCCCAACCGGGTGGTGACATAGTTCCCCTGTCTGTACACTGCACAGGCAGGGACACTCTTGTGAGGTGTCACATAAAAAAAAAAAAAAAATAGTCAGCTTTGGCGTTCGAAGTATGGGCCACGCATATTGGATCATTGTCCGATGTGAGATATCTCGTTCATTAGTCTGTTACAAGTGCTCACCGGCACAGGTCTCCAGCGATAACTTCAAAATACCGACATTCACGCTAAGATATTGTATTAGTCGTACTGGAAAATATAGGGAAAGTAATGATATATCTTTTCACCTTCGACACGTTCTTTGAGTTCGTTCGCGGTCGGAAGGTTTCGGGCGACATCAACAGCCGTCACACACCCTTTCCTACTTTCAGATATTGCAAAGAATGCAGACTCTATATATAACTCGATGTATACATCACACTTCTAGGGAAGTTTTGTTGACTGAATAAATAATACACACTAGAAATGCCTTCCATGTAGATTTTAATGGAAACCAATGTCGCCACTGACATATATTTGCCACCAGAAGGGTTTGAGAATTCTTTTAATTATCTAAAACATTAGTCGTACGCTGAATGCTGAATAGTGCTCATAGAAATAAACAGACCCTGCGCAGAAAAATAAAGTTTAAAGGCAACGTTTTGCGGGCAGAAAACCCAGGATCATAATGTTGCGTAGCGACAAATGAGTGAGGTGGGTAAATTATATCATAAAGATGTAACACTAACCTAACAAAATATTCAGATTTGAAAACAAGCTCGAACTTTTGTTTACCCGATTCGTGATATGTAGTTAAGTTTTTCACGCAGTCAGCAATTTGTCAAATTTATTTATTGATTTTTTTAATGATAAACTAATGTTTATAAGACAAGTTTTTATGCATAGCACAAAGGATAACAAATAATTATAAGCAACAATTAGTCGCCCGAAATATTAATACAAATTGAAAATATCTCCTGAGTAAAAATAAATGCCGCCAACGGGAATTGAACCCGTGCCTTCTGATGTCCGGTCAGGTGCTCTGTATCCACTGAGCTATGTCGGCTTATTTCCAAAATGCCAAATGATTCAATATGTACTAGTACCTCAATCAACAATTACTGCTTATTATACAGGCACTGGTTCAATTCCCGTTGGCGGCATTTATTTTTACTCGGGAGATATTTTCAATTTGTATTGATATTACAGGCGACTAATTGTTGCTTATAATTATTTGTTCCATTTATTGACAAATTACAGAAAGAGAAACGGTCACGCCCCTCCATGTTCCCCTTTACCTGGACTAGTATATGTGTTTTACATAAAAAAATTATATGTGATAGATAAAAAAGAAACGTATCTTACTTACAATAACGGTGAAATGAGATAAATAGCAGAGACAAAGTTGTCGGATATTTTTTTTTAATTTTTAACACTAAATCGCGTGTTTCTTTTGCTTTGCATTAGCGAAATTATTTTGCAGCTGCAATTTGCAATAGGTCCGGGCACATTCTGCTGTAAATTACACAGCTGTTTTCTTCCTCAAACGAACAATAGATTTTCACGGATACGAGATTATTTATTACTTACTTACAGTGAGTTCGCAAATTTACTTATCGTTGTTTAATGTTTTTGAAATTGTTGATCTCATCTCGGCTGATGTTCTTCCCGTTATCGTATTCGGGTCGGGGTACCATCGCCTCGGCAGGGGACCTCCAGGCGTCCCTGGCCTAACCTCTCCTCGTATAGACTCTGGAATTTGATCTCCGATCACTCGATCCTATTTTGTGTCTCCTGCCAATCCTTTCTTAACCTCATTTCGGAAGTTAGGACTCTAGAACGTTCTCTGTCGTTCGTCATCCAAATTCGGTGACCAAATATAATAAGCGTTTTACACGATCCCTTTTTCACACTGATCCCCATATGAAAATTATATCGGGACTAATATGAAAAATCTTTTCTTTCCACGAACATTATTTACATACAGACGGTTGCCATTCGCGAAGAAATAATATTTTTGGACTGTACTAAATCATCAAAAAATGGTAATGCCTTGAAAATATTGTTCTGGTTTCTTTATAATTTTACATGCTTTACTAATTTTGTTTCATATTCAGTTTATCACTTAAACGATATTTCATGCTATAAAAATTTTGTGTATAATTTTCGATAGCTCACTATATTCTGTTCTTAAGGCGAAGCTTAATGCCAAATCACTATTTTGATTTTTTTTAAATTTTTTTATTTTTATTTTTTTTTATTATTGAATAAATAGTTAATACATATCAACAAACAAGTCCTGCTAAGCCATTTTATTTTTTATTTTTTTTTTTTTTTATTTTTTTTTTTTTTTATTGAATTTTTTTTTTTATACATACATGGTTACATAAAATATTGAAAAATGTATAAAAAATATTGAAATAAATGTACATAATTAAAAAAAAATCCCACGAAGGCGAAGCCTGAGTGTGGGTATTATAAGTATTTTTATCTTATTTCTATGGTTTAAGTGAAGATACAATATTAAATATAAATTTAAGTTATTTTAAAAGAGTTACTGTAGAGATACAATACAAGAAACTAAATCATGTAACATGTAAAAGTTTTAAAATAACACAAAAAATAAGGTAAATACTAGTTTTTGAAGACATCTTAAAAAGTGAATTAGCAGACAAACAATAAAATATATCCGCTGTTTTGTATGTATGTGAAATAATAAAAAATAATGTATAATTGAATTGGCTTGTCAACAGGTGGTTAAAGTTTAGTTTCATATACATTTTAAGTTATAATTTACATCTTATATCTACAGAATCAACAATTTTTTCATACAATTTTTCATACATATTATATAATTAAAGTAAATATTTTTTTTCCGATAGCCAATTTTTCACCATATATTTAACCTTATTCATAGATTTACATTGCTTTATAGTGTCAGGTAATAAATTAAATATCTTCGGTATGTTGTATTCAAACGTTCTCTGTCCGTATTTATTATTAAATTTCGGAACTATCAACCCGTCATTGCGCGTGAATCTAGTACTGTATTTATGTTCTAATTTTTCTTTATGCTGCGGGGTAAATATATATTGAATTATGATTTTTTGCCATAGAATAGCCTTAACAGGTAAAATTTTGGCACTCTGAAACAGCAACGGTGTATTATGTCTCTGTTTAAAAATATTAGGGACGACTAGTAATTTTACAATTGCGTTTTGTACAACTTGGACTTGTTTCAGATTGGTTATACTAGTATTTCCCCATATGGTTAATCCACATCTTATAATAGATTCTGCCATTGACATATAAATTATTTTAAGTGTTTCAATTGATAGGAAAAAATTTAATGTGTACATTCTGCCAGCAATTGATCTGAGTCTTTTACAGGTTTTTTAATATGTTTGTCCCATTTGAAAAAGCAATCTACTGTAACACCAAGATAGACATATTCTGTAACTAATTCTAAGCTTTCACATTTACAATTATTCGGGACATTTTTATGGACGCAATTAAAATTATGAGAAATAATATTAGGATTAAATTGAAATCTGGTATTAGGTGATCTTATGTGCATAACTTTGGTTTTTTTAGCATTTATTAATAGTCCTGCATCATGTGACCATTTACAAAGTTGATTAAAGTCAATTTGCATGAGTTCAATTGCAATTTTTAGATCTTTATATGATATGACCAATGCCGTAAAGTCAATTTGCATGAGTTCAATTGCAATTTTTAGATCTTTTTATGATATGACCAATGCCGTATCATCTGCAAATACAAAATGTTTTACAAAAGAGAAAAGTTTTTTCATTATAGTTACATAAATTATATATAGTGTAGGTCCCAATATGGAACCTTGTGGAACTCCTGCAGATACATTCTTTGTTTTACTAAAAGTATTATTTATTTTGGTACATATTTTTCTATATCTAAGATAATCTTTAAATAAATTTAACACATTTTCTCTTATTCCAATTTTTTCTAAGGTTTCTAGCAGTTTTTTAGAGTTAATTTAATAATTAATCGTTATAACGAATTGGTGTACATTAGGATTACTAAAAAATATGCTTTAGATAAATTGAAGGTTTTCCTATTGTTTCGCTTGAGTAGAATACAAATAAAATAATAAATTACTCAATAAAAAATATAAATGTAAACTACTAAAAAATATATTTTTCAATAGAAATGTTTGAACGCCTAAAGGAAATAACTTTAAAAAATACAGTATTATAGCTAAGATTATCTGTGGCAGTTTCACTTGATTAATTCTTTTGCTTTCTTATAAAATTATTTACAAAATAAATAAAACCCAGTTTTTTGCTTGAAATCGAACGTTTCTAGACACCGTTTTTCAAGCGATTTTAATGCCTATTACGTACAATATAAGGTATACCACGAATATACACATTTTTGGCTTGTAGCTTCCTCTTTAAAGCTATGTGAAAGCCCGGCTGGGCGTAAAAACAAATTAAATAAAAATATTTATATTTTTTTATCAATATTGTAAACATAAACGAAATAAACATTTCTACATAATATTAATTACTGTCCGCCATCTTAATCCGTAGAAAATCGAAAATAAAACACCTTCCTTTTTTTCATCCCGAATCAATGATTGAAAAGACAACCCATATGCAAATCTGGATGAAAAAAATCATAATGTAAAATGTCCATAAGCTCAGGTTTTCTTATCACCGAACTGTTGAGGACATTTATTTATTTATTGACGCCCTATTGGGCTTTTAAGTACATAAAAATTACAAATTTCATTTTTAGCAACAGTATAAAACAAAAAATACAAAATCGAAATAAAATATAATGAATTCTCATACATTATTTACATTTAAAAAGTGGTGGACTAATTTGGCTTTAAATGTATTAAAGTTTAAATTAAATATGTCAGCGACATCACTTAGTTCATTGCCCAACCTATGTATTCTTTCTAACACAGAATTCGTAGCGAAGTTATTGTTGTAGAATAAAATATTCCGTCTAGTATATTTTGGAGGTATATGTAAAGATAGCAAGTTGATAGTGTCAGGGCAGTCTAACCTTGAATGAACAATTTTATATAATAAAAGAAGATCAAATATTTTTCGCCTTTCAGATAATTTCGATAAGTTAAGTTTACTGCGTAAATTGACATAATTGATTTCAATAATAGGAATACCAATTTTGAAATTAATAAAACGTAAAAAATTATTTTTAATTTTTTCAATTTGTAAACAATGAGAGTTGAAATGAGGACACCAAATGGTTGCATTGTATTCAACCTGACTTCTAACCAGAGACGTGTATTACTCAACTTATTTTGCGAATACCCTATGTTTTTACTAGTCATAGATTTAGCAGCTGTCTAGTACAGTCTAGCACGAGTCTTCCTTTGTCTATGGCCAACACCTTTTACTAAGGTACCTCCCCGCCCACGTGACATTGACAGCTGTCAGATGGGGGTACACCTGGTACCTAGTCCATACCTCGGGTTAACCTTTTGAAAACAAGAACAATAAAGCGTCTGCTCGATCAGTGTTAGAACATTTCCAACTGTTTTATTTTATTTGCTTCATTATAAGGAACATAGAATCTGTATTACTGAAACGTTAAATCTAATGAAGTCTGCTGTGGGCGTGTTGGTGTGCCCGAAGTTTTCTCAATATTCCTCACTTCTAGTGTCAGGAGTACACCAGAACTAAACGTAAAAAAACCACTAAAATTATAGTTAATATCAGCTCTTCGAGAGATGGAGCAGGCAACACGGTATCGCATCTTCATACATAAATACACATTTCACCACATGAAAGATTACACATCTGCCCTGATGATGGACATTGCAATTCTGTCCAAAACGTTGGCTAAAGAAGAAGGTAACGCAACACGGTACAATACCCCCAAAACAAATCATCATAATTAATCAATCAATTAATTAATTAATTAATGGTAATTTTCATTCGCCTGTTTGGGGCCTAAGAGTCGAAAATGAGTCCTAATATGAAGTGAGGAAAAAATGAGCTTACTTCAGGTACACGATACGCCCAATGCACTCCTACCTATCCAACACTTCAATGTCGGAGGATATTCTCTGTGACATTTTTTTAATTGGTTTTCAAGCTACAATCCCGTTAAACTGCAATAAAGCAGTTTGTCAGCACGTTAAATTCTAGGGTTCGCCGTCCGTATTTACTATTATATTTTGGAACAAGCATTCCTTCATTCTTTGTAAACCTTGTATTATATTCATGTTCCACTTTCTATTTATAATCAGACTCAGATATATGTTGAATCAATATTTTGTACCATAATAAGGCCTGCACCGGTAATATTGTTAAATTCCGATACAACAATGATATGTTTCGTCTCTGTGAAAAAATATGTTTTTGAGCTAATAACTTATCCATAGAATTTTGTACTGATTGCAGGTGGTTTAAATTAGTTTTACAAGAGTGACCCCAAGTAGTTAAACCATACCGTAAAGTTGATTCTGCTAGTGATAGGTAAATAATTTTTAAAATATTCACCGGAACGAAACATTTCAGTTTGTATATCCTACCCACTATCGCTCTCAGCCGCTTGCAAGTTTTGTTTATTTGTGTATCCCATTTGAAATGACAATCAACAGTCACCCCCAAATAAACGTATTCATTTACCAGTTTAATACTTTCACACATACAGGGCTGTAAAATGTTTTGATGAATACATATAAAGTTAAGTTTTTAGATTCTCACGGCCAAAAGCATTTTTTTTGTTTGTTTTTGGGGTGTTATGCCGTGTTGCGTTCACACTCCAAAAACATAACACGGCATAACACCCCAAAAACAAACAACAAAAAAACATATAAAGTTATGTGAAATTATTTTAGGCATGATCTGAAATGAAGCATGTGGAGACCGTATGTGCATCAATTTAGTTTTCTTGGTATTAATGATTAGACCTGCGTCATGTGACCATTTTATCAGGGACGTAAAGTCATGTTGCATATATTTAATCGCAATGGATAATTGTTCATCAGATATGACAAGAGCAGTGTCGTCAGCATATACAAAGTGTCTTACATATTTAAATAATTTTTTAACCGAGAAATTAAAAATTATAATTTTTATTTATCTGAACAGTTGTCCTTGTTAACTTGGCCTTAGTTTCAAGTTGTTGCATAGCAAAAAACACTATAAATACGCACTACTTATGGTGTTTTTGGATGTGAGGTCTGGTACAGTTTGTTGCTTGTGCACCGAATACGTGAGTCCCGATTATACGCTGTCGACGGTTGACCGGTCATGCGTAACACAACCGGACTGAGAAGATAGTCGCGTTATTGGATGCTGTTTAGTGGATTGTGCAATCTTGTTTTTTTTTCATCTTCCAATTAGTCATTTATAAATTATATAATACCTAGTTTCTATAAAAATACTAGAATTTCTGGTTTCGAACACCATTAGATGTGATAGTACTTCGGATAGTATAATGATAAAATAAATAATTTACACTAATGGCTTGCTTACACGAAGCCAGTGTTTAGTAAAGCGAAAACTAAATCACTGTCACGAGGGTATTGTACAATTCAATCGTGTCTAATAGAAGTTGCGCTCAGTGATGAGAATTTGCGAACTTGCCGCACTAATTGCACCGCTATTTCTTTTTAACTCGAATTGCATTTTCATTCATCGACATTACATCTGCCCCAGTCTACTTTTACTAATTTTATTTAAGTACATAAAACTTTTATTCAAACAATTTAAGGTCAGAAAATTAAGTGCAATATACTTCTATCATGCAACACTACAAATTTATAAAAATAATATTCATGAAATAAAGGTGCACCCTTTACAAATAACAGAATTCTTAGGCAAACGTCTATACTTCCTACTCCGAAATGTAAAAAACAATAGGACAGTTCAATCCTAAATATCTCGGAGTAAAAATTTTTAATTCATTACCAGAAAAAAGGTAAAATTTCGATCGCGCTGGCCTCGCTTATTATGAATATTTTTTAGATAAAACCTTTAGATTCACCTTAATTACTGTACGACACAACTTTTAACCTTCGGGGAGGTGGAAAATATTGCAATAAAAATTTCAATTACGTAAAATTAAAATTAGCTTTCGTTTTGTGAAACGAGACCGTCCATTTTCAAACTTTACTGTCAAATGTCATTTTGTTTTGTTGGTATTTCTGTTACTATAGGACGAAACGAACGGCTAGAAGTAGCTAGAGACCTAATCGCGCGGACGTTTTTTTTTAATGTTAAAAAATTCCGTCAAATTAGTATTTACCTAACATGCATGCATTGTGTGCGTTGTGATTGAAATTTATTAGCTGGATTTTATTTTTTTACGTTCAAATTTTATTTAAGTTAACTATTTCTGCGATGTTGAGCGGCTACGCTAAGTTTGTGTAACATGGTTTATGATGAAAAAGAAAATGCCCCCTTTATACCGCCTGCTCGCGTCAAAGCAAGAAAAACATCCCAGTTTTCAATTAGTTTAGCGGCTACGCTAGGTTTGTGTAACATGGTTTGTGATCCAAAAGAAAGTGTCCCTTTTATACCGCCTGCTCGCGTCAAGGCAAGAAAAACATCCCAGTTTTCAATTAGTTTAGCGGCTACGCTAGGTTTGTGTAACATGGTTTGTGATTCAAAAGAAAGTGTCCCTTTTATACCGCCTGCTCGCGTCAAGGCAAGAAAAACATCCCAGTTTTTGAGATATGTATATATATATATATATATATACCACTTTCACTTTCACATTTTCTTTTGAATCACAAACCATGTTACACAAACCTAGCGTAGCCGCTAAACTACTTGAAAACTGGGATGTTTTTCTTGCCTTGACGCGAGCAGGCGCTATAAAGGGGGCACTTTCTTTTGTATCACAAACCATGTTACACAAACCTAGCGTAGCTGTTAAACTACTTGAAAACTGGGATGTTTTTCTTGCCTTGGCGCGAGCAGGCGTTATAAACGGGAACTTTCTTTTGTATCACAAACCATGTTACACAAACCTAGCGTAGCCGTTAAACTACTAGAAAACTGGGATGTTTTTCTTGCCTTGACGCGAGCAGGCTGTATAAAGCCTGTATTTATAAAGATATTTTTAATGCTTACTAAGCATTTCCCGGTTTTGCAAATATTTATTGTCTAACCTATTTTAAATTTGAAACAAAATAGGTTTTCAGACTTTTTATTTTATTTCAATGATATTAATTTATTTTTAGTAATTTAATTTGGCTAGAACTTGGGGTGAAAAGCCATAAAGAAAAAAAAAGTTATTGTAGCCGCTCGTTTCTTCTTTCCAAAATTTTCCTTCCTGTTTCCGGTTGTTAATTAACTAATTAGTTCAAACTTTTTTCGCTCATCAGATAGACGTGTTGATAAACAAAAAATGGATTGCGCATCTTGTTCGGTTGGGATGTTTGAATTTTGGGACATTGTAAAGCAGGAGGAAATCTTGTTGGAGTGGCTGAGGAATCACGGTGTGATCCTCAGGGAGAAAATATGCGAGAAATGTGGCAATAAATGCAATTTTTCGAACTTCATGTTCAGGTGTAGAAAAACGTCCACCGTTAGTGTTGGTCACAAAAAAATTAAAACACGCTGCGATTTTTCGGTTTCCGCGCGAAAGGGCACGTTTTTTTCGAAGTCGAGCCTTACGGTTAAAAAAATCTGTACTTTTGTAGTATGTTGGACCATGATGCGTCCACCGAGGACCGCCTTTTTGGTAGAGGAGCTAGAGGAGAAATGAGCAGCGAGACGGTTGTCAACTGGTCCAACTATTGCCGAGAAGTGTGCGTCCTGTGGTGCTTAAAAATAAAGCAACAAATTGGAGGCGTTGGAGTCACGGTTGAGATCGACGAAGCAAAGATAGGAAAAAGAAAAAACAACCGAGGAAGAATTGTTGAAGGGAAGTGGATCTTCGGCGGATACGAGCGAGGTACGAAGAAGATGTTTGTCTGCGGTGTCGAGGATCGGTCCAAGGAAACCTTGTTGAAAGTTATAAAAGAATACATATTGCCCGGCACAACTATTATTTCCGATTGCTGGAAAGCATACGACTGCCTGGAAAGTGAAGGCTTTCGTCATTTAAGAGTGAACCACAGCATAACATTTGTGGATCACGAAACCGGTGCCCACACACAAAACATTGAGCGTTGTTGGAGAG
Organism: Hesperophylax consimilis; assembly: GCF_061612785.1. NCBI lineage: Eukaryota > Metazoa > Arthropoda > Insecta > Trichoptera > Limnephilidae > Hesperophylax > Hesperophylax consimilis. Next base: position 3,979,615 of record NC_142863.1, on the reverse strand, counting down.
ATGTGAGGGGAAACGTTCCAAGATTCGGAAGGAGTAAAGCTCACTACGAGGGTTATTTATGTGAATTTCTCTGGAAGCGATCGCTTCCAAAGAATAAGGATCGAATCCACGCTTTTTTTAAAATGGCCAGTGAAACGTATAACCCCAACCAGTGATTCCATTCCATTTAGATTTTTTTCTTATTATTTATATTTATTGCTTGAATTAAAATTATATTATAATGACGACGAAATCCAACATGATTCTTGTGCCTCGGACTTGTGACTCTATTTGTTTTCTACAGTTTCAATTATAATGACGACGAAATCCAACATGAATCTTGTGCCTCGGACTTGTGACTCTATTTGTTTTCTACAGTTTCAATTATAATGACGACAAAATCCAACATGAATCTTGTGCCTCGGACTTGTGACTATTTGTTTTGTACAGTTTCAATTATAATGACGACGAAATCCAACATGATTCTAGTGCCTCAGTTCGACTCTGAAGTGATTCTAAAAAGGTTTGTTTACATTATATTATTACAAATTATGTAGTGTTTTTATACGAATCATTTATGTATCCGCATGAAGTCGGCTACGATTGTCTAGCATCTAGCTCCTAGCTCTTCGTAAAGTGTCAGGAATACCAACATAACAAAATGTCAGCGAGTGTTAGAAATGGAGGCCGACAGTCGCCGCGTCGCCGATTTCGTATGCGAGAGTAGATTTCAATTTTACGTAATTGAAATTTTTATTGCAATATTTTCCACCTCCCCGAAGGTTAAAAGTTGTGTCGTACAGTAATTAAGGTGAATCAAAAGGTTTTATCTAAAAATATTCATAATAAGCGAGGCCAGCGCGATCGAAATTTTACCAGAAAAAATTTCTCAGTTTACATTAAAAAATTTTATTGTGTAATTTTATTTTATTTATTTGTTATTCTACTCAAGGGAAACGAAAGGAAAACTTTAAATTTATCTAAAGCATATTTTTTGGTATTTATAATGTACACCAATTCGTCATAAAGATTAATCAAAATAGTGATTTAGCATTAAGCTTCGCTTTAAGATACTGCACAAATCGTTCTGGAAAAGATAGAAAAAGCGATAGTATAATCTTTTATTAGTCAAAAGACTTCACTTGATTTCCTAAGGCAGCAACTTTGTTTGTAATTCTGTTTGCTGAATACCCTTTAAAACGTGTGGAAGATTTAACGTTTATTTTTCTGATTATGGTAATTGTACTAAAAATGTGTAAATTTAATAGTGATGATTATTTCGCCGCTTTTTCCTTACTACCTTCTTCTAGACTTCAAATTAAGTAAACGATTTAATTTCTACTAAATACTGGTCTCGTGTAAACAGGCCACACTACCTCTTATCTATATCTCACTCTGCCGAACATAGCCATACACCTACCTCCCAATTATTGTCTTTCAAAAGTTCCTTATAAGTTCTATTGCCAATACATATAAGTATGTTCTCAAATCAACCAGCTAAAATGTAGAAAGATCCTAATAGAGGGAACGCTCGTGAGAATCGGATATCCCTTTGAGAGGGCCGCTCCGTCCCCCTTAGGCTGGGCACGACGCATCCTGTTGGCTTTGTCGTGCCGTGGCATATTTGAAATTCCATTTTAGCGTATTTCGCAGTTTCAAATACCGACATGACAGTAGGCATCGGGAAATGGAGTAGGCAATACGTACAAAGGAATACTTAGAGTTATAGAGAAGTTGATACACTCAATATCGCCCAGGTGAATGACCACCATTCGGAGCAGAAACATTGCTTGAAATGTCATTAGCCGTGTTTGGTGACTAGATCTGAATATCCAGGTGCTTCCTAAACTTCATCTTCGCAATCTCTTCAGCCTCACAGCGTACACAAATTGCGAATGACATAAAATAATAACATTAGTACCTAAAGGCGATCCACTTCAAATTTCAGGCACAAATATCTAAATGTTATCCAGTACTAATTTAAGGCGATGCCATACGTAGTAATGCAAAATCATGTGTTTTTGGTTTGAAAATTTGGTCGCCTAGAAATGTTTCAGATGCTTTAATTAAATACTGCGAGTAGAATACACCTTGGCCCTTGAAATAATCGAGTATTTTTTTAGATAACTCTTTTTATAAGCCCAGAAAAAAATAATGTATATGGCCTATGAAAACAGCTTTAAAGTTCAAAATCTCCTACTTACGAACCCATTTTCGTTTATGATTTTATTGTATAATGTGGCAAATTAAGTTATTTATAAAATGATCGAAAAAAATTTAATATTTATGCCTGAACATCCACAAAATAAATTAAAGGCATTTTTTGGCCATGTTTTTTTCTTGCATAAATCAAAACAGGCGGATGGTGTTAAGCGGGAATTTAAACCTTATCGCCACCTACGTAAGGGTTGTTATTGATAGCGGCTCAATTTAAAATATTACACGACGTAGTGCATCGCCTTAAAGAATTTAATTTTCCACATTATCCAACCATATCCGTAATTGGACTCCTAAGTAGAAGATTTTGAACTTAAAAGCACTTTTTATAAATGATACTTTATTTTTTTCTGGGCTTAGGAAAAGACTTATAGACTACAGAGAGATTGTAAAAAAGGCCCAAGATGTATTCTACTCGCAGTATTTAATTAAATTATCTATATAATAACAAATCATGATTTTACATTACTAAGCATTGCATCGCTTTTAAACTTAAATTCCCGTAACTATGAAGCAAGACACAAGAGTCCCAACTGCTCCCAGCCGTCTGGAGCCAGTGAGATTATGGCATTCCCAATTGGGTTACATTGTGAGGCTGAATGTAGTGGGAAGAGGAAGGAGATGGGAAAGAGGAAGGTTGGGAAGAGGAATGTCGGGGAAGTACCTGCTTATTCAGATCTGGTTACCAAGCACGGCCAAAGTCGTTTTAAGTACCGTTTCAATTCTCAATGGGGGTATTACACCTGGGCGATACTGAGAGTATCTTATATTCTGTATATTATTTTAAATTAGTAAATTGTGAAATAACACAAATTAATCAAATAAAATTTACTTGCGCACGCCGGGATTTAAACCCTCTACCTCCGGGTTGGTAGTCGAGAGCCTTAACCCTCGACCATGTAGGCCGTCGAATACTACCATAATTGAGAAAAAATCTTATGCAATGATGGAGGACTTACCAGGAGCTAGCAAAGGAATTGAACCCGCGACGCATCACCTGGAAATAACCCAATGCATTTGTCCACTCAACTACCAAACGGTAAATATATATACAGGGTGTATCGGCAAGTACCCGACAAACTTTAACCAGCTATTCGTCATCACATTTGGAGTAAAAAATGTTATGGGTGCTTTGCTGTCCGGTAACATTTTTTTTCCATTAAAAACAAAAAATAAATAAAAAATCCACACTCCGTCACTGTCATTTGCATTGTTTCTCGTGTTCAACAGCTGTTACTAGCAAGTGTGTCAACAAGTGTCCTCGCTCTTTCGTACACACTAAATAATAATAGTTAAAAATGAGACGAATGGTGCCGTGCCATTTCGTTGTGATTGTAAAAGCGCGCCAACGTAGGTACGTACGTACACTATTCAACGAAACTCGAACAAAATATTGCCAGACGGATTTTCAAACTTTGACAAAGGATAAAACATTGGTGACATGTGGTGAAAATATGAATAGTAAATTTTTTATTAAAAAAAAATTTTACCGGACAGCAAAGTGCCCGTAACATTTTTTACTCCAAATGTGCTAAGGAATGGCTGGTTAAAGTTTGTCGGGTACGTGCCGATACACTCTGTATAATATATTATACTTGTTGATTGAATAGTCCGACCTCAGTCCGACTCCGCTAGGAATAACACGAAATATGGATACCTCACGTGGAAGCAGCAAATGCAGAGGCCAAGTTGGCTGTTTAATTCTAGGAACAGTAACGGCACGGCCACTGTAAAAATTCTATAGGAGTCGTAATGAGGTAACCATCAAATACGGCAGCAAAAAATATCAATACAATTTGCAGGTATTTAAATTACATACAGCGGGTATGATATAATGTAATGTATTCAGAAGAAAACACCATTAGTACATTGCTTATTATTGTACGTAATACATGGTATTTGTCAGTGGTGCACAACCCGTGGCATAATCCGTCATTTGAGGCCATTAGCGCAAAATTAAGAGCCATGATTAATAATATTAATAATAATAAAATAAGAAAGTACACAGATTTAGGGAATGAGATTAAAAGAATTTGGCATTCTCAGACTATAAAAATATTACCATCCGTTATTTCGGCTACTGGCATTATACAGGGTTTTCCAATAAGAGGTGTTATTTTGATATTCAATCGTAAAAGATCAATGGTTTCGTTGCTTGTGTGGCACGTAGCGCCGTCTTGTTGAAAGTAAACGTTGTCAAGATCAATACCATCCAATTCCGGCCATAAAAAATCATTAATCATCTCTCGATAGCGCAATCCATTCACCGTAACTGTTGCTCCAGCCTCATTTTCGAAAAAGTAAGGTCCAATGACTCCGCCGGACCATAAACCGCACCAAACAGTCACACGTTGGGGATAGAGAGGCTTTTCAACAATAACTCTTGGGTTTTCCGAGCCCCAGATGCGACAATTTTTCTTGTTGACCAAGCCACCGAGGTGGAAATGGGCTTCATCACTCAAGATGATTTGCATTTGATTCACTCAAGTGAATTTTAATAATTTCAATGCGTTGTTGAAGCGTGTATCGTTCCATTTTTATTGATGGCGTATTTTCTACTTGTCAAATGTCAAAAAATGACAGCTTCAAAAGTAACATCTACCGAAATAGCGGGCTATTCAAAATAACACCTCTTATTGGAAAACCCTGTACCTAGCTCTATTATTCAAAATTTAGGCGTATTAGATCTGTCAAAGAATTATATTATTCAATTATATGTTTATATATAATATATAAAAATGCGAAAATCAGTCATTTTAAATACATGTAGGATTACGAAAGATTTTTTAAATATTTATATTGAGGTATCAGTAGGATTTATAGGTCTAGTTAGGAGTTCTACCGAACCGAACCTTCTGATATGAAAATGTGAGTCGGTGAATTATTTTCCCATTTGATCTCTGGTGAGTTGACGTGTTGTTCTTGTATTATTTTGTATTTATTATGCTTATATAATGAACTTGTATAATGTGGATTCGCTAGATGATCATTTGTGGAAAAGTGTGTGGAAGGGTTTAGTTTTTCCTATGGGGAAGATAAAGTCGGAAAAATAACGAGTTTATTCTGGAATGTGGGGAGGTTTTTGCAATCCCACACATCTCATAAAATATGTACAATAATATTACAGTAATATACAATAATAAGAACGTTATTAAGCATTAGATATTAGATTGACGGGGCCAACAACATTCTCCATTGCTTGAGTCTGGATTTTGTCGGGATTCCATGATAAGGACATTTTCAGAGTTGTTTGTCCTCTCCCAAACAAAATAACAAAAACAAAATAACCTTGCCCTAAATACTGATTTGTTACCTTCTTGGAATGTATAATATCTGTGTATATCTTAGTGCTTCTCGGATATGATCAATTTGATTTTTAAAATTAAAAGTTCATTGAACTAAATAATTTTAATAACCCATGCACCACCAGTCGAAATTAGTATGTTTATTAACCCAATAAGTAAAAAAGTTAGATTCAAGAAATGTTATGAAAGTTCTGGTGGCCATAATAATATATGGTCTACGAATGGTTTATAAGTAAAGTTATGAGGTGAACCTGAATCCTGGGTCTATTTTTAAGGTGAGAATAATATTTTTCCAAAGAATTGAAAAGGTTTACATTTTATACGTTTTTATTTCACTTGATCGTGTCATGTCTTCCTCGGGCGTCCCCGAATTCCACCATTCACTGCTCTATATTAGAGGTGAGGCGTATTTATCTTAACCAGTAAAAGTACCGGGTATTTTCATGCGATACTTTGTACTTGTGATAAATCTCCAAAATTCTAAAAAAAAAAAAGTATTTTATACTGAGACTAAGTATTTTTAATAGGTACTTTTACCAGGTATTTTTGATAGGTATTTTTAATAGGTACTTTTGATGGGTATTTTCAATAGGTACTTTTGATGGGTATTTTTGATATGTACATTTACCAGGTATTTTTGATAGGTATTTCTAATAAGTATTTTTGATAGGTATTTTTAATAGGTACTTTTAATAGGTACTTTTAATAGGTACTTTTAATAGGTACTTTTAATAGGTACTTTTAATAGGTATTTTTGATGGGTATTTTCAATAGGTACTTTGAATAGGTACTTTTGATGGGTATTTTTAATAGGTACTTTGCATAGGTACTTTTTATGGTTATTTTTAATAGGTACATTTACCAGGTATTTTTAATAGGTATTTCTAATAGGTACTTTTGATGGGTGCTTTTAATAGGTATTCTGAACCGGCATTTTGTGACACCGACAAAAATGTGGTGAACTTTTCGACAGGGAATTTCGTAGCCACCCCCCCTAAAAATTACTGTGGGGAATCACATATCGAATTTTTTTGTGGGGAATAACCTTTCTCAGAAGCTTTCTAACAATTCCCCCACCCCATGGATTTGAATTTTTTGTGGGGAATTTAGTTAAGGAATTTAGGAAATTCTCTAACAAACCCTCCCCCGTCCATGGATTTCGAATAATTACTGGGGGAATCAATCTGTGGGTAGAAATTTGTGAGTACAGTTTACAAATGACTTATTCTTAATCAATCCTCAGGTCGGTATAAAATACTTTTGAGTATTTTGTAACCGGTATTTTTTTGTACCTGTACTCATTGTAACGAGTAACGAAAAGTACTCACAGGACCCACCTCTACTCTATACCACTTTGTTACTGTTAAAAAAAACTTCATTTATTCGACTCCATATCTCATTTAAGTGCTTAGAAAATACGTTAAGTCTTTCTCGGACATCCCTATCTCCTTCTACCATTCAAAGCACTCTCTAAACACTCCCGACACTAATAAGAACAAACTTAGAATAAAATGTTCTGACTAACATTTTAAACATAGGTTATTTTTCTATATTGATAAAATGTTGTGCACCTCTAACTGTGCACAGTGACGTCAAATAATTTATTTCGTTCAATTTGTAAAATGAATATAGTTTGATCGTGTGCGGATCATATGATACACCTCCACGTAATATTATTTTTATATAACTACCATGGCAATCGCAATTGGTTATTCCCAATACAATAATTGGCTTCTTCTTGTCTCTTCCCACGAGCCGACACTGACCGATATACTTTAATTTAATGATGTGTAAAATTAACCAAAGGAATCAACTCCAGACATGTTTCGGCTAATTTTTTTCACCGGTTTAACGAATTAAAAAAAAAAAAAAAACTATACAAAAGTTTAAAAAAAATCTATCCGAAAATTCTGCTAGTGTGTTGTGTTCTTGACGCTATAAAATTTCTCGACCGTTATAATTAATAAACGAAGAAAACTTACTGGTTTATTAAGAATCTCTTCGAATTATTCGTAATCCGGTTTAAAACGGGACTGCAGGCCCTTAACGAATGAATTGATATGTTTCATTTAAAACTTTTACCAAAAAAACGGATGAATTATCGCGATTTTTGCTATTTGTTTTTGGGGTGTTATGCCGTGTTGCGCAGATGTGTTATTTATAACACATCTGCCCTGATGATGGACACTGCAATGCTGTCCGAAACGTTGGCTAAAGAATGAGTTAGCGCAACACGGCATAACACCCCAAAAACAAATAGCAAAAATACTTTTGGCCGTGAAAATCTTAAATCATATTTTTTTTTTATTTTTTTTTATTCTAGATAAAAGAAAATTACATTTTTCACTTATTTAACTAGAAATAACATATATATTACACATAAATATATTACACACTGATATTATTCACTTTCATTGTTTTGTTGATTGAGCATAAAACTGAGCAATTTTTTTTTAAATGTACCTATACTTTTTTCATTTTTAATTTCGTCTGGGATTAAATTATCGCGATGTCGGAAAAGGTGTTCAATATATTTTTTTGCATTTCTTCATTTTATATTATCAAGGCGCATGAACACGTGTTGCTCTATATTCGGAATGTACTAAAATGTTTTTAGGAAATGGCCTACAGTCCCGTTTTTGACCGGATTTCAATAAATCAGCAATACTCATTTTTCTCTTCGTATGCTCTGTCATTATGAAATTTGCACAGATTTTCAGTTTCAGCTAGTAGATACTCTCAGTTTCGCCCTGGTGAAAGACCACCATTCAGAATCGAAAAGTTGCAATTCTTCACGTTTAATGACCAGATCTGAACGGCCAGGTTCTTACCAACCTTCCTCTTCCATCATCTACTTCCCCTCTCCTCCCTCCCTTTAGACACATAACTTATCCCAACTGGCGCCGGGCAATTGAGAGAAGTTGGAACTCTTGTGCAATATTAATATGAAATAATAAATACATTACTCGGATCTTAAGTTGAATTCTCAGCAGTCCTGAATAGTAACAAAACTGAACATGATCAAAATAATAAATTAAATAGGCTTTGGTTAGGTTAGGTTAGGTATATTTTTTAACATTAACTCCTCCATACAGGAGGCCCGAGGAAAATAATTTTCCTCAGGGCCTACGTCATCTTTTGGTGATGGGTCGAAAGACCAGTTGAAGAGGTCAAAGGGTCTCCCCAAACCAGGCGCCTCCTCTTGAGGGTGGCCAGGCGCATCCTCAAGAAAATCTCACCCGATGAACCCGGGCACCCCTGCTAAATCACCAACGTAGCGAACAACTTGGCTTGACCTATGTCAGAGGTGTTGGTTATCCAATAAAGGTTTCTGGGGCGGTGGTACCCAAACGCGCCTTCCAAATTGTTGTTTGCTTGTTACTTTTCTTCGCTTGTCTTGTTCGGTCGTGGAACATTAGGCTACGGGATTTATTGTTTTTGCCTGCTTCAATTTTTCAGCAGAACTTCATCAGACCATCTCTAGCTTTGTTATTTAATCTTCTTCTGGTCGCTCCAGAACAGATCCTGAAAGGTATGCCCATGATGACTAGCACAATTTAAGACGGGGCCGAACGTTGAACCTTGTGGTACTTCTGCCTCCATCCCAGCCACTTTTGTACTCTATACTCTATTACGGGCATCGATCGTGACTCCAGCTTCGCCTATACCCTTTCGGACCGAATTTATTTGGAAATGTTCCGTAACAAAGCAGAACATTCTAGAAAAGTTAAAAAAAAAACCACACCTGACCTAAGCATACCTATTATTTTATGATGTCCTGTTCTGTTTCATCCGGTTACAAATTGAAAACACGTGGATTTTCAGAATATTTGCTCTCTGTGCGAATAAAAATGCGTTTTCGTTTTTCAATTACTGCTAATACTGTGTGTGCGTACTATTTGTTCCTTGATTCTAGCTAACTACTGATAGAACCTAAGCGCAAGCTAAATACTAAGTTTGGTGATCGCGTTTTTCAAGTATCTGGGCCGAAGGCTTCGAATAAACTCCCTCCGGAACTAAGATCCATAACAAGTCCAACAGAATTCAGGTCTAAACTAAAAACTTACCTTTTTAAGCTGTCATACCCATAAATTAAATATACCATTCCTAAGAGAAAGTCCAGTTATATTCAATTTTCCAATTATGTCATAAATCTTGTACCTAAATTTCGCTAATAAACAATTAGATAATGTTAATTAAGTGTTAATCTCAAGTGACCTACCAGGTAAGTATTGTACTGTATATTATCTCCATAAATAGTTAGTAGTAACATAGATCAATGTAGAAATGTATTTTAAATTTGTACAGCGCCCTTGAGGTCGTTTTGCACAAAAACGGCGCCATGCAAGTTATCCAATTATTATTAACTAGTTCAGGCGAGTTCCATGACAAAACCGAACATTAAAAAAGGCAAGAAAATATTTAAAAAAATACACACACGCGTGTTGTACACGGTAAAATAATAAGTTAGGTGGGATGAGTTTAGTTTAGGTTAGGTTAGGTTAGGTTAGGCGTGTGTGTATTTTTGTTATTGTTCTGTTGTATCCGGATTCAAAAATTTTGTTATTTTTTAAATTAATTTATTTACCAGTATTTGAGATTCAATGTTCTTTCAAATGGACATGGTAATAATTTATAAAGAATTGAAGAAAAAAACCACCAAAATTTTTCTAATAATTCTACAAGGTCAAATTAACATTACATAATATGTTTTAACAGCACAAGTTTTAATTCAGGTCTGAAAGGGTTAACATCGTCTTGCCTTTCAATATGATAGTAAGATCGAAACGTTGCCTTTGCGACACTACTGTTAGTTTCAACGCGTGATCTTCGAATTAACTGTTTAAGTAACTACATAATGATGTTTGTGACTTGTTAATTTAAACTGATTGCTCTTCTGATTAGATGGCTAAGTTGATTTTAATTGTGTGTAATTTTTTTTTTTTATATTAACTCCACACAGGAGGCCCTGAAGAAAATAATTTCTCTCAGGGCCTATGTCATCTTTCAATTCTGTCAATTATTAATTATTTTTAAGTTCTCAATTTGACACTACTTGGAATAGCTGGTTAACAGTTAGTTAGAATTGGGAAGGAATTCTGGCTTACTCTTGGTCTTCTGAAACACATCTTGTTGCGAATCGATATTCTGGCCCTGAGGGAGGTAATCACTGCACAGTTTTCCTTTATATAGATTTGATATTATACACACTGAGAGAACATTTTAAATTTACCGGTTTTCTTAACAGACTGAAGGAATAAATAAATTGTTGCAATTGTCACTGATGTAGAGATTCGGTCGGGCTCTCGGAGCAGCCTGACGCGTTTTGGTCGGTCTCGTCTTTCTTCGACAATTACAAGTGAAATTTCATATATTCCGCCCTTAAAAGTGTCAATAAATGTTCCTTACTGTATTTAAGTTGCTTAAGTGTACTAAAAACTAATTTTACTGTGACCAGTGTGGACGTATAACGACTTTAAGAAAAGATGACAAATAATATTGTTTATACTAAGATGTGTGAATTCCTGTGCCTATAATACGAGATCAGTGCTTTGAACATTCACCAGATGTGATCATCCCTTCGGCCCCTGCCCCTTGCCCCTCGTCCACCCGCACCAATACTGCAAACCCCGCTGTCCGACGCATACAGTGCTTATTCAGTGCCGTTATAGAATGTGGGCCATATGACATTGCTTAGGCCACAGAATCATCGTTTCTCGGAATCTACCCTGAACCCGCACAAGAAAAGAGTCATTTGGCGACTCATGCAACCCCTGCCGCAACCTCCGCTCCCCACCGCTCGTGCCCTTCCGCGCGTGGAATAATGACATCGGAAATGAAGGATGAAATCGGAATGAACCCGCGCTCCTTGGTTTGCTGTCTACATGGAGTGTTTTAAAACAATTATATAGTGATAAAATAACTATTTTTAGTGGTAGTTTATTTGTTAAGTTAAATGTTATATTAAGCGTATAAATATGTATTATTTGTTTTATGTGTGTAACGATATGATAAGTTGTATAATTAAGATGTTTAAGTAGTACTTGGAAGGGAATGGCCGACAAAGATGTCGATGAGGTTCGCTATCCATCACATCGCCAACCCTTCGGTGGCGCAAAGAGGAGGACGGAACGTGATCAATGTCGAATTGGTACATGGAACATTAGAGGAGGAATGGAAAGAAAGATGAACGAACTGTGTGATACTATGGTGAGCAAATGTTTGGACGTACTTTGTATAACAGAGAGTATGAAAAAAGGTAGCGGTACAATGCAGCATAATGATAGGCTCGTCATTTGGTCTGGGAGACCAGATACGGAGAGGGCTTGTCAAGGTGTTGCAGCGCTACTGTCTCCCAGAATGATTGAATGTATGTTGCAGTATGAATGTGTAAGTCCGAGAATAATGTGGATCAGATTTAAAATCGGTTTGACAAGGGTGTTTCTTGTTATTTGCTACGCCCCTGTTAATTCTGAAAGCGATGAAGTGAAAGATGATTTTTGGACTGGTGTGAATGTTGTAATGAGACTAAAAAATATGAACGAAAGGATTATAATGGCAGGCGATTTGAATGGGTGGGTGGGAATTAGACGTGACGGATTTGATTCGGTCTTAGGTATGTTTGGGGATAAAAGAACGAATGACAACGGGAACAGAATGCTTGAAGTATGTTTAGAGTGGAACCTGTTTGTGTCGAATACTTTCTTCGATCATAAAGGTATCCACCAATATACGTGGGAAAGAGGAAATGAGAGGTCAATTATTGATTTTGTAGTAATTGACTCTAGGTTGAGAGCTGTTACCGAGGACACAAGAGTTTTCAGAGGGGCTGAGGTCGAAACTGACCACTTTCTTGTAGTGTCGAGAGTAAACCTCTTTCGCGGTTGGCGCTCTAAAGTGAAAACGGTACCAGCTCCGACAAGAGTCAAAATAGAAAAACTGCAAAACGATAATGTGAGAAGTAAGTATGTGAATTGTGCAGAGATAAGATTGAATGCGAAGGAAATGGATGGTCTAAGCATAGACGAAACATGGAACCACATAAAAGTGTGTCTTTGTGAATCTGCTAGGGAGGTTTGTGGAATAAGTACGCAAGGTAGGAAGAAAGGTGATGCATGGTGGGATGATGAGATTAAAGCACTGGTCTCAGAAAAGAAGAAAGCATGGTTGTGTCTGATTGCGGCTGGCAGTGCTTCCAGCGAAGAGAAGTATCGAGCGAAAGAAGTATATAAGGAATGTAAGAAAAAAGTAAGAGTTGGAGTGAAAGAACGAAAGAAACGCCTGGAAGAGGAAGAAGGAATGAAAATGACAAACCATTTCCAAGAAAACATTAAGTTGTTTTGGAAAGAAGTCAAAAGGTCCCGGAGTGGCCCAGAAAACGGAAGCATGAAAGTGATAAAATCAAAAGATGGAAAAATGTTGACGAATGAGGAAAAAATAAAAGAGAGATGGATGAATTATTTCGAGGAAGTCTTCGAAAGCGAAGTGAGTGACAGTGATTCCAGCGGCGAATCAGATATGAATGACGATGGAGTGAATGTTACCGAAATTAGCATGGATGAGATAGAAAGCTCGATTAAATGTATGAAGAATGGTAAGGCTGTTGGGTTTGACAATATTGCTGCTGAATATTTTAAAGGAGGTAGCCGTGTAATTCTCACATGGTTGTGCAATCTTTTTAACCAATGTTTAAAGGAAGGTTACACGCCTTTAGATTGGAGAAGGGCTGTGATCATGCCATTATACAAAGGTAAAGGGTCACGTATGGAATGTGGGAATCATAGGGCTATTAGCCTGCTTAGTTCAGTTGGCAAGCTGTATGGTAGAATTTTGATTGAAAGAGTAAGAAAGGAAACAAAGGATAAAATATGGGATGTGCAAGGTGCTTTCATGAGTGGAAGGGGGTGCATGGACCAGATATTCTCATTGCGTATGCTCACTGAGAAGTTTCTGCCAAAAAACCAGAAACTTTTCTGTGCCTTTGTAGATTTACAAAAAGCATACGACCGAGTCGACAGGAAAAAGCTATGGAAGGTGTTGTCCAAGTATGGAGTGAATACGAATCTGATTCAGGCAATTGCGTCTCTGTATGAGGGAAGCGTTGCATGTGTTAGGGTAAACGGTGGTTTTACGGGGTGGTTTGGTATCACAAAAGGTGTTAAACAAGGCTGCGTAATGTCACCGTGGTTATTCAATCTATACATGGATAATTGTATGCAAGAATTGAAAGAGGTGGGATTGGGCGCGAATTTGAATAATTTGAAAGTATGTTGCCTGTTGTATGCTGATGATGCGGTGCTGATTGCTAATAGTATAGATGATCTACAGTCTCTCGTGTCTAGGATGAACGAAGTATGCATGAAGAATGAGTTAATGATGAATGTAAGTAAGTCTAAAGTAATGGTGTTTGAAAGAGAGAGTACGAAAACAGTGTGCAATATAATTGTGAATGGGGAATACTTGGAGCAGGTGGATGAGTTTGTGTATTTAGGAAGTATGTTTACGAGAGATGGGAAGGCTGACAGAGATATCGAAAGAAGGGTAAATGCAGGTAATTCCGTTAATGGAGGATTAAACGCCGTAGGCGCTAACAAAAAATTGTCCAAAGAAGCGAAGTTAGCAGTCCACAACGGAGTGCTGGTACCTACCTTGATGTATGGAAGTGAGGCATGGAACTGGCAAAGAAAGGATGAAAGTAGATTAAATGCTGTTGAAATGAGATCCCTGAGGCGTATGTGTGGTAAAACCATGTTTGATCGTGTGAGGAATGTGGAGATCCGCAAAGAGTGCAAGGCTGATGTAAGCGTAATGAGAAAGATTAAGAAAGGGACGCTTAGATGGTTTGGGCATGTAGAGCGAATGAGCGAAGATAGGAGTGTAAGGAGGATATATGATGCAAATGTGAATGGTAGCAGAAGTCGGGGACGCCCGAGGAAGACATGGCACGATCAAGTGAATCAGATACTCGAGTCGGGCCATGTCAAGAGTCAGAATAATAGAAGAGTATGTATGAGACGATGTATGAATGTGAATGAGGCAAGGAGTGTGTGCCAAGACCGAGTTGTTTGGCGGTCCGTCCTCTCTGCCTACCCCTGCGGGGAAACGGCATGATGGTTAGTTAGTTAGTTAGTTAGTCACTGATGTAGGTACTCCTGTCTGTCAGAAAGGGACAGAAAATTGGGTAACAGGTGGGATGGGGGAATGCAGGAACATATGTTAGAAGGAGATAGAAATAGTTGCGTCACCAAAGATGTTTAAAATGACATTTCATCGCTTTTGATTGCACTATTTTCTCAATGTATCAAATTGGTACTTCTGATTTTAGAGTTTCACGGCCAAAAGTATTATCGTGATTTATTTTTGGGTTATTATACCGCGTTGCGCTTCCTCCTTCTTTAGCCAACGTTTTGGACTGCGTTACAGTGTTCATCGTATCCAAAATCTACCCTGATGATGAACACTGTAACGCTCTCAGAAACGTTGGTTATAGAAAGAGGAAGCGCAACACGGAATAATAACCCAAAAATAAATCACGATAAATTGGTACCTACTTTGTTTTAGAGCAGTGAATTTCGGTTCACTATTTCTGTTTTGAAAGATAAACTGGTAGAAGTGTGTTGTGGGCGTGTTTCAAACATGTTAAAACTTATTTCTGAAATTTATCCAAAAATTGTCAAATACCGAAATTCTTTCTTTTGTAAACCTGCCTGAGACCTAGAAGGTCTCAAGTAAACTGCAGATATCAATTTTCTTTCAAATCTGTACAAAACACGTTTTACTGGTGTATTGTGGGCGAAATTGTTAAAATATTTTCAAAAACGAAATGCTTTCTTGCTCGGAATTATGCGATTTTACTGATTTGTCTGGTACCTAGGAGTCGAAAGGTTTTACATAATTTGACGACATCAATTTTTCTTTCAAATCGGTATAGATCACAATTTTTCTGATTAAGTTTTTAGTGAATGATTCCATTTGAAAATTGGCTCTATAATATATTTACGCTGTGCAAAAAGTATTTATTTTAGTCCTACTCTCATTGTCAATAACTACTGTCCTATCTCGCCATACAATGCTGAATTTAATTGACAACATATAGCATCATGATAAGACGTAAGTAAGTGTCACTGAATGTCACGGAGTGTCTCAGTTTGGCACGCAGCATAAGGCAGGTCCTTGGGCCGATCCCTGTGGAATTTAATGCAATGCAGGTCCAGAAAGAATAAGCATGTTTAGATAAATAAATAAATAAGATAAACAAAAAGTCGTACCACTGAAAAGATGAACTGATAGTGGTGCGTGATAGAAGTAATCACAGTTTTCTCTCAATATGTTTCCTAAATATCGAAATTTTTCTTCTACAAAAACTCTTTTTTATTTGCCTATCTGGGTCCCAGGAGTCGAAAGGTATTATTTGTATAAATCAGCGTTATCTTCTTATAAGCTAACGTGCTGTTACCAATCCTATCCCACAATTATAATATCCCTGCCATAGCTCACCCCAAGTGTTTCGCTACGTTTGGGGACTTAGCAGGGTTGCGTGAGGTGAGGATTGTCTTGGGTCTTGGCGACGAATGCGTCTGCCTACCTACTGTGTGGCGGGCCGCATTTGGAGAGACTGGTTTAGGGAGATCTTTTTACTTCTCCAGCATGACTATCTCGACCCATCGCCTTGAACCGCAGTGGAAGGGATGAATTCAAACGTTCGTCACTCCTGGACATACCGACACACTGATTTACCTTCCCAGATCTTCCTCTCCTTCCTTTCCTTAAAAAACCCTCCAAACAGCATTCTCAAAGATGACTTAGGCCCTGAGGGAAATTATTTTCCTTAGGGCCTACTGCGTGGAGCTAAGGAAAAAAAAATCCCCGATTTTTTACTTGTACTAACTAGATATATATCTCGGTCAGTGGCTAAGTTGGCATCGCGTCTAGGTCCACGAAGGCATCATTAGTTCAATTCGTCGGTTTGCTAAATCCTCCATCATGACACAAGCAACGCTTTTCGCCTACTGTGGGTGGTAGTAGGAGATTTTCAAATTATTTTCAGGTTATTCGTAACCACGAGAATGTCTTTTGGATCAAATCACATTGATAAACCGGTCCTGCTATTTTGCTAGTGGTTATGTGATGTTGTTTTATGTGGCTATGTTGGTTGCATGATGAAGTGGGAGACGGGATGAGATCAAGGGCCGCAGTCACGCTATCCGCTTACTCCTGCCGCGACATGCGATCCTGGTACTCGTTCCCTTCTCTCCTTTCATCTCTCCCATCGTGATCCCATCTGTTCTATATTTAGATCTATCTCTCTTCCTTGGCATCGTTCATATTTCTCCACTCAGGAATAAACTTCAAACAAGTTGTAATCATTTATGTTCAGTATGAAAGATCTATCTCGTGTCTAGGAGTCCAAATTCATGGTGTTTGAAAGAGAGAGTACAAAAACAGTGTACAATATAAGTTGTAAATTTTGAATACTTGGAGTAGGTGGATGTGTTTATGTATTTGGGAAGTATGTTTACGAGAGTTGGGAAGGCTGACAGAGATATTTAAAGAAGGGTAGATCCAGGTAATTCAAACGAGGACTTATCGCGGTTGGAGCTAACCAAAAAATGTCATAAAAAGCGAAGCTAGCAGTCCACAATGGGGTGTTGGTACCTACTCTACAGTTAGCCATGGAACTGGCAGAGGAAGGATGAAATTATACTGAATGCTGTATAAATAAGATCCCTGAGGCGTATGTCCGATAAAACCATGTATGATCGTGTGAGAAATATGGATATCAGATTGGATTGAATCACCGATAGAATGTTGTATTTGTATGCCTCTCTTGAAAGGATTGAGTTGCGCAAATAAATATTTCGTCTTAATTGCAAAGCATAACTTGGAAAAGCGTATTTTAATAAAATAATTAAATTAACGCCATCTATGGACACGTAGATAATAACGAACGTTGCTTTTAACCTTAAAGTATTCCACTTTTTTCATGATTTTAGAGGTAAATTCGGCAACTATTTGTGAGTTAATTATATATATCTCACAGCACTCACAGCGGGAAGGGTATTGTTGCCCTACCTACTATGTTAACACACTCACAGCGGGAAGGGTATTGTTGCCCTACCTAATATGTTAACACACTCACCGCAGGAAGGGTATTTTTTCCCTACCTACTATGTTAACACACTCACCGCGAGAAGGGTATTTTTTCCCTAACTACTATGTTAACAAACTCATAGCGGGAAGGGTATTATTGCCATACCTACTATGTTAAGACACTCACCGCGAGAAGGGTATTTTTTCCCTACCTACTATGTTAACAAACTCACAGCGTGAAGGGTATTATTGCCATACCTACTATGTTAACACACTCACCGCGAGAAGGGTATTTTTTCCCTACCTACTATGTTAACAAACTCACAGCGTGAAGGGTATTATTGCCATACCTCCTATGTTAACACACTCACAGGTATTTTTCTTTTCAAGTCCCTAAAAAGGTCTGTAAAAAGTGCTTTAAATAATAACAATATTTGGATGATTTGTATAGCGCCCTTTTCAAAAGTTCAAAATGTCTTCTTACGAACTCATTTTCGGTTATGGTTTTATTGTACATATAATGTGGCAAATGAAGTTCTTTAGAAAATGATCGTAAAAAAATAAATGTTTCTGCCTGAACTTTGCCAAATAAAATAAAACACTTTTTGGCGATGTTTTTATCTTACATAACTTACATCTAAACAGGCGGCTGGTAATTTGAACCTTATCGCCAACTAAATGAGGCATTCGTCAATAACTTTCTGCCCTGCCTCGTCGCGTCGCATTGAAGACATGACTGCGTTCACTTTCTTCCATCATTTTTCTATCGGGTCAAAATATGAAATGACAAACAATAATACTAAGGTCCGCTGCAGTTGACCGCAAATCGTTGACAGATGGTTTCAGCCTGTGACTGGGTTCGTCGTGCAGAGGAAAACCAGGGAAAGTAACAAAACCACAACATCTTTACTTATTTTCAAATACTTACTAGTTAATGTTCATTCATTCACCCGATCATTACCCGATGGAAAGAAAGTGATTTTCTGTTATTTGATTAGGTTTGACACTCCACCACATTGACATAAATAGTATTTAAGAGGAAGCTACAAGCCAAAAATGTGTATATTCTTGGTATACCTTATATTGTAGGTAATAGGCATTAAAATCGCTTGACAAACGGAGTCTAGAAACGTTTGATTTCAAGCACAAAACTGGTTTTTATTTATTTTGTAAATAATTTTATAAGACAGCAAAAAAGTTAATCAAATGAAACTGTCACAGATAATCTTAGCTATAATAATGTATTTTTTAAAGTTGTTTCCTTTACGCGTTCATACATTTTATTGAAAAAATATTTTTTTTAGTCGTTAACGATAGTAAAAACCTTCAATTTATCTAAAATGTATTTTTTGGTATTTATAATGTACACCAATTCGTTATAAAGATGAATCAAAATAGTGATTTAGCATTAAGTTTCGCCTTAAGTAAATGTAGTTACTTGAAAATGAAAAAAAACGCAGACCCTTGACTCTTGACCCTTAAGCTATCAAGAGGATGATAAAATTCTTAGACATTGATTCTCCTCTTATTTGCACATCAAGTGTGCAAAATTTCATCAATAAGTATCAAACTTCTGCTTTGATGGGTGAAAATGGGGGATGGGTGATTTTTTCGAAATCGAAATAGACAGAGACCTTCATCTGGTTTAAAAAGTAAAAAAAAATTGTGTGCAAAATTTCATCAACCTCGAAGTAAAATGTTTTTTTTTGTGATTTACTAATAATCTCTTTTTCGCTCGTTTTTAACCGGATTACGAATAATTTGAAAAGATTTTAATAAAATAGCTATATTTCATATTTGTAAGTTTTCTCCTGCGCAACAGATTAAATAGGCATTATAATTTATTGATGGTTTTTATTTGTTTTTGCAGAAAGCGATCGCTGGCGGTACGTCAAGGGCAGCGCGCGCGCGGGCACGCCGCTGCGTCTGTCCGGCGTGTTCGAGGACGCGCGCCCGCACGCCACCGCCCCCGGGCAGGGTGCGGGCGCACCGCCCCCCGCCACCCAGGGCGGGCCGACCAGCGCCTCCCCACCGGCCGCCCCCAACTCTGGGCAGAGGTATGCGCAGCTGGTGGACCCCAATATGACGGTAAGTTTGATGCTGTTTATCTACCCTCAAGGCTTAGCACAGCCACATCGATAACTAAGCAGGATCAATACGACAAAAATTAATCTGTCTTTAGAAAAAGTACTTGGTCTTTGTAAATAGAATCATATAAATAAGTCGTCTAAACGTGGCCAAACCACAGTTTGAAAATGGCCTAGAACGCCGAAACAGCTGTCACAAGAATAAAAAGCTAAAATACTTGCAGAACTTAATTGTAACATTATTAAATTTGAATTACATTAAATAATAAAAATTAAATGGAGTCTTACGAATTAAATTCAAAAGAAAAATTAAAAATTTAGTCGTATTAGATCTGTCAAAAAAATTATAAATAAAAATGCAAAAATACACGTAGGATTACGAAAGATTTTTTAAATATTTCTGTTGAGGGATCAGTAGGATTTATAGGCCCTGTTAGGAGTTCTACAGAGCCGAATCCTCTGATATGAAAATATCTAGAGTCGGTGAATTATTTTCCCATTTGATCTCTGGTGAGTTGACGTGTTGTTCTTGTATCTATTTTACTTATATAATGCACTTGCATAATGTTGATTGACTAGATGATCATTTGTGAAAAAATGTGTGGAAGGGTTTAGTTTTTCCTATGGGGAAGATTTAACCCGGACATAAAGTCGGAAAACATTTGGTTTATATGTTAGTTTTTTCATCACCTTTTTAAAATGTGTGTTGAATTGTCATTGCGTTGAGTTTTCGTGGAACCAACCCTAACACACTTCCTCAAATTTAACTTTTTAAAACTTGATATTGAGATCTTCTCCATAAATCTTTATCGTCGTTAAAGTTATCAGGGTAATCAGTGCATCATGCCACTTAATCTAGAATTAAAATCCACAATAGCCTCAAATCTGTATCAAAGCGTAATCTGTATAATTAGGCCCTAATGTGTAGAAAGTAACGCTTGGGATGAGAAATGGTGTTGTCACGGTGGTCAGCGAACAATCGCTTCTTTTTGGAGCAATAATAATTATGTAGGTTACTTTCATTACCGCCAGATGTCAGCAGGTCAGCTGAGGATCTGTTACTTTCACTTGCTGACTTGCTGCGTGCTTACTTACATAGGTGCTTACTTTGTTTTGCTCTAAAAACCGTATAATATAACATTGAAATAATGTATATTAAAAGCAGTACCGTATTAAGGCATTTAATCGCTCGGGCCGCGTAGTTCTTACTATACCTGTTAACAAATGACACGTCTTTATAAATGAGACGATCAGACATAATAAAATATTACAGATTTAGAAAGAGACAACACTAAGTTTTCTATTTGATTTGATTATAATCAGACATATAGACAATATTACAGATTTAGAAAGAGACAACACTAAGATTTCTATTCGTTT
The DNA here is from genome assembly GCF_061612785.1 of Hesperophylax consimilis. NCBI lineage: Eukaryota > Metazoa > Arthropoda > Insecta > Trichoptera > Limnephilidae > Hesperophylax > Hesperophylax consimilis. Next base: position 3,958,557 of record NC_142863.1, on the reverse strand, counting down.
TGATTATGTTCAGATATAATAAAATATTACAGATTTAGAAAGAGACAACACGATTTCTATTTGATTTGATTATGTTCAGATGTAATTAAATATTACAACACTAAGATTTCTATTCGATTTGATTATGTTCATATATAATAAAATATTACAGATTTAGAAAGGGACAACACTAGGATTTCTATTTGATTTGATTATGGTCAGACCTAATAAAATATTACAGATTTAGAAAGAGACAACACTAAGATTTCTATTTGATTTGATTATGGTCAGACATAATAAAATATTACAGATTAAGAAAGAGACGACTTGGATTTGATTTGTATACAAATCTACAGTTATATTCCGAGACTACAGTCGAGGGCACCCACCACTTTCCCGAACCGTTTTAAGAGGAAACTACAAGCCAAACATGTGTACATTCTTGGAATGGCTTATATTGTCACGAATGTAGGTAATAGGCATTAAAATCGCTTGACAAACGGAGTTTAGAAAGAGGTTTTTATTTATTTTGTAAATAATTTTATAAGCAAAAAAGTCAATCAAGGGAAACTGTCACAGATAATCTTAGCTATAATTCTGTATTTTTAAAAAGTTTTTCCTTTACGCGTTCATACATTTCTATTGAAATATTTTTTTTTAGTAGTTGACATTTATATTTTTTATTAAGTAATTTATTTTTTTATTTGTATTCTACTCAAGCGAAACGATAGGAAAACCTTCAATTTATCTAAAGATATTTTTGCTATTCATAATGTACACCAATACGTTATAAAGTTTAATCAAAACAATGAATTAGCATTAAGTCTTAATGTAGAGTAAATGAATGTTTCTCAGCTGCATAAAATCTAAAACACGCCCATTAGTTAGTGACGGGGTAAAAATGTATGTAGTTTTTAATTAACGTTTTAATTTATTCATAAAAACGCATTTCTTCAAAATTACAAGGGTGAAATATTATCTATAAAATAAAATTTTAAAATGTGTTTGTTCCCCTTTTTGGATAACACTGTTCTGTTTAGGAAAACTTTCAATTTATCTAATGCAGATATTTTGGTATTCATAATTGACACCAATTCGTTATAAAGATAAATCTTAATTTTTACCTTATTACTTATTTTTACCAATACCTTATTGTAGATGATTTTATCTCTAGTCTGGCTCTGTAGACTAAATTACTAGAAGTGTACTAATGTTCCTTGTGTTGGACATGGTCCAGAGTTCTGCGTTAACTCACTGAATATCATTAGTATTTGTAGTAGGCAGGTTTTACTCGCACTTTCATGTCGTTACCGCTGAATAAATAATACCTAGACGTGTGCTGTGGGGGTGTCCGTATGCCGGAAGCAAGCTAAATTTGACCAAACAATTTAAAATGTCGAAATTATTTCTTGATCACTAATAACCACATTATTTTTCTTAAAAAATAAGAAAATACACAGATTTATGAAATGAGATTAAAAGAATTTGGCATTCTCAGACTATAAAAATATTACCATTTGTTATTTCGGCTACTGGAATTATACCCAGCTCTCTCATTCAAAATTTAGGCGTATTAGATCTGTCAATGAATTTATATATAATAAATGCAAAAATCAGTCATTTTAAATACTTGTAGGATGACGAAAGATTTTTTAAATATTTATATTGAGGGATCAGTAGGATTTATAGGCCCTGTTAGGAGTTCTACCGAGCGGAACCCTCTGATATGAAAATATCTGGAGTCGGTGAATTATTTTCCAATTTGATCTCTGGTGAGTTGACGTGTTGTTCTTGTATTGTTTTGTATTTATTTTGCTTTTATAATGTACTTGCATAATGTGGATTTACTAGATGATCATTAGTGGAAAAGTGTGTGGGGTTTAATTTTTCGTGTGGGGAAGATTTAACCCGGAAAATAAACTCGTTATTATTAATTAATCTTGGCTCCTAATTTTGCGCCAATGGCCTCAAATGACGGATTAGATATCAGATACTCACGTCGGCACATGTCAGGATTCAGAATTGTAATACATCAATGGTAGACCCGGTTCAAATAGTTTTTTAAACCCCGTAGTTGCCGTAAAAAATGAAAAAAATGTATATACCTATGTCAAAATCCTCGATCGATTTTTTTTTTTTTTTTTTTAAGTTCTCTTACGTTCTTTCTTGAACAGATAATCAATTTATTTGGTTTGTCGGGGTCACAGGAGTCGAAAGGTCTTCTTTAAAATCAATATAGATCACAATTCTAGAGATTTTGTGTTCAGCGGTCACAGAAAATAGGCTTTCCTCCGCGCTCATTACTCACCATTGTCTTGCAAACAGTGATGAATGTAGCGTCATCATTTCTCTAAACCAGTGGTTCTTAAAGTGGGCGGTAGCGCCCCCGGGGCGGTGGGGCAAAAGGGGGGCGGTGAAGAGCCGTGATGTAAAAAAAAAAGTATCCGGAATTTGAATAATTCTCGTAAATTAGTATTATATGCATTTGTATTCAGAATCGAAAAGTTGCTTGAAATTGTTTTTAGCCGTGTTTGGTGACCAGATCTGAATGGCCGGATACTTCCCAATCTTCCTCTTGCCCATCTCCTTCCCCTCATTGGGCGTGTCACAGTCTCACAGTAGGGAGCAGGAATCTTGGGCGATTTGTATAAACGATTGGAAACACAAAAGTAACCGTAATAATAAAAAATGGACTCACCGAGAGTAATTTTCCATTTTGAACGTCAAGCTTTAAGAAGGAAGAGGTGCCCAGGGTGATTTTCGAAATCTTTTGTAAACAGTTCTTTTCTGTAGACCTTTCTCCTGTTTTTAAGGTTAATTGTAATTTCGTCAATCTCAGAACAAAACTGTAGATTTGTGTACAGATCAAAGCCACGCCGCACGCCAAAGACACTCATCTTTATATACACGGAGAATTTTTTTTTTCAAGATACTGAATCTCTGACAGCCCTGAATTGTTAATCAAGTTGCGATGCCTACTCAGCTATTCCAAGTACAATTAATTTTGTGGGTAACAATAAACTCACTACTGACCATTATCATAGACACCTCATACTTCGACAGATGACAGATCTTATACAAACCTAGTATAAAGTGCAGGATTTTCCAATAAGAGGTGTTATTTTGATATTCAATCGTAAAAGATCAATGGTTTCGTTGCTTGTGTGGCACGTAGCGCCGTCTTGTTGAAAGCAAACGTTGTCCAGATCAATACCATCCAATTCCGGCCATAAAAATCATTAATCATCTCTCGATAGCGCAATCCATTCACCGTAACTGTGGCTCCAGCCTCATTTTCGAAAAAGTAAGGTCCAATGACTCTACCGGACCATAAACCGCACCAAACAGTCACACGTTGAGGATAGAGAGGCTTTTCAACAATAACTGTGTTTTCCGAGCCCCAGATGCGACAATTTTGCTCGTTGACTCAAGACGATTTGCATTCGATTCACTCAAGTGAATTTTAATAATTTCAATGCGATGTTGAAGCGTGCATCGTTCCATTTTTATTAATGGCGTAGTTTCTACTTGACAAATGTCAAAAAATGACAGCTTCAAAAGTAACATCTACCGAAATAACGGGCTATTCAAAATAACACCTCTTATTGGAAAACCCTGTAGTTCAACTATTGCTACACTGGTAGGTATATATTTCTTTTGAATTACACATTGTCTTACTGCACTTATATTAATAACTGCATCACTTGCAATAGTGTTTTTGTTTACACATTAATTGTTCTTTAATTTATTGCCATTATTATCTTGTTTACCACTGTACGCTTGCAATTCAATTATCACTGTATTATAAAATCCAGTTTATGGCGTTTGAATAAATAAATAAAGAGGTGACTGCAAACCATTTCCGAATAAAATGTTAGTCATTCAGAATATATCTGACTACAAAGGTGGCCTTCTCCGAATAAATTTATTGGACGAGATTATTTACGTTAGTATTATTATTCGTAAGAACCCGTGTTCCGACTTCCTCATAACGAATAATTTGACCAGATTTTAAATAAATTAACCACATTTCATATCAGTAAGTGCTATATCTGCGTTACTTTGCATATTTAAGTATTGGGAACTCTTTGTAAAAAGTAAAAGGTTCTACTTATAATTGTGTTTATTTACGTTACAAATAATAGGTCTGGATTTAGCTAAACTGTTCATTACCCGAGGGTTGGTAATTCTCTGGTTCGAGAAGCTTGTTCCCTGTCAATCTCATCTCACAAGTAATTGTTACTCTGGATTAAGCTTTATGACTAGCGCCATCTATCGCTTAAATACTCAACTTTATTACCATACATCACAGTAAGTTTTCTTCGTGTACATATTTATATAGATAGTTAGATAAACGAATCAGTAGGGAAAGAGAATTCCGGTTACTTTTGGTCGTATCAATTCGTATTTTGCAAAAGGATTTTATTTGATTCTAGGGAACAGTAAATCGTCATTTTAGAAGGGGGCGATATATCCCACTTTGAGAATCTCTGCACCAGGCGGTATGTTAATGATCTCTTCGTCGAAAGATGGTATTATTTAGTTAAAGTAACTTCTCAGTTCCGCTGTTAATGCTATGTTAATGTTGATTCTCGGACGACACGGTTTGCGAGCGGAATTAAGAATACTAATAATGGCTCTTGTTAATTGCGCAGATTAAGACGGAAATAAGAAAGCGACGCGCACGGGACGGATGATTATTAGAATTGTAACATTCTTTTGTTGTTTTGGGAATATTACAGCGGTGTGTGGGCGAAAACAAAACCGTTCTTCCAATACAAAAACTTATGGGCGTTTTACACGATGCTTTTTTTCATATCCTGCCATCGTTGCCACTATTAAACTCCATGTGCCGACTAGGAATACAAGACAAAATATAACATTCTTCTGCAATACATACACGACCAACTATAAGACCAATAGTTGTAATAGTAACAAGTATGGGGGTGCTATTGATTTATTTATTGACTCCATTTAAATAATTATGCATAATCTACACCAACACTTTGTCGAATCCTACAAAATAGAGTAGCGTTGGTAAATTAGTTTTAATGTTTTGTCTTATATGTAGTGTTGTTTAATTTCTTTTTTACTTTATGTTACTCTTACGTTTTACTAATATTGCTTCATATTTAGTTTTTTTTTTAAATTTGGTTTTCTTTTTTTTTAATCATTTCTTAATATTTTCTCATTATACTTGTAATCATAATTTCACAACTATATATTTTCTACCTAGGTACTTTACAATGGATCTTCTCATATAATACAGATATTCTCCTATGTACACTGCATCATGTATCACTTTCATGTATCACTTTAATGTATGCCCTTTTAGGCGTATATATAAATAAATATCGATCCCCACATGGAAACTATATCGGGACCCATATTAAAAACCTTTGATTTACACGATCTTTACTTTCATACAGATAGTTGGCACTAGAGAAGAAATATTATTTTGGGATGGTACTAAATCGCCAAAAATGGCAACACCTAAAACAGTACACGCGAAACAGTATTACGCGTTCACAATCAGTACCGAATATGATTTCGAGCTTTTTTATCAGTATTTCAAATATAAAACGAAATAAACGTGAAACATTTCCACATATTATAATTACATAAAACAATGACAGAAGACAGATCTCAAATAATGTGCGCCATCTTAACCTGTGCGTAAATCAGTGCAAAAATAGGACACGTAAATATTTACAATTCCACCGCACTCTGCACAGAATTACCAAGAACAATGTTTCTTTAAACCCAAACTATGAACCCATTTTATAAATACGTTCTTATGTTATTATTTTGGGTTAATAAAAAAGAAAAGCCTTTATAGTTACATGACAAATGGCAGCCTTACTAAATACGTAAAATATTATTTTTTTTTTCAATTCCGGTAATTTAAATATTTTTTCTTACAGTAATTAAATGTAACGTTTGAATTTTTGTTGTACTTGGTATGCGTGTATGTAGTAATAATTGTAAATATTTACTGAATCATTATAATTCGAATGAAAATATAATAATTATTATTATGCAAACATGACCCACGTGGAAAGTGTACGAACACATGCATCGTGTAAAACGCTGATTAGACCGTGCAATAATATTTAAACTTCTGATAAAAATAAAAAAATAAATTTCATCGTCTTTTTCTTCTTATTCCTATTAGGGTCGGTACCTCGATAAGGTATATCTGTCAATAGCAAGTCTGGAACTGCATTCGGTATTTTAAGTCAATCCTCTTCTTCGAAATTCTTAGTAAAAATGATGATAAACCTACGTGTCTCCTGACGTTAAATCGAAATGTCAATCTATCAATGTATTCGTCTTCTAAAACAGTTCGAGATCGGAGATTACCTCTCCAGCGAAATGATCTGCGTAATAAAGCAACTTGAATATTGATAACATTCTCCGACTAATAGACCGGTCGCTTAAATGTCTGCAATTTCAAATTTACCTGTGGGCGGAACTCACTCAACTTAACCCTGCACTTCCCGATTCAGCAACCAGTGGCAAATATTTCATGCGAAACTTTCGTTCAGTCAATATATATTTTTTATCAATTGAAAGTAGGTATACGTTTGAACAATTGAAAGTACACCTTCGATCAATTGAAAGTATACGGTCGAACAATTGAAAGTATATTTTTGATCAATTGAAAGTATACAGTCGATCAATTGAAAGTATATTTTTGATCAATTGAAAGTATATTTTTGATCAATTGAAAGTATGTTTTTGATCAATTGAAAGCATACTTATGAGAGTAACTGACAGTCGATAAAACAATTTTATTGCCGATATTGGGCGTTCATGACACAGATTAGGCACTTTTTTTCACAATTCCTACTGCACAACAGTACCAATTGCTCCCTGGAGCTTACCTTCTAAAAACGTACGCGAAACTAGCGAATATCGATCGTGGTAAAAGTGTTGTCGTAATTTGTTGTGTGAGTTGTTTTGCTAGAAATAAATGTTCGATTTTTATAAATTGTTACTTTTATCCATATGGGGCTATGGCATCCCCTATCGGGGTCTTTTGTAAGACTGAATGGAGTGTGGTGAGGAAGGAGATGGGGATGAGGAAGGTGGGGAAGCCCGAATTATGTAGTCGAAGCTATCAAATGAGTGATACCATTGAAGTGTTAAAGCATTTAAATACGTTTATCAAATCCAGTTATGAAATTGCTACTGGCCACCTACCGGACCTACATAATACCAACTAAGCGATATGATGACAGAAGTGTGCTGTGGGCGTATCAGTGTGCCCGAAGTTAGCTCATTTTATCTTTACTACATTTTTTGATTAAATATTTTCGGAGTTCCTAATACTCGATTTAAGACTGGTGACAGAAAACCATGCATAACGGAAACGTTGCTTCAAGTGGCTTAAATCAACAGTTGTCATCCGATTGACCACGGTAATAAAACATTTTTGGTCGATCCCAATAATTACGATTGTGAATTTTGAAAATAATCATGTATTACCAGCGCAGACCCGTTAAAAATCATGGAATATTCTGAATTCTCGATAAGTCAGTTCCAATTTTGAAAATGCCATTTAAATAATTTTATTTTCAAATATTATATTATAGGTAGGTACTTTACCGCGTGTCTGAATTCTTTCATCGATCAGTTCCAATTTTGAAAATTACACTTAAATTCAAATCAAATTTGATATAATTGACCCATATTAACTAGCGCACAGCACAGACAACCGTAATTCGTATGTTTTTAATTATAGTATTTAGTGAGCAGATTACATCACAACCTTCCTATATCTCATCTTCACCGTTTATAACAAGTTTCTCATTAACTCTTTAAGTTTTAAGTTCCAAAAAAAGCATGTTATTTTATATGAAATTCCCTCGATAGAAAAAAATCGCAAAGTAAGCTCTGAAAATTATTGAAAACACTTTTTTCTGTTATTTAATATGTCACAAGCATGAAAAAATTCACAGTGTATCTTTAAATGCAACTAAAGCATTTGTCAAGAGATTTTAGCTCTATTTCAAACGAGTCGTGTTTTATTAAATATTTTAACCATTTTCGCTAATACATTTCCAATAAGAGGTGTTATTTTGAATAGCCCGCTATTTCGGTAGATGTTACTTTTGAAGCTGTCATTTTTTGACATTTGACAAGTAGAAACTACGATATTAATAAAAATGGAACGATACACGCTTCAACAACGCATAGAAATTATTAAAATTCACTTGAGTGAATCAAATGCAAATCATCTTGAGTGATGAGGCCCATTTCCACCTCGGTGGCTTCGTCAACAAGCAAAATTATCGTATCTGGGGCTCGGAAAACCCAAGAGTTATTGTTGGAAAGCCTCTCTATCCTCACCGTGTGACTGTTTGGTGCTGTTTATGGTCCGGCGGAGTCATTGGACCTTACTTTTTCGAAAATGAGGCTGGAGCAACAGTTCCGGTGAATGGATTGCGCTATCGAGAGATGATTAATGATTTTTTATGGCCGGAATTGGATGGTATTGATCTGGACAACGTTTACTCTCAACAAGACGGCGCTACGTGTCACACAAGCAACGAAACCATTGATCTTTTACGATTGAATATCAAAATAACACCTTTTATTGGAAAACCCTGCATTATGGTTTTTTTTAATATAAGCGCGCTCCCTCCCTTGAACGCTTACTACGGGGCCTTAATTTCTACACAAAATACCCGAATTGGGATGAGTTGAAAGGTTTTAGGTAAAAAAAGTGTTATCAAATCTGCACAGATCACCATTCTAGGGAGTTATATAGGCAGTGGACAGTGGTTGACTTTGCCAGCTTGGCTGTACTGACAGTATTGGCAGTGCCCGAGGGTTCAATTCCTATCACCAGCAGCTGTGGAGTATTTTATTGTTCCACTGTTGTAATTCCGTAATGAACAGCTGCGAATTGATGACATTCCTCTGTCCGGCCAATACTCTTACATCAGAACAGTTTGGGAATGCAACAGGACCTGATATTATTTTGCAATTCAACTTTTGATTGATTACGCGCAGTTTTTAATATCATTGTTACCTACTCTGTGCTCAAATACCGTTTTACTTATTGATTTGTCAATATAATTAAGGCGATGCACTACGTAGTAATACAAAATCATATGTTTTTGGTTTGAAAATTTGGTCGCCTAGAAATGTTTCAGATGCTTTAATGAAATACTGCGAGTAGAATACATCTCGGCTTTTGAAGTAATCGAGTATTTTTTAGATAAGTCTTTTTATAAGCCCAGAAAAAAAATGTATAAGGCCTATGAAAACTGCTTTAAAGTTCAAAATCTCCTACTTACGAATTCATTTTCGGTGATGATTTTATTGTATAATGTGGAAAATTAAGTTATTTATAAAATGATCGAAAAACATTTAAATAATTGTGCCTTAACATCCACAAAATAAAATAAAAGTCACTATTTGGCCATGTTTTTTTCTTGCATAAATCAAAACAGGCGGATGGTGTTATGCGGGAATTTAAACCTTATCGCCATCTACGTAAGGGGTGTTATTGATAGCAGCTCGATTTAAAATATTACACGACGTAGTGCATCGCCTTAAGATAAATTATTACACTTGAGTTTTAAAATGGGTATTCCTGCAATTTTGTTGAACTACAAACACTATTTTAAATTATATGAATTATTAATAATTAAAATTAAGTACCTACTTACCTAGAAATGTAATTGTTTGGTTTTGAAATGAGAATATGCTTAGTTCCTACCGGGATGTTATTTATCCAGTTCCTACCTATCCCTAACCACAATCTTGCTTGAAAGTATTTGAAATTTGGAATAGTTTTTTTTATGTGAATATCGCACAAGAGTCCCAACTGCTTCCAACCATTTGAAGCCAGTGAGACTATGGCATCCCCAATTGGGGTATGATGTGAGGCTGAAGGTACCCCGGAGAGGAATGAGAAGGGAAAGAGGATGGTGGGGAAGTACCTGTCTGTCTGTCTAAAGTGCCCCGGCAAGGCAAGAGTCCTGAGTTCGAGTCCTAGATGTGACCGTATCTTTTTCTGATTTTTCTTTTTCGTTAAGGAATCGCTAATATAATATTATATCTTCAATAATAAAATAATAAAATCTGAGATCTCATTAAGTAATTTTAAAAAAATAAAAAAAGTACCTGTCTATTCAGATCTGGGCACCAAACACGGCTAAAGCCATTTCAAGAAACGTTTCAATTCTGAATGTTGCTTTTACACCAGAGCGATACTGAGAGTATCTTCCACTCTGGAACTAGCCGCAAATATACCTTAAATAATTTAAATTGTGAAACAACATAAGTCAATCAAATAAAATTTACTTGCGCACGCCTGGATTTGAACCCGCGACCGTCGGATTGCTAGTCGAGAGCCTTACTCCTTGACCACGGAGGCCGTCAAGAATAATGGCAAGAACATTGTGCAAATTCGAGTGCATTTGTTTTGAAAACACAAGAAGGATTGGAACTACCTTGGAAGCAAGTTGGTGGTGTTTTTCGGGTAGATAAATCTCGTTGAAAAGTGAAAATAAGGTAATCAACTATATTGAAAGTGTTTACTCATTCGTTTTGTTGTGGCGATAATTACCTAGAGGTATGACGGTGGAACTCACTATATTGCGATTGTGTTGTGTTCTCCTTCGCAGACTTACAGTGGTTGTTTCAATTGTCTTCCTGTTTTCCTTATTTCCATACCTTGTTCATTCCTACACATACTATCACCCAATTACAACAACCACCATTTCTTTTAGTCTCGTTTAAATTAATTACAGTCCACATTAATGTTAACACTATATGGTCGGGCATTTTACCGCCAAATTGGGGGCGAAGCGCGGGTGTTTTTTTTAAATTTTAGCGCCAAAATTAGACTTTCCGCAAAATATTATTATGATCTATTTGATATTTTTCGATGAAACTTTCAGTGTTTTACTTTAAAAAGATGTCTCTATTTATTTACTTAGCAATGTATGTGTAATTCCTTTTTTTATGAACAAAAACTTTCTACTTTCTTGGGAATCCTAGAAAAAACAGTATTTCACAATCGAAATAACATATCGAAATTTATTCATACAAAATTACAAGATTATTTAGAAATTTTCAATACATATAAAAAAAAACTATAACCTAATAGTTCTTCAATGTGTGATAGCGTTCGAAACACTTTCCTTTATGCAGGGGCACATTGCAAAACTTGCACATGTACCGCGTTTCACTGCGTAGTTTGTGAGCTGAACATACGCGACAACGATTTTATTTTTTTGTTGTGTTTCAAACTCATTGTATTGACAGGTAGATAGATCGGGTACCGCCGACAATAGAAAACACATGACCCCGCACCCATTTAGAACCCCTTGTTTACAAGTTTCCCGCTCCTTACCGTTTACTGTAAAAAGGCGTATGACGAGTTTTCTCGTTTCCCGCAAAGAATGTGTTAATATGAAGCTGTAATTCGTAAGCAGTTTTGGATGCAACACTATCAATAATACTATTAATTTATACTCTAGTGAATTAGGTTATATCACAGGTCTGGAATTAAACCAACACACATAACATGGAAGTAATGACAATGACACGTAACATGATATGTGCTTTGTGTCGTTAGATTACAACTTGTGATACTGAGAGGATAATCTGTGCACTGTACCTACGACCAGTGTTGCCAACTCAACTACTTCAAAATATGCTAGAGTGATGGGAAAAATATGCCAGAAATATGCTAAATTCCTTTAAAAAATGCCAAAAAAAAGCCAACATAAATTTAACTTAGTATCTGTTGAGAAATAGAGTGATGGGAAAAATATGCCAGAATTATGCTAAATTACTTTAAAAAATGCCAAAAAAGCTAACATAAATTTAATTTAGAAATAAAATATCAATATCTTCATCTTCATCTTCATCTTCTTCTTATTCATTAACAGCAGCTGATGTGGAAGGCTGAGAGACGGAGTCGTAACTTTCTTTGGTCCCAATGCAGCGTAGTACTTCGTCAGGAACAGCGTAAGAATAACAGCACTTTTCTGCTCTCTTTAGGCCAAATCTCACGTACAAAATGGCATTCGGGGTTCTCACCGCCAAACGATTTCGGAGTTTTGTTTTGACCAGACTCATTTGGCTAAATACACGTTCAATGTCCGCATTTGAATGCGGCAATGTTAAAATAGACATTGCAAACTGACATAAATCACCGAAGGGGTTATTATTAGCTGCATCTTTATATTGCATGACTTCATTCCAAAACTCTACAGAGAAAGTCAAGGATTCCCATTTAATGTGAACTATGTTTCTCCATTGAGACACCAGTTTTTCAATCGATATCATTTTTGTTAGTTAAAAAATTGGTTTTTATTATTTTCATGTTTCTGTAAAAATAAGCCACATAAAAATGCTATATGCTAAAAGCATAATAGTTATGCTAAACATGGAGTAATTGTGCCAAATTTAGCATATAATATGCTAACTTGGCAACACTGCCTACGACACAAAGCAACCATTTAATAATCTCCTAACAAGCTAACAAATAGTAATAACAGTGGGACTCTGAATAGCAGAACCATTTGTCAGGGGCGCTTCATCCCATGAGCCCAGTACTGTAGGTCAAGTAGCTGTCACAATAAAACTAGCAGTTCTGCAAAACTACGTGTGCCTAATTTTTTATTCTCTAAAAAATATAAAATAAAGTCGCTATCCGCTTCTGTATGTTTGTGCACTTAGTTCTTCTAAACTACCCAACGGATTTTGATAGAGTTTTCACTATCATTTAGAAAATTTCTTCCGGAAGGTTTACATATATAAAACATGCATATTATATTTATAGAAAGTAGAGAAAAGTCGATGTTTTATAATCAAGTAGTATAAATATTTTTTCGGACACTACATTGTTAACGCTGGCTAAACCTTATGAGATACATCAAAATAATATAGTACCGTATTGTATATCTTAAAAAAGCCTACAGAAAAGTCTGAGATGGTATATGTCTATCTCCTGAGATGGTATATGTCTATCTCCTGAGATGGTATATGTCTATCTCCTGAGATGGTATATGTCTATCTACTGAGATGGTATATGTCTATCTCCTGAGATGGTATATGTCTATCTCCTGAGATGGTATATGTCAATCTCCTGAGATGGTATATGTCTATCTCCTGAGATGGTATATGTCTATCTCCTGATATGGTATATGTCTATCTCCTGAGATGGTATATGTCTATCTCCTGAGATGGTATATGTCTATCTCCTGAGATGGTATATGTCTATCTCCTGAGATGGTATATGTCTATCTCCTGAGATGGTATATGTATATCTCCTAAGGATAACCCCCAGCAACGTCGGGTACACGTCAGCTTGTATTTAAAAAATCGAAACCAAAATTATGTCTGAAATCATAAGATTTGTTAGTACCTTAATACTTTTATAAACAATGTATTTTATAATACAGGTTTTCCAATAAGAGGTGTTATTTAGATATTCAATCTTAAAAGATCAATGGTTTCGTTGCTTGTGTGGCACGTAACGCCGTCTTGTTGAAAGCAAACGTTGTCCAGATCAATACCATCCAATTCCGGCCATAAAAAATCATTAATCATCTCTCGATAGCGCAATCCATTCACCGTAACTGTTGCTCCAGCCTCATTTTCTAAAAAGTAAAGGTCCAATGACACCGCCGGACCATAAACCGCACCAAACAGTCACACTTTGAGGATAAAGAGGCTTTTTAACAATAAATCTTGGGTTTTCCGAGCCCCAGATGCGACAATTTTGCTTGGTGAAGAAGCCACCGAGGTGTAAATGGGCCTCATCACTCAAGATGATTTGCATTTGATTCACTCAAGTGAATTTTAATAATTTCAATGCGTTGTTGAAGCGTGTATCGTTCCATTTTTATTAATGGCGTAGTTTCTACTTGTCAAATGTCAAAAAGAAACATCTACCGAAATAGCGGGCTATTCAAAATAACACCTCTTATTGGAAAACCCTGTACAAAAAAAATCAAATAAGGAATTATGCAATGCTATCTCAATGGCAGGTAGGTACTATATGTTGATATTGAAAAAAAATGCTAACAAGAATGTCCAAATAAACGCACATTTGAATTGTCTTTACTGAACCGTTAAAACCCCCACTATTTTGATACTGAAACGAAACGTGATCACAAATTTACAGACAGAAGAAATGCAAAACGGTCGAGTTAAAGTGCAGTCGATTATGTTTGTATGTATAACGTGCACGGTGTCCGGAAAGTACTCGTACAAGCTGAAAACTGATAAATCTAGATCTTAAAAGAGAACCCAAACAAACTTTTTTCGACGTGATATAGAAAAAAGAAGAATACTAAGGACGGTTTGTTTTGAAGAATTTGAACAAATCATCAAATTTCAACGTTCATTTTCAAGTTCTGTGAAAGATTTTTTCAAGTTCTGTTTTTATTTCAGTTTTGTCAAGCAACTAGCCTACAATGATATAATAACAGAACTTGAATAGGACTTTCACAGAACCCGAAAATGAACGTTGAAATTTGATGAATTGTTCAAATTCTCCGAAACAACCCGTCCTAAAAGTGCCTTCAATTCGAATTTGAATGGTAACAAATGTCGTCACTGACTTAGTACCTTTTGTTTCTAGGCCATTTAGCACGCGCTCTTTCTCTCTTACACTTGCGTGACATATCTCCATCCCATTAGAATTTCATAATCATTGTGGAACACTGTTTTTTATTGGAAGTTTAAGACCCTATTGGTCAAATATTTGGATTATTGGCAAAGTCACCGGCCCAAAGATACCTGATACGCCACTGTATTCTGGTTCAAGCCAAGTTGACTCTGTCACGGACGACAATGGCACCGGCCACATAGCCGCTAAAAGAATGCGAATCTCAGAACGTGAAACTACTCCTAACGAACACGATTGTGGAACAGATACAAGGATCAAGGACTGAATTAAAAACAACTACCTAGCTATATGAAGACGTTTTATTCCTCTCATTTAACAATGATACCTGAGTTCACTTTCCCATGGAATACTGAATTAATGAGTATCCTGCAACAGTTCCTGGATTTCGTTATTTCATTTGGTACGTGATTGCTAAAACACCTCATTAGTATGTTAAGGAGTTGCTCGTTAATTTTAATTAATTAATAGAGTGGACTTTTCCAACAAAACTGCAGAAAACCCTTCATTTTTATTGAACAAATATTTTTTTTAGTAGTTTACATTTATATTTTATTTGTATTCTACTCAAGCGAAATGGAACGAATGAAATTGAAATAGAATGGAACAGTGAAATTGAAATGGAATAAATGAAATTGAAATGGAATGGAACAGTGACATTGAAATGGATTAAATGAAATTGAAATGGAATGGAACAGTGACATTGAAATGGATTGAATGAAATTGAAATGGAATGGAAATGGATCGAATGAAATTGAAATGGAGTGGAACATTGAAATGAGATGCAAATGCATTAAAAATTGCTGTACCTCAGAAGTCAAAGGTCGGTTGTCCAGTTTTTTTGTGAAAATGAGTTATGTATGAGACCTTTCTTAATTTTTTCAGTATCTACACAGAGGTATAAAGACGGTTGTCCTATGACAATGTGAAACTAAGTTAGGTCAACATAAAAGGTCTCGTATCCCCACAATGTTCATAGGAAAATTTTTACTATTTCCTCTCTCCTGAACAATTTAAAAAAATTGACAACCGACCTTTGACTTTTGTCGGAATTATATAATAACTATATATAATGGAGTTATGCCTGTTAGTTCGATCATCTCCAGAAAAGTTCCCACAAAAAAACTCAACACATAAACACGCTACAAGGTTCACAGAAAACTTATTAATCCCAAAAGCAAACAAAACTATATTTCAAAAAGGACCACACTACATGGCCATTAAAGTATATAACAAATAACAACCTTCCACGTAGCATCAAACAAATAACCGACATACTTAAATTTAAATCGTCACTAAAAACATTTCTTTTAAACAAATGTCACTACACCTTGAATACCTTACATAAATTAAATACCTATATTTAAAAAAAAAAAAAATTATTTACATATATTTGTTAACCTGTAGTTGTTGGGTTTTGTAATATAAAGTGTATTTGTTGGGTTAGCTGGAAGAAATAGGATGTAACCTATAAGCTATACCCTTTGTACTCTGTATTTTTGTGCAATAAATGTTTTTTTTTAATTTTTAATTAAATATAATGGGAAAAAATTAATTGGAAATCAGATGGAAATTCTAAATCTCTAGAGGAGAAACGTCTCTCTACAACAATGTATGTTATATTTAAATGGGATCTTCGCTAAAGTACAGTTTAAGGATAGAATTTTAGATTAGTGAAAGCAGCAATAAGTGTTTCATATTTTCTCAAGATAGCGTTGAGCTTTTAGTAGCTTTTTTCTATTTTATTTATTTTATTAATGATAAACTAATGTTTATAAGACAAGGTTTTATGCATAGCATAAAGGATAACAAATAATTATAAGCAACAATTAATCGCCCGAAATATTAATACAAATTGAAAATATCTCCCGAGTAAAAATAAATGCCGCCAACGGGAATTGAACCTGCACCTTCTGATGTCCGGTCAGGTGCTCTGAACCACTGAGCTATGTCGGCTTATTTCCAACCCGCCAAATAATTCAATATATACTAGTACCTCAATCAACAATTACTACTTATTATATTTTTTGACCTGTAAACAACCAACTTTATTTTTGTAGGAAAGGTTTTGTTAGTGCTAAATTTCCCACTAGATGGCGTCGAGACATATTATAAATCTATACATTTGTTGGTGAAATATTTTGACTTGTCAAATATTATTATATTTTTTATTAATGATAAACTTCCCAATTCCTGTTGGCGGCATTTATTTTTGCTCGGGAGATATTTTCAATTTGTATTGATATTTCGGGCGACTAATTATTATTGCTTATAATTATTTTTTAGTAGCTAGCTGAAGTAACTCTATCAAATAGAAGTAATCCCCATTGAACCAGTCCAACAAAAAGCCGTTACATACAGAGTCAGCCTAGTTTGAACCATAAAATAATGGTGTCGAACGTGGCTACGAATAATAGGTAATCACGAACAGCGCTTTTTATGGCGTCCTTGTGTACTAGCACGCATTTGGTTTGGTATTCATTTTAATTTTTATAGCGCGGCAAAACTGTTGCACGGGCACGTCCTCAGGACAGGAGGGGATCAGGGATCTCTAAAACCCAAAATATATTTTTGTTATTTGTTTTTGGGGTGTTATGCCGCTAACTCCTTCTTTAGCCAACGTTTCGGACAGCATTGCAGTGTCCATCATCAGGGCAGATGTGTTATTTAAATAACACATAATTTGGTTTTTTATGCTCACTGAACACAGAACACTGTACTGATAACTCCTAGAAGTGTGATTTATACCGATTTGAAGGATTTTTACTATTACTACCAACCATTATTTCCGAATCTCTACATTTTAACACGGCCATACATAGTTTTAGCACACGTACGCCTCAGGGATTTCATTTATATAACATTCATTATACTTTCATTTTTCTCTGCCAGTTTCATGCCATACCGCAAGCCGATGAAATTGATTATCTGTTCAGTATTAAAGTTTGATCAATTTCATTTAAATAAGGTAAAATTGCCATTGATGAGTTCTAATGAAAGAATGTATGTTTTTGTCTCTAGTCCGGACTTGTTCAGTGTCACTCCATCCATTGACCGTTCATAAAAGCGTCATAAATTAGTGTGTGGCCTAACTTATAATTCTTTCCTGTAGTTGGCGCGTGGTTTGAATACGAAACGTTTTATTTTAAATTCACACGCACTTGAATATGTCCATTGCACAATGCTACTTTTGGCGGGACCGTAACCTGTAAATTTTGTATTTAGAACACGTGAGAAAATTTTGGCGGGGTTTTCCTGCAGAGAAATTAGAAAAACACGATTCTCACAATATTTTTTTGATATTCCAAAATGATAATTCTGTTCATACCATTAACATAAAGACGCGCCATACTAACCGAACAAAAAATGTGCCACGTTTCAGTTTCTAGATGCAAAGCGAAATAACGAAACGCATAAGAAGAGATTAGCCAATAACGATGCACGCATAGATAATATATAGAAGAGATAATCTACATATGACATTCTGCCTAGCATGTAACGGAACGCATTGGAAAGGGATAGCCAATCAAAGAATATTTATTTATTTATTTATTTAGACGCCATAAAAGGCTTTTACAATATACATGATTTATGTTTACAGTGGTTCACAGGAGCGAAACAGTATTATGTTAAACAGAATAATTAATGAGAAATTATGTTGAAAATTAAACAAAAATAACATCTGGTATACATAGGTACATTAGCATTTTTATTTTCAATCCGTACAGTAGTTTAGTATTGAGGTTATTGTTACCTTCAATATTGAATTTGGTTGAATTTGCTGAGAACTAAGAGTTAGCTCTATTGAATCAGGGCTGTCAGTAAGACATCTCATAACAATTTTGGGAAAAATTATAGTTTTGATTAAGTATATAAAATTATCAGATAACACTCTTCTGTCTGATATCTGATGTAAGTGCATTGTTTAGGTTCTGTGATAACTTATGAATAGAATGGTTTTATGCCTAATAACATTGATAATTACGACAGAGGTATGTTATTATAGCCTTCTTATAACTATATTCCGTGCAGTTGAACACATCTACTACTTCTGAGAAAGCATTGCCAACTGCATGCAATCTAGGTATAAGCGAGTTTCTAAATGACGCAGTCCTGATATTGTTATTAAAATTAAAAAGAATTTTGGATCGAGTGGTTCTAGTGGGTACCTATATGGAAGGTAATTAGGCTTAATATATCAGGGCTGTCTATAATACCATTGACAATTTTAAAAATAAAAGTCAAATCGGAAATAAGTCTTCTATCTGATAGTTTAAGTAAGTTTAATTCTTTCATCAAGTGATTGTAATTTATTGATTCTATAGGTAGACCGAGTTTATAGTTAATGTATCTTAGGAATTTATGCTGAATTTTTCAATAGAATCGGAGTGGATTTTAAAGTAAGGACACCAAATAGGAGAATTATATTCGATTTGACTTCGAACAAGTGAGGAATATAAGATTTTTGGTGTTGAAATATTTTTAAAGTCTCTGCCATTTCGGAGAATGAAGCCGAGCATTTTTAATCCTTTGTTGGTGACTGTTTCTACATGTGAAAGAAAGTTAAATTTTGAATCGAAAATAATGCCGAGATCTTTAATTTCACTTACAGAGGCGAGAGAAACATTGTTAATTTTGTATTGATAGTTAAGGGGTTGTTTTGTTCTGAAAAATCTTATAATGTGGCATTTACTAATATTGAGATAAAGTTTGTTAGTTTTGCACCAATCTTGAAGTTTATTTAAATTTATTTGAATGTGAATACAGTCATTTATTGTTTTTATAATTTTAAATAGTTTAAGGTCATCGGCAAAAAGTAGCACTTCAACATTTTTATCAAATACCGTAACAATATCGTTTATGAAAAGGAGAAATAGTATTGGGCCTAAATGTGACCCTTGGGGTACACCGCTAGTAGCTATGAATTTGTGTAAAAGGTTAGAATTATTTTTTACTTGAAGATTTCTATTTGTTAAGTAGCTATTTATCCATTCCAATAGTTTACCCTCAATTCC
Organism: Hesperophylax consimilis; assembly: GCF_061612785.1. Classification (NCBI taxonomy): domain Eukaryota; kingdom Metazoa; phylum Arthropoda; class Insecta; order Trichoptera; family Limnephilidae; genus Hesperophylax; species Hesperophylax consimilis. The sequence continues at coordinate 3,938,901 of NC_142863.1, read as the reverse complement.
GATTTGACTAAGTTTATTGAGAAGAATTTTGTGGTTAACTTTGTCAAACGCTTTTACAAAGTCTGTATATATTGAGTCGACTTGGGTTTTGTTTTCGAGTGAACATGCTATAAAATTTTCATATAAGGAGAGATTTGTAAGTGTGGATCTGCCTGGCATAAAACCATGTTGATTAGTTACAATGATGTTGTTAATATGTATGGAGATTTTATCGAGGATAAGTTTTTCAAACAGTTTGGGGATAGTTGAGAGCATGCAAATGGGTCGGTAATTAGTGACATCATGAATATCGCCTTTTTTAAATACAGGTGTTAGATAGCAATTTTTCCATAGGTCGGGGAAGCAGCCAGAATTTAATGATTGGTTAAATATATGACATAGTGGATTGGCTATTATTGATGCACAGTTAATTAGAAAGGCAGGACTAATTTTGTCAGGACCCGCTTTTTTCTTTAAGTCGAGTGTTTACAGTTTTTTCATATGTGTGTACGGGTGAAACATCTTATTATGAACGTCCGTCGTTGCTGTGCATGTATCAAAAATCCACGTGAATAATCGTATTTATTGAAATAATAAGTGATCTTTGAGCACATATAAATGGAAAGAATGATTTTTGCTTGAGAATGATTTGTACAAAAGCAAATTTTTCACAAAAATAGAGCCTAAAGCAACGTATTCTTGGCAGCCAGCGACAGCTTGTCTGACCAACGAACTAACTAACCATCACGCCGTTTCTCGCAGGGGTAGGCAGAGAGGACTGACCGCCAAACAACTCGGTCTTAGCACACACTTCTTGCCTCATTCACATACATACATCGTCTCATACATACTATTCTATTATTCTGACTCTTGACATAGTCCGACTCGAGTATCTGATTCACTTGGTCGTGCCATGTCTTCCTCGGGCGTCCCCGACTTCTGCTACCATTCGCATTTGCATCATATATTCTCCTTACACTCCTTTCATCGCTCATTCGCTCTACATGCCCAAACCATCTAAGCTTCAATTTCTTGATTTTACTCATTACGCTTACATCAGTCTTGAAATCTTTGCGGATCTCCACATTTCTCACACGATCATACATGGTTTTACCACAAATACGCCTCATCCTTTATCTGCCAGTTCCATGCCTCACTTCCATACATCAGGGTAGGTACCAGCACTCCATTGTGAACTGCTAACTTCGCTTCTTTGGACAATTTTTTGTTAGCGCCAACTGCGTTCAGTCCTCCATTAATGGAGTTACCTGCATTTACTCTTCTTTCAATATCTCTGTCAGCCTTCCCATCTCTCTAGAACATACTTCCTAAATACACAAACTTATCCACCTGCTCAAGTATTCCTCATTCACAACTATATTGCACTACTAAAAGCAGTAAATCTTAGAACCACGCGCGTTGTTTCAGTAACCCATCTACTCTTTTAATTCATCTATGGTTCAAACTAGGTATTTTGTCCGTATCTAGGTTATTGTCGTTATCTCGTATTATTGAACTAAATTTTATCACAGCATGTCAATTTATAAATACGTCTATTTGAATTTGACCTTTGAGTTATATCTATCTTACTTAGCAGATTTAAGGGTTGGGAACTCTTTGTTAAAAAGTAAAAGGTTCTACTTATAATTGTGTTTATTTACGTTATAAATAATAGGACTGGATTTAGCTACACTGTTCATTACCCGAGGGTTGGTAATTCTCTCGTTCGAGAAGTTTGTTCCCTGTCAATAATATCCCACAGGTAATTGCTACACTCTAGTGACATCTGTCGGACTCTGAAGTAAGCTTTATGACTAGCGCCATCTATCGCTTAAATATTCAACTTATTACCATACATCACAGTTTCGGTAATGAATGAATGCAAATTGTGCTGGAAACATTTTCGCATTACATTCGATTCCAGATAAATTCACTGTTTTTGGGCGTTTGTTTGTGCGCTTAGTTCTTGTAAACAACCCCACGGATTATTTTAGGGTTTTCACTATCTTTCGGAATTTCTTTCGGAAGGTTTATATACATAATACATGCATATTATATTTAAATAAAGTAGAGAAAATCGATGTTTATCACAGAATACAAAAACTCAAAACTTTACTCATTTACAACCCCTAGCAACGCCGGGTCAGCTAGTTTCAAAATAAAATACTGTTATTGAAAGTAGATAAAGTAGCTATTATATTTATTAGATAAAGTAATAAATAAATAATACAGTGCAATTAAAAATATTAAAATTTTGAACGCAAACACTATATATATTTTTTAAATGCTTACCGATGGTGTTTATCGTGTAATTTGTAATTTGTACCGCTTGGCACAAAACTAAGAAACATGTTTATTAAATAAGATAAAGGTATTACGAGTTATTGTCACGTCAGTTAATTTATTAAAACAAATATTGTAAACCTTGACAAATATTTTTGAATGATAAATTTTGTTTCGCAGAATTATTTCAAATTTTTCGGGAATTGTAAACTTTTAAATGCAAATACAAAGCGTGGTATTCTCTTTTTTTAACACTGTTTAAAACATGTTTCTCACCGTAATATAATATGAGATAATATGACTTTCCATGGGAGGCTGTGAGATCTCCCAAAAATTTTCTAGGGGATAATTCTAAAGGTTTACCCTCATTAAAATGCTGTGCTTGTGTGTGGAGGGGTGAGGCTTAAACTGCTGTGCTTGTGTGTGGAGGGGTGAGGCTTAAACTGCCGTCCTTGTGTGTGGAGGGGTGAGACTTAAACTGCCGTCCTTGTGTGTGGAGGGGTGAGACTTAAACTGCTGTGCTTGTGTGTGGAGGGGTGAGACTTAAACTGCTGTGCTTGTGTGTGGAGGGGTGAGACTTAAACTGCCGTCCTTGTGTGTGGAGGGGTGAGACTTAAACTGCTGTGCTTGTGTGTGGAGGGGTGAGATTTAAACTGCTGTGCTTGTGTGTGGAGGGGTGAGACTTAAACTGCGGTCCTTGTGTGTGGAGGGGTGAGGCTTAAACTGCAATCCTTGTGTGTGGAGGGGTGAGACTTAAACTGCCGTCCTTGTGTGTGGAGGGGTGAGACTTAAACTGCCGTCCTTGTGTGTGGAGGGGTGAGACTTAAACTCTTGTTATGCTAACTCTTGATGTTACCCGATTCAAGTATTAGATTCTCTAGACTTGGTTGTACCATGATGTCTTCCTCGGTCGTCCCCTACTTCTTCTACCATTAACTATTGTTTTTACAACATTTATTCTGTAATTCCAGGAGCTGTATGCCCCGCTGTCAACCAAAGGGGAGTTCTACCCCGTGGGCATCTCCGGGGGGGAGGGCGGGCTGTGCCGTCTGGGGGGCGGCGGGGGGTTGTTGGGACGCCCCCTGCCGCTCCGGGTGCGCCTGGTGGCGGGGCCCGCGCCCCCGCACCCCACCCTCGCTTCAGGTATTTCTTTTTTACATGTTTTTTTTTTACAAATTTTACATGTGGAAGATGATGTAAAAGAATAAAATAATCAAACTTATACTAACCAAATCTGACAAAAACTAACCTCACCTAACCTAGCCTGACCTCACCTAACTTAATCTCACCGAACCTAACCTAAACTAACCTTGCTATCCTTTAAAACGTGAATATATATAGGCACATTCTCAAAATACCCTTGAAATTTGATTTGGAAACCAAAATAGAAGTTGTTCATTGAATAGTCAAACATTGTGAAATCGGATCAGGGCGATACTGAGAGAATCTTCCACCTTGTCGTCCCAACAAATATAAAAAGATGTACCTTAATATGATAATTTATTGGTTTTCAGGAACCCTCCTGCTGCGAGCCGTGACCACCGAAGCCGTCATCGTGATGTGCTCCCTCCCGCAGGATACTACCCGCGTGCCCTCCCTCACTCTGCTGTCCCTTAACACCGACTCCAGGCTGCAGAGGACCAGCCTGGGCTACGACACCGAGAAGCGCATGTTCCTCTCCACGCGCGTTCACAAGGCCATCACTTACTGCCAGCTCAACGTCGACTCCTGGATCCGGCAGATCACCTTTGCCATGCCCGACAACCACCAAGAAATGTACATATCCAAAGAAAAAATCAACGTCATCCATAAAAAGCACGACAACATGAACAACGAAGAATCCGTCGATAGCTTCGTCGATAAAAGAACTAGAAACGAAGTAGCTCTCGGTGGTATCAAATTTGAAAAAGAAAAGAGATTTACCTTCCAAGGCTTTAAAGTCGACGCGTCTCGCCTATTCGGTAAAAGCGATAAAGTTCTGAAAGATATCCCTGACGAGAATGAAGGCTCTATCATTTTTATCAGTAAGAATGAGCTGGAGAATATGAACTTTGATCTCTACAGTGACGAGGAAAGTAAAAAGGCCGCAAAAAAAGAAGAGGAAAAACAAAAGCAACAAGAGTTCAACGAAGACAAGATGAAGGTTTTCAGAGAAAATAACGCAAACCAACCCAAATTATCCAAGTGGTTCAAGCAATTGAAGATTTTAAGAAGCACCGAAAAGCTGTCCGACGGGAAGTCCGAAGAAAATAAGTTGTTAGACAAATACAGAGAATATCGAGATCCATTTGATCCCTTCAGTGAAAAGACAAGTTCCATGGAGAGATATCAAGATATGTCTAAGCTGATTGAAGACAGATTTGGCGCCACGAGGATGAACAGGAGAATCGAGGACTTGTCTTCTGAAAAGTATCAGTCTTACAGAAGTCTCACTACTTCGTCCGATATCGGAGTCAGTTCAAGTGCCGGCAGACCAGAACCAAAGAGAATCTTGACTAAATCCGTCTCAGTCCAGACTGGTATAATGGACACAGACGACCGGTTGTCAGACTTGGGTCAAAAGAAAAATCTCAGCGTGGAGCAGATCAACTACTATTCGGAAAATGATTCCAGTCTTAAGAAGAAACAAATATACACCGGCAACTGCGCAAAGAGGCTGGAAATTGAAACAGGGAAGCAGAAAATATCCAGGTTCGAGAGGCGGCAAAGAATTCGACCTGATCTCATCCCCGAAAAAAGCGACATCGCTTCAACATCATCGTTTGATCAAATTCAAAGCTGCGAAGATCTGAACGCATTCGGCACCGGCTCCAGCAGAAGCGAGTCTAATCACCAGGTGGTCTTCAGTCAGCAGTCCTTCATTACTGAAAAACTGTGTTCGGAGTTCCACGTTAAAACTAAACGAGTTCTGAGCAAGTCTACTTCAAATTTGTTGCACGGAAAAGACAAGAAAGACCCAATTACAAGTGCTGGAAGCAAACCTAACCTAACTGCTAACCAGAATGGGAGGAAAATCACCGACGTAGATATAAAAATTGTTGATGTGATAGATGAGAGTATTGAATCAATCGAGGAAAATGAAAATAGCGATCAAGGTAAACTGAAAAGATCTATTTCATCCATCCAGAATCGTAAACTTCCTGTCATCGAAGATTTACCTTACGGTCAAGTAGCCGACGCTATCAGCGGTCGAGGAAACCACGAAAGAAGAGATTCCGACACGTCGGACAATATCTATGCCGAAATTTGCAATCCAGAAATCAAAAACAAGAACAAAAACGAAGATCTGATTTCATTCGAAAAGGAAATCTTCCGTAACACTTCATTCATTAATATTGAGGCGGACGAACATAAGCCGACAGTCCAAAACAAAGTAGAAAGCAAATTCCGGCACATAGAAGTGGTTGTGATCGAAAAAAACCCTCACAACATGAACGAGGACTTTGTAGATTCTGATTTCGTCGATTCAGATTCCGACGAAAAGATATCTGAGAATGTTTCGCAAAAATACTCTTCCCTCAGCGGTTCCGGAGGATTTTCAGCCGGAAACTCGCTGGAGAAAGAAAACAATAAGATCGGAACGAACATCTTCAGTCGTTCGGACAAGAATCACGCTATTCGTTTGGAAGTAACACACAATTCGGCGTACGACTCGGAAATAAGCAAATCTTCGTTGGATTCCAGAGAAGAAAACAGGATGCCGAGTTTGCCGGGCATAAGGAACGGATCGTATGTAAAATTTAGCCAAGGAACTCCCGAAATATCAACCACTTCCATCATCACTGAAGCAATTTACAGCACGTTGAAATGACGAAAAATGAAAAAAGTGTAAATTGATTAACAACTAAGATATGTATATTTTTTTGCTCTGTTTTCATCTGGCTGATTTTAGTGGACAATTTCAAGTCAATTAAATATAAGTATTTTTTTCCACAGCATATTAAATTTACAACAATGGCTTTACCTATTAAATTAAGTCAACCCTTTCACCATCTGCTCCTTCATTAAGGACGGGTTGTTTCAAAGAATTTGAACATTCATAAAATTTCGAAGTTCATTTTTAAGTTCTGTGAAGCAGCTGACCAACAATTATGTAAAAACAGACTTATCTTATTCTATTTCCGTAAATTAATAACAATGCCTTCAAAACATCTTTATTCTGTAATATTATTGTTATAACATTGCGTTTGAAAGATGAAAGTTTTGCGGTTGTTAAACATCAATAAAGACATATCATTACAAAGCCAGTTTTCTATGATAGGACACTAAAATGAATGTAATTAATCAACAAGTTCTTAAAATTTGAATTGTGTACATTGAGATATGTAAATTATAAAAATATTGATACATATATGAAATAATTACTTCTTTTATAGATTTTATTTCGCAATGAAAAACTTTGTAACATCAAAAAGATATCTTTGTAGAATCATGTTCGCTAAAGTCTGACAAATTGGTGCAATATTTATAAATAAACTTTAATCTCGTTTTGTATGAATGATATTGTTAGTAAATAAATCCACTTTGATCTTATTATCCAAAAAAAGTGGTTAGCTTTTTAAGAAATCTTTAAATAGTATAAAAAAACTTGCGTATTTTTTTTGTCTTACCTAGAACTGTAAAAAACTTTTTGGAAATGTTGAAAAATAATGGCTGTAAAAATGTTGAAGGTACGTTTTCTTACAAAAATTTTAATGCTTTTTTCTAGATCTCAATTAACCCATCGGCATACCTGCCTCCGAGATTGGTGGGCTGCACCTTTTTCGCATCGGCATATTGCCCGCCCCGTTGGGGCAACTAAAACTTTTCCCATATACTTAGATAGTTCACAATAAAATTATAATCTATATAAAAGCATACGAAGTGTTTAATTTGGGGAAATATGGGGTGCAATACTGCACAGTAATAATACTTCTCAAGTATGCACAGATGTCACTAATAAAAATTAGTATGCCGATGGGTTAAGATAGGGATACGGGATGGGGAATACCGTAAGCTACGTAAGTAACCACCTACCGATATGATACTCTTTAAAGCTGGTTTGCGTACACGGCGCTGCCCCAATTATACTAAACTTGTTAATTTTATCATGAGCAGCCAACAAAGACGATAATATTGTTCTTCCTTATATTTACAAGCATTTTGGGTGAGGTATGATTTAAGAATTTCACGGCTAAAAGTATTATAGTGATCTCCTAGTAGACCTCCTTCTTTAGCCAATGTTTCCGACAGCATTGCAGTGTCCATCATCAGGGCATTATATTACACATCTGCCCTGATGATGGACGCTGCATTGCTGTCCGAAACGTTGGCTAAAGAAGAAAGTAGGGCAACACGGCATAATACCCCGAAAACAAATCACTATAATTTTGGGTGAGACGAAATGAAACTTCGACGCTTATCGTCGTGTACGAACACTAGCAAAATACTACGCGCACGAAAGTTGCTATCTCCATGTACAAATGGCTTGAGGTAGTGCCCACCATTCTCTATGCACTGATGCAACTCATTTCAGAAAATATTCCATTCACGTTCAAACATTTTCACTGGAATTGGTGCTTTTCGTGCTGAATAAGATTTTTTTTAAATGCTGATATTTCGAGGCAGAGCTTTGCAAACATCACCTTACAACCCAGCATCAACTGTACAAGGAATATTCTTTTAAAATCTTCATTTTCATAAGAAAACTTTCACATCAATAAAAAATATATATATACATGTTCGATTTAAATAGATGATCTTAATTTTTATTGATAAATGTTTGTAAATAGTTTGATATTATATTATAATTGTACGGAATATTTTTAATGTATGGTGCATCAAAGTTATATTATACTTTTAACTATTCAATTTATAAAGTCAAATGGTGCTACTAAGAGTGTAAAATAGTGTTTTGAAAACATATAATATTATTATTTTATGCTGTGACTTTTTTGAAGAAAGTTTTGGATAGCTAGAAGCTAAAACATGACATTTTTGTTGTTATTTTATGGAAATTATGCTGACTTATTATTGATTTTTTTTGTATTTGTAATCAACACTGAAGAGACCAAGGCAAAATGGTTCCAACCACTGAAGAGATAAATGAATAGAAGTGTGATGCTTGAAGTAAACTCAAGTTTTCTTCTTTCTTGTTTGAAAGATCTTAAGGGATCCGGTAATGATCAACGTGAATTGTCAATGCGCGTTGAAGTGCAATTGGCAGAAGTTAAATCGATCTGTCAATATTTTCACCCCAGTTGCTTTGATGCCGTCTGCGGAAACATTGTCTGAAGTGTGCGCATAGAGTGATAATCTTTTGATTTTACTTTCCATGACACTGGACAATTGCAATACAATGAAATTATAAATTAAACTGAACGCGATTAAACTGAATTCCACAGGGCTCGATAGATAGAGCAATTGAACGAATGCTCAGCGAAACCATCATTCCGCTGTGTCAATGGTGGTTGTCTATATCAATATACACATCATTCCTTCCGCCAATGGGAAGTCTCAATTGTCAATCACTTCAATTGCTTCAGTAAATGATCAATTAGCAAATATTATCATCACACTTGATATTGATCGTCTCCGGGGTGCATTAGTCGAAAGATCTTTTGTAAATTGTCCAATTGACAGTGGCCCTTTAGAACAGGGGGTGTTTTAAACTTACTTCATATTATATGACCATCATATCAATGAAAAGAAATATTTTTACTTTCGAACAGTCCCCGTTAAATGCAGTTTCTTTGTCAGTTTCAGCATAGATAAAATTATGACTAGCTGTCAAGCATAATAACACGATGTTTATGCGGTTGATAAAAATTTGGTCAAATGTGAAATGGACCGAGAATCGGCATTTAATGAGAATTGCTCTACTGTCAAAATTCAGAATGGCACTGATTGTCTATTTTGTGGTCATCAAATGTGATAGAGTTTTAAAAACACCAACCTTAATGCTGGTTTACAAGTTAGGACTTATTGTACGTTTAATCGGATTCGGCAAATCCTTACAAGTAAAATGGAGTGCGTTGACACCAAAACGTATGTCTTTTCGAATCGTAATGGAATCCAAGGTCAGATTGGAGAAATGACAGGAAAGGCAGTATTTTATGAGAATTGATGTGATTAAACGGAGCCGGTTACTTGGAACATGTTAAACTTCACGTCCATTTTTGGCACTGTTTGCATCAAACTCAACCGGAGGTACTAACGTTCGTTCGGATTTGTTGATTATTTATTATTTTTGTCCACAAATTAAGCAACTGATTATACAATCTACCGTCCATTTGCAAATAATTTCGCCGGTCGTCTGATTCCCTCTCAATTCTCTCAGTAACTAAGGACGGGTTGTTGCACAGAAATACAAATGTGACATTGTTATCAAATGGCCATTCAGCGCCATTTTGTTTTTTGACATTTGAAAGGTCTCCTTTAAATGCCGATTCGCAGATGGAACTGACATGAAAAACAGAAGAAAAAACATTACATACCGTGTAAATATTTCACATGACCGATAAAACATACGATAAGTTATGACGGCTAAACCAGTTGCACTGCGTATTTGTACGTGGTTTAGCATTTTCAGCTATTCCAAAACCGCTGCGTTTAATCGCAGTACGTGCATCCACTAAAACCCAGTTTTTTTTCCATTGAGATAAATATAATAAAAGATTTCCATTAATCAATATATTTTGAAAGATTTCCTGTAATCAATATAACTTGAAAAAAGATCTCCAGTAATCAATATAATTTTAAAAAGATTTCCACTAATGAATATAATTTGAAAAAAAATTCCAGTAATCAATAAAATTTTATAAAGTTTTCCAGTAATCAATATAATTTGAAAAGAAAATTCCAGTAATCAATATAATTTTAAAAAGATTTCCAGTAATCAATATAATTTGAAAAAAAAATTCCAGTAATCAATAAAATTTTAAAAAGTTTTCCAGTAATCAATATAAATAGAAAAGAAAATTCCAGTAATCAATATAATTTAAAAAAAGATTTTTTTACATTTAGTTACGAGAAAGAAAATGTAGTATTTTATATGACGTGATATTTTAATTTAGATTAATGGTATGTTAAATGTAATTTCTTACTAACTTGGGCTACTATTATTATTATTGTAAATGAACCACCCTGTACTATACATAACATAATTTGGTATTTCACTCTATTCGTATTTAGGAACCACACTGTACTAGAATATGCGCTTTTGAATGCAATAAAATGATGCAGAATTGTAATAATTTTTTTTAATCTTCCTCCTGTCATTCCCTTTTCTATGTCAACACTGCGCAAGAGTCCCAACTATCCCGAGCCAATGGGACTATGGGTATGTCATTAGGCTGAAGTGGTGGTTGAAGGTGGTGAAGCGAAGGAGATGGGGGGAGGAACGTTGCGAAGTAAGTCGTTCAGATTCTGAATGGAAATTATAATGAAATTAAATCAATTTTCTTTGATATTTCACTAAATGTATATATTTATTAAATAAAAATGAATATATTTATCCAAGACATTACCTAGATTGCAGTTTAATTTTTGTAGAATCTTGCAATCATACACAAAGATACCAGACAAAAAAGATTCATTAATAAAATATTGGTAGCTCTCAGTCGAAGTAATGAAACAGTTAAAAATTCAAGTAGTTGATTTGGTCTGCTCAGTGGTCAGAGCATTTCCCCCGGCAAGGAAGAGGTTGTGGGTTCAATTCCTACGTACAACTGAATCTCTTTTCTGTTTTACATTTTTTGTTTTGAGTCCATAAATATTGTCTTTAAGATTGAAGACTAGATATCTATTGCACAAAAAGCAATCCGATTATCTGATATTTTCAGCGAGTAGATCCGAGCTAAAATCTGAAATCAATTTTGCTAAAAAACAATACATGAAAAATGTTCAGAATGGGATCAAAGACGACATAAAGTTTTTCTGGAACTATATTAGGTCACAAAAAGTTAACCCAACCTCACCAACATGCTTGATTGAGGAAGGCGTAACTTTTACTAACCCTGACACAATTGTAAATAAGTTTGCTGACTATTTTCATTCTGTCTATAGTCAAGTAACCCTGAAACTTGAAACCAATTTCCCAACAGCATCACCCTGGAACGTTGGAGATATCTCACTCGGATTGACCAACATCCAGGAAATAGAAACTTGTATCCGGAATCTCCGACCTGATAAGGCTACTGGTCCGGACGGTATTCCTCCTTCAATAATTATAAAAATCTCTCCAAATATCTGTGTACCCCTTGCGTACATATTTAATCTCTGCATCATGTCTTCCACATTTCCACAGTGTTGGAAACTAACGAGGGTCAGCCCCATTCACAAAGCTGATGAAAAGACTGACGTCAGAAATTATAGACCAGTTGCAGTACTGTCAACAATTCCTAAAATTTTTGAAATGATTATCTGTGATAAAATCAGTCCACAAATCACGCCTTTCTTAAGAGGTAATCAACATGGCTTCTTACCGAAGAAATCAACGGTAACCAACTTACTCTCTTTCTCTCGACGGGTAGCGCAAGGCCTAGACTGTAGGCATCAGACGGACGTAATCTACACGGACTTCGCAAAGGCATTTGACCGAGTAGATCACGATATTCTAATAAAAAAGATGCATAAAATAGATTTAAGATTTTCACGGCTAAAAGTATTTTTGTTATTTGTTTTTGGGGTATTATGCCGTGTTGCGCTAACTCCTTCTTTAGCCAACGTTTCGGACAGCATTGCAGTGTCCATCATCAGGGCAGATGTGTTATTTGAGGTTGTGTTAAAATGTGAGCTTATGTATGAGGTTGTGATACCGTGTTGCCAGCTCCAACCCTCTGAGCTAACATTAACGTATCATTTTTTTATTTTATTTTATTTTATTTAAAGTGGTTATCTTCGTTTAGCTCTGGTATATCCGTCAATTACCGGATACCAAGAACTATTAAGCTTAGCTCCATCGTCTCTATTAATGTTTACGGGATTTTTATGAATTTCAATGGCCTCCTCCTGAAATCCTGGGGAGACCGAAAACTTATAGAGCACGGCTGATTACGGAGGCCATTGAAATTCATAAAAATCCCGTAAACATTAATAGAGACGATGGAGCTAAGCTCAATAGTTCTTGGTATCCGGTAATTGACGGATACACCAGAGCTAAACGAAGAAAACCACTTTAAATAAAAAATAAAATGATACGTAAGGCCACGTCCGCACAGGCAGGCGGCTTGCTTAGCGCCTAGAGTCTAGCGAGTCACCTAGCGAGTAGCTTAGTAAAACAAACGTTCTAGAACACTCGCGACTGACTGCACTGCGCGCTTGGCGTCTAGCTAGTCGCTATGCTAGTCGCTTTGCGTGTACCGAAGTGAACGAACGTGTTGGTTTTTTGTCACTAGGCGCGAGGCATTTTTGAAGAGAAAAATGGACGAAATATTAATTGCATCTGTTTTTAAAAGAGAACCTCTGTGGAATCCAGCTAATGAACTACATAAAAATGTAGTTGTCTTAAAAAAAAATAATAATAATTATGTCATAATTTTTTTTACAATGAGACGTTAATTATGGTTATGGCGTTGGATTATGTATACTAAGAAGTATATCAAATGATTCTCTGGGCTGGACTGGTAAAATTTTTCGTCAAAATTACGCAATTGTTTATACAGAACATTAAACTGCCCATGACTTGACAGTGACTTATTTATGTCATGAACCCAACATGATGGATAAGGCCGTGAAATGGTATATTTTAAAGATGAATTTTCTGTAAGTAGCAGTTTTAGAGCTATTTTTGAAAGTGACATCTCGTCAACTAGACGACAAGCAAATGACCAAGACACCTAGCGACCCACCACGCAAACCACCTTCAGTGCGGACACCGTGTATCCTAGCAAGTAGCCAGAATGCAAGCCACTAGGCTCTAGGCGCTAAGCAAGCCGCCTGCCTGTGCGGACGTGGCCTTAATGTTATCTCAGAGGTTGGAGCTGGCAACACGGTATCACAACCTCATACATAAGCTCACATTTTAACACAACCTCAAATAACACATCTGCCCTGATGATGGACACTGCAATGCTGTCCGAAACGTTGGCTAAAGAAGGAGTTAGCGCAACACGGCATAATACCCCAAAAACAAATAACAAAAATGCATAAAATAGGTTTTAATCAACCCTTACTGACATTTTTTGCGTCATATTTAAAAGATAGAAGTCAGTATGTAAATATAAATGGATACGACTCCCATAAGTTCGCAGCTCTGTCAGGAATTCCTCAAGGATCGAATCTCGGTCCCATGTTATTCCTTATTCTGATAGATGACATTCAGGATTGCATACGTCACAGCTCATGTCTACTATTCGCGGATGACATGAAACCGATGAAGGAAATCGAATCAGATTATGATTATTCGAAACTGCAGGCCAACCTCGATTCAATCATGATATGGTCGGTAGAAAATAAACTTAACTTCAATAAAAAATGCGATGTTATGACTTATAGTCGCTCACAAAATCCGCTATTCTGCCAGTATAGAATGAATGGTGAAGTACTTACACGCGTAAACATCATCAAGGACCTTGGGGTGATCATTGATCCCAAGCTGACATTTTCAAACCACATAGTCCAGCTTACCTCGGCTTGCTCCAAAACTCTTGGTTTTGTAATTAGAACTTGCAAACAATTCAATAACATAGAAGCAATGACCGCCATGTTCAACGGAGTGGTCAGAAGCAAGCTGGAGTACGCCAGTACTGTCTGGATACCTTATCAACTTAAATACATAAATATGATTGAACAAATTCAAAAAAAATTCCTAAGGTATGTTTACATGCGATCATACGGAATATATCCGAAATTCATGCATCACGTGGAACTGTTAAAGGAGACAAATTACCAAAGCCTGGAGACCAGGCGTAATGCCGGACTCATGGTATTTGAATTAAAGTTACTAAAAAACCTTATCGATTGTCCATATCTCCTGTCATGCTGTGGCTTATTCGTTCCTGATAAATACTGTCAAAATCGTAGCCACGACCTATTCTGTTTACCGCAGGGTCGGACAGATGTCATTGCCCAACATAGCATGACAAGAGGTATGACCTTGCTAAATGCCCTACCAGCGGATATAGATGTGTTTAATATCACTATACCATGTTTTAAAAAATATATGTACATGTATTGTTAGTTATAATAAAATTGTACCATAATTGGACTTACCTGTCTGTCGTACAATAAAAAAAAAATATATATATATTTCAGAACTTCTTGAGAATTTCTTGGGAATCATAGAAAAAACAGTATTTCACAATCGAAATAACATATCGAAATTTATTCATACAAAATTACAAGATTATTTAGAAATTTTCAATACGTATAAAAAAAAACTACAACCTAATATTGCTTCAATGTGTGATAGCGTTCGAAACACTTTCCTTTATGCAGGGGCATATTGCAAAACTTGCACATGTACCGCGTTTCACTGCGTAGTTTGTGAGCGGAACATACGCGACAACAGTTTTTTTTTTTTTGTTGTGTTTCAAACTCATTGTTTTGACAGGTAGATAGATCGGGTACCGCCGACAATAGAAAACACATGACCCCGCACCCATTTAGAACCCCTTGTTTACAAGTTCCCGCTCCTTACCGCTTTGCGCAACAAAACGAGTAAACTCGTCTCCTGCGTCTTACTGTAAAAAGGCGTATGACGAATTTTCTCATTTCCCGCAGAGAATGTGTTAAAATGAGATCTGCAAACACCACGTTTGTCAGGAAGCAGCCTAACTGGCCCTAGCGAATACTGGCTACTAGCTGTCATCTTACGGAATTCCAAGCAAGCTTTTTGCACTGCCCTCTATGAGTGCAACTGTGAAGCTCTTAGCTAACTCACTTCTCAACAGTTTCTTATATGGAGAGAAGGGTAGAATTATTTTCTAATTGGCTTAGAGTATCATTTGCAGAGATGTACTTTATTTCAAATAAATCCATTTCAAATGGAAATGCAAAATGGGTATTTTCCATTTTGCATTTTAAATGCTTTTCTAAAAACCATTTTGCATTTTAAATGCTTTTCTCAATGCATTTTCCATTTTAAATGCTTTTTTGCAACATTCTTCCTACTATCTCCACTCATCTTTTTTTCATAAGCCCCAAATATCAGTCGGTCCTCAACCTCGCTATGAGAGATAATTTACATTTGTCAAGTTGCTCCCTGGTAGAAGCCCTGGCAATTTAGTGATACCATTACAAAAATACTAATTCAAATACTGAACATAGGGCCATGACGCTGTAATATTAAATGTTAGATAGCAGTTTCTATGTTTTTACGTTGGCAACATTTGTCCCGCGCAAATTTTTTGTGGTTCATAATCCGTAGTCGTGGCATTTTTCGGTTTACCATCATGTAATATGTTTGTTCTACATTGATGTCCATTATTAAATGACAAAACTGTTCAAAAATTCTATTATTTTAATTGTTTGACCTGAGAAACCATTTTGCATTTTCAATGCATTTTGAAAATAGGTATTTTGCATTTTGCATTTGAAATGCTTTTCTAAAAACCATTTTGCATTTTGCATTTTCAAATGGAAAAGTTTTGACCCATTTCCATTTTGCATTTCAAATGGTTTTGGGTACCCATTTTGCACATCTCTGATCATTTGGCATCACATCTGCCTGTAAACTTGTTTGTTATGTTCCGGTTCCAGTTCAAGATGGTGGCCTTATTCTATACTATCATTTTATTCTGCCATTTGCATGATTATGGTGCCTAACTATCAAATCACAATAATTAATATTAGGATTCCTACTGGCCTGAAGAAAACAAAATATCATTGATTTTTATTTGAAATTAGCTGTACCCCGCCACGCGTTGCTGTGGCTCACTCTGTCTGTGCAGATAGAGGAACAAGTGTTGCTTTTATGTCCAACAGATGGTGCTGTTTTTTTTTTAAAAAGCATGTTTTTACCTGCCACAGGTGACATCTATATAATATAGGTATATACAAACACACACTCGAATGCTACGTTGTGTCAAAATTTCAAAGCAATCGATGAAGATTTAAGATTTTGAACAAACGAACATTTATATAGAGAGATAAGGCATAATACAACTTATCGAAAGAAACGTGACCATTACAATGACAATTCTTTTTCAAATTTTCATCAGGCGGGTAGGTACCATAATATTGAAAGGCTCAGCTAGCCATCTACTAGGCTTGCTTGAATAATAAAGAAACCGTAAACAGAATGCACACACAAATTTACAGACAGATGAAATGCCAAACGGTTGAGTTAAAACCTAAAATGAAGGGGAATAAAACAGAAGCGTTCATAAAATTGTAAATTTATTTCATCACATATATATATTAGACATTGATTATACATACAATAAACCATAAATTACAATTCCTCGTGATCCTGGATCCCGGAGTCACTTCACTTAAATTATAGTCATTCCTGAATTAGACTTTAAATATATTAAATTATAAGATGTTACACCATAACGCTAATGGAATAATAATGAAATATATAAATGCCAAACTTTCAGACCTTTTGCCAACAAACCGTTACAAAACATCAGACGCATTCTCACGAGCAAAAGGCATTTCACGTCAAACACATTTACCAACATTCATATTGTACATATTATTATTCATGTTGAAAAAGGTGTCGGACATAATCAAATACACTTTAATTATTCGAATACGTTGAAATATTACGTGCAGCGTTTCGGTATGACGAAAAAAAATCTTCGAGACTTGCCACAAAATTTGGAATATTTTTTTATTTATTAAATATAATCAATCTCATATTATAGGACGAAACAGGGAAACGAAATCAAATAATTTTTACACTTTCCGTTGATGTTGAAGGTCCATAAATATTAAATATATCTTTTTCCCTTTTTTATTTGCAACAAGTGCGATACGCACTTGTTGCGAAACACGTGCATTTTTAAATAAAATTTGGGGATTTATAAATTGCAAAAAAAAAAAAAACGATTTTTATTTAAATTTAAATAGTTTTGGATTATTATAAATTTTGAAGGCTCGCAAATCAATAATAGATACATTTATTTGTCTGAAGCAAAAAATAATGAACAGTTTACGTTGCGCAACTTGTAAATATTTGTTATCGTAAAGGTCAACAATGTCCATTAATCTACAAACTTTAGTAGATTATGTATCACTTTTTCCCAATAAATAATAGATACAAAACAATCGCAAAATTAAATGGCGCAATAACGCGTTGAGATTGTACGTTTACTACAAATCGCGACAATTGGATTTGAGACAATTTGGAGGCAAAATTGGCCATTAACTAAGTAAGATCTACAGGAAAATGGAATCCAAATTGATTAATTTTGAGAGCTAATGAATTCAAATTGCTTGTTTTTAAGAACTGATGAATCCGTGTTGCTTTATATCGAGAGCTAATGATTCTGCACTACTTGATTTCAAGAGCAAATAATAAGAAATGCTTGATTTCAAGAGCTAATGAATTAACATTGCGTGAATTTAAGAGCTAATGAATCCGAATCGCTTGATTTCAAGAGCTAATGAATTAACATTGCGTGAATTTGAGAGCTAAAGAATCCGAATCGCTTGATTTCAAGAGCTAATGAATTAACATTGCGTGAATTTGAGAGCTAATGAATCCGAATCGCTTGATTTTGAGAGCCAATGAATCCGCATCGATTTGAGAGCTTATGAACTAGACAAATAATATCTTTGAGAGCTTATGAACATAGAGGCGTGTGGTGAGGGTGGCACGGAGGGGTGGTGAGGAGGGAGGGGGGGGAGAGGAGGAGCACCCTGCCCCCCCTTACGCCAATCTAATGGACTGGATGATCTGGAAGACGGCCGACCCGCATACTACGAAGATGAAGAGAGCCAGGAGCCAGGGGCCCACAGGGTATTGCTCATCCTTTTGCTGGAAACAAAAACACACACATCGTTATAAACCAAAATCTGACAAATAATACGTGTTTATTTAACGCCACAGGCTAATTTGTTGGCTTTTGGGACCATCTCTTTTGGTTTCATAGAAATTGTTGTATCTACCTTACTGTCATTTTTTTACAGAGGCCCTGAAGAAAATAATTTCCCTCAAGGGCAATGCCATCTTTGGGGATTCTGTGTGGAGGGTCTTTTTGTGGAGAGGAAGGAGTGGGTTTTGAAGAGACCCATGTTGTAAGAGGGAGGCCAGCAAATCGTTCCACAGCCGAGCTGTTGAACTTAAGAACGAGTCCTAGACGACTGTAGAATTATCGGTTTCAACCTCTTTATAACGTTGTTGTTTCATCGGTGTAGTCCACACTTCTAACGGTTAATCTCTTCAGTGTTTCAACCAGCGCAATCGTTGGGGCACTATCAAATATTATTATCAGATAAAATATTATGTATGTTTGTGGTCACTGTTTAAGCATGACGAATCATGATTTCAAAAAAAATACCTAACTTTGCACAGATTTCGCAATAGAAATACAAACGTTTATACATTTTTATTGCTGTCGGCGTAAAAATGCAATAATTTTTTAATTGATTTGTTGTGCGATTGCACATTTTCTCCAAAAGGTAAATTTCCATAAATAATAAAAGCAAAGGAAGTTGGCGAACTACGACCAAATCGTACAGACTATCAAAGCGGCTATTTTGTGTGTAGATAGTAACAAAGGCGAGACGGTAGTATGCATCTGGACTTAACAATGCTCTTGACATTACACAAATCAAAGACTTAGCATCACTTTTCAATCAAATCTTTCATTTGTTAACCACATAACAGAAATCTCTAATGAGGGCTTAAAAATGTTGGGATTTATAACTAGGCTAACCAGAAATTTTAACAATATAAAGTGGATTAAATTGTTATATTTTGCCTATGTAAGAAGTCAACTTGAGTACAATTCTCCTGTCTGGAACCCACATTATAATATACATGTACAAGATGTTGAAAGAATACAAAACAAATTCTTACGTTTTATAAATTTTAAAATGGGTATTCCAGCAATTATGTTGAACTACAACACTCTGTTAAATTATATGAATAAGCTCAAATTGTCAGACAGAAGAATTTTCACTGACTTGGTATTTCTATATTAAATTCTAAATTATTTAGTTGATAGTCTGGTATTGCTACAATTGATAAGCTTTCGGATTCCACAACATAATACTAGAAGTGAGTATTTATTTCAGTGCAGAAATTCTGGGACTAAGTAATAAGAGCCAGTGGAACTACGGCATCCCCAGTCGGGGTGTGTTGCGAGGTTGACAGTAGTGAGAGAAGGAGATGGGGAGGAGTAAGGTTGGGGGTGTGAACTCACTTTGGTAGATTTGGGTACGTTTCCTCGGTTGGTGATGTTCTTGCTGGCAATCTCGTTGGCGATGCGCATTCGCTGTTTGGGGGCCATCTTGTCTGTGCGGCGGGGGGAGTGCTACTGCGGCTGCTGCTAGGTGTTCACTGCGAGACTGAGGGGTCCGGCGGAAATTACACTGGTAGTACTGCAAGGGGGAAAGAACTCCGCTTTAATAGTGCTATTTCATTAACTCTCAAAACACTAATGCAACTAACCATCACGCCGTTTCGCCGCAGGGGTAGGCAGAGAGGACGGACCGCCAAACTCTCTGACACACACTTATACAATGAAAATTTTCTTAGAGGGACCGGCGGTACATATAGCCGCACAAGATTGAGTACATCGTACTACGTCCCATACATACTCTTCTATTATTCTGATTCTTGACATGACCTGACTCAAGTATCTGATTCACTTGATCGTGCCATGTCTTCCTCGGGCGTCCCCTACTTCTGCTACCATTCGCATTCGCGTAATATATTCCCTTACACGCCTTTCTTCGCTCATTCGCTCTACATGCCCAAACCATCTAAGTGTCCCTTTATGCTTACATCAGCCATGCACTCTTTGCAGATCTCTACATTTCTCACACGATTATACATGGTTTTTCCACACATACGCCTCAGGGATCTCATTTCAACAGCATTCAGTCTACTTTCATCCTGTCTGCCAGTTCCATGCCTCACTTCCGTACATCAGGGTAGGTACCGCAACTCCATTGTGGATTGCTAGCTTCGCTTCTTTGGACAATTTTTTGTTAGCGCCAACTGCGTTCAGTCCTCCATTAATGGAGTTACCTGCATTTACCCTTCAATATCTCTGTCAGCCTTCGCATCTCTCGTAAACATGCTTCCTAAATACACAAACTCATCCACCTGCTTCAAGTATTCCTCATTCACAACTATATTGCACACTGTTTTCGTACTCTCTCTTTCAAACACCAGTTCAAGTATTCCTCATTCACAACTATATTGCACACTGTTTTCGTACTCTCTCTTTCAAACACCATTACTTTAGACTTACTTACATTCATCATTAACTCATTCTTCATGAATACTTCGTTCATCCTAGACACGAGAGACTGCATATCATCCATCCATCTAATCTAGTGCCACCTATGGCAGTGGCGGACGGAGACTTTTTGTAGAAGGGATGCTGGACATCAAATGTTTATACTCGTACTTACTATGTACATGATATCAAATATGCAGATCTAGACGCTAGCACACGAACAAGATACTATTAGGTACCGTCTAAAATTATCTCCATAAATCCCTTAGTATCCATAATAAGATTTTTTTCCGCAAATGGCCGAGACAAAAAACTTTTTCGCATTAATGATTCAATTATACATCCACACAATTCACTATTATCATTTAGAAGACAAAAGACTCAAAGCAAACTGTCAAAGCAGCGCGCGCATACAATCCAATGGATTAGTAATAGAGTATACAATTCTGTGCATTATACATACAAGCCTTAAAGACGGTTTTTGCACGTTGGATGCTGTCATTAATATCGTATAAAGTTGACAAGGATATTGGCTTGCGGGTCTCAGTGCGCATGCACGGAAAGAACGAACGTTCTAGCATTCTTGGATACGTTTTTGTTGTTTGTTTTTGGGGTGTTATGCCGTGTTGCGCTAACTCCTTCTTTAGCCGACGTTTCGGACAGCGTTGCAGTGATCCAAATGCTTTTGGCCGTGAGAATCTAAAAACTTACCATTCTTGGATACGGTTTACAGATCGCTTCCAAACCAGTGTTTTTTACGCGTTTCACAGTATTTGAGAATGTATTTAGACTAGCCTGCGCTGTTTGTATCGTGCCGTTCGTTGTGTGTACACAGAAACGGGACGATAATATACACGATGTCTTATAATAATAATAATACTTGTATGATTTTTACAGAGCCGTTTGTAGAAATATTAAAATATTTAAATTGTAGTGTTGCTGTTTACGGCTAGAAGTCCAAATCTTTTTACTCTAAAATGCAAGGGATGCGGAGCATCCACAGCGTGTATGGACGGACCGCGCCTGACCTATGGGTGAGCTCACATACTAATATCAAGGATATTACAGTAGTCCAATTCACAGAAAGCAAATAATTTAAATTTGCAAAGAGAGAAAGTAAAGTTAATGAGTAATGACTAATTACAAACTACAATCAGTGCAAAACTTTCACTTTTAACAGTGAGTTGTCCATATATTCAATACATCACTTGTTGGTGTAATCAGTACTTCACATAGAGAACCCTTTGGCAGATATATTGATCATGTGGTCAATACTTACTACCGAGGATGCGTTCTTAAATTAAAGCATTATTTTTCTAAAGATGAACTTTATTTAACGCAAGATTTAAGTAGCAATTTTTAAAAAAAGGTTTCGGAAAATGCGAGAGATCGTAATGTAGGAATTACGTGTGGAATACACGGGCGCTCGAGACAGAATTAGGTTCCTACGTAACTTGCCGAATACTCGCAGAAATACACGGGCGCTCGAGGCAGGATGAGGTTCCTATGTAACTTGCTGAATACACTCGCAGAAATACATGGGCGCTCGAGGCACAATGAGGTTCCTACGTAACTTGCCGAATACACTCGTAGAAATACACGGGCGCTCGAGGCAGAATGAGGTTCCTACGTAACTTGCCGAATACACTCGCAGAAATACACGAGCGCTCGAGGCGGAATGAGGTTCCTACGTAACTTGCCAAATACACTCGCAAGTTCGCTGGCATGGGTCCTAGGTCCTATTTAAAAATAAATAGAGTTAAAAATGTTTTGATGACGGGTGGTGTCGCGAAGCTGCGACTCCACTATATATTTTAGAGGTGGTGTGATATGCCACACGCCCAAAGGACCAGTCCCAAACTACTCCGAATGATAGGTATGGGACGATATATGCATCCGACAAACCCGATGGACAGTGCAATAATCAAAGGTATAAATCTGGGCTTCTGGAGCACAAGATAAGCCCAGATTGGAATGCAGGAAAGATGGACTCACCCGTTGATGACTATCACACGTCTCCAGGAGTATTAGTTGATTTCACTTCACAAAATATATGTATATTCGCCCTGTCTGATATTAATTATCACTCCGAACTCTGATAAGCAACTGACACCACTTGTCAGATTTTACATGTGTCGCAACAATATTTTTAATATGGTGACATTTTGGGATGGGTAAAAGGGTAGGTAGGACATTTGCAGGATTTGGTATTGACATTACACTTGTCCATTAAGCCTGTGGATGCATACCTAACAATCCCATATATATTGCGCGAACATTCTCCCGGCGTTGAAAGTACCTTCCGAAATTTTAAGTACTTTCAAATAAAGTAAAGAATTAAATGTAAAACGAAGTAAGATGAAATATAAATATTCTTATCAATACGCTATTAATATTACAAAGTTAAAACGAAAATTTATAAAATAATGAAATAATAATTATTGTGTAGGCAAAGGACACAATTTTACGACTGGTCGTTTAAAGTTCCCGGAAGGGGTCCTTACGCGTGCGACACGAACCACTCCGTCTTTACCAGGGAACACCTCCTCAACAACGCCCACCGGCCAATAAAGTGGAGGCGCATCCTCTTGATGCACCAATACTATGGTACCTACTAGAATGTTATTCGCGGGACTATTCCATTTTTTTCTCATCTGCAGAGAGTGAAGATACTCTATATGCCACTTCTTCCAATAAGATTGAACGAGGTGGTCCAAAAGCTCTTTCCTTTTCAGTAGACTAATGCGTTCATTAGTCAAATCATAAGCAGGTAGATGCTGAATCGGGGTAGACATCAGAAAATGAGCCGGAGTAAGAGCTTCTGGATAATGAGAACTGCTTAATAAACATAATGGCCGTGAATTAAGTACAGCCTCTATTTGTGTCAGAACTGTGAGAAGCTCTTCATAACATAAAAGTTGAGTACCCACAACCCTATACAGATGCGATTTAATGCATTTAATATTTGACTCCCATAATCCTCCAAAGTGAGGAGCGCGGGGTGGAATCGTCTTCCATTCAATTCTCCGATTGTTAAATTCATTGCGAAGAACTTCTTTAGTTGAATTTGCCTCTAAAAAATTATATAAGTCATCCAGACAATTCTTTGCGCCTATGAAATTTGTCGCATTGTCACTGTACATACACGAAACCGGTCCGCGTCTGGATAGAAAACGCTTAAATGCGTTTAAAAAATTGTCCGTGCTTAGATCTGATACCACTTCCATATGTATAGCCTTCGTTGTTAAACAAATAAATAGACATATATATGCCTTTTGACTTTTTACCCCACGACGCCTAGAAAGGGTTATATTTATTGGTCCGGCAAAATCTACACCCGTATGTGTAAATGCCTTTGCTTCCTGAATTCTAGCTGTAGGTAAATCTGCCATTAGCGGTATAATATTAGAAGGTGCAGTTTTAAAACAGAAATTACAAGCATGTACTCTTTTGCGTATTAGATTTCTCCCCGATAAGATCCAATAACGCTGTCTAATTATTGACATAAGGAGATGTGCACCAGTATGACAATTCACACGATGGTGAAAGTCTATAATTATATCGACAATATGATCCTGTCTTGGCAGAAGTACTGGATGTTTGTTTTCAAAAGGTATATTCGCGTTTGTTAATCTACCACCTATACGTAACAAGCCATTATGATCTAAGAACGGGTTTAGTTTTCGGATTGAAGGTGAGCATAATTTATCCCTCTGTATTAATTGTATATCGGCACTAAAATACCTATTCTGTAAAGCTTTTAATACATTCATTTCAGCAATGTTTAATTCCGTGGAACTTATAACTGTTGAGCGTGATAACTTTCGCATAAATCGTAAAATATATACCACAATTCTCAGCAGTTTTGGCCATGAGGAAATTTTTAAAGCGAGATTATATATCGGAGAATTTTCCTCTATTGACGTTATCGTAAATGTATGCGATTTTTTCAATTCCAAAGTATTCTCCTCCTCTCGTGAGGGGGAAAATCTTTCGACAGGCCACTCGGATACTGGGTTCACAGCCCAGGGCGGACCGTGCCACCAAAGAGAATGATCGACCAGCTGAGCAGGCAGTAGTCCTCGTGATAAACAATCACTAGGATTGGTAACGCCATCTATGTGATAAATATGTTTCGCGGGTAAATTTTCCTGAATTTCACTAACTCGATTAGCTACAAAAGTTTGCCACCGGTGAGGGGACGAGTGAATCCAAGAAAGTGCTATTTTTGAATCTGAAAAAGCAAATATATCGTTTATCGAAACGCGATTTCTATAAGTATCTATAATAGATCTAACGAGTCTAGATAAAATAAGCACAGCGCATAATTCCAATCGAGCGAGCGACACTGTTTTTAGAGGGGCCACCTTGGATTTAGAACATATCAAATTCATTGTAGTGTTGCCACCCTTATCCGTGACATGAAGATATATTACACAACCGTATGCTTTCATACTCGCATCTGCGAAGGCGATAATATTTATCGTGCAGTCCTCCTTTACTCCCAAATATCGAGGTAAATTTAAATTAGAAAGCATCGGTAATTCTTCCTTGAATTTGACATATCTATTAACAATACTTTGGGGTAGTTCCTCGTCCCATCCTACTTTCTCTAACCACAGCTCTTGTAAAAGTAATTTGGCATATAAAATTACCGGAGCAACCAAACCTAATACATCGAATAAACGAGCTATTGTGGAAAGAATTGATCTTTTACATATAGTTTTTTCCTCCGTCGGACATATCATAAATCGAAAACAATCAGATATCGGATCCCATTTTAATCCTAAAATGCTACATTTATCCGAAAAATCCATTGTCGCGCGGTGCGACTCTGGTAATTGGGCCAGTAAATGAGGAGAATTACTCGACCATTTGACTAATTCAAATCCTCCACACTTGAACATCGCCATTAAATCTGTAGCCAAAGTGATGCCTTCACTTATAGTATTTACAGAATATACAAAATCGTCCATATATAAATCATTAATTGCAACTTCCGCCGCTTTCGGATAACGATTTCTTTCATCGCTCGCTAGCTGCCGTATAGTTCGCATGGCTAGAAATGGTGAACAGTTCAAACCAAACGCGAGTGAATTAAATTGATAAACTCCAATTTGTTCATCTTCGTGAAATCTATAAAGAATTTTTTGATATTTTCGATGGCTTTCCGTTACCATTATACGTAGATACATTTGCTTAACATCTGCGGTTAATGCTACAGCGAATAAGCGAAATTTAATTAAAAGTGTAAATAAATTAGATTGCAAATTTGGACCTGTATACAAAGTATCATTAAGTGACAACCCTGAACTGGTCTTTGTACTTGCATCTAATACAACACGAGTTTTAGTTGTTGATTTATCTTTACGAATTACTGCGTGATGAGGAATGAAATATCCCTCATCAATATTAGATGAAGACGGAACTTCAACCCTCATATATCCCTTTTCCAGATATTCAGAAACTACTTCATTATAACTGCAATGCAATTCTGGCGAAGTATTAAATTTCCGTTCTAAATATTCATATCGACGCTGCGCGACACGGCGCGAATCACCTAAATTATTAGGATCTATCTTAAACGGTAAAGATACAATATACCTTCCCGATTCATCCCGTTGGACTGACTCGAGGTACATTTTCTCACATTCTGCATCTTCAGCACTCATCAACGACTTAATAGGCATGTCTTCCATCGTCCAAAACTTGGATAACGCATTATATAAATCTACATTGGTTATGGGGCCGAACGTCCACGAAACCTCCGGCGTACACGTAGGTATTTCACCCATTACAATATACCCGAATACTGTCTGTATAGCCGGTGGTGCATTCGTATTATGTTTAGATAAAACCTTATTCCCCAGCAGAATATATGGAAATAACTGTGCACCTAATAAGATATCAACATCGGATGGAACGTTCCAGGATTCATCCGCTAAGTTTAAACCCACTAAATGCTCACATGACTTTGTGTCAACATGTTGTGTAGGAAGCTTATCAGTTATTTTATCGACAACTAATAGACTAATTTTATAAGTATCTTCTGAAACGCGGGATTTAATTTTTAACGCAACGTGTCCCAATATTGGTGTCTCTACTGAACCAACACTTTTAACTACTGAATTATTTAAAGGAATTATTTTAAGATTTAATTCATTACAAGTGTTTAAACTGATTAAATTTTGTTGCGAGGCGCAATCAATTAAACACCTTACGGTTACTTGATTATTTTTATTGTCATAAGCAAATAACTGCGCGGTTGACAGTAGTACATTCGTAGCTATATTACCCGCAGAAAAATTATTATAATGTTTATTATTACGCGCTATTAATGTAATGGCTTCGTTTTTCGATTGACTTTCAGTATTCACCGTGCTCTCAAAATGCAGAGCGGTGTGATGTCGTTTTTTACAAATTCTACAATCCGATTTAGATGGACATTTCACAGTTTTATGTTTATCGCTTAAGCAGTTTACACATAAATTATTTAATTTCACAAACTGAAAGCGAGCATTTGGTCTTAATTCGTTAAATTGTTCACATTTAAACAATTCAACATGATCAGAATGATTACATTTCCGGCACCTATTACGATTATTATTACTTGACTTCGGTTCGACCACAACGAATGAATGCGTAACTTTGTTTTTATTATTAACAACTTTATTATCATTTTGCCCAGTTCGTTCTAGGATTTTGACATGCGACCGAATGTATTCTATTAAATCGGTATATGTAGGTATAGCTTTCTCCCGTATAGACATTTCGAAATTTTGCACCAACTGTATATCTATTTTTTTCAGTGCAATATGTAATATTATAAAATCGGTTAGGTCATCAATACCTAATTCCTTGAGTGCAGCTATGGAAGACGCAAACCGTTCAATAAAATTATTTAACTCATTTGGGTTACTAGGTGCCAATAATTTTAAATTCAAAATATTGTTCAGATAAAAGGTACCTAGCACGCGTTTGTCCTGATATTTCTTTTCGAGAGCTTCCCAAATTAAAAAATAATTTTGTTCGTTCGGAAGTATTCCCGCAAAAACTGATAACGCCTTTCCTTGGAGTTTCCCTATCAGATATTGCATCTTTTGCGACGTATTCAAATTTTCATTTGAGTGAATGTTTAATTTAAAAGCTTCATAAAATATCGACCAATTCTCTTGATTACCATCGAACGATGGCATCTCGATCGGTGGGAGCTTAATTAATGGTGAATTATTTAACTTCTGTCGATCACGTGATGAATCTTGCTTTGCTATAATGCTTTCGCGTATAGAAACTACAAAACAGTACTTATTTTCGAATTTACTCCATAAATCGAAATTCATATTGTAATTTGAATCCTTTTTCAACTGAAGTGTATGAAATTCATCACAAAATGTGTTAAATTGTGCATTATATGTAGCTATATTAACCGTTTGTTTAAGAAAATCCTCCGAACTTCTCGTCTCCCTGTCCGCAATACTTTTCGCTTTCTCGTATAATTCATTAACACGATTATGCATCAAATTAATCTTCGATTCTACTAACTTGATTTTAATATCCTGAGTACTGTCGCTAGTCGCCATGATTAATTGTATGTAGGAATTTAAACACAACAATAATTACAAATGCAACCTAGTACATACAAATTAACAAAGTATAAAGAGGAAATAATATTTATTTATAACTTTAAATATGTTAATTTTAAATACCCCGTTGGTAATCCGGCTCGAAAGAACCAAAAATGGTGTCACGAAGCTGCGACTCCACTATATATTTTAGAGGTGGTGTGATATGCCACACGCCCAAAGGACCAGTCCCAAACTACTCCGAATGATAGGTATGGGACGATATATGCATCCGACAAACCCGATGGACAGTGCAATAATCAAAGGTATAAATCTGGGCTTCTGGAGCACAAGATAAGCCCAGATTGGAATGCAGGAAAGATGGACTCACCCGTTGATGACTATCACACGTCTCCAGGAGTATTAGTTGATTTCACTTCACAAAATATATGTATATTCGCCCTGTCTGATATTAATTA
This sequence comes from Hesperophylax consimilis, assembly GCF_061612785.1. Classification (NCBI taxonomy): domain Eukaryota; kingdom Metazoa; phylum Arthropoda; class Insecta; order Trichoptera; family Limnephilidae; genus Hesperophylax; species Hesperophylax consimilis. The sequence goes on along the minus strand of NC_142863.1, from coordinate 3,910,257 downwards.
TCACTCCGAACTCTGATAAGCAACTGACACCACTTGTCAGATTTTACATGTGTCGCAACAATATTTTTAATATGGTGACATTTTGGGATGGGTAAAAGGGTAGGTAGGACATTTGCAGGATTTGGTATTGACATTACACTTGTCCATTAAGCCTGTGGATGCATACCTAACAATCCCATATATATTGCGCGAACAACGGGTCTACGCTTTGACTGACTTTAAAAGACATTAATCGGCTAATATTGACTCCAAATTTGACCGCAAAAATTCCAAATTCGGACTCGATTCACAAAAGCTCAGATCAAAAAAGTTTATACCACAAATCTACTCCGAATGTGATAACCATTTTCCCGTTTGTACCATGAGTTTCTGGTCACTAATTAACCGAACATCACGGCGTTTCTTCCTAGGGGTAGGCAGAGGGGATGTACTTCCACGCAACTCTGTCTTAGCAAACAATTTTTGCTTCAATTACATTCATACACATACTCTTCCGTTATTATCATTCTTGACATGACCCGACTATATATATACATATATAATAACAAGTAAACGCTTTTAACTCTTTGCACGCGGCCGTATCAACTGTTGTTACGGCAAAAAGTCTATACTCACACGCGGCTGTATCAACAGTTGATACGGAAACTTTGATGGCCGATATTCCAGCGCTCTTTCGTCATAAATGTATTTCTTGCTCACTTGGACATTCGTAGAACTATCACGATGCTGACATCTACAAGAATTTCTCAAAAATAAAATTTTATTTCATAAAAAAAGATCGATAATCAAGTGCGCCTCTTCGCGCCTTTTAGTCCTTTAGTTTACATTTTTGTCAACGGATGGCGTTAGTACTAGTATGTCATTCACAACTTTTCATAACTAAAAATGATAAGTGATCATGGTGTCCCACTTGTGTCTATCACCTAAGTACACACACGCGAGTGAATGGCGGGACCACATTCAAAAGATACGGTATGTCTTTGTATGAAATTTTAGGTAATGTTTTTATAAACATCTAAGAGTGTTGACACACGAGGATTTGTTATCATATTGTGGAGAATAATCTGTTCTGTCTATATAGTCCAATAAATCATGCCAGAATGCTATAATTTGACATTTAATTGCGTGCATAGGTATTTGAAAATATGTACCGCGTAAGGGTATAGATAAAACGGAGCAAATTAACGCGTTCAAAAGGTTAAAGGTCCGTCTACACGCAGCAACTTGCATGCACAATCAGTTTGTGGAAAAGTTGCAATCATTTGAAGTGTATGCAAGACATTTGCACATTATACAGTATTGCTGACTTATACCTTCTACTCGTGATCCTATTTGCTTTACACCTTGCTGAACAGCAAGGCTGGGGTTTTCAATTTGGATGTTGAGTACGCACAACCGCCAGCCGAATTATTATTATGCCCAATGTCGGACCATCAATAATAATAATTCGGTTGGCAGTCAACATGCTGTCCAGCAAGTTGTACAGCAAGTCGGTTGTAGAGGGTATTAGCAAATTTGCTTACGAGTGCAAATTTAGTTTGCGCAAGCCGTTTGCTATCTTAACATACATGCTTACTTGCACAAATTAACGTTCATGCAAGCACGTATTATTTGAGATTTTCACTTACGGCCAAAATTATTATAGTGATTTGTTTTTGGGGTATTATGCCATGTTACGCTACCTCCTTCTTTAGCCAAGGTTTAGGACAGCATTGCATTGTCCATCATCAGGGCAGATGTGTAATCTAACGTTGTTGCTGGCAACACGGTATCGCATCTTCATACATAAGCAGACATTTCACCACAACCTTATATTACACACTGCAATGCTGTCTGAAACTTTGGCTAAAGAAGGAGGTAGCCCAACATGGCATAATACCCCAAAAACAAATCACTATAATTCATGCAAGCAGTTTGTATGGTATACCATTTTGCTGTCTTAATATATATGTTTACTTGTGCATATTAGAGATTTTGCAAGTAAATTGAGCGTGTAGACAAACCTTAATGGAAGAGAAGTACAAATCATAAAATGTGATATATAAAACATTATTTAAATTGTAAACCAAAATTTGTATTCTAATATAAATAAATATATTATATAGGTTAGGATTACGAGTTTTTTTCGTACAAGTACATAAAAAAAGTTACAATTCTTGTAGTAATTAAGTTGAAACGAAGCGTAATTTCCATAATCTGTGCATGTTAAAAGTGCAGCGGTTAGGTAAATATTTACAGAACTTTCCGGTAAAAATTATCTATCGAAATAGTTGTTGAAAAAAATAATTAAAAGCAAACAATTAATTTTAATGGCATTATGAAAGACTGATAAGAGCATTCATAGAGATTAACAGTAAATATATAAGTGCTTATTTCACTTTTCAAAGCACCTTTATAATTAATTCAAACGTAATAAGTTATCTTTCAATAGGCTTCGTATAACTTCGCTCTTCGTGGATAACGAATCAAAAATAGTTTCAGAACAGCCCCAGAATACAAACCATAGGGCGTATGTGTTGGAAAAAAACATGTATGATTGTGTGAGAAATATGGAGATCCGCAAAGAGTGCAAGACTGATGTAAACTTAATGAGTAAGATTAAGAAAAGACGCTCAGTTGGTTTAGGCATATTGAGCGAACGAACAAAGGAGAATAAAGAGAATATATGAATGGTAGACGAAGTCGGGGACGCCCGATGATGGCACGATCAAGTAAATAAGATACTGGAGTCGGGCCATGTCAAGGGTCAGAATAATAGAAGAGTATGTGTGAAACGACGTGTGAATAAGAATGAGGCAAGAAGTGTGTGCCAAGACAGAATGGTTTGGCGGTCTGTCCTCTCTGCTTACCCCTGCGGAAACGGCGTGATGGTTAGTTAGTAACAGCCCTCCTCACTAGTTCCCCAAGACCAAGTTCTTGAATGATATTTTATGAAAGGCAGACACTTTGAATTTTGAAAATTTTTGCACACATCTGCCCGATTAAAAACATATTGTATTACAATTAAATGCGCAATTAGACTATGATCGCGAGGTAGGACATTGAAAACATGCAAAATAATATTTGTACGTTGAAAACGAGTATTTACACAGCTGTGCTGGCATACAATAGTACAGAGTTGTAGATACTCTTAGTATCGCCCTAGAGAAATATCACTATTTAGAATCGAAACGTTGCTTGAAATGGCTTTAGTCGTGTTTGTGACGAGATCTGTATAGCCAGGTGCGACCCAACCATCCTCTTCTCCATTCTTCATAACATACCCCAATTGAGGATGCCATATTCACACTAGCTCCAGATAGTTGTAACTCATATGCGGTGTATACATTAAAAAAATCAAGTTCGTGACATTGTTCGTGTACATATTGCTGATAATACGACGAACTCTGAACTGAATTACAAAGATATTGCATTAATAGTGAATAAAATATTGGCAATTCACGTATTTAACTGAATAATGTTAAAGAAAGTGGCTAGACATTCTGAAATTCTTGACCTGTCAGTTAACACGTATTTTTAAAAGCTTCGTATTTCAATTGTTGTAAGACGGAAAAACACTGTTCTTTTATTGTAAATGACAAATAAAGATGTTTATATTTGATGTAATGCTTATAAATAGGAATACACCACAATAACCCGGATAATTGGCGAAATTAAACCGCCACAGATGTGAACATATTGAAAACTTCGTATGACGTTATTAAGACAGAAATGAAAGAATTTAATAATATAGCTTGTAGAATATCACGCTGTGATTGTTTAAGTTGTGATTTTGATGAATATTTGGTTGAAATTATGCTTATTTTACTTACTTTTCTTTAATTTAAGAGCAGAGCCCGCGAGCCGTCAGCCGAACGCAAAAAATGACACGTATAAAGTAAACACGCTGAGAAATTTAATCGTAAAATCAAAATGTACCACGCAGGCTCTACTAGGGATGGTTCATATTTCTGTCACGGCTACTTGTCCCGGTGACTGTCCCGGCAACTGTTTTTATTTTGTTTTCAATTTACTCTGCACAATAATAAACATTTTACATCACAAGTACAGTTACTGTAGAAGTTTGTGGGATTTTTTTTTTCATTTAATCCTCAATATTCTTTGTTTTTATTGTAAGGAACATCCAATTATCTGAAACCAGTTCCAAAAATACACTGGCTAAAAAGCCGGTTTCATTTCAACCATCCCTAGGAGATACACTTCTTCTTTCCTCTATTGCGCTACCATACACGCGTCATGTTTCTACCAGGTTTGCCAACGACCGAAACATACAAATGTGCGCTCACGATGCGCTATCACCATGGCGTAAACTAGAACTATACAAAAAACAACTGAATATTTTGATTCACAATGTCGGTCTGACTAGTAGTTTTAAATCAAGTCGCTAGGTGGTGCTGTAATAAAAGTTCACTTTAAAATGTATTGGGATTGAACATAGCTTCTTGTCGTGTCATCATCGGTTTTTCACTGTGACGCATTCACATGTTATCAAATTCTAGTCATTTCTGTGAAAGTAGGTATGTTTTTCATAACAATCGGTCTGTCTTATTGTAAAGAAAAGAATATTGCCATTATTACGAATTCTAATGATATGCAGACAGTTGCGAACCGAAACGCGAGCCGTGCCATGAATTACGGGAAAGGAACGAAACAACTGAAAGCGGCGTTTTGCACCATTTGAGGCGTTTTTTCGTTCCTTTCCCATAATTCGAGGTTCAGCATTAGTTTCAATCAAATATCAAAGCCATAAATTATTGCAAAAAAATGCACTTCTGCTACCCTAACAATACATACATTTTTCTGTCGACTTCCAATTTATATTGAGCGAAATCTTTGTTGATTAGTCTTTGATTGAATTGATTAGTGTGTTTGAATTTTCTGATCGCTAGGTTGGAGAGCCGATGAGAGTTTCGTTTTCTCTTCATAATAATTATTGCGTAGAAACAGGCGCAACGTGTTCATGTTATCATTATTGCGTAGAAACAGGCGCAACGTGTTCATGTTATCATTATTACGTAGAAACAGGCGCAACGTGTTCATGTTATCATTATTGCGTAGAAACAGGCGCAACGTGTTCATGTTATCATTATTGCGTAGAAACAGGCGCAACGTGTTCATGTTATCATTATTGCGTAGAAACAGGCGCAACGTGTTCATGTTATCATTATTGCGTAGAAACAGGCGCAACGTGTTCATGTTATCATTATTACTTAGAAACAGGCGCAACGTGTTCATGTTATCATTATTGCGTAGAAACAGGCGCAACGTGTTCATGTTATCATTATTGCGTAGAAACAGGCGCAACGTGTTCATGTTATCATTATTGCGTAAAATAGGCGCCGCCGTAAATAACAATGAAAATGACGGATTTATTCAATGAAAAAAGGGGGTAAAGTGCACTTTACCCCCGGACACCATGTATTTCGGTTGGCTATTCTCTGTATATAAAATTGAATATATCTTTTTCTATACCGTATGTGTCCTTAAACAAGTCGTCCGATTTAGCTGAAAATTTCAAGTTTTTTTCTTATTAGTGCCGGGAGTTGTTTGAACGGTAGAAGTCGGGGACGTTCGAGAAAAACTTAACGCATTATATCGGCATTGGAAGTAATACAGAGTTGAATTATAGTCGATATAATGTAGTTTTTTAACAGTTACAATGTGGATTTCATGATACTAGAGTTGTTAGGTACTTTAGAAGTCCCCTAGCAACGCCGACTACACGTCTGCTAGTAAATAAATAAAAACAATTTATCTGTTGGCAGCTCGGTAAATTCGCGTGTTTTTAATGTTTTTCACATTTTTAGCTGCAAGTTAATTCCAATCATAAAATAAAAACTGAAACTGGGTCAGAAATGTGTGTGCACTGCCAGAAATTGTTTCAAGTTGAAAAACATCGAGCGATATTAGGTATGCCAAAAAGCCGAGAGTAATAAATTGTATTTCTTGTCTCAAATTAAAGAAAAACAGCTTTATTTAGGGGAAATAATATTTTATTTAATAATAAGATAATACGAATTAATGTAAACAAAACACGAACAGAACAAGATACAGAAAAATAAAAAGGTAACGGTCTCAACTAGGAATCGAACCCAGGATCTCTTCTAACCACTCGTAAATTGAGACCTAATTATTATACGTCATTATTGTCGATCTCATATATCGAATTCAGAATTAACAATATTATATTCAACTATTTTTTTTTAGTGATATATTACATTGATGGGTATAATTTTTCCCAATGGTATGTTACATTGATGGGTATATTTTTTCCCAATGATATGTTACATTGATGGGTATAATTTTTCCCAATGGTATGTTACATTGATGAGTATATTTTTTCCAAATGATATGTTACATTGATGGGTATAATTTTTCCCAATGGTATGTAACATTGATGGGTATATTTTTTCCCAATGATATGTTACATTGATGGGTATTATTTTTCCCAATGGTATGTTACATTGATGGGTATATTTTTCCCAATGATATATTACATTGATGGGTATAATTTTTCCCAATGATATATTACATTGATGGGTTTAATTTTTCTCAAAGTTTATTTTTTTATCACATTGGTGAGTATATTTTTCCCAATGATATATTACATTGATGGGTATAATATATTGTATTGCTAGAATTGATAAGAATATTATCTATTATAATATATTATCTATTAATGTTATCTCCCGTATTGCTGGAATTGAAAAGCTTCCGGATTCCACGACGTAATACTAGAAGTCAGGATTGATTTCAGTGCAGAAATTCTGGGACTAACTACCATATGTATTCATATTTGTCCAGAATACTAATGGAGGGAAACAATTTTACCAAGTCAGTGGACATCTTTAATTTATCTTTAAACAAATATAAAATATTGTTAATGAAGCAATTCAGTTATGTACAATAAATAATGCATATTTCTTAATATTCTCATGTTAAATCCCCGAAAAAGGGCGTTAATTAATAAATAAATAATTTTTCCCAATGATATATTACATTGAATGATATAACCTACAAAAGTTATTAAAATGAGTTATTCTTATAAAATTGTAAATTTGTTTAGGCTTTTAGAAAAGTCAATAGGTGTTCCATATAAATAAAAATCAGATATGTTTATCCGAGACACTATTTAGTTTAAAAATAAATTCTTAGAAAATATATGGAAAAATTAGTTGATTGTTAATTCTGAATTTGATCTGATCGACAATAATGATGTAATTAATTAGGTCCTAATTGCAGTGTAATAAGACAGAGATCCTGGGTTCGATTCCCAGTTGACACAGTTACGTTTTGATTTTACTACATCTTGTTCTGTTTCATATTTCGTTTAGATCTATTACTTACACATGACCGGTTAGTGTCCGAGGGAACAAATGAGGCGAGTTCCCATCAAGGCATCGCAGGTTTAATCCTCTTCTAGCTAAGTCCTCCATCATTACACAAGCAACCTTTTGTCACTGTAATGTTGGGGTTTTCAAATATTGTCAGAATAATTGAATGAGCGTAGCTGTGCTGTTTTAACTCGAGCGCTTTGCATTTCATCTGCAAATTTGTCTGTGTGTTCCGTGTCCGGTCAATCCTGGCAAGATGGTAGCCGGGTTGGATAGTAACTTTTTACTCCGCCAGAGTTCGCATGAGCGTTACTATCAAATCAAAATAGTAAAAATTCTGTTCACAGAACTAAAAGTAATAATTTTGCTAACGATTAACATGTTTATCCAGGGAGCCAACGGAATCGACAAAATTATGATAATTAGTCGATGTCAACTGTCATAAACGTGTCATGTCGACTTATTACCGATAAATCTTTGTAAACAACTTTTTTTGTCAATGTTGATAACTTCAAGGCGTTTCTGCTGCAGACCCTGGTTGTACATTGTAATTATTTATTTATTTGTAAGAAACAAACAGCTTTTACATAATATACAATTATAGATATAAATTAATATACAAGTTAATTGAAGTCAAGCCACAGAAGTTTCTTATGCTAAAGTTCATTGGAAGTGAAGTTTTAATATCTTAAGATTAATTTTGTGTTAAAGGAAGGGGAGAGGAAGAGGAAAATAGGAAGAAGATAGGAGATGCTCCCGATACATTCCATACTCTCATATTAATAATCGATCGTACGCATAACTTCATTTCGATATTTCTTTAGGTTATTACCAAAAATATCAATGCTGTAAAATTTTGTATTATATTGTGCACATATACGAGGAATTGGGGAATTTTTTCGAATGTTTGTTCTACACGAGGGTAGATAAAATAAATCAGATTGTCGGGTTGATCTAGACGGAATATGAAGATTTATTAAATTGGTAAGTTCTGGTGAGTCCAGACCATTATTTGGGATTTTAAACAATAAGATTTGATCTATAATTTAATATAATATGCATGTTAATATATAAAACGATATTGAAATGTTAACAACGTAATCTCGAAATCTAGATGAAGCTTTATAAGTTTATTTGCAAAACAACAAAAGAGATTAAAAAAGACGATACCACAACAGAAGTCGTGTGCTGTGCTCTAAATATAAATTTGTATTTTTTTTCAAATAAATATAGGTTCGATTTGTCTCGCTTGTATTGCAGAGCAATTGCCTAATAATCCTTTAATCAGGGCTGGACTCAGTGAAATTAATAAATGAATAATCGATACAACTGTCTAAAAACTGGAAGTTTTATTTTAGATTTTGTTTTGCAGAACATTTAAAAAAAATAGAGCATTGAGGTAATTTATGTATATGTTAACGGAAATGTATATAATCCGTCTTCGTATTCAATTCATAGGAGATATATGCAGTTCCTAAAACCGTCCGGAAATGTGTGAAATAAATTGTATTAGACACACCTAACCTAACCTAACCCAACCCAACACAAAAGACTTTTACTTAAATATTGTGACATTTAAAATTAATTAAATAACAGACTAATTACTTACCAAATGAATGTTTAACTTTATAAGAATATAACAAATAAAACAACGTGTTTTATTACAGAAAGCATTATGTTTATACATTTCCTAATACGATATTGGAATTATATACAATTCCTAGGAAACGTATACATTTTCCACGATATATGTACGTATTAAATAATTTTTAAAACAATATTTTATACATTTCCTAAATAGCTTCGGAATTGAATACATTTCCTAGGAGTTGTATACAATTCATATATCATACATTTCCAGTAACATATACAATAATACGAGTACATTGAATTTGCAAGGTTTTTCCTGAGATTTGAAAGAATGGAAAAGTTTTTTCGTTATTTCTGTGTTGTATTGAGATTATAGTCTAAGTGTAGGTAATCCATAATATTTATATATATAAATCACGCTTCACTGTGTTCGTATACGCTAATCTGCGAAACCGCCCAACTGAGTTTAGTGAAATTTTCTGAATGTGTATGCTTGGTTCCAGCTTTAAATATAGGATAGTTTTAGACCCTATAGGAGGTGACCATATATGAGATCTTGAATGTTTTTTTTCAATGATATATAAATATATATTTTTTTTTCAGATTTCTCATCTAAAAATACATACAATAACAAATTTTAAATTCCCTACATAGAAGGCGGTCTGTGGCAGGACGACGACTTATATTTTAAAATGCATTACAAATGGTTTGAGTAAAATATTCTAACTGGTCTCCAATCTTATTATGTAAAAATTCTACCTGCTTATGTTTATGCTCGCAAAACTCCAAGTGACAGTAGTGTAGATATGTTTAAATGTTAGAAGAAGTCGTGAAAACCCCATGAATACTTAACGCAATATATCTGCACCGTAATCAGATACAATGTAGTTTTTTTAACAGTAACATTATGTTATACAGCAGTGAATGGTAGTCGAAGAGGCTCGAAGACATTGGCAATAGCGAAGCACATATAGTAAATCTGCATTTATTTGATTCTGATTTACATTCTAACATTTACATTTATTTTCTCTTTCTCAATATTTATTCACGTATGGTTTCCTGTCTTGGGGAAGTATAACTGATATCCTCTGGATACGCTTGTAAAGCACAAAATTTATTTATTTATTTATTTATTAACGCCGATTATAACGGCTTTTACAAAAGAATAACAATTGTTTTACATATGAATACAGAATATACATAGATAAAAAAATATATAAAATACATAAAAGAGAACAATAGAAATAGTAGTAGGTATCAACATAAAAAAGTACAATGAGTAGGTTATTATAAATATAATACAAAATATTATAAATCCCGGATATTATGTAATGAGTGTGAAGAAATTAATTCTTTAAAACTGTATTTGATTATAGTCAATCTGAGAAGCGCTGACAGACAGTTTTACTTAAGTAGTGTTTGTATGAGGTTAAACTAGCAATGTTTGTAAGTTCATCCATAACATATTTATTTCCAAGTACATGTAGGCGTTTCATTATGGAATTGAGTTCAGCGTTCGATCCTGTATTGTTGCAATGATAGGGTAATTTGAAACGAACTGATCGACTAGGTACATGGAAACATATTAACGAAAGAAGTTCAGGGGAGTTCAACAGGTTGGTAACGATTTTAAATAAATAAAATAGGTCGAAACAAATTCTTCTTTCTTTTAATGTATGTTAGTGCAACCATAATCTAAAGGACGATGCTGTGTTTTTACTTATGACGACATAGTTCACCTAAAACATGCGAACACCTCAGCACAGGTTTTACTAGTGAGGTGTTCACAAACATTACTACCTACTAACCCATACAGTCTTCTTCTTTTTGTGGCAGTTGACACACTACGTCATAACGTAGTGTGTCAACTGCCACACAACTGTTCGCGATGTCACTGGTACGTTATTATTACCGCGCGTGTAGGTAGTGCAGTGAGTGGAGTGGATATCAAATTAAGTGGGCCTCCAACTACAAAAACTATGCCACTAATTAAGGGGCCGAAGACCGATAGGTCTCCCGGCCAAGGGGAATCGATAAATATCGGGGAAAAATGAAAAATATTGTCCCTGAATATTGAGGGAAAAAGTGGATTTCCTACTCAAAATACTCACTGACAGAAACCCATACAGTTACTGATTATTAAGATGTTTGTACAATCGTTACTTATTATGTAAACCGTATGTAAGATAATAGAAATCAATAAATAATAATAACACAGAAATTTTTCCATAAATGTGGAGCCCCTGTGCTAAACTACATTTAGCAGTATGTTAAATCTGGGCCTGTATTCAGTACCTACACGTATGAAGTCACCTGGCAACACTGGAAGCTGGTACCTGGCAACACCGAGAACATAAGGCGATCTTAAGAAATCAAAGCAAATTATCCGCGGGCCATTAATCGCGAAACATTGACCATTTGAATATATTATTACTCTCGGAAAACGCTGAAATAACAATAATATGAATAATATTTTGAGACGTACTATTAATTCCCAGTCAGGGTCGGCTTTTATGACCGGGGCGACTTTGACAAAAAAAAAACAAAATAACGCATTGGTGAAGTTATATTGGCGATTGTTGGTTTGAGGCGATAAATGTCAATATTATGGTCAATAAAACTTGCCACGTGCTGTGATGGATTTACGATGGATGCAGCTGAAATACTTGAAATGTGGCCCAAGCATAGACATATGAATATTAGTAGACCTGCCCTAAGTGATTAAAAGCGTATTATCCCCACTCCCCATACCGGTTCCATTGGAACCGGCTGGGCTGGCGTATGGCCTCAAGTGAAATTTGAAAACGTGACGTCATCATTCTTGTGCGAACTATGGTCGAGGCATCATCGGTTCATTTTACGAAATAACACGGCAAAATGTTGACTTGTACTATGAAAACTTGTAAAAATAGATGTGAAAAAGAGAATGAACCCAATTGTCGTATTACATTCCATATATAAGCATTATTTTACTTTATTTTAAGCATATTCACATCGTATAATATAGATCAGTTTTAGAAACATATTATACTATCATATCGAGAAACTTCTGGACGCGAAACACAAAGCTGGTTGGTTGCTGGGAAGTAAATTATGAACATTTATAAAAGTGTCTTAACTAAATACTTAAACGAAATATTCGACTCTGAAAATACAACCGAATTTTTTTGCCGAATTTGGACTTCGCAAATTTGTTCATAACGTGGCGAGTAATTTGCGCTCCCATGTAAAAATATCTATTCATTCCAAAGCAGATATTACTTTTAAGAAGTAAATGGTGATATTATAATGCGAGATGCCTATTTACTGTCAGATTGATTTATTGACGAATCACAGTCAGCCTTACGCCCTTCGTTCTTCAACAGTTGATTTTACCCCTCGCCATTATCTTCTCGTCTATTAATTCCTATGTCTGTGGGCCCAAGTCAAATTATAACTAACTAACCATCATGCCGTTTCTCGCAGGGGTAGGTAGAGAGGGCTGACTGCCAAACAACTCGGTCTTGGCACACACACCTTGCCTCATTCACATTCATACGGTGACCGGACAACTCATCAAAATGACAATTCAACACACCTATAAAAAGTGTTATAAAGTTATGAAAAGTGATGCAACAAAAACTAGGTTAAATAGGTTACTTATGTAACCTAGTTTTAATTTCACACTTTTAATGACTTTATATCACATTTTAAAGGTGTGTTGAACTGTCATTTGTGGAGTTATCATAGAACCCATTCACATACATCGTCTCATACATACTCTTCTATTATTCTGACTCTTGACGTGGCCTGACTCAAGTATCTGATTCACTTGGTCGTGCCATGTCTTCCTCGGGCGTCCCCGACTTCTGCTACCATTCACATATGCATCGTATATTTTCCTTACACTCCTTTCTTCGCTCATTCGCTCTACATGCCCAAGCCATCTAAGTGTCCCTTTCTTGATCTTACTCATTAAACTTACATCAGCCTTGCACTCTTTGCGGATCTCCACATTTCTCACACGATCACACATGGTTTTACCACACATACGCCTCAGGGATCTCATATCTACAGCATTCAGTCTACTTTCATCCTTTCTCTGCCAGTTCCATGCCTCACTTCCGTACATCAGGGTAGGTATCAGCACTCCATTGTTGACTGATAGCTTCGCTTCTTTGGACAATTTTTTGTTAACTGCGTTCAGTCCTCCACTTGCATTTATCCTTCTTTCAATATCTCTGTCAGCCTTCCCATCTCTCGTAAACATACTTCCTAAATACACAAATTCATCCACCTGTTCCAAGTATTCCTCATTCACAGCTATATTGCACACTGTTTTCGTACTCTCTCTTCCAAACACCATTACTTTAAACTTACTTACATTCATCATTAACTCATTCTTCATACATACTTCTTTCACCCTAGATACGAGAGACTGTAGATCATCCATACTGTTAGCAATCAGCACCGCATCATCAGCATATGACAGGCAACATACTTTCAGATTACTCAAATTCGCGCCCAATCCCACCATATTTATTATAATTGTATAGATTGAATAACCACGGTGACATTAGGCAGCCTTGTTTAACACCTTTTGTGATATCAAATCATCCTGTAAAACCACCGTTCACCCTAACACATGCAACTAATTATTTAATTAAGGTGTGCGAAGTGATGTACAATAAGGTGCACACACGAACGACGCGGCATTGTTGCCGCGACTAAACTCTCTCGTCTGGAGGCGCCTTTACTTTGGAATGTTCAACTACATATTACAATATCATCTGCAGTTGGTATTTCTCACAAAAATATATGCGTTGGTATTCTTGTCAGGTTTAAAACAGCTGATGACGTTATGCGCAAGCCAGCTATAAGTGTTCGACGTCCTTCAAACCGAGCTTTAAAGTGTTGTACCCGAAAAGTTCTACATATTTGATCTTGTGCAAGCCACCTGCTGATATCTGTCAAAAAATATTTAAAACATGGTTTTTTGAAAGCATTTTCAAAAACTGTCATTTAAAATTAATTTCATTATTAAGAGGAAGCTACAAGCCCAACATGTGTATTTTCTTGGTATACCGTAGGGGTAATAGGCATTAAAATCGCTTGACAAACGGAGTCTAGAAACGTTCGATTTCAAGCAAAAAACTGGTTATTATTTATTTTGTAAACAATTTTATAAGAAAGCAAAAAAGTTAATCAAGTGAAACTGTCACAGATAATCTTAGCTCTAATACTGTATTTTTTAAAGTTGTTTCCTTTATGCGTTCATACATTTCTATTGAAAAAATATTTTTTTTAGTCATTTGCAATTATATTTTTTATTGAGTAATTTATTTTTTATTTGAACTTTTTGTATGTGTACTCAAGCAAAGCGATAGGAAAACCTTCAACTTATCTAAAGCATATTTTTTGGTATTCATAATGTACACCAATTCGTTGTAAAGATTAATCAAAATAGTGATTTGGTATTAAGCTTCGCCTTAAGAGGAATGGCCAAAATAATTGACCAAACTAAACATTTATTTTTTTAATCAGAAGGTATAGCAAATATTTAGTACGGATATATGCTGTTTTATTTAGAAAATATAGACCATTAAAGAAAACAATTTTTCACGATTTTAGAGGCAAATGTGACAATTTTTGGTGAGTTAATCGTAATTATTAAAAAAAATCTTTCCTATTATAAATTAAAAACAAAACAGTGTAAGAATGTCATCTTTTGTATCGGAATTTAAAATTTATACACCACAAATTTGTGTTCCAACTTAAATCTGTCGTTTGGAAAATTTAACTTAAACCCATCAAAATATATTTTAAATAATTCATATATTTTGAAATATATTTTTCAAAATATATTTTTTAATAATTCATATATTTTTATTTCATTATATTTTCAGAGAAAAAAAAGCAAGATTATTTTTTTTGATAATTAACAAAACGTAACAAATAATTTCCAAGCTTCCTTCCAAAATCTAATTGCCTATATATTATAATTTAAAATACAAATAAATAAAGTACCACGTATGCGTACTAGATTTTTGCTACAGCTTTGATTAAAAAATAATTATTCAGTTTGTTTGGGTATTTTAGCCTTAAATCCAAATTTAAGTTTTGTATAAAAAATTCTATATTAGTTTTGAAGATAATATCTATACATTTGTTTTGCCGAAACGTTAATTATTATGAAATTCACTCGATAGAAAAAAATTGCAAAATAAGCTCCGAAAATTATTAAAAACCCGTTTTGTTCTGTTATTTAATATGTTATAGGCATGAAAAAATTCACAGTGTATCTTTAAATGCAAATAAAGCATTTGTCGAGAGATTTTTGCTCTATTTCAAACGAGTCGTGTTTTATTAAATATTTTCACCATTTTCGCTTAATTATTATCGTTTTTTAATATTCGTATTTGTATATCTCCCTTTCAAACCATCTTTGAACGCTTACTACGGGGCCTTAATCATTGAAGAACAAACAATGTTAATAAATCTAAACGAAACATGAAACAGAACAAGACACAGAAAATAAAAAAGCTAACGGTTGTAACTGGGAATCACAGTGACCTAATTAATAGTGTTATCTTCAACTAATATTCCCATATTTTTGACTGCTACCTTTTTGAACAATTACAAAGTTTTACCGAATTTATTTGTAACTGAGATAGTGATTTATTGTTATAAGTTGTTTCAATAAAATTTAATAATTACATAATACTTATTATTTCGTTTCGTGTGTTAAAGACATCGTCAGCTTTAGAATTTATTGCAGGAGTGGTTTATTGTTTTTACAATTTTAGAGTTAGACATTTTCAATTTCCCAAATGGAATTTCCAAAAGGGTGTTCTGAAATGGATCCAAGGTATGGGAAACTAACCCTTTTAAGTTGTCAAATCCTTAAATTAAATATACCATTCCTGAGAGTCTAGTTATATCCAATTTTCCAATTATGTCCTAAATCCTGAATCTAAATTTTACTAATAAACAATTAGTTAGTGTTAATTAAGTGTTAATCTCAAGTGACCTACCAGGTAAGTATTGTATTATCTCCATATATAGTTAGTAATAACATAGATCATTGTAGAGATGTATTATATGTCACAGCGGTGCTGCCAAGGTCTGTTATCTATGTGAGGATATTGTGTCAGCACTTTATTAGCAGCAGACACATACCTGGACGGATGACGAACCTCGTGCTGGCACGCGGTGGACGCGGTGGATTCCCTCGCTGCAACAGCTGGTCCAGTTTCTTCACCACCTAGGAATCTGGCTGCAGAGTTTCCATCTTCTATCTTTGTGTCACCTGTTCCTGTACTTCGTTTTATTTAACCCTAACTCCTTTGGTCATATTTAACAGTATCATCACCAACATCCTCTTCATTATCTTTATTGGCTGCTATTTTTATATATGATTGCAAGATTCTTTCCGAACTAAATGAATTCTAGATAGTGTCTTCGATTAATATATCAATTATTATTTTAATATGCGACATCTATTGAATTTTTTACAAAACTTGTATGAACTTTTTTTTTTTAATTTTGGAATAAATTGACGAGTAAAATTAAAAATTGTCAAACAATATTAGCGCCTCTCAAACGAATATTTGAAACCGAGAATTAAATTCGCTGGCATCTAAGAAATGAACCCAGGACCTCAGCCATATGATGACATATTATTTTAAATGAATAAATTTATTGTGAAATAAAACAAATTAATCGAATAAAATTTACTTGCGCACGCCGGGATTTCATCTTCAGTTGAGGACGATGAGGTGACTTAGTTCCTAAGTGGGAGTTGACATATTAGGCCAAAAATGTTTATGTTTTTTCATGAACGATTTAGTCCAGACAACAAAGTGCTAAACAGACGCCCACTGTAACTTCACCCACAATAAAAAATAAAGTCAGAATCGTCCTCTCATCAATTTCCAGTACTTCGACTATCGTACGACAGTTGATGAGATAAAACAATAGTAGTGTCTGTCCTCGAAATAAGCAAATTATAAAATTAATTTTAATAGATATTGGTCAAACATTTTCGTATGCGTAATATCTTATTTTATTTCAGGTTATTTATTTATAAAGTATACACAATATACGTACAGGAGGACAGGAGGTTAACATAAAAGATACAAAGAAATAACAAAACATAAACATTTATTTATTAATTTTCGGGAAATCGACAGTTGACATTTATTCAGTTTGTACATAAGTATTATATAGTAAAATAAAACCAATTATGGATTTCCTCCTTGTGACTTTAACTGAGACAGCATAATATGGAATAAGTTATTTAAATTTGTGAGAACGGAATATGAATTAAAAAATTAATACAAAACAAAAGATTACATAAAACGAAAAATTTACAAAACAATCATTTATAGCCATGGAGAGAGGTTGTAGATATTAATCAAATCGTAATAGAGATATAACATTATTCACAAACCATCAGAGAAATATTCTTTTATGGACCTCTTGTATTTAGTAAGTTCGCAACTGAAAATATCAACCTCGGATAATACGCTATTGTAATTATTGCATAGTCTGTTTAGGCAAGAATTCTGCTTAGAGTTCGTTTTTCTTTGATCAACCCTGAACAGGACACAAGAGCGTGTTGAACGCGCAGGTACATTGAATGGAATCTTGTTTAGCAACTCTGGGAATTGAATATTATTGTTAACTACTATATACAGGAATAGTGCATCCTTATGATGCATGAATCAATTTTAAAGTAGGAAGAGCTGCCTCTGCATAATTATTAAATCTTACAAATGACTTGTAACAAAGATATTTTAGGAATTTGTTTTGAATTGCTTCGATTTTGTTTATGTGGATTTTGTAAAATGGAGACCAAACAACTGAGGCAAACTCCAAATGACTTCGTACGTAGGCAAAGTAGAGTTGCTTAATGATATCGATGTTATTAAATATGTACGTGTACGTGTAAAACGGTGTACAACAATATGTAAAAACAAAAAGTATCGGCCTTAGTAATAAAAGTGGTGAAAATTTGATTCAATTGGTACACGACCTTGTATGTGAAAACCTTACCAATATATATATTTATAAATATATATATTTTGTTTTAACATTAATCCCACACAGGAGGTCCTGAAGAAAATAATTTTCCTCAGGGCCTTGTCATCATTTGAGATGCTGCGTGGAGGATCTTTTTAAGGAAAGGAAGGAGATAAAGTTCTTGGAAAGTAATAGGTATGATGGGTGGGTAGGAATCTAGGGATCAGTGGGTCCAGGCGTGATGGACATATGAATATATCCCTCTCAATGCGGCGCAAGGCGATGAGTCGAGAGACCAGTAGGAGAGGTCAGAGGGTCTTCCTAACCCAGCCTCTCTAAACTACACAAAAGCTGACATCAAATAGTTAATTGAATGTTACATATCCAGGCAATGAGAACGATACTCAGACGAAATAGATATTCAAAAGTAAATAAAATGTTAAACGAACTAAATTGGCTAACGGTGAAACAGATGTTGACCTTGAAAACGACGATATTTGTACACAAAATAGTAAAAAACCTGCTACCCAAATATTTTTCAAAAAAAATTGTATACAACAAGGACATACACAAACATAAAACAAGGACGTGCAATGAAGTCAGGCTACCAAAAAAGGACAAGGCGAATACACAGAATAGTATATTATATAAAGGGATGAAATACCATAACGCGCTGCCGGAAAACCTAAAGTCTGCCCCAATTGGAAAGTTCAAGATGTTGTGTAGGAGCCACATCAAGCAAGAAAAAATATAGTATATTTATATGTAACAAATTAATTAGTAATTTGTAAACTTGAAAAAAAAGTTGAAATAAAAAGCTTACCGCAAATATTTTGAATCAAAAGTTAAAAAAATTTCAGTGACTCACTTAAATTAAAAAAAAATACCTCGATCTTAAAAAAATATATTTAAACAAAACAAAAACTGAAATTTTGAACGCATTGCTTGGAGATCTTAAAACAATTATTTGTTCGATACATATATTATTTACCAACATGTTCATTAGGTATTTATGTTATTAAAAAACATCACTTTAATGAAGTTCTTATAAAATATAGACGATATAATTCAATTTGGATATTGGTATAACCGTTTAACTCCAATCTTTGACATAAAATCAAAGTACATTTTACAACATGCAGCAACAGCAACAGCAACAGCAACAGCAACAGCAACAGCAACAGCAACAGCAACAGCAACAGCAACAGCAACAGCAACAGCAACAGCAACAGCAACAGCAACAGCAACAGCAACAGCAACAGCAACAGCAACAGCAACAGCAACAGCAACAGCAACAACAACAAGAGGCAATAAAGTGAAGGTAAGTGAAGATAAGTGAAAACAAGAGATTTATTAATACTGTTTCCGGAATCTTGCCACTACAGTGGATGTTATTATACGAGTAAAGTCGAAACAGTTTAATTTGTTTAAGGTTAAGTTTTTTCTTTGGAAAGGAATATGGAAAGTATCGGAGTTTCTTAGTAGACTTTGATGGTGGCCAAAAGGGAAAATCCTACATAGTTATTTATAATTTTACGAATACCTGCTTTGAATTTAAAAAAAAGGTAAATTGAAACAGTTCAAATAATTTATTTATTTATTTAAGGAGAAAACACAGATACAGACAGTAATTAAAAGATAATTTTGTAAAACAATAACTTGAGAATTCGCCTGCATCCTAACTGTTTCTCACAGATTGATTGGTAGATAACAATTTTAAATATTTTTTACATGTAAATAAGGAAAAAGTATACAAGAAAAATATT
The DNA here is from genome assembly GCF_061612785.1 of Hesperophylax consimilis. Classification (NCBI taxonomy): domain Eukaryota; kingdom Metazoa; phylum Arthropoda; class Insecta; order Trichoptera; family Limnephilidae; genus Hesperophylax; species Hesperophylax consimilis. The sequence continues at coordinate 3,890,564 of NC_142863.1, read as the reverse complement.
TTGTATATAGATAATGCTCAGTGTCAAATAAAAGTGTACAAATATTTTTTATACAAGTTTAGAGATAAATCATAAAATTCTACAATATTTAATTTGCATCCCGGTTTGGGCATGTTGTGAGGTTGAAGGGAGTGGGAAGGAGATGTGAAAGATGAAGGTTGGGAACTTCTATATTTTTTAAATTTTAAAATTTTCTTTCTATTTTAATCACAATAAAGCCCACTTAAAAAGCACACCATTAATATAATTCTCGTTCTGATACAATTCGGGCTGGCTTGTTTGGCATTCCGGGATGTTGTTATGTTAATGGTTACGTGGAGCGACCACTTCAATTAAAATGCTTGCGGATCGAAACATTATTATTTCTGGAACAATCTCGCGGCCGCCATAGCCAGCCCGGCGATAAATCAATTCGCGAGAGCTTTCCTAACGCGTGGGTCGGCTTTTCATAAGCACACTGAACCAAATGGATAAGATCTTTCAGTTGCGGCCTTGGGCCAAATGGCGCCTGGAGAAGTATGGATTCAGGGATTTGTGAAAATGCATTTTGTTAATACTATATACCACTTTAAAGACAATCCTTACAAGCAGTATGATCTGATTCCATTTTGAACTATCGGCTCGTCACTATTCTCATCATTGTTCTCATTTCAGTTTCAGTTTTTAAGGCGATGCACTACGTCGTGTAATATTTTAAATTGAGCCGCTATCGATAACAACCCTTACGTAGATGGCGATGAGGTTTAAATTCCCGCTTAACACCATCCGCCTGTTTTGATTCATGCAAGAAAAAAACATGGCCAAAAAGTGCCTTTTATTTTATTTTGTGGATGTTCAGGCATAAATATTTAATTTTTTTTCGATCATTTTATAAATAACTTAATTTGCCACATTATACAATAAAATTATAACCCAAAATGGGTTCGGAAGTAGGATATTTTGAACTTTAAAGCAGTTTTCATAGGCCTTTACATTATTTTTTTCTGGGCTTATAAAAAGACTTATCTAAAAAATACTCGATTATTTCAAAGGCCAAAATGTATTCTACTCGCAGTATTTAATTAAAGCATCTGAAACAGGCGACAAAATTTTCAAACAAAAAAAAACATGATTTTGCATTACTACGTATGGCATCGCCTTAACACATTCATCAAACTTCACAAAAGATCATTTCCTGTTATTTCCACTCAATGTGAGTTCGGCTTTATCCACACCTACAGATTTTTCTTATTCCAACAATGCTGAAATATTTAACCTTGGTACGGTACAAGAATTCTAGATTATCTAACTTCTAACTGGAGTGGCAGTTGGCGCTAATGTGTGATATTTGAATTAGCGATGCGTCTCGTTCACTGGAAACTGGACAATGTCAATAGCGACCTATGTTATGTCATTATTTCATTCTTGTAGCAAATTAGACACATACTCTAACGCCTCCGTGGTTGAGCTGTTGCTATCCTTGGTTACTTAATCGTGGAGAGCGCAAGTAAATTTTATTTAATTAATTTTAGTTATTTCACAATTTACTCATTTAAAATAATATATTTGCGACACAAAGCATATACAGAATTGTATATGCTTTCTCTAGGGCAATTTTGAAAGACCGTCATTCAAATGAAATGGCTTTAGTCATATTTAGCCGATGATTTATGAATAGCCAGGTTGTAACCCAACCTTCCTCACCCATCTTCTCACCTTCTCCGCTACCTTCAGCCTTACAACATATCCATATTGAAGATACCATAGACTTACTGGCTCCAGAAAGTTTGGAGCGGTTGCTGGTATTCTCTTCCGCCATTTTCTTTTATCTCTTAGTACTTTCTTTCTTTCGCGTATTATGTATTTATCGTCTTTAATTTTGTATTTCTATTAAGCTAACTAACTAACCATCACGCCGTTCCCGCAGGGGTAGGCAGAGAGGACGGACCGCCAAACAACTCGTTCTTGGCACACACTCCTTACCTACTCTTCATATATACTCTTCTATTTATCTGACTCTTGACATGACCTGACTCAAGTATCTGGTTCACTTGATCGTGTCATGTCTTCCTCGGGCTCGTCTCCATCTTCTGCTACATTATATATTCTATTTACACTCCTTTCTTCGTTCATTCGCTCTACATATGGCCATCTGGGCATTCCTTTCTTAATTATGCTTACATATATAATAGCATTGATAATATTATGTAAAATTTTATTTTTTATCTTCCAAAAGGCTATTTTATACTTATGAGAGATAAGGATCTAAAGTCACTTTTTATTTCAAGTTTAAAAATGGTTATATTTGTTTCTTATACTTGATCTTCATTGTTGTAATTATTTAAATTTAAATTTACGAATCTTTTGCTCGGTTTTATTTCGATTACTGTGTAATAATTACTAGCCATTTAATAAATAAAGATTCGAAATTTTAAAATTGGAAATTCACATGTCTTACGGCATATATTCTGGTCTAGTAATGTGTAATTACTATCACCTAAGAAATTCTAAAAAAAGTACTACAGGATTCATATGTGTTATACCGATTTATAAATGTGGAAATTCTAACTATGCAATTGTAAATGTTCTCCAAAATGCCCTGGAAAGAATCTCAGACTTGTGATGTCCCGAAAGAAACCATTCATTTGTTCTGAATGCAATTACTAATGTTATCCAAATTGACCCTAGTAATAAATTACATCTTTGCGATTCTTTCAAGGATAAAGAAACCATCCTGTCACTTCGAATGCAATCAACAATGTTCTCAAAATTTGTTTTGACAGCATCGCCATTCCATTGTAAGAATATTATGTACTAAATATACAATTTGGCTGTCCTGAAACGGGAATCCTTCCCAGTTGGACAGACAAAGGTTCATTTTGTTTTGTATTGTTTGTAATTTATATATATAATCAAATAAATAAATAAATAAATATCAGCTTTGAATTCCTCGCGGATCTCCACATTTTTCACACGATCACACATGGTGTTACCACAAATACGTCTCAGGGATCTCATTTCTACTGCATTCAGTCTACTTTCATCCTTTCTCTGCCAGTTCCATGCCTCAAGGTTCCACAATGGGCACAGTAGATTCGCTTCTTTAAACAATTTTTGCTAGCGTTAACCGCTTACTTCCGTGTAGCATGTTTCCATCAAAATGGAAGAGAAATGTCAGAAGTTGGAGTTATTATTAATATTATAGGATATATGCCTATTCGGCCGTTGTTCCCAATCCTACTGATCAACCGTTGAGCCGAAATTTTGGCTAAACACTGCTCAAACGCACAACTATGCTCTTTCCAAAGAAAAGGTGACAACTGAGCGATCAACCAATTTAAGGAAGCCAAACTACTGGATTAAGCTCGCCTCAGTAAATGACTACTTATAAAAAGTGTCGAAAGGGTGAACAATATTAGCGACGCTAAGGGACGGTGGCATTATAGTCAAGCTAACACTTTATTTTTAACACATTTCATACGCTTGCTTAAGAAATATTAAATATCGGTTTATTTATTCCAGTATTTACAATAATATATGCATTAATAATAAATATAATAATTAATTCGTCAATATTAATTTAGCATTGAAAGTTTTTACTTTCATTTCATTTTATTGTATTTGAAAGTGGGCGGGGCCACTTAAGATAATCAACAGTTAAGATGTTTGGAAAAAGGCGAATCGAACGTTACTGAACAAATCACTTGGCTTATCGAACCCTAAGATTGATCGTTTTAAATGTTGGGAACAACGGCCGTTGGCCTACTTTCCTAGCATTTTAAATAATCAGTAAGTAAATTTAATATTTTTGAAAATGAAGAGAGGAATGCGTCTTATCTCATACAGTAATAATAAACCCAAGGAATGTTTCTTATCTTGTGCAACTATAATTATAATTTTACGATCTGCTTATAGCAGATGAATCTCTTTGCTAATAACCCAGTTTAATTAACACTTATTAACTTTTCTTTATGATTCACATTTCGGAGCCTTGACTTGTTTCAAATGTAGTGGAATCTAGGAAGTGGAAATTTATCGACTTCCCGACATCCGATCGAACTGAAACCCGGCAGATAGCCTCGTTGTCGATGACAATACATTATTTCATATTTTGGTGGCAATCCCGTACATTTCTCTGAAATTGGATGATATTACAGCAGTTAACAAACTACAAAAATGACAGTCCTACCCAACAGGGGTTAGGTTATCCAATTAATGGTTCCCGGGGCGGTGGTACCTATACCGGCCTACCAAACTGACTGGTGTACATAAAGAAAAATGAGTGTTAGATTAGCTCCACACTGGGGATGCTGTGTGGGGGGTCTTTTTAGGAAAGGAAAGATGGGAGCTTCTGGGAAGGAAAAACGTACAAGGGGTGGGTAAGAATCTGGGGGTTACTCAGTCCAGGCGGTGCAAGGCGATTTTCCGAGAGAGTCCTGTTGGAGAGTTCAAAAGTTCTCCCTCAACCAGTCTCATCAGTCAAGACCCGGATAAACCTTAGCCATGAACCCGGGCACCTCTGCTAAGTCACCAAACGTAACGAACTCCGTAGGATGACCTATGGCAGAAGTGGCCCATACTCTACTAATTAAAAATATGAATTTATGAATTTCTTAAAATTATTGGTAACTGCAGGACGTTTTCCTATAAAATTTTAATAAAATGACGAAATGCGATAGTTTTTATGAACACGTGTTCCGACATCGTGACAAAACATAGGTATTAAAAAAAAGTTTTTCAGGAAACTTATAAATTCATTCGTTAAGGGCCTGCAATCCCATCATTAACCGGATTACCAATAATTTGAAGAGATAGTATTGATTACATTACAGAATACTATCCCGTGCAGTAATGTTGCATCGCGAATGTTTAATCCACTCTATTCGTTTGCTTTTCGTGTCATAAGTTGCAGCATTAAAATTTATATTATTTTGATCAAACATCAAACGTACCGGGCTCGCAGAAATATGCAGAAGTCGAGATGATGACCTTATATGGCTTTTAAATTGCCTCATGGTAATTTGAAAATTATGTAATGGGGTAAACGATGGTCTGCGAGACTGTTTTATGGTAATTTGCAGCATTTGAAAGATAAATCGTTATGTTCCTGTCTATTTTAGAATAATGTTGTTTACAAGGGGTTTCGAACTACGTCATACCTGCACCGTTATTAGCAGCGGTTTCGGGTACGAAGGTCGTATGTTCAAATCCCGGTGAGGAAATAAATAACTTAACACACGGGAAACAAACGTGAAAACACTGAAAACAAACACAGGAAATAATGTAAAACTAATAAATCCAATCGAAACATGAAACAGAACAAGGCACAGAATTGATAATAAAAAAATGAACCCGTGAAAAACTTATTTCGTATATTAACTGCTCAAATATAATCCAATTGCAGAGAAATACATATTTCACAACGAGTCTATTTGCGAGTTTCAGCTCGAAGCCATGTCAGGAAGTGGGTTAATTTCCGCTTCCTAGAATTTCATTTATTAAAAAAAGTGAAATTCAATAAGATGTATTCAAAAGGAAAACGGTCGCAACTAGGAATCTAACCCAGGATCTCTATCTTACCGAGACAATGCTTTTAACCACTCGGCCGTTGAGACCTGATTATTATCATTTTATTTATTTAGTAGAGGATATTATTTACATTTGAAAAACGTTTTGTCTCTCCAGCTACGAGAAATTCCTGTTTTAGGACAGGCAAAATTTAAATAAATTTACATACATATTTTGTACAAGATTAGAAAAGAGAAAAAAAAAGAAAAGGAGAGAAAGAATGATAAAAAAATACATTAAAACATAAAGAGTTTCAAATAATAAAATAAGACATTCATGTACTTAATAATAAAGGGTTAAAACATACAGATTAGTAAATGTTGCTTGCTTTACCGTATAATATATATAATTAGTCCTATATACAGATATTGTAACATGTATAATATTTGACATGAAAACATTACAATTTGAAGTTCTGTTTTTTATAGATTATTATGATTATTTAATTAACTTTATTTTTGTCGATTTCGTACGGTTCATGTTTCGTTCAGATTCATTAGTATTATTATATTCTTCAAAGATTGCATTATTCAATTTCTTTAAAACAATTTTCGGTACAAAGATTACATTATTCAATTTCTTTGAAACAACTTGCGGTACAAAGATTATCTTGTCACTCTTGGACACACCAACCCCTAGGTTCCTACCCACCCCTCATACTATTTTCCTTCACAGAAATTCCTCTCCTTCCTTTTCTTAAACAGACCCTCCACACAGCATCCCGAAAGATTACAGGCCTCGAGGGATATTATTTTTCCCCAGGCCTCCTTTCACACAAAGTTAATTTAGAAAATTCTGTTTCGTGACGTTTTATTTATTTATTTAACGCCCAGAGGGCTGTTACATGTAGGTGGTGCAATTTTAATAAAAATAAAATTACATTAAAAAATAATATATTCAAGAAACAAAATTAAAAATAATAAGAACATAAATTAAAAAATACAGCAATTTGACTCGTTTACAAAAATATAACTTCCATTTAGGAATAGTGTTGAAATAAGTTTTTTACGTAATCCACAAAATTCGCAAAGTTAATATTAAATATATCGACATCACCTAAGTATTGGTTTTGGAGCATTATTGAATTATCAGTGGAAAAATCAGTTCATATTTTTCTAAGTTAAGCTAATTCAAAATGCGAGTAAGAGGCTCATTGATTAAAGGCTGTTATATTATATCCGGGTCTCAAAGAGACCCGCTACAGGACATTTACATAAATGCAAAACCAATATTGACAATACCTGAAAGATACATTCCTTGACTCGATGGATATTTTGCCATATTAGTATGCATTGCACGTAGAATGATGTACAACTCATTGGTAATTTAGATTAATATTCTATTTTCTCAGCAAAGGTTATTTATTTAATGAACCCATATAGTACTCGTAGATCTGTTTTTAAATAGTTTTCTCAGTGCCTATGTCGTTTATGTAAAAGAAACTATATTTTTTAAATATATCTATTTTAATTTCGATTTGTTTTCTTGATTGATTGAGTACAGTAATGAATTAATGAAATGGAATATTGAAAGTGTAAATTAATCCACTTTACGAGATCCGATAGAGCTGAAACTCGTCAGATAGACTCGTTGGCGATGACAATGCATTCTATCAATCCGCACACACACGCATTTCTCTAAAATCGGATCAAATTATAACAACTTACAGCAGTTAATATGCGAAATAAATCTCGGTAAAATTAAGAAATAGCGTGGTTTACTCATTTTAGTCAGTCAAAAAATAAAAGGTTTTTAAATAATCTATTAATAAAAATAGATGTATTAGAGTAAAATAAAATTATGAGAGATTAATTTTCTTTCAATTTATCTAATCATGACTATTTTTTGTCGTACATAACTTTGAAAATATATACCGGTAGAACTATATAGTGGGCGTGTCTGTGTGCAAGAAATTGATCAAACATTGGTCACACTTCGTTGAGGAAGCTACAAGCAAAAAAAAGTGTATATTCTTGGTATACCTTATATTGGTAATAGGCATTAAAATCGCTTGACAAACCTCTAGAAACGTTCGATTTCAAGCACAAAACTTTTTATTTATTTATTTTGTAAATAATTTTATAAGAAAGCAAAAAAGTCAATCAAGTGAAACTGTCACAGATAATCTTAGCTATAATACTGTATTTTTAAAAAGTTGTTTACGCGTTCATACATTTCTATTGAAATTTTTTTTTTTTTAGTTTACATTTATATTTTTTATTGAGTAATTTATTTTTTTATTTGTATTCTACTCTGTATCTAAATTTCGCTAATAAACAATCAGTTAAATCTCAAGTGACCTACTAGGTAAGCACTTGCGCACTTGTAGTGAAACAACACAAAACTGCGCTATATAAATGTTATGTTATTATTATTATTATTATTAGGTAAGTATTGTACTGTATATTATCTCCCTATGTACAGGGTTTTCCAATAAGAGGTGTTATTTTGAATAGACCCCTATTTCGGTAGATGTTACTTTTGAAGCTGTCATTTTTTGACATTTGACAAGTAGAAACTACGCCATTGATAAAAATGGAACGATACACGCTTCAACAACGCATTGAAATTATTAAAATTCACTCGAGTGAATCAAATGCAAATCATCTTGAGTGATGAGGCCCATTTTCACCTCGGAGGCTTCGTCAACAAGCAAACTTGTCGCATCTGGGGCTCGGAAAACCCAAGAATTATTGTTGAAAAGCCTCTCTATCCTCAACGTGTGACTGTTTGGTTCGGTTTATGGTCCGGCGGAGTCATTGGACCTTAATTTTTCTAAAATGAGGCTGGAGCAACAGTTACGGTGAATGGATTGCGCTATCGAGAGATGATTAATGATTTTTTATGGCCGGAATTGGATGGTATTGATATGGACAATGTTTACATTCACACAAGCAACGAAACCATTGATCTTTTACGATTGAATATCAAAATAACACCTCTTATTGGAAAACCCTGTAGTTTGTAATAACATAGATCAATGTAGAAATGTATTATATATTTGTACAGCGTCCTTGAGGTAATTTTGCACAAAAACGTCTCTATCCAAATCATCCAAATATTATTATTATGTAAATATTGAAGACAATATTAGTGATTTCTAAACGAAAATCTGAAACAGAAAAATCAGAAAAGGAAACGGTCACATCTGGGACCGTGTCCTTTTCTGATTTTTATTCTTCAGATTTTCGTCTAGAAATCACTAATATTGTCTTCAATATTTAAATATTACAATTTGAGGTTTTACTCAATAAAGTTATTCCGAAAAATAAATTATTATTATGTGTTTAGTATTGTAAGTCATAACATGTAACATTGTGGTATGCCAGGGATCATAAATATTAGCACTAGATAATATGTACGAGTAATATCCTGAATAAAATAAACAAAGTAAGGTATGTCTATTGTAAACAAGGCAGACTTTTCGGGAAACTAAAGCTGATAAGGGAAATGAAACGGAAATAATAAGATACACACAGATATCAATAACAAACTTTTCCATGAAAAGATACTTGGTATTTACATTTCTTGATGCTGTAAAATGAGATGATTTTTTACAAGGCGTGTGGAAATCCCGGTATCAAAAACACATTAGTTTCAATTGTCTGTGACGTGCGTTTGTTATTCCTGTGTGAAATATTTATTTAAACGCCATAAAATGGCTTCTACGATAGAATGATACATCGGATTTTAAGCGTACAGTGGAACACAGGAGAATATTAGTAATAAATTACAGAACAAGTAATGTGTACACAAAAATATTATTGCAAGTGATACAGTTATTAATAGAAGTGCAGTGAGACAATAAATAATTAAAATAAATATCTACTAGTGTAATAATAGTTGTTGACGCAACTATTAATCTTCCATTAACATTCTCCTTGCAATTTTTCTCATCCTATTCTACCTACAAGTACTTGTCATTATCCGACTATACCCACGTGTGTATTTGAAAATTTGCAACAATAAAAGCGACTGTCAAAGCAGTTTATTGATGAAGCCTGTTTGATGAACATCTCTGTGTTATCAGTGCTGTTATTGATATCAACTCAGGGTAGAAGCCTGTGCAGTGAATATATTCGGTTCCCTCAGTGTGTTTCGTATCCAACCTGGATATTATGGAAGCTTGTGCATAAAATAAATCATATATCCTGTGAGTGAAACCAACCATCAACATCTTTGAAGAACATCAAAGGGATAAGTCAGATTACTTCCTTACTCCATGTTCACCATCTCCAACCAGTCGTGTCAACTTCAAAGTTCACAATTAATTTTTACAGTCCACTCTTGATTCGCCTATTGCGATTAAATGAATATTAGGTTTGTAAAAGACCTGACATAAATCGAGGTATGAGGTGTTTATGATAATAGATAGTAATTAAATTAATTAAAATAAATTATATTAAGGTATTATAGAACGTTGTAGAGAATATTTAATTTGAACAGAATATTAATATGCATAATAAAAAGTGACTTGTTAACATGTATAATCTAGCAAAATATGAAAATAGAGTAATTAGTAGTGAGTTTATTGTTACCTTCAAAATTAATGGTACTTGGAATATTCAGGGCTGTCAGCGATTTATTGATAATTTTGGATAAGAAGTAATAATTTTGAATAAAATATTACATAATATATGATAGCTAACACTATAAGATATCTGGAGTAAATAGTTTAGATGTAGTAAAATATAATATAGGATCCACGCAGAAGAATATAATCATGCCTAACATTGATTATTGTGATTAAGGGATGTAATTATAGCCTTCTTGTTACTATATTCCGTTCAGTTGAATACATCTACTACTTCTGAGAAAAAAATTGCCAACTAATGTAATGTATAAGGGAGTATCTAAATGACTCAGTCCTGAAATTGTTGTTGCACTTAAAAATAATTTTGGATCGACTAGTTCTTGTAGGTATATGGAAGGTAATTAGACTTAGTAAATCAGGACTGTCTATAATACCGTTAACAATTTAAAAAATTAAAAACAAGTCTTCTATCTGAGAGTTTTGATAAGTTTAGTTCTTTCATCAAGTGATTGTAGTTTATTGTTTCAATTGGTAGACCGAGTTTATAGTTAATGAATCTTAGGAATTTATGCTGAATTTTTTCAATGGAGTCAGAGTGGATTTTTAAGTGAGGGGACCAATTTTGACTTCGAACTAAAGAAGAATATAAGATTTTTAATGTTGAAATATTTCGAAAGTCTCTGCCATTTCAAAGAATGAAACCAAGAATTTTTAATCCTTTATTGGTAACTGAATTTATATGTGAAAAGAAGTTAAATTTAGAATCGAAAATAACGCCAATATGGTTCGACGAATTCAAAATTGCATTGAATTTAAGTGTTTCTTATTGTAGCGCCCTTCGTGGCAGCCAACCGATTTGTGTTTTCAAGGGAAATGAGGCAACATCCCTTTGAAATTATTTCTAAAATCAATCAATCAACATTTTAAATAAACTTAACAACCATTAAACCAAACATTATAATATGTGATTTGAGTGCAGTGTGTTAAAAGTGAATATTCGGAAATTTTGCTCAAAATATTCGATATTCGAAACGAACTTCGATCGGTAAATGCACCCCAGATGTTTTCAACGGAATTCTCGCAAACTCTGAAGGGCCTAGCAAGGGTTTCGCTAAGCCCAAGGTAATTTACTATCCCGACCGTCATCTTTTATTGCAGGCAGAATTCACTACTTCAACAATCACCAGGATGGATTCACTGAACGTCTATGTGAGGTGTCAGCGCTTTATCAGCAGCAAACACATACCTGGACGGATGACGAACCTCGTTCTGGCACTGTTGGTGAAGGCAGTGGACTCTTTCGCTGCAGCAGCTGATCCAGTTTCTTCACCACCTAGGATTCTTGCTTCTTCAGACTCTCCATCTTCTATTTTCTTGTCACCTTTTCCTGTACTTAATTTTACTTAACTTAACTTCACTTTATTTTTGTAATATTTATATTTTCTTGTAATACCTGCATCAACTGTAAAGCGCCCCTGAGGTAATATCTTACAAAAGCGGCGCTATACAAATTGTCCAGTAAATAAATAAAATCTTAATGTCCGAAGAATTCAGACCAGCGATAAAGTGGGTTGTTATACCAGTAATCATGAAATTATTTTATTTTAATTAATTAATTGATAACAATTCTTTTTTTCGTTTTTTTTAAATATGTGTTTCATTTGTTTAAATTTTATGTTTATGGCGCCCGAGGAAGATGGGTCGGGCCATGTCAAGAGTCAGAATAATAGAAGAGTATGTATGAGACGATGTATGAATGTGAATGAGGCAAGAAGTGTGTGCCAAGACCGAGTTGTTTGGCGGTCCGTCCTCTCTGCCTACCCCTGAGGAGAAACGGCGTGGTGGTTAATTAGTTAGTTTATGTAAGAAAGGTTTTTGGTGGTACGCCTGCTTGTTGAATGCGTAAGAGCGAGATGACTGATAGGGGTATAAAAGATGACGGATGCATCTGCTCGCTCTCTTTACCCAAACCGACAGCTCAGAGATAAGACGTAGACAATCCGCACTTAATTGTTAATAAATCATTATATTGGAACACGCGTTCTATTATTGTGTTCCCACCAAGTCTGTAAATAACCGTCTAACAGTTATTTAACAGTGGCGCAGCCTACGGAAATCAGTAAAACATTGATTAAAAGAATCAACGCGCGAGATTTCGCTCAAGGAAATACGCGATATTATCGAAAAGTTCGGATTGCAACATATTATTCGGGTCGGTAAAAAAGGCCGGACCGAAAATATTGTTTTCTTCACTGAAAGGAGTGAAGAAGAAGAAGAAGCCACTGGAGCCAACCAGCTTCTCGGAAGGGGGAAGCACGGAAGGGTCCAGGGCGTCAAGCGGCAGCATCTCCAAGGGTCAAAGGATCGGAGGGGTCCGGGCCACAAGAGTGGTCTGGGGGCAGCCATCAGCAGCACCAGGGTCAAGGATCGGTGTTGCCAGGTCTCAGAGCGGTCTGGGAAGAGCCATCCAGCAACAAGGGTCAAGGAGCGGTTTCCTGAGAGGGTCCAAGGAGCAGATTGGAGAGCGGAGAAATCTTTGGGAAGTTTTTTCTGTTTTTCTTTTCTTGTCTTGTGGGTACCTTCTGGGTAGAGGAAGCATGGAGTCAGGATTGGGGTCCTTCAGTTTGCGTGACGGTAACTGGGAGAACTTCAAGGTCCGTCTCGAGCAGTACCTCCTTGTGAATGATGAAAAGTACGCATCGGATGTTAAAAAAAGAGCTATTTTCCTAAATGCTTTGCAAGATGATTGTTTTTCTTTACTGGTAAATTTGTGTATTCCAAAAAAAGTAACAGAGGTTGATTTAAAAGATTTAATATCTAAGCTCAATGAATATTGTTGTACGACAAAATGTTTCTTCGAAGAAAGGTCACAGTTCTATTCAGCTAAACAAAGGAATGAAGAATCAGTTCGCGATTTTGCTGTTCGTTTAAAATCTCTTTCTAGCAATTGCAAATTCGGGAATAGTTTATCAGAGAAATTAAGAGATTTCTTTGTATTAGGTTGTAAACCCGGTAAGATTAGAGAAAAATTATTTCTCGATAGTGAATCATATACTTTCGAAAAATGTGTGCAAGTAGCAGAGTGTATTGAACTTGTAGCATCAACCCAATCTCAATCAGCTGATAACAGAGTTTTAGCTAATTTAACAGTCGGCGGAGGTCGTGTCTCACCTAATACGCATGTGAAAAAGAGAGATGAATATAGTTTCAAGCGAAGCAGTAGCTGTAATCGGGCTCGTTCGCCGATTCATCATGTTACAAAGCGTAATTGTACGGTTTGTGGTTATAATAATCACACGGCGGTAGAATGTAGATTCAAAAATTATGTATGTAAAATTTGTGGTACTAAAGGTCATTTAGCAAAACAGTGTAAACAGGTGACAACACGTAAAAACGTGAATATTTTGTTATCGGATGGAATGGTTGGTGATGTACTAAGTATTGAGCCATATTATATAGAAGTTTCACTCGACGGAATAAATAATAAATTCATGGTAGATTCTGGAGCATCTTGTAGCGTAATTCCGGAAGAATGTTATCTCAATAAATTCAGCAGTATTGAGTTATTGCACGAAAACGTGAGCTTACGGAGTTTTGACAATACGCTCATTGGTGTGGTAGGTACTTTCACACCGATACTAGAGTATAATGGTCTACAACACCGACTAAAAATTATTGTCGTGCGTAGTTCGTCACTTTCGATTTTAGGACGTGATTTCATGAATCTCTTTAACGTGGGGATAACGGGGATCGTTAATTGTGTAAAACAAAATACATTAAAAGAGCGATTAGTGAAAAAATTTCCAGAAGTTTTTACGGATAAAATAGGAAAGTTTAACAAGTACGAAGTGAATTTAACCTTAAAAGATTGTGCTGTACCGATATTTCGTAATCACAGAATAATGCCGTTTGCTTTGAAGGATAAAGTTGAAAAAGAATTAAGTAATTTACTTTCTAACGGTATTATAGAACAAGTTCAGTATAGTGATTTCGCGAGTCCAATCGTACCTGTGATTAAGAAAGATGGTAGCATTAGATTATGTGGTGATTATAAATCTACAGTGAATAATCAGTTATTAATTGACAAGTATCCGTTACCTAGAATTGAGGAATTATTAACCAAAGTGAATGGAGGCAAGGTTTTTGCTAAAATTGATTTAAAATCCGCATATAATCAGTTTGTTTTGAAAAAGGAGTGTAGACGTTTCACAACAATAAATACCCACTTGGGATTGTTTCAATATAAACGTTTAGTGTTTGGGTTAGCACCAGCGCCAGCAGTTTTTGCTAAAGCAATGGCAAATTGTTTATCAGGATTACGGAACATGACGTTCTACTTGGATGATATTATTGTTATAGGAAAAGATGAAGTCTAATTTAACGGTGAATAGTGAAAAGTGTGAATTCAATTTAAAAGTTATTGAATTTTTAGGTTATAAAATAAGTGAGCAAGGAATTCAACCGTGTCAGCGGAATAAAGAAGCCATTTTAAACGCGTCAGCGCCTAGTGATTTAAATAAATTGAGAAGTTTGTTAGGTATGGTTAGTTATTATCGTAATTTTATTCCAAACATGGCAGATATATTGTCACCATTATACGATTTACTTAAAAAAGATGTTAAGTTTCAATGGGATACAGAACAAGAAAACAGTTTTGCGATAATAAAAAAAATATTAACTTCGGATAGGATTTTAACGCATTTCGACGAGAATATTCCTGTGAAACTTGTCACGGATGGAAGTTTGAATGGGATCGGAGCAACGTTAATCCATGTATTTAAAAACGGCGTAGAAAGACCAATAGGGTTCGCAAGCAGAACTTTAAATAAAGCGGAAAAAAATTATTCGATTTTGGATATTGAAGCAACAGCTATAATTTTTGGAATTAAGAAGTTTTATCAATATTTGTATGGCAGAGAATTTATTTTAGCTGTAGATAACCAGCCTTTGGTCAGAATTTTCGGTCAGAATAGAGAAATTCCTAAGATTGCGGCGTCAAGATTACAGCGTTATGCAGTTATGTTAGGATCGTTCAATTTTACGATTGAATACGTAAAGTCGAAAAATAATTGTTCAGTCTTTCTGAGCAGGTGTCCAATTGAAAAGGTTAGCTGTGAAGATAATATAGAGTCTGGTTACATTAATTATTTTGAAAATAACGGGTTTAATTTGTCTTTAGACGTGATAAGAAGTGAGACCGAAAAGGACGAAATTTTAAGTCAAGTAAAACAATTTCTTATCGAGGGTTGGCCAGCATCAGTAAAAAAGGCACAAAATGTTAATTTTATTAGAGTTTTTTGGGAAAAAAGGTTGGAATTGTCATTGATAAATGGGTGTATTTTATATCAACATAGAGTTGTTATTCCTGAGTCTTTAAGACAAGAAGTTTTAAAGATGTTACACAGATCTCATTTAGGGGTTTTTAAGACTAAAGGCATTGCGAAAAGCTTTGTCTGGTGGCCAAAAATTAATCTAGATTTGGAGAAAATAACAGAAAATTGTAGAGATTGTTTAGAAATTAAACCAGAATCACAGAGGAGTTCATTAGCAGTATGGCCTTATGAACCTGAAGTATGGTTCAGGGTGCATATTGATCATGGTAGCTTACATAATAAACACTTTTTAATTGTGATAGACTCTTCTTCGAAGTGGATCGAGTGTCTGGAAGTGAACAGTCTGTCTTCAAAAGAAAATGTTGAAGTACTTCATAGATTATTTTCACAATTTGGTTTTCCAGCAACTTTAGTTAGTGATAATGGTACGTGTTTTTGTTCTGAGGATTTTGAAAATTTTTGTAAGAAAAATGGTATGAAACATATTACTAGTCCAGTTAACCACCCGAGTAGCAATGGGCAAGCTGAGAATGCTGTTAAAACCTGTAAAAATTTTCTTAAAAAAATTTGTAAAAATAATAGATTTCCTTCAGATTATAAAGAAAAGTTAGGTAACTTTTTAACTGACTATAGAAATACCGTTCATGCAACAACAGGGTGTGAACCATCTGTATTATTAATGGGAAGAAAAATTAGAACAGTATTTGACTCTCTGATTCCTAGGAAGGTTGAGGAAAGAACGAATACTTCAAGTTCTACTCGTCAACAAAAAGTAATAAGAAAGGTTATTCAGAGTCAAGTCAATCAGAAAAGACAATATAAGGGTAGAAATAAGTCAGATTTGAATATAGGTCAGAAAGTGATGACTAGAGATTTCAGAGCTCAGGGTAATAGGTTATGGGTCCCTGGGGTTATTGTTGAAAAAAAAGGTAGAAAAATATATATCATAAAAAATAACAAGTCTAATATGGTGTGGAAAAGACATTTAGACCAGATAAAGAAATTACATGTTTCATGGCAGGAGGGAGATAAGCCGGAAGTCGGTACGTCTGACACTAGGGAACTGTCGACGGATGAAGTTAATCTCTCAGGTATGTTACGTAATAGAAGTGACTCTAATACTGTTTCTCCATGTTTCAGGTCTAACCCATGGCAGGGAAGACTTCGGCCAAGATGAGGACCTCGCAGTCCAGGAGGAGGAGTGGACGGGCGACGAGACAAGAGAAGGGAAGCAGAAGGAAACGCGGCATATGATAGTTAATTTTATAAAAAAAATATATGTTGTGTTAATTGTTTAGTAAATGAAATATATAAAATAAAATTGTAAATGAAATATGTAGTAATAGGGTATGATATATATAGATAGGGGCGTTCAATTTTAGTAGGGGAGGATGTAAGAAAGGTTTTTGGTGGTACGCCTGCTTGTTGAATGCGTAAGAGCGAGATGACTGATAGGGGTATAAAAGATGACGGATGCATCTGCTCGCTCTCTTTACCCAAACCGACAGCTCAGAGATAAGACGTAGACAATCCGCACTTAATTGTTAATAAATCATTATATTGGAACACGCGTTCTATTATTGTGTTTCCACCAAGTCTGTAAATAACCGTCTAACAGTTATTTAACAGTTTACTAACGGTGTTTATTAAAAATGTTAATTTATGATCGCATTTCTAAGTTGTCAAGAAAAATTAAATAAAATTGACAAAATTTGTTTTTGAAAGACAATCCTGAGAGAAATATTTTTAAAATACTTAGTATTTCAGGCAAATGCAAGAGATGCAGAGCGCGTTCTAAATATCAGTGGTGACATTAGTTTCCGTTCTAATCTACACGGAAGGCATTCGCGCGTTTTTGTGGGACAGACAATAATACATAAATTGATGATAAGTCCATGGATGAGATACATAATAGTTTATTTTTAAATTGAACGTTTTGTCTGTGAAGACCATGGAGCTAAGTGATAGCAGCGGTCACAATCTTTAAACAAATGTCAATTATTATATTGCATTCTTAAGACTACCGCCAGAACCACTGAGTATCTCCTCCCTAGAAGTGTGATCTGTATTAGATGTCCTTTAATGTAAATACAGATTGAAACAGAAACCACACAACTGCACTGAAAATACTAAATAATACATATCTGGGGCACCATTACAAAAAAAAGTTCCGAAATACAAGTAATTCAAAATAGAGTCGTACATAATATATATAATCTGCCATGAGATACACATGTCAAAGATATATACTCACAGACACAAATACTTCCTTTTATAGTCCTGCCAAAGTATAACATCACAACTGCCATTCTACAAATAATTCAACACTCCTCACACACCAACACTAAACCTGTCTTTAATTCCGACATAAACCAGCACAAAACACGATCACAAAATCAAATACATTTATCGTCATCTACTTACACGACCAAATTTGGAATTAACTCCTTACAATACATTGCACATAAACAATATAACGCATTACCTAGTAATTTAAAACTTCCGGCAACGAACAAAAAAACATTGAGAAAAGCTCTTAAAAGCTATTTCCTTAGCAGTTTCATTAATGACTAACACAATCTTTCTCTGGAACTCCGTAATAACATCTGTGTTTATTTATTTTAAAGTATTAATTTTAATGTATTTTATTTATTTGTCTTGTCCTTTCTAATGTTGGCTTTCTCGAAATGAGTTTTATAAACTCACTGGAAATAATACATTATTACTTTGTTATCATTTTGTAATGTATTATCTTGTATATATATATATATTTCAACATGTTGTTGACGCAACTATATGCGTCTCCCTTCAACATTTATATCATATTTTACTAAATCCTAACTATTTACTTCAGATATCTTATAGTATTTTTTTTTATGCTTCCGATTTTGTTGTCCGGGTTAAATCTTCCCCATAGGAAAAACTAAACCCTTCCACTCACTTTTCCACAAATGATCAGCTAGTCAATCAACACTATGCAAGTGCATTATATAAGTAAAATAAATACAAAACAATACAAGAACAACAACACGTCAACTCACCAGAGACCAAATGCGAAAAAAATTCACCGACTCCAGATATTTTCATATCAGAGGGTTCGGCTCGGTAGATCTTCTAACAGGGCCTATAAATCCTACTGATCCATTATATGTATTATTTTATCAAAAATTATTATTTCTTATCCATAAGTATCATTCAATCTCTGACAGCCCTGAATTGAATTGAATGCCTACTCAGCTATTCCAAGTACAATTAATTTTGTGGGTAACAATAAACTCACTACTGACTATTATCATAGACACCTCATACTTCGACGTATGGCAGGTCTTATATAAGCCTAGTTTAAATTAGTTTAACTATTGTTACACTGGTATATATTTCTTTTGAATTATGCATTGTCTTACTGCACTTATATTAATAACTGCATCACTTGCAATAGTGTTTGTGTGTATACATTAATTGTTCTTTAAATTATTACTATAATTATCCTGTTTTCCACTGTACGTACGCTTGGAATTCGATTATCACTGTGTTGTAAAAGCCATTTTATGGCGTTTGAATAAATAAATAAATAATCATATGTTCCTGTATTCCTCCACCCCCTCTGAAAAACCAATTACCTGTCCTTGTCTGACTGTCTGATGGTGTGGAGTACCTACATCAGTGACAATTATAACAATTTATTTATTTATACATGACCAGTCTGTTAAGAAAACCGTTACAGCGAACATCTTCCTTTAGTGCGTTTAAATCGAGTCTGTTACGGATGCTGATGCAGTGCAAGTCCATAAAATCGATCGAAAAAACCAAGGCCCAATCAGAATCCTTTCCATTTCTAACTGTTAACCACAGCTACCTCAATAGTTATGTCAAATATTGATAACAGTCTACAATAAAACCACAAACTGATACGCATTCAGTATTACGACGCACGAGATTCCTCAGCAAGAGAAAACTCTCCCAGTGAGGATATCATTATCTCAACTTGTTACAAAATAGAAAGCAAATCAAATATTTACCCACTTTCCACTCCTATGCCACCCATACAGGTCAACGAATTTCATTATCTGCTCAAGAAACAATTTCGATATTTTAATATTATTATTAGAATTAGTATATGAGGTTAGCCATAGATGGCGTTTGCTGTGGAGAATAATATGACAATAAATACAGGGTTTTCCAATAAGAGGTGTTATTTTGAACAGCTCGCTATTTCGGTAGATGCTACTTTTGAAGCTGTCATTTTTTTAACATTTGACAAGTAGAAACTACGCCTTTTATAAAAATGGAACGATACACGCTTCAACAACGCATTGAAATTATTAAAATTCACTTGAGTGAATCAAATACAAATCATCTTGAGTGATGAGGCCCATTTCCACCTCGGTGGCTTGGTCAACAAGCAAAATTGTCGCATCTGGGGCTCGGAAAACCCAAGAGTTATTGTTGAAAAGCCTCTCTATCTTCAACGTGTGACTGTTTGGTGCGGTCTATGGTCCGGCGGAGTCGTTGGACCTTACTTTTTCGAAAATGAGGCTGGAGCAATAGTTACGGTGAATGTATTGCGCTATTGAGAGATGATTAATGATTTTTTATGGCCGGAATTGGATGGTATTGATTTGGACAACATTTACTTTCAACAAGACTGCGCTACGTACCACACAAGCAACGAAACCATTGATCTTTTACGATTGAATATCAAAATGACACCTCTTATTGGAAAACCCTGTATAATGGCAATCTAAAGGTCGGGGTCCAGATTATTCCAACCGCCTTATAATTAAGATATCCAGAGTGTTTTGTTTTGAGATAATCCTGAGGACACGACAGATATTAATAAAACTTTGATCAATTTCAGTAGTTTTGTAAGCAAAATTGTGTTTGTTTCAGACACGCTCACGTTCACCATGCACTTCTATATGTTTGTATCTTCGGTGGCTCGTACGAATACTTGGAATTTGAAAAAAAGCGCTCGTAAAATGATTTGGGTGATGACAGTTTTAAATTAAAACAGTCCAATTCTTAAATCAATTTGTGCATTTTTAGATTTATCGTCGACGAGTGGCGAATGATGGACCTTCAAGTTTATTGCACAAACTAATGACAAAACTGAAGGCAGTTCAGAAAGTTTTCGATGTTTGTGATGTTCAGTAAGAACTTGAATCCAGCGGTAAAAAACATACTTTTTTTCTCTTTTCCAAAACACAGAGGGTTAAACTAACTAACTAACTAACTAACTAAACATCACGCTGTTTCTCTGCAGGGGTAGGCAGAGAGGACAGACCGCCAAACAACTCGGTCTTAGCACACACTCCTTGCCTCATTCACATTCATACATCGTCTCATACATACTCTTCTATTGGTCTGACTCTTGACATGGCCCGACTCGAGTATCTGATTCACTTGACCGCGCCATGTCTTCCTCGGGCGTCCCCGATTTCTGCTACCATTCACATTTGCATCAAATACAAATAAATAACAAATAATAAATACCACTCGTTCAGTAACCAACGGTGTCCAACAATATATTTTTTTACATTTCCCTCAGGGCCTGTCATCTTGGGGATGCTGTGTTGAGGTTCTTTTTGAGGAGAGGAACGAGTAATCATTGTAGGAGAGAGGAAATACAGAGGCCGGCAAAGCGTTCCACAGCCGAGCTGTTGAACTCAAGAACGAGTCGTAAAAGCTACCTGTTCTCATGTGACAAATGAAGGGATCAATGACGCTAGTTTCACGGAGCATCTTCCATTGTAATACCTATAGAAAAAGGACTGCATACCTATCTGACGCCTGTGCTCTAAGGATTGCTATCCGTTTTTTAAGAGAGAGAGGGAATCTATCATATGGACCACCCGTTTCCGCATCGAGTCAAGAGTTTTTTTTCAGGTATCAGGGGCTTCAGACCAGAGGTGGCCGCTAAATTCAACAGTAGGGCACACTTGCGATTTGTACAGGGTCAGCATTTGTGGTACTGTTAATCTATCTATCTGTATGTATATAAATTAGAATGTCTGTGGCGGGAGACGTGGATTTGAATTTCGTACAAATCTACAGTTTTATTCCGAGATTGATGAAATTTTTGCACACTTTCAAAACAAGAAGAAGGTCACACAATTGATAAACGTGATACACTTCTATTACCAGGATGCAAGTATGTAAAACAAGAACAACAAAAAAGGGACAATAAAGTTTGGGTCAAGTGAAGTCGCTGTATATTTCCTGATTTTATTTATTTATTTTATTTATTTATTTAACGCCTAGAGGGCTTTTACATGATTGGTAGTATAATTTTAATTTGACAGATACTTTGAAACATAAAAAATAAGAATAAAATTACATTCGATAAAAGCTATGCAACAAGTCATACAAACATAAGAAACAAAAACAGAAAATTACAGCTATTTGTAGGTTTACATGATGTGTTTAGGAGTATTGTTGAAATAAATGTTTTAAATGATCCACAAAACTTGCCAAGTTGGTATTGAATATGTCAACATCACCCAAGTAATGATTTCCCATGGTGTGAAGTCGTTGTATCGGAGAGTGGGCAATGTAGTTACGCTTATGTGTGCTGCTGTAGAATATTGTATTTTGTCGTGTTGTTACTATGGGTGTATGTATGTTTATAAGTTGCAGGAGTTCACAACAGTCGAATTTAGAGTTAAGTATTTTTAATAAGAACGTTAAATCGTTTTTCTGATCTTGCTATTACAGCGGATTAAGTTGGTTCTTTGGAAAGGAACATGGAAAGTTTCAGGGTTTCTTGAATGGTATTGATTTTGATTATGGCCAAGAGGTAAGATTCATGGTTATTTATAATTTTACAAATACCCACTTTGAATTTAAACAAAATGGTAAATTTATAATTTTGAACAGAAATTGGATGTAATTGCGTGAATTTTAGTTTTCAAGTTCTGTTATTATTTCAGTTTTGTCAAGAAGCTACCCTATAATGATATTATAATATAACTTAAATGAGACTTTCACAGAACCGGAAAATGTACGTCGAAATTTGAAGAATTGTTCAAATTTCGAAGTTGATTTTCAAGTTCTGTGAAGGTTCTATTCAAGTTCTGTTATTATATCATTACAAAACTGAAATAATGAAAAAATTTGAATAAAACCGTCACAGAACTTTAAAATCAACTTTAAAATTTGATGAATTGTTCAAATTTTGACGTACATTTTAATTTTTAATTTAAGAAGAAAGACAAACATTCCCGGGTTACGAATAACCTGACAATATTTGAAATTCTCCTACTACCACCACAGTAAGCGGAAAATTTTGCTTGTGTTGTGATGGAGGACTTAGCCAGCCGAGGAATTGAACACACTACGTCTGGGTGGAATCCAAACGCTATGTCAACTCGGCCACCGACCGGTCATGTGGCGAGTTCTGTGAATGTCCCAGTCAAGTTCTGTTATTATATCATTATAGACCAGTTAATTGATAATTGAAATGATAACTAAACTTGAAAAGAACCATCGCATAACTTTGAAAATTTGAAGAATTGATCAAGTTCTCTGAAACAAACCGTCCTTAATGTTTCAAATTTGTGTCAAAAGTCAGTGAGCCAGTGATGATCATGCAATGACACATACTTTATTTAAGTCGATTATTGCTAACCAGCAAGAAATTGAATAAATTACTACCTAAATTTAAAACGTCAAATCAAATTGTTCCTGATTTTTGTCGTCAAGTAAAAGCGAGCACAAAAAACTGAGTAGGATGAAGTTGATTCGTCATACCAATCACCGTGGCACACTTGGTGCCAACTGTCAACAGTCAGTTACCATCTACCAGTACCCGCTGATCAGATAAACCGATAGAAGTGTGTTGTGGCTGATGTTGGGTCAATTTAATCTTACTTCTGGTAAAAATAACCAAACATAATTTTTTTAAATTTTACATCAACTAAATACAGAAGGCTATTAGGAAAATAATTGTACTCGGGATCTATGTCATCTTTTCTACGTGCTGAGGGTATTTTGTAGATCTGGAAGTTCTGGGAAGGAAACAGGTGTGAGTAGTACGTAGGAATCTGGGGGCCAGTGTGTCCTGAAGTGACGGGCATATGAATCCATCTCTCCCACTACGGTGCAAGGCGTTGGAGACGAAAGAGTCTGACTGAAGAGGTCAGAAGGCCTTCCCCAACCAGTCTCTCTCGATCCGGCGTATACGCCACGCAGTTGGTGGACAGACGCGTCCGCAGACAAGGCCTGAACAAATCTTACCACGATGAACTCGGACACCCCTACATAGACACCAAACGTAGCGAAACCATTTATAACAGAGGTGTTGGTTGTCTAATTAATGGTTACCAGGACGTCGGTTATACACACGGTGTCCTAAATCTCGTAGTTCAACCGGGTAACTGGTGCGTCTTCATCACATTTTGTCGATTTTGTCGTATA
Organism: Hesperophylax consimilis; assembly: GCF_061612785.1. NCBI lineage: Eukaryota > Metazoa > Arthropoda > Insecta > Trichoptera > Limnephilidae > Hesperophylax > Hesperophylax consimilis. The sequence goes on along the minus strand of NC_142863.1, from coordinate 3,866,735 downwards.
ACTTTTTTTGGGTTCGAGCTTTCGTGTTTCGAGTAAATCGAGTCCGAATTTTTTAGTCAAACTTGAAAAAAATTGGTGGCTAGGGGGTTAATAACTGTTATATCTCTGCTTTACTTGCAGATTTCTGTGTTGGGAACTCTTTGATAAAGTAAAAGGTTCTTTACTATAATTGCGTTTATTTACGTTACAATAATAATAATAATAATAATAATATTTTATTCCAGGATGTGGGGAGGTTTGTGCAATCCCACACGTCCCATATGGATATACATTTTTTTTTGTACAATAGATATAATAAATTATCAAATAAGGAAAACTATGCATGGTGTGGTCTTGAGTGCGCTTGGGCCCAGCGCTCACTCAGGAGTGGCGCTTGGTGCTGGTAGGCTGCGGTCACCAACGTGTTGGCGGAGGCCATTAGCCGCATCCTGGCTCCAGTGACCCGGTGTCTCATCAGGCCGGCAAATCCATTCAGTCCTAGTTCCGTGAACATTGTCGATGCGCTGCTGTATCTTCGGTATCCAAATATTATTCTACAGGCGTCATTATATTGAATTCGGAGTCGTTCCATCGAGCAAGTTCGGTAGTGACACCATGTCTCACACGTATACAGGCCAGTACAGAATGCGTTGAACAGTATTTTTTTAACGGTATTGCTGCATTTGCAAAATCTGCGGGCAATCATGTTAGAAACTATGCTAAGGCTTCTCCTTTGTCGTTCGATATCGCCATCGTCCGATAGGTTTTCATTAATAATGTGCCCCAAGTATTTCACGTTCGAACATGTATTTATTTTTGCCTCGTTAAGGTATACGGGGAGCATATTACTTGTATCTTGACTTTTTCCGTGGTGGAACGCAATCAATTCCGTCTTCTTCGGGTTGTACATCATATTATGCTGTTTTCCATATTCTTCACAAATGTTTAGGAGTAATCTATAATATATAGTAATATATAATAATATTATATAGTAATCCCTTGATCGACGGAGCTAGGAGGATCATGTCGTCAGCGTAGCTTATATGATTCATACATATACTGTTAACACGACAGCCTGCTCTGATGTCCAGGCGACTTGACAACTCGTCCATGTATACATTAAATAGAATGGGGGACATACACCCTCCTTGCCTTACTCCTGACCGCAAATATATCGGCTGGGAGTATGTACTTGCCCACCGTACAACATTTTCTTGCTGGGAGTGCCATCGGGATAGTATGTTTATAAATGAGGTAGGTATATTCCTAGCTTTCAATTTATCCCATAATGTTTTATGACAGACCCTGTCGAAGGCTTTACTTAGATCTAAGAAGCACCCGTATACGGTAGTTTTTCGTTTCTTGTAGAATTCTATTATTTGCTTTGGAGTATATATTGCCATATTAGTGGATAGTCTACATTTAAATCCCATCTGGTTATCTTTAGACATTAGTTTATCATTTATCTCATTTAATATTACCCTTTCAAATAATCTTGCAGTTATAGTTGTTAAAGATATTGGCCGGTAATTGCTGGAGTTAGTCATGTCAGGCTGTCCCGATTTCAGGATTGGAGTTATAATCGTTTTCGTCATTGCACCCGGTATATGGTTGTGTTTAAGTATTGCGTTGAACATTATGTGTAGTAGATAATAAATAAATAACAATAAATAAGTCTGGATTTAGCTACACTGTTCATTACCCGAGGGTTGGTAATTCTCTGTTTCTAGAAGCTTGTTGTCTGTCAATAATATCCCACAGGCAATTGCTACACTCTAGCGACATCTGTCGGACTCTGGAGTAAGCTTTATGACTGGTGCCATCTATCTCTAGAAAACCCAACTTATCACCAAACACCACAAACTTTTTAAGCTGTCATACCCTTACATTAAATATACCATTCCTGAGAGTCCAGTTATATCCAATTTTCCAATTATGTCCTAAATCCTGTATCTAAATTTCGCTAATAAACAATTAGTTAATGTTAATTAAGTGTTAATCTCAAGTGACCTACCAGGTAAGTATTGTACTGTATATTATTTCCATATATAGTTAGTAATAACAATAACATAGATCCCCGTACAAAATGTATTATAAATTTGTACAGCGCCCTTGAGGTGATTTTGCACCAAAACGGCGCTATACAAGTCATCCAATTATTATTATTATTATTAATATCAGTTTTTTTTAGATGCATCGAAGCATAGACCTTGCTCCAAAGGTTTTTTAACCCAATGTTGTCGAAAAAAATGGAAAAATGACACCGAACAAATAATGATTTCCTAGAAGTGTGACTTATATCTATCGATTTCTATAAGTGATGTCGGTAGACTCCTAGGCCTCAGACATGTCATTGAAATTGCTCAAGAAAGTTTAATATGTTTCACCAAAAGAATATCTTACTCTACCGACATGCAAAAATATCTCTGCACAACAATTTATAAAAGAAATGTTTCTGGTAACATTTCACTTCCACCTAATCCCATTGGACGTTAATTGTTTGTGTTACTGGCTAGAAAGTATACACTCTTTAAAATATTCAGCGAATAATGGCTCGAAGTATTTTTATTCTGTAGTGAGAAGTCGAATGAAAGGATTATTTCTATCAACAGTTTGAAGGCCACTGCATAGCATCGTTTACTCAGCTCAATTAGTGGTCGGATAATTTGCTGGAAAAGCTTTCAAATATTAATAACCCGCTTTTTGATTTTCTCTTTAAATTCTTTCAATTTGATGTTGTATTTGTGAAGTTTAAGGCGAAGCTTAGTGCCAAATCACTATTTTGATTAATCTTTATCACGAATTGGTGTACATTATGAATACCAAAAATATGCTTCAGATAAATCGAAGGTTTTCCTTTCTTTTCTTAAAATTAAGTACAGGGTTTTCCAATAAGAGGTGTAATATTGATATTCGATCGTAAAAGATCAATGGTTTCGTTGCTTTTGTGGCACGTAGCGCCGTATTGTTGAAAGTAAACGTTGTCCAGATCAACACCATCCAATTCCGGCCATAAAAAATCATTAATCATCTCTCGATAGCGCAATCCATTCACCGTAACTGTTGCTCCAGCCTCAGTTTCGAAAAAGTAAGGTCAAATGACTCCGCTGGACCATTAACTGCACCAAACAGTAACACGTTGAAGATAGACAGGCTTTTCAACAATAACTCTTGGGTTTTCCGAGCCCCAGATGCGACAATTTTGCTTGTTGACGAAGCCACCGAGGCGGAAATGAGCCTCATCACTCAAGATGATTTGCATTTGATTCACTCAAGTGAATTTTAATAATTTCAATGCGTTATTGAAGCGTGTATCGTTCCATTTTTATTAATGACGTAGATTCTACTTGTCAAATGTCAAAAAATAACAGCTTTAAAAGTAACATCTACCGAAATAGCGGGCTATTCAAAATAACACCTCTTATTGAAAAACCCTGTATTATAGCTAAGATTATCTGTGACAGTTTCACTTGACTAACTTTTTTGATTTCTTATAAAATTATTAACAAATAAATTAAAAACCAGTTTTTTACTTGAAATCGATCGTTTCTAGTCTCCGTTTTGCAAGCGATTTTAATGCCTATTACCTACACTATTAGGTATACGAAAAATATACTCATTTTTGGCTTGTAGCTTCCTCTTAAGGTGACAAAAGACTCTAATGGCGGGGTTTTGCTCGACGCTCACATTTTAATTATTTCCGATGAACGTATCACTAAAAGTTTCAGAAGAATCCCCTTGGAAGTAAGTATTTATATTTAAGATTAATAAAAACAGGACCTTACAATTAAAATATTTTATTTAAAACAGTTTGAAAATTTTATAAAACGTTTTTCAACTATAAAATTAGCAGTAAGCGTCAGATTTTTTTTTTTACGATGAATTCAAATTCAAACTTCCCGAGGGATCCCTCTAGAAACATTTGAGATTTAAGTAATACGTTCATCGGAAATTATTAAAATAAACCCCACGTAAATATCTATTTTCTAAACCTGCTGGGGGAAAGTCGAACGTATATTGTTTTTACACGACTTCGTCACTTATGTCGTTAAGATTTTTACTATATTTTAGAGATTTGATAGGGCAAATTCAACCTTGGGTCAATCCAATACACTAGGACCGCGCGCCGCATATTTTTGTGCACGGCTTCTTCACTTACGCCGTTAAGATTCTGAGTTTATTTTAGGGTATTATCATCTCGTGTTAAAGAGGTGTAGTAATGGAGAATAGGTTGGTCAAGTTCTGAAAATAGGTAAAGAAAACCAGAACAACGAAATTGAAAGAAGAAAAAGAATTGGATTTTGTATGAAGAATTCGCCTTCAGAATACCTCTGATTTAACAAATCGTGTTCTTTCAATATTAACGTACGAATCGCAAATATGGTCAATAATTCAAGGACACAATGATCAAAGGAAATGAATTATTTTTTACCTTTAAGAGGAAGCTACAAGCCAAAATTTGTGTATTCTTGGTATACCTTATATCGTAGGTAATATGCATTAAAATCGCTTGACAAACGGAGTCTAGAAACGTTCGATTTCAAGCACAAAAGTAGTTTTTATTTATTTTGTAAATAATTTTATAAGAAAGCAAAAAAGTTAATCAAAGGAAACTGTCACAGATAATCTTAGCTATAAAACTGTATTTTTTTAAAGTTGTTTCCTTTATGCGTTCATACATTTCTATTCCGAAAAAATATTTTTATTTATTTATTTATTTATTTATTTATGTCTATTCTTGGATACACGTTTTACAAATTATTACAGTGGTTTACAATATAGTTTGGTTTACAATATGGTTTGCAGTACAGAGAAAAAAAGTACAGAAAAAAGGTATAAAAAATGAAGAACATAGGTTGATTTAGGTAAAACTGTGTGTGTGTGATATTATATGTAACGTGAGCACCTCACTAGGAAAACCTGTGCTGAGGTGTTAACGTGTTTGTGGTTAAGGGTGACAGGTATTTATGTGTTGTGGTAGAAAGTTATTATTATTATTTATTTTTTTTCACAGACATATATTGAAACATGAAAACACACTTTTATATGTGAGTGTATGTATTTGTGGATGATTCTTGATCAACGTGTATAATATTTAATTTTACTTATTATATTTTGGTTATGTTTGGTTTGGAATTATAATCTTTTGAATAAAGTGAATATCTTGATTTTTTATCCAGGCTATGATATGTTTTTTGAGAAAGTTTGTAGATGTGTTTGTAGTCATTAATTGTTTCAAAGTAATGGGCATACTGTTAAAAAGTTTGGTTGCGTAGTATTGAAAGTGTCTTTGACCGTGTGTGGTGTGTGTTATCGGAATGTTCAGTGTTTTATTTGTTGAGGACCTGGTTTTTATTATGGCTTTTGCTTGATTTGTAATATGAAGATTATTATGGATGAGGTGTAGGAGAGCAGTTTTGGCGTAAAGTTGTCTTATTGACATGACGTCTAGTGTTTTGAAGATTTTGGTTGAGTCTGTGTAGAATGGTACTTGCAGTATGAGTTTTATTATTGCCTTTTGAACTTTTTGAATTGGGTCAATTGTTGTGTTTGTAGCGCTTCCTCAAGCTAATATTCCATAAGTGGCAATGGATTGACACAGTGCAAAATATATTGATCTGAGTATTGTTAGTGGGAAAATGTTTTTAATGGATTTTATTAGGTGCAAGACTCGTTTTAGTTTATTGGTAATAAAAGTAATGTGTTCAGTCCATTGTAAGTATGCATCAATAATAACTCCTAGGTACTTTATTTGTTTAACCCTTTCAATGTGTTCGCATTGGCAATTGGATGATGTTTGTTTACATTCATGCAAAAACAAGTCCAAGTTAGAAGGAGGTTGACCTCTTTGTGTAATACTATGTGTGATATATTTTGTTTTGACTGTGTTAACGGTAAGAGTATTTCTGTTTAGCCATTTTATGACAATAGACAAACTTTTTTCAGCTGTTATGAATAAATCTTTCCATGTGGCTGCTTGACACAGAAGAACTGTATCATCAGCGAAGGTCACGAGTTTACCATCAATTTCAATGTCACATAATTCGTTTATGTATATGAGGAATATTAATGGGCCAAGGACACTCCCCTGTGGGACTCCGTATGTGATTAAGAGTGGTTCACTTGTCTTGTTATCAATTTTAACTTGTTGTGTTCTGTCAGACATGAAACTTTTCATTAATTCAAATTCTACTCCATTTATGCCAATGTTTTTTAGCTTCTTGAAAAGTTTTTTGTGCGAAATTGTATCGAAGGCTTTAGATAAGTCTAAATAGATTGAAATAACTTTTTAGTAGTTTACATTTATATTTTTTACTTAGTAATTTATTTTTTTATTTGCATTCTACTCAAGCGAAACGATAGTAAAACCTTCAATTCATCTAAAGCATATTATAAAATAAAATCAGAAGAAAACATAAAACATTTAAAATTAAATTACGAAAATATGTGATTGATTCATTTTAAATGTGTTACTATAATTATATGTATATAAGGATTGTATTAGGACATAGATAACTATGTACCTACTTAAAATACCACAATAAACAATAAACAATAATATTTTTTGATATTCCTAATGTACACCAATTCGTTATAAAGATTAATCAAAATAGTGATTTGGCATTAAGCTTCGCGGTAAATTTAGAAAAAAACATTTTTTTACAAAAAAAGAATTACAAAAAATTCAATTATGCAGTGTAAAAATCAAAGATAATGACGTTAAATAACTAGGTCTCAATGGTCGAGTGGTTAAGACGCTGTCCTTGTAAGACAAGAGATTTTTAGTAGTGACCGTTATCTTTTTATTTTTTTGTCTTTTTCAGTTTCATGTTTTGTTTAAGTTTGTTAGAATTATATATTACACTGATGACTTCAAAAGAAAAGAAAAGTTGTTCTAATAAAAATTGGATATTCATTTAGACTTTTAGAAAAAAGTCAATAGGTATCCCATACAAATAAAAATCGGATATATTTATCCGAGACACTATCTAGGTTACAAACCAATTCATTGGGAAGTTGTGATCAATGGTAGCTTCCAAAAATATGTGAAAAAATAGTAACAAGATTATATTGTTAATGCTGAATTTGAAATATGAGATCGACATATATGACGTTAAATAACTAGGTCCCCATGGTTGTATGCTTAAGACGTTGTTCCTGTAAGACAAGAGATCCTGGGTTCGATTCCTAGTTGTGACCATTATTTTATGTGTCTTGTTCTGTTTCATGTTTCGTTAAGATTCATTATTAGTATTATTTTTTTCTTCAATGATATACTAACATGTTTTAAATTAACTAAAATTTACAATCAAAATGTAAACTAATTACTGTTCAAAAAATATGAAAAATGCTGTTTTGTAAGTTCTGTGGTTTCTATTAAAAATATCTGCAATTTTGCATATTGGTTGCCTGAGAATTGGTATTGAAATCCACCAAAACCCACTAATAGTTATGGTATTTCTCAGTTACACCAAAACTAAACGCCGAAAACCACAATCATTTTACTAATTATTATACTGAAATATCGGTCCTAAGAGGACTAACGCTTGCAAAACGGTATCACTTTGCATACATAAACACACACTTCAATACAATCTACACATTTGCCCTGATGATAGACACTGTTACGATAATGCTAGCTATCTCATTGAAGCAAGTCTAAGATTATCAGATTTATCCTGACTATATCCAACCTCAAGAGGAACTATGCTGGCCACGTGGCACGACTTACAGATAACGTTGAAATCACAGTAGGTACCATCGGATGGCATCGTCCTTAGTTGGAAAAGAGAAGCAAAGGTTACAGACAGTTGAGATGAACCGAAGATTTGAACATAACTGAAGATTGGTCAGAGCCGCCAAATCTGAAGACATTGAGTCCTAAGTTCTGGAAAGGAAAAATATTTGAGGGGTGGGTAAGAATCTGCATGTCAATGTGTCCAGGAGTGCCTCCCTCATCCAGTCTCAGCACCCCTGCCAAGTCACCAAACGCAGCGAACCACTGGGGGTGACCTATGGCAGGGGTGTTGGTTATCCAATAAATGGTTTCACTCGCCTCCTAAATGAATGATTTTGACACATTTGATTCGTATAAAATTATATATGGTACGTTTGCGCCAAGTTTCAGAGTGGAAGATACTTTCAGTAGCGCCCAGGTGAAATACCATTATTCAGAATTGCAACGTTGCTTGAAATGGCTTTAGCCGTGTTTGGTGCTCAGTACTTCCTCTTCCTTATCTCCCTCCCTCCCCAATAACTTCAGCCTCACAACATACTACAATTGATGATGCCATTGTCTCTCTGGCTCCAGACGGTTCGGAGTCTTGTGCGGTATATCCTTGTACATTATTATTCCTGAAGACGTCACTCGGCTGCGAGTGGAAACAACTTACATCAGAGAGCTTTGATTTCTACCAAATGCATTGGATATCGAATCCATTTGAAGAGCAGTTCGTACATTTTAATGGCATTAATTTCACACTTTGCGGCGGTATAACAAATCTTCAAATAGGCACTGGCTCTGGAATAAACACACAAATCTGCAGTCAAATGTTTCATTATGTAGGTATTTTAGGGATATGTTCTGTAGGTATGTTAGGGTTATATTATGTGGGTATGTTATGGTTATATTATGTAGATATGTTAAAGTTGTATTATGTAGGAATGTTAGTGTTATATTGTGTAGGTATGTTAGGGTTATAATATGTAGATTTGTTAGGGTTATATTATGTGGGTATGTTAGGTTTATATTATGAATGTTGGTTAGGGTTATATTATGTAGGTATGTTAGGTTAATATTGTGTAGGTATGGTGGGGTTATATTATGTAGTTATGTTAGAGTTTTATTGTGTAGGTATGTTAGTGTTATATTGTGTAGGTGTGTTAGAGTTATAATATAAAGATATGTTAGGGTTATATTGTGTAGTTATGTTAGGGTTATATTGTGTAGGTATGTTAGGGTTATATTTTGTAGGAATGTTAGTGTTATATTGTATAGGTGTGTTAGGGTTATAATATGTAGGTATGTTATTGTTATATTGTATAGGTGTGTTAGGGTTATAATATGTAGGTATGTTATTGTTATATTGTATAGGTGTGTTAGGGTTATAATATGTAGGTATATTATTGTTATATTGTATAGGTGTGTTAGGGTTATAATATGTAGGAATGTTAGTGTTATATTGTATAGGTGTGTTAGGGTTATAATATGTAGGTATGTTATTGTTATATTGTATAGGTGTGTTAGGGTTATAATATGTAGGAATGTTAGTGTTATATTGTATAGGTGTGTTAGGGTTATAATATGTAGGTATGTTATTGTTATATTGTATAGGTGTGTTAGGGTTATAATCAGTGGCGGTTCTTCCCTTAGGTCAATTGGTGTTTGACCCCCCAAAATTATAAGACAACAATAATAAATATAATAATCAATTATGTGCATCAAAACATTTAAAATGTAACGCGAAACAGCGGCGGCGGCGAGTGACTAGCAGTGACATCTGTTGTCTCTAATAGAAGCTTTCATTCACAAGTCCACACGATTCGCTGGGTCAATTTAAAGAATGTCCAATTTGGCATCTTCTGTCCCTACGCGCGCCATAGAATAAACGAGATGGCACTATATTTTTCGTCGAAGTAAAAATTAGCTTCCGAAGAAAGTTTAGGGACGCTTAGGTCATGACCGTGGGGGAGACAACACGGTGAATATTATATGTTTTACAGAGATGGTGACATAAACAAATGTCGTTTTTTCATTTTACACGCTTGTAGTGTGTGGAACAATGGTTGTTTTTCAATTGCATAGTTCGGGAAAGGATTAGAATAATTATTTATGTTGTTATCGATTTAGAATGAAACAAAACAAACAACGTAAAAAATCATTGTCAAATAGAATCAAACACTGATTTTATTTATTTTAATGTTGTGGACAACTATATTAAAACTTAATATCTTAAAAATAATTTGCCGTAAGTACATGGATTGTGTATTTATTTCCAATTTATTATATTAACATAATATTTATTTAGAGTCCGCGACTCTAAAACTCTATAACAAATTGATATAGTTAATAATATATGGGCATTTTTCACAATATCAAATAAAGATTAGTCACACATTTTTTTCAAATGACCTACCACGACTGAATCCCTAGAGCCGCCTCTGGTTATAATATGTAGGAATGTTAGTGTTATATTGTATAGGTGTGTTAGGGTTATAATATGTAGGTATGTTATTGTTATATTGTATAGGTGTGTTAGGGTTATAATATGTAGGTATGTTATTGTTATATTGTATAGGTGTGTTAGGGTTATAATATGTAGGAATGTTAGTGTTATATTGTATAGGTGTGTTAGGGTTATAATATGTAGGTATGTTATTGTTATATTATGTAGGTAGGTTAGGGTTATATTATGTAGGTATGATATGGTTATATTACGTAGGTATGATAGGTTTATATTACGTATGGATGTTAGGGTTTTATTATGTATGTATTTATTTATTTATTGCGTCTCACTATACGTAAAACACTTTTTTCCACATAAAAGTCATGTATGTTAGGATTATATTATGTAGGTATGATAGAGTTATATTATGTATGGATGTTGGGGTTATATTATGTAGGTTCTTTTAAGATTAGTAGAAGAGCTATCGCTAAGCGGCTATCACACTCGTTCTAGTTTATGGCCAACCTAAAATGAAGGGAGATAGGTTTAACATGAATTCGAATTCAGGAATTTTAAGGCTAACGACAATTCCTTATTCTTAAGTAGAATCGGAATGGCCGCTTGTTGATGAAAAAATATTATTTTTAGGTTAAGGAAAATTTCTTATCCTTAAGTAAAAATCGGCATCGCCCATACTTAACAAAAAAGACATTAATTTTATGGTAAAGGACGATTCCTTACCCTTAAGTAGGATCAAAATCATCGTTTATTTGAGGTTAAGGACAATTAATTATCCTTAAGTAGAAACCAGAGAGGCGATTCCGGTTCTAGTTAAGGATAAGGAATTGTCCTTAACCTATTTTTTTGTGATTTACCGTAACCCACAACAGAAATAAAAATAAAGATTAATAAATATGCATATTAAAAAATATATACATGCGAAATTATATCGAACAAATTTCACGCAGGAATCATGGTAGGTACCTATCTAGAAGAGTACGAGTATATGTTTACGGTCATATTGTAAACTAACTAACTAACTAACCATCACGCCGTTTCCCCGCAGGGGTAGGCAGAGAGGACGGACCGCCAAACAACTCGGTCTTGGCACACATTTCTTGCCTCATTCACATTCATACATCGTCTCATACATACTCTTCTATTATTCTGACTCTTGACATGACCTGACTCAAGTATCTGATTCACTTGATCGTGCCATATTATATATAAATTCTCCTTACACTCCTTTCTTCGCTCATTCGCTCTACATGCCCAACCATCCAAGCGTCCCTTTCTTGATATTACTCATTAGGCTTACATCAGCCTTGCACTCTTTGCGTCGTAACCATCATACATGGTTTTACCACACATACGCCTCAGGGATCTCATTTGTACGGCATTCAGTCTACTTTCATCCTTTATCTGCCAGTTCCACGCCTCACTTCCATGCATCAGGGTAGGTACCAGCACTCCATTGTGGACTTCTAGATTCGATTTTTTGGAAAAATTTTTTGCAGCGCCAACTTCGTTAAGTCCTTCATTAATGAAGTTACCTGTTAATTAATGTTTTTAAACAGCCAGGTACTTCCTCTTCCCTATCTTCTTCCCCTCCCCAACCAACTTTAGCCATATAACATGCCCCATTTAGGGATATCATAGTCTCACTAGCTCCAGATGGTTGGGACTAGTTGGAACTCTTGGGCGGCTTCACAATATCAATTTGTCAGTGACAAAATCAATTTCTATAATCCAGAAATTATCCACTGAATCAATAGCTTGCATTTTTCCGATTTGGGTACTTATATTAATAATAAAACTGAACTTTGAACTCAACAATAAACAAACCAAGCGAATTGATGTTTAAAATCCCCTGAATTGACAAAATAATATAACGATAATACCATAATACCCAAGTTTTTGTTAAATACGTCTATTTCTTGGAAGCGGAAATTAACCCACTTCCCAAAATGCGATCAAGCTGAGAACTAAGAAGTTGATGAAAATGAATCCTATCAACTTTTGTTGGCAATCCACGCATTTCTCTAAAATCGTATGACATTACAGCAGTTAATATACTAAACATGTGTCGGTCCTACCCAATTAGCTTTAGGAGAAATTGGTAGAGTTCTCAAATCCAGTTCCTGTGAATGAAGGTTCAATCCTGAGTCAAATCAATTTTTTTAAATGTTTTAAAATAGATGTATTATATTGAAAAACTTTTTTTCTTAATTGTTGATTTTTACTTCATCAATCAGTTTATTAGTCTTATTACTGTGTATTAACAATATACACAACTGACCGCAACACCAATAATTTACACAACGAATTTTCGGGCACCGTGTAAATAAAAACAACACAAACATACAAAACCCACCTATGCATTGTTATGTAGTCACAAGTCCCTAACTACTTAGGTATTATACATATGGCGTTATCACAATGTCTGCGCGCCAACCGCGATCCTTTCAAACTACTTCCAACATCCAAACCAAACTTCAGTTCCCGTTCGTCTCTCTCGCAGTGCGGGCGTCAAACGCGCGCGTTTTCACCGCCAGTTTTCCGAAATCGAAATTAAAAAAAAAAATTACGAAATTTATTTTGGTGAAATATCGAATAAATAATCGAACTATTTTATTCTGAATACGATTATAAAAAAATTACTCGTTTTTTTGGTGAAAAACTTTTTTTGGAGGAAAAGCGGTTTTTGAATTTTGACAGCAGCGCAGAATCAGAATGGCGTAAGTGATTTAAATAACATTTTTTATGTGAATTTAATAAATTATTAAGATATTGTTTTTTCTAAAACCTAAGTACATATTATAATGAACTCTCTTTTAGGTGTGTATTGATAATTAATAATCTAGATAATTGAACAATTTTATTTCTACGATTTTTACTTTCCTAAATTCTTTTTGGATGTTATAGTAATAAATGCTTTTGAATAATGTTTCTGTTGGCAGATAGATAGACACATATGTAGTGATAAATGTTTTTTTTTCTGTTTTTATAATCCTTATTTTTCCAAGAGATAATGATTTCCGTACTGGGATCTTCCGTGCTGAGGATTACATTTAAATATTATTAAAATTTAGAGTATGGATAATATGAAGTAATTATATGTATGCCTGATGACCTTAAATGTGATTTTATTAGACCGATATACAATGGAGGAAAGCACTCCAATATCAAATAGTATCTAACTATCGACGTATATCTTGCCTGCACTTTTTGAAAAATATATTTCTTTAAAATTAAAACAAATACTTATAAAATTTGTGCATAATAGACCAAAAACGATATGGCTTTCAAAAGAAAAAAAAGCACAGAAACATTACTACAGAACTTCTCGAATTATATAAATAATGAATTAAACCATAAAAGGCATGTATTAGTATTATTTATCGACAATTCCAAAGCGTTTGACACAATTGATCCACAAAATTTTTTAATTAATTTTAGAAGCGATTGGAATTAGAGGAAACCTAAAAAAATTGTTTGAAAAATATTTATGTAATAGACATGTGTGTAAAAATATTCGATAAAAGAGTGGGATTTTTTTTTCTGGTGTTACCCAAGGGTCAATTTTGGGACCCACGCTTTATATTATATTTGTTTCATTAATGAAAAAGCTTTTTTCACATGCTAAACACTATGTACATGCTGACGACACGGCTCTTGTCATATCTGATTAAATGTATCTATGCAAGAGGACTTTACGTCCCTAATAAACTGGTCAGATGACGCAGACCTAATCATAAATAACAAAAAAAAAACAAATTGATGCACATACGATCTCCATATGTTTCAGTTTCGATTACACCTGAAATAATATATCACAACTTTACATGTATTCATCAAAACATTTTGCAGCCCTACAAATGCGATAACATTGAAATGGTAAATGAATATGTTTATTTGGGAGAGATTTTTTTGCCATTTTAAATGGGACATTCAAATAAACAATATTTGTTAAAGACTGAGAGCGATTGTGGGTAGATCATATAAACTGAAGTGTTTCGTTCCTGGGAATATTTTTAAAATCACTTATCATTCAACTCTAAGGTATGGAATAATCACTTGGGGACATTCTAGTAAAACTAACGTAAATTACCTGCAATCAGTTAAAAATTCTATGGTTAAATTGCTAGTTTCAAAAAATATTTTGTCTGTGCAGGCCTTACTATGATACAAATATTGATTCGGCATATATCTGACACTGAATATAAAAATAAATTGGAACATGAACACAACACTAGGTTCACAAAGAATGAAGGTATGCTTGTTCCAAAATACAACAATAAATACGGACAGCGAATTTTAAAATGAAACAGGCCAAAATATTTAACATGTTGCCAAGTTACATAAAAAATTGCAAATTCCCAAATAGATTCAGATATATGTTGAAAACATGGCTCATAAGTAGAAATTCTTTATACTTACCACCATTATCAATCAATAGTTTTTATTTATTAGCATTTAGTGTTATTTTAGACTGTGTGCCAACAATAATAATCTGAATATCTAATAAGTAGCAACAATATTATGTACACATATTTACATTGTAATTGAACATGTACATTTGTACATCCTGTTGAAAAACTGCTTAATTGTGGTTTAACGTGAAGAAACTTCAAAGAACAATAAAAAATTAGGAAAAAAAATATTATGGGTGATTTCGATTTCAGTCTGTATTTGGTGTCAGTATATCATCTATTTCTGATCTCCCTATTTTTTGCATTCAGCTTTTTATTTTACATTTAGATGTTATACCCATCAACATAATATATCAATAAAGAAGAAGATAATTCTAACAAATCTAAACGAAACGTGAAACAGAACAAGACACACGAAATAAAAAGAAAACGAACTCAACTGGGAATCCGACCAAGGAAATCTGAGATTGTTCATTTACACGCCAAAGTGCACAATTTTCAATTCTTGGATACAATTCACCAGTTGTTGTCGTTAACCTTTGGTTGCTGGTGCTGTCAACTGATTTAACTTGTCTGTATTATTTTTGAATAATAATAATAAATAAAAATTATTATCTTCCATATTTGTAGCAATTAGAAATAACGATATCCTCACTGGGATCTCTCGTGCTGAGTAATTCATAAATTTAAATCATCCGATTTTATGTCCGGGTTAAATCTTTCCCATAGAAAAAACTGAACCCTTCCACACACTTTTCCACAAATGATCATCTAGTCAATCCACATTATGCAAGTGCATTATATAAGTAAAATAAATATAAAACAATACAAGAACAACACGTCAACTCACCAGAGATCAAATGGGAAAATAATTCATCGACTCCAGATATTTTCATATCAGAGGGTTTGGCTCGGTAGAACTTCTAACAGAGCCTATAAATCCTACTGATCCCTCAACATAAATATTTAAAAAATATTTCGTTATCCTACATGTATTTAAAATGACTGTATTTTGCATTTATATATATAAATTTTTTGATAGATCTAATACGCCTAAATTTTGAATGAGAGAGCTAGGTATAATGCCAGTAGCCGAAATAACAAATGGTAATATTTTTATAGTCTGAGTTCTATAGTCTCTTAATTTTGATTGAGATGTACATTTTTAGTGATTTAATTAACGAAATAATCTTTTTAAATAATAAAAAAAAGTACGTGATATCAAGCAATTATTATTACCCTGCATAATTATTCATATTCTCCTTATTCCTGCAATCGATTTTCTGTCAGAATCCTATCAGTATATAATACGTATTCGTGTTTATATCACTATATTTTATATAGTGATATAAACACGATTTATATTATTTTTATATTATCTTCCCCTATAAGCTTTAAAATTCAACCTCCCTCGTATCATTTCCTTCGGCGAGGCGAGCTTTAATTTCACTGGAACTGGGCAGTTGGGATTCTTTTTCGAAATCACAAAAATAAATAGGTTTTTGTTTTATACGAATAGGTACCGGCTACGGTTTCACGATAACTCAGGACAATGACAAATCAAAACACCTTTGAAAAGCTATATAAAGTAATTAAAAGTAATGAAAAAAAAATCCAAGAAACCTAACCTAACGTAACCTATTTAAGAGGAAGCTACAAGCCAAAAATGTGTATATTCTTGGTATACCTTATATTGTAGGTAATAGGCATTAAAATAGCTACTACTACTCGACAAACGGAGTCAAGAATCGTTCGATTTCAAGCACAAAACCACAAATGGTTTTTATTTATCTATGGCAAACGAAACGTTATTAAACCTTCAATTTATCTAAAGCATATTTTTTGGTATTCATAATGTACACCAATTTGTTATAAAGATTAATCAAAATAGTGATTTTGCATTAAGCTTCGCCTTAACATAGTTTTTTTACATCATTTTTCAAGTGCTGTGTTGAATTGTCATCGTTATGAGTTGTCCGGTCACCTCGCACGATTATTAGGTCATTATAGAGTTTGCGCAAAAGTGTTAAAAGGTGAGGTGAGGCGTAAACCACTGAAGAGATAAACTGATAGAAATGTGTTGTGGGAGTGGAATAAGCAAATTTTTAATCAATTCCTCTGAAATTGACATTTCTAAATAATTCTATTTTGGTCTCGCTTTTGTTTTGTTGAACGAATTAATAAAATAATGAAGGAATGAAATGGGGAATCTTGGAAGTAGAAAACAACCCACTTTCGGACATCCGATCGAGCTGACACTTGGCTGTTAGACTCGTTGTTGATGACAATGCATTAAAAAATATTTGGAAGACATTTCAAAAATATACAACAGATGTCACAAATCTCAGTACAATCGAATTATTATTTGGCTTAAGTGTTAGCGTTGTTCACCAATTTTATTCGTTTCCTGGGGAGCAAGGTTCAATCCTCAGTCAAACCAAAAATATATATTTTTAAATACACCTATTGATATAAATACTTATAGGCTTTTAAGATATAAGAGTAAAAAAATATTTTTTTTTTATAATAGGTTGTTTTTTCAAACATCGAAAATTTTTCTTAATTAATAATTTTCTTTGGCCTATCTGGTTCTGTTTGGGACCAATCGACAGGTCAAATGAAATTTGTCGTTTTTCGTTATATATCTAGGGATTTTATCTTCAGTGAATGCAATGAGTACTTACTGCCTCTTAGGATGATTAATCAGCAATATAAAAAAAAACACCTTACCTTCCAAAATAACAAAATGTTTTTTTTTTAAAATTTAAACTGTACTGTAATTTGCATAATTAGATAATTAAGCAAACTTAATTAATATTCCGTTGCGTTGACCTTCAAATGCAATACTTGTCGTAAATAAATAAAAAATAGCTAAAAAGTTCATTTGCATTTCTACCCACAACACTTTTTTAATTATTAATGATTTTATGAATTCAAAACAACATATTCTTCATATTTGAAAGGCTGCTCCACTGATGCGATAACCGATCGAAGTGTATTGTGGCCCGAAGTATGGTTATTTTTTTCTTACTTCGTGTGAAATTGGTAAAAAAAAATAATATTTTTTTAAGCGAAGCGCACAAGAGTCCCAACTGCTCCCAACCGTCTGGAGCTAGTAAGACTATAACATCCCCAATTGGGGTTTGTTGTGAGGCTGAAGGTAATTGGAGGGCTAGGAAATGTGGAAGTACCTGAAGTACGAAGCTGTCATACCCTTAAATTAAATATACCATTCCTGAGAGAAAGTTCAGTTATATCCAATTATGTCCGAAATCCTGTATCTAAATTTCGCTAATAAACAATTAGTTAATGTTAATTATGTGTTAATCTCAAGTGACCTACCAGGTAAGTATTGTACTGTATATTATCTCCATATATAGTTAGTAATAACATAGATCATTGTAGAAATGTATTATATATTTATACAGCGCCCTTGAGGTGATTTTGCACAAAAACGGCGCTATACAAATCATCAAAATATTATTGTTATTATTGTTACCTGGCTTTTAAGATCTAGTCACAAAACACGACTAAAGACATTTCAAGCATATTTTTAGGTGATTTTTTACCAGGGCGATACTGAGAGTATCTCGTATTAATAAATTATATATAGGTTTTTTTAATGAATAAATTGTGAAATAACACAAGGTCATTAAACGAAATTTACTTGCGCACGCCGGGATTTGAACCCGCCATTTACGGTTTTTCTAGTCTAGAGCCCTACTCCTCAACCGCGAAGGCCTAGGTTTAAATGATTTCTGAACAGACTATGCAATAATTACAATAGCGTATTATCCAAGGTTGATATTTTCAGTTGCGAACTTACCAAATATGAGAGGTCCATAAAAGAATATTTCTCTGATGGTTTGTGAATAATGTTTATGTCTCTATTGTTTATATCTTTATTATGATTTGATTTATATATACAACCTCTCTCCATGGCTATAAATGTATTGTTTTGTAAATTTTTCGTTTTATATATTTTTTTATTTCGTATAATTTTTTTAATTCATATTCCTTTCTCACAATTTTAAATAACTTATGCTGTCTCAGTAGAGGTAAAGTCACAAGGAGGAAATCCATAATTGGTTTTATTTTACTATTTAATATTTATGTACAAACTGATTAAATGTAAACTGTCGATTTCCCGAATATGAATAAATAAATAAATATCTGGGGCAAAAGTTGTACTGTATAGATCACAATCCCAGAGATTTGTCATTAAAAATCATTGTAAAAAATGATAATTTGCAAGTATTGTACTAGGCCAAAACATTTATTAGTTAACGCCTTCAAAATAATGCAGTAGGTACCCACATATTATCAGATTCATTAAATTTTATTTATATAGGTCGCGCACACCTCAGACAGCGTTATCAAAGTACAAATATGACCTTAATTTTGTCTTTATTCTATGTTAACACGGCTCTAGTACACCTAAGCTATTTCACTAACAGATAAAAAATCCTACAGAAGTTAGAACGGTAATTTTAAAACTCAAAAACCTTAGTATTATTATTATTATTGTAGAAAGCAATCACTTGGTGGTTTGACATATTTAATAAAATAAAATACTTTTTGTTTTAAAACGACGAGTTTTTAATAATTTTTAGAACCGACCGGTTTCGTTTATACAGATTAGTACAGATCATACTTTCTGTCATAGCACCGGCGCTAATATTTTACATTGAAACGGGCATGGTAACAGACTCAATAATCTAGAAGCACTGGAAATAAAAAAAACTGTAAAAACCAAACGTCCTATTCTCAATAATCAATTAGACATATCAAGTATCCAATATTAGGTTTGTTTCCAATAAACCTTTAAAAAATTCCAAGTTCTTTTTGTCACCATGTCAGTTGATGCTTTGTTTCTCCAGATATATTATTATAATCCATTAGTCTACATAATTACCTTTCTTTTTTTTCCCATGTCTTTTGTACTTGTGTAAATGTATTGTATGCTTTCTCTGTTTGTTAAATTTATATCATGTTGTCTCCCTCTATTTTTTTATATATAAGTTCAAACTTTGTACTTCTCGTTTAGTAATAATTTGTACCCTAAAGATGCTTGAGTAAAGCGGAACCGGTCGGTTCTAAAAATTATTAAAAACTCGTGGTTTTAAAACAAAAAGTATTTTATTTTATTACTTATTATTAAAATTTTGCCAATCAGTGGGACCAACGTTCAGAAACGAAACGTTGCTTTAAATGGGTTTAGACGTGTTTGGTGATCAAATCTGGAATAGCCAGGTACCTACTTCCAAAATTTCCTATTCCTCATTTCCTAAACCTCACCGTTGGGAGGATCCATAGAGAAGATACATAAACAAATGTCTAGTCTACGTCAATTCTCAGTTGTTCTCTGTTTTTAGTCCTAACTGCTCCCATCTGGAGCCAGTCAGACTACCGCATCCTAGATTGGTATATGTTGAGAGATTGAAGTTAGTAAGTGGTAAAGTAGGGAAGTACCTGGATATTCAGATCTGGTCATCTCTGATGGTGGTCTACACCAGGGCGAAACTGATATCTTCCACTCTGGAACGTGCCACAAATGCACCATATATTATTTTTACTGAATCGTTTGTGAAACAACACAAATTAATTAATTAATTTGAACCCGCTACCTCCGGATTGCTAGTCTAGAGTCTTACCCCTCGACCACAGAGGTTAACTAATTCATATGATTTATTTAAAATTTATCATTTAGCAAAACGGTTCCGCCAATTTCGCCAATTAATAATTTATTACATTTGGTCTACGTGGTATAAAAAAAACTAGGAGTGAACAAAAAAAGTGTGGTTTTTAAAATTGAATGATTTACGAAAACAAATAATGTTAATTAATTGAATAAATGTTTGGATAAATCAAAGCTAATCCTATCGTTACTCCTGAGTTGAATTAAAATTAAATAGTTATTTATTTTATAAAAAATATCAGCGTTATATACTAGAAATATTTGAACGCATAGAGAAAACAACCTTAAAAAATACAATTTTATGACTAAAAATATCTGTCCTTTAAATAAGAAAGTTTTTTTTTTCTTTCATATAAAATTATTTACAAATAAAGATTTTTATGGCTATTACCTACGTCCGTTGTGATATAAGGTACATTAAGATTTTACACTTTTTTGTCTTTTGTTAAGACGAAGATTAATGCTAGATCACCATTTTGATTGATCTTTATAACGTATTGGTGTAACGTATGAATACCAAAAAATATGCTTTAGATAAATTGAAGGTTTCGCTTGCCATAGTAGGCCTACAAAATCAATCTTTCCGTGGGCTTATTTGAATTATTTCTAATGAACGTATTACTAAAATCTCTTATGTTTCTAGATGGATCTCCCAGGATGTTACGAATATATCATCTAGAAAAATAAAATCTGCTTCGTACCACTAATTTTATAGTTGAAAAATGTTTTTCCACATTTTAAAACCGTTTTACATAAAATATTTTAATGTTAACGTCCTGTTTTTATTAATCTTAAATATGAATAACTCACATCCGTAGGGATCCCTCTAGAAAGGATATATAGGCTGGAGCCCCACAATACTTGATTGTCTGATTGACAATCCGTTGTTAACAGACTGATTGTCAGTTCTAATTGTTGTATATATTTTTTATTTATTAATTTTCTGGAAATTGACAGTTTACATTTATTTCAGTTTCTATATAAGTATTATATTGCCAAAATAAAAGCAATTATGGATTTCCTCCTTGGGACTTTACCTATACTGAAACAGCATAATAAGGAATAAGTAAATTAAATTTGTAAGAAAGGAATATGAATTCATAAATTTATACAAAAAAAAAGATTATACAAAACGAAAAATTACAAAACAATACATTTATCAATACATTTATAGCCATGGAGAGAGGTTGTAGATATAAATCAAATCATAATAGAAATATAAACAATACATAACATTATTCACAAACCATCAGAGAAATATTATTTTATGGACCTCTTGTATTTGGTAAGTTCGCAACTGAAAATATCAACCTTGGATAATACGCTATTGTAATTATTGCATAGTCTGTTTAAGCAAGAATTCTGCTTAGTGTTCGTTTTGCATTGATCCACCCTGAACAGGATAGAAGAGTATAATCCGGGCGTTTTCATATCCCTATAAATACCTTGTAATAAATCCCTTCTTACAGCCCTCACCTTAACCCGTTTCATAATGCTGTAGCGATATAGTTCCTCTGTCTTTACACTGTACAGACAGGGGCGCTCTTGTTAGGTGTCACATAAAAAGGGTAGGTACCTACATTCTTCAGTTCAGATAGAATTTTTATATTTTCTTTTAATATCATTCTAATCTCTATCTAACTGTGTACAATACACTGTAATGTCACGAATTTAATGTTTTGAGTGTAAGGTTTCTTAGATGGGACCTACATAGCAAAGGTATCACGGAAAAACTTACAAAACCCATCTTTAAAAATCTAAGAAATGTGGTAAATAAAAAGGATACGAAAAAAATCTTTTAAGCCTTATGTCATTCTCGTATTGAATATGGAATTATAGGATGGAGATCTGCTGTATCCAAGTATATACATAACTTGAACACAATTCAAAAAGGAATCATAAAGACCATACTGAATGTACCCGTAAGAACGCTTGAATCGATAGAAATTTTCAATAGTTTTGATGTACCAAATGTACAACAAATATATGCTAAAAAAATATTATTGAAACTATTCAAAAATACTGAATCCTCTACAATACTGCGTATTCATCACTCTAGGTCAAATCACAATGGCATCAAAAATATTCCAGGTCATAAAACCACATTCGGACAAAGAAACTATATTTATTTTGCGACGAAACTCCATAACATCCTTCCCCCTGATATAAAAAGAAAATTTTGAATGATTATAAATCAAAATAAAAATCTGACTGAAAGAAACTCTGAACAAAACATTAAAAACAACATAGAAAACTAATAAAACAGAAATGAATAACCTTAGTCCCCCTCAGCACAGGTCACCCTAGTGAGGAGGACTAAGAAATATAACTTACTGTACATATATTTAACATTATATTTTGTATTTAAAATGTTTAAATAGTTGTTATAATAAAAAAAATTAAAATCCCGTTTTTATATCCTAATTGGTGTTGCCAGTTATTTTGGCACCAGAACGACTTAATAACATAAATTTGGCAAAAAGCATTTAATGACCGTCGTTTTTTGTTGACAATATTACCTGTCATCAAATAATCTGAATAAAATATTACATGTGATTTGAATATCGGTTCCGTTATTTTAAGCTGCGTTCAAACGATGCTCCACCTATGCGCGTTTTTAAATGCGAGAAGAAACACTCGCTTGTTGGCGAAATGGACCAATTAATTATATTTTGGAATCCGCATAATTATTAGGGGAATGTTTTTTTTTAAATTTTGGAACCTTACGAAATAACATCTAGAATATCTAGATCGATTGTAAATTGTAAATTCGGAGCTCGACTGTAGTTGCCAACTCTGGTCTAGAGTCTAGTCATTTTAAGAGTACCTATTCGACGCACTAGTTTAAAGGACCTATTTCAATGACATCTATTGTATTTTTAGTTTATTTTCATTATTATTGTATGTTTAAAATTTTTTAAACAATTTTAAACCCTTGGTGTAATTATATATATATTGAACAACTGGTACAAGTATTTCTTAAACTATGGTTTATATTCACGACATTTGTAGGAGTGGGAGTGGGTGGGGGTTCACAGGGATGGTATAAAATTATGTTATTACAATTATAAGGTTTTGTACCATCTTCGTTGCTATGTGGTGTTTCACAGCTGAATTTCCAACTATTAATCCTTTTATTAACCTTAACGTAAGTATTTTTTTTGCAACCATTGTTTATTACTAACTCATTTAAAAAAAATGTACCCAAAGTATTCGACACTATTAAATTACATGTACCGACTAGGAACACTAGACAAAATGTTACATTCTTCTGCAATACATACACCACCAACTATCAGGCACTCACTAACCAACAAGAAGCATAATCTAAGCAACTAGTTTGGGGGTACTATTGATTTATTTATTGACACTATTTATAGAACTACGCGTAATCTATACCCGCACTTTGTTGAATCCTACAAATTATAGTAGCGTTAATAATGTAGTTTTAGTGATGTATCTTATAATATGTAATATTGTTCTAGTTTCTATTTTATTTTATGTAACTGTTACATGTTTTACTAATTTTGTTTATTATTTAATTTATAAGTTAAATATTATTTCATGCTTTAAAAACGTTGTGTATAATATTCGATAGCTCACTAGGTATATTCTGTTCCTATAATCCATGTAAAAGCCCAACTGGGCTTTAAACCAAATAAAACTATGGAAAAAGTAGAGATGTGCCGATTATGACTTTCGCCGACTAGCCGACTAGCCGATTAGTCGGTTGTAATAATACCGACTAGTCGGCCGACTAGTCGGCTAAGCCGACTACGGTTTCGGGGATAGTTCTAGGTACCCTGAAATGTCGCGCATGGCCAAGTGTGTGTACCTCTGCTGTCCCGCAAGTTCTGTTTACAGTGAGAAGCTGTTCTCAGAGGACGGAAACATATATGAAACAAAAAGAAATCGATTGCTACCAGAAGCTTTAGTCTTCTTACATCATAATTTACCCTTAATTAAAAAAATATAAGTAAGTTATAAAAAATATAAGGAGATTATGATATTTTTGGTTGTCACAATTGTGACTTTGATTTGATTAGATTATGTAGGTATGGTTATAAGAAATATGTTTTTTTCATTTTTTTTTGTTTTTACAAACAGTTCATGTTTAGAATTTTTGGATATATATATATATATATTACTGTGCATCTTGTACATACAATCTTGCTTTAATACATATAACTGAGTTTGTTAATTTAAAAAATCTACCTTTTATTTTAATAATCAGAAATACTTATAAATGTTCATTGAAGATAAAAAGATATTATGTTGTTTTTTATGTTAATTAGGATAGGTACTAATTTTGTTCAATAAATGTTATAATTATGTTTTCTTTACAAGCAAGTAATTTTAAAAACTGATTACCAAAGGAAAGACTGCTTTACAATTTTTAATGTATAAGACTGATTATAAAAAAATATATATATAATCAAGGTTTTTATTTCATGCAGTTCCCCCGCATTCATATTATTGAGAAATACATACAACGTAAGAAGCCGGATAGTCGGCGCTCTTTGCCGATTAGTCGCCGACTAATCGACGACTACAATAGTGGCCGGATAGTCGGCTTTACCGACTAGTCGCCGACTAGTCGGAACATCTCTAGTAAAAAGCAACATTCAAATAGTGAATAAAATAATACAAGTACCTACAATCTACAATATATCTTACAAAACCTGATTTTTTTATGTACAAGAGAACGTTTGTATTTCTGTAAGAAAAAATGATGACGAGTGTGTGAATAAATTGGCCACTCCAGAAATACGAGGTTATTTTTCTCATCTTTTTGCATCTTCTTAAAAAAACGCGCCACTGAGAAAACGCTTCATCTGAACAAGGTCTTAACACGAGTTGTACGGGATCGCAAACTTTTCAAGATTAAAAAAAACTGCGACAAATAGATTAGGTATTTAATATTATGCATTTATGCTGATTCTGACATATCATAGCGAATTACTATCGAAGTCTTTAATAATGCTGAAGAGTTCACCTACGTTATCCGAAACCAGTTTTATTCATTGGCTTATTAAGGCTAAGCTTAATGTCAAATCACTATTTTGATTAATCTTTATAACGAATTGGTGTACATTATGAATACCAAAAAATATGTTTTAGATAAATTGAAGATTTTCCTATCGTTTAATTTGAGTAGAATACAAATAAAATAATAAATTGCTTAATCAAAAATATAAATGTAAACTACCAAAAAAATTTTTTTTTCAATAGAAATGTATGAACGCACAAAGGAAATAACTTTTTAAAAATACAGTTTTATAGCTAAGATTATCTGTGACAGTTTCACTTGATTAATTTTTTTATAAAATTATTTATAAAATAAATAAAACCAGTTTTGTGCTTGAAATCGAACGTTTCGAGACTCCGTTTGTCAAGTGCCTATTACCTACAATATAAGGTATATCAAGAATGTACAAAGTTTTGGCTTGTAGATTCCTCTTAACAATATTAATACATACAGGTTGATTTTATAATGGTTAAACTTTTAAAACAAAATATTACGCTTTACTCTTTTAAACGAATATTCTTAAATTGTCAGACGAAAGGATTTTCACTGATTTTGCATTTCTATTGAAAATTCTAAATTATGCATTTGATAGCGTCTAAAAACCACGTGGAATCCTCTCTGCCTAGAAAACTAATGGAGGGAAATAATTAAACTGAATCCTAATAAGTCCTACATCATTGCACAAGTAAAATTTTCCTTAAACCTTTAAACATTTTTATCTATGAGTTCCCAACGACGGTGAAATTCATCATAATATCGGAATGCAGCCGAGGTATATTTTAAATGTGTTTAAATGTCTCATTGTTCAAGTTGTCGCAAAAACAAATAATGTTTTAGAAATTACATTAAATTATCTTTCAGATGTTTGTATTTGAAATAAACATAAATTTTTCTAAATAGTAAAATTTTAATATTGAACATGAAAACGTTAAAAAAAAAAACATTTTCACTCGACACGTTCATAATTTATAAAATTTATTATTTATTATTAGAACGCATTTATTTTGAGAAGGGAATAAATAATAAGAAAACCATCTAAAAACTATAAAAAAAACTTTCAATTGTCAACGAAAAAATCCCGCTAAATTGTTATCATACATATTATATCATTATTCAAATTACAAAAAAGAGTTTTATTAACAAGTTGTGTAATTATTATAATGCATTCTCAAACTGTTGAGGCATTACCAAATTTTCTAATTCTTCCAAGGTAAGATACTTTAAAAAGACGGCTAAAGGCGATGCACTACGTCGTGTGATATTTTAAATTGAGCCGCTATCAATAATAACCCTTACGTAGATGGCGATAAGGTTTAAATTCCCGCTTAACACCATCCGCCTGTTTTGATTTGTGCAAGAAAAAAAACATTGCAAAAAGTGTCTTTTATTTTATTTTGTGGATGTTCAGGTATAAATATTACATTTTTTCCGATTTGTTTATAAATAACTTAATTTGCCACATTATACAATAAAATCATAACCGAAAATGGGTTCGTAAGTAGGAGATTTTGAACTTTAAAGCAGTTTTCATAGGCCTTATACATTATTTTTTTCTGGGTTTATAAAAAGACTTATCTAAAAAATACTCGATTATTTCAAAGGCCAAGATGTATTCTACTCGCAGTATTTAATTAAAGCATCTGAAACATTTCTAGGCGACCAAATTTTCAAACCGAAAACACATGATTTTGCATTACTACGTAGTGCATCGCCTTTAGTATATGCTTTCGAATCATCCAATTATCAAGTGCTTTTTCTCAGTTTCATCTCTTTGTGTTGATGTCACCGTCTCTCTGACTCATTACAGTTGGGGCTCAACAACTTATTTGATTTTAAATTTATCCGAATTTGATTGGATTTTTTATTGAATGCATTGTTACTGTTGCACTATGAAATGAGTTGCGAAATTACGAGTCAATCGGAATGCATTTTATTACATCAAGGTTGGCATCAGCAATGGGATGACTTCACCGTTCTATGCACATCCTTTAAATTATCTAAAGTAATCCATCCATTGTCCGCACAGGTATCCTGTCACCTGCTGACTCATCATTGGCTGAATGTCAATTGGTTTCATGACATATTCCCCATTGGTCCAATTCCAAGTCCTTAGATCATCACCAGGCTATGTTTAGCCATCCAGATATTTTATTTTACCACTAGCTCTAATCTCCGGCATTACCCGGGCTTTACAAAGAGAGAAGTCAGATGTAGAAGAAAAATGCTTAGACCATTATCTTTCAAATGTGGACTACATGACCATCTTAGAACATACGACGCACGTCGTGAATACTTTAAGATTAATACACTTAAAAGAAGAAGGCAATTGACTGACCCAATATGTTTGCATAAAATTATCCACTACCATCTTGATACCTCATTATGTCTTAGCAATATTGAAATAAATGTCCCCAATTCCCATTGTTTAAGACACCATAGTATTTTTCACCTGAATATATTCAAAAATAATATCGCCTATTTTAGCCCCCTGACCCAAATGTAGCGACTGTATAATAAGATTGAGTGTGCTGAAGTAGATATGTTCTGCTGCTGTATAAATAATATGTTTAGATAATTATATTATGTATGACTGTAACTGTCGTATCTCTTGTCTCTCCTAGTATTATTTGTCATTTTACTGAACTTATGTATAATTTTACATTATTATTTGTTTGTTTTTTTAATTGTACGTAACCTGTATTTAATTGCATTTTTACTTGTATGCATTTAATTTGTAGAGTTTTGCCTATGACTTAACTGAGTTTTTGTAACTGGATAGTTCTCAAGTAAGTGAGAACATCTGTAAAAACCCAGCATAAATAAATTAGTAGACAGTGATCTGCCTCTTGTTTTGAAGTTCAATTGTGCAAAATTTCACCAAACTCGGAATAAAACTGTAGATTTTTATTCTATATTAAAACGGCTCATTTTAAATTGTTGTATATAGATAACTTATTTTTCAATGTGTTTAAAAAATATATAAAAATGTCATCATTATCGTTATTTTACATAAATAAATAAAAAATACTCCATACTTTTGATTGCTTATTTATTAATATGATAATTGGGAACCGTTCACGTGCGTTGTGGACGAAGTTATTGCTGAATGACGTAAAGACTTTGAAGGCTTTATTTTATTACCTCGTTAAACTGAACTACCCAATGACAGGCTCTGTGAACTTTCAAATTGGTAAAGACCAACTAACTGTTATGGTAACTGACCATAACGCTGTTTTCTCACGGGGTAAGCAGGGTCAAACTCGGTCTTGTCACACTCCTTGCCTCATTCACATTCGTACATATTCTTCTATTATTCTGAGTCTTGACATGGCCCGACTCAAATACTTCGTGGCATGTCATCCTCGGGCGTCCCGACTTCTCCTACCATTCAAATTCGCGTAATACATTCTCCGTAAACTTCTTTCTTTCTCTTTTCATTCTCTCTACATGGCCAAACCGTCTTAGCGTCCATTACTTAATCTTACTCATTTCTCATAACGCTTACATTGTTTGCGAATCTCCATCACATTTTACCACACATACGTCTCAGGGATTTCGACGTCTCAGTATATTTTCATCCTTTCTTTGCCAGTTGCATGGCTCACCATATATCAAGGTAGCTACCAGCGATCTATTGTGGACTGCTAGCTTCGCGTTTTTGGACAATTTTTCGTTAGAGCCAACTGCGTTCAGTCTTCCATTAATGGAGTTATGTGAATTAAACGTTCTTTCAATATAGATAATATACAGGGTTTTCCAATAAGAGGTGTTATTTTGATATTAAATCGTAAAAGATCAATAGTTTCGTTGCTTGTGTGGCACCTAGCGCCGTTTTGTTGAAAGTAAACGTTGTCCAGATCAATACCATCCAATTTTGGCCATAAAAAATCATTAATCATCTCTCGATAGCGTTCGATTCACCGTAACTGTTGCTCCAGCCTCATTTTCGAAAAAGTAAGGTCCAGTGACTACGCCGGACCATAAACCGCACCAAGCAGTCACACGTTGAGGATAAAGAGGACTTTTCAACAATAACTCTTGGGTTTTCCGAGCCCCAGATGCAACAATTTTGCTTGTTGCCGAAGCCACTGAGGTGGAAATGGGCCTCATCACTCAAGATGATTTGTATTCCATTATCTCAAGTGAATTTTAATGCGTTGTTGAAGCGTGTATCGTTCCATTTTTATTAATGGCGTAGTTTTTACTTGTCAAATGTCAAAAAATGACAGCTTCAAAAGTTACATTTATCGAAGTATTGGACAAAATAACACCTCTTATTGGAAAACCCTGTATTTAAAAAAATATACTATTCAATAATACGAAATACTCTACTAGACCGCGTATCCTTCACACTAGAACGCATCAAAATTACATAAAAACCCACATTCGACAGAGAAACTTAATTTATTATGCAAACAAACTTCACAACATCCTTCCCCAAGATAAAACGAATAAACGAATAAAAGTTTAAAGAGTAGAAATCAAGGAGCAAATATGGCTAAAAGAGGTCAATGAAAAAACTGTTAGAAAACACCGAAAATGACATAAAAGACAAATAAAATAGACTAAGAAATACACATACACTTGAATTCAGCATCATATTTTGTTTATACTATTATATATTTCTATTACAACAGTCTTTACATAAACATTGCTTATTACCCTGCAATACCAAAATATTATTTATATATACAATTGAATTTGACCCTAAGTACCAGAAAGTCACCACCTACACCAATCAAAATATCTCACTCACTACCATTATCATCTTTAAACACCTATGGCACCACTTACTAATAATCATTTTACCAGGTTCATCCATAAATTCAAAAACATCATAGCTATAACCCCAAGTGAAACTAACCCCTGACACATCAGTGCTCATAACCACAACAAGTCATATGTACACCACTTACTCTCAACACCAACGCTTACGTTCCTTACTTGCGTAACTCTGATTATACATGTAATCCATTCCACCATTATAATTATCTACATAGTTATAATCAAACAAATAAATCTCATTCTTTCATTGCATTTAATAACCATTACTATTGTAGATCTTCTATGTATCTTCTATGGATCTCTCAAGAACTGTAAAATTCACCCTCCATAACACAGGGTCATCCCTAGCATGGAGGGTGAAATATCACAAAAACCATATGTACCCTCTAAGTCTTGTATTAATAAAATAAATAAATACGATTTTCTGTAATTTTAAATAGTCGCTAAAATACAAAGGTATAAACCACATTTCTAGTTATAATTTATCTGTTTATTAATATTGATTTTGAATTGGATATCGCATAAAAAACATGAATAAAACTATTACTCTTGTTAGCTTTCGACCAAATTAAATCACAGAGAGACGCGCACTAAATAACCAACGGTTACAAAGTTTCTTGTTTGTCGATTATCGAGAAATAGCGTTGGCGTTCACGGATATAACCGAACCGAATATTGACTGGTTTATCTATCGTGACAAATTTTATTGGTGTTATTTGTCGACATTTATAAGATAAATGGCAGATTAGACGACTCCAAATCACTTTTCTACAATATATCTCCCATTAACTACACAGCTTGAGCGGATAAAGTTGCTTTTGAAATTTTAGAAGAGATTTTGTAACTTGCAGTTCATAATAGTCTAGTAGTTTTATTGGTCTAACAGTAATACGTACTGCGATGATTATTGAGTCGAACACATTTATTTGCTTGTGTAAAGCATGTTTTATCAAAAGAAACACAACATGTTGAGATAACTATGAATTCACTAACTTTGTTGTGTAAAAAGACCAATACTGTTATTAAGGCGAAGCTTAATGCTAAATCACTATTTTGATTAATCTTTATAACGAATTGGTGTACATTATAAAAACCAAAAAATATGTTTTAGATAAATTGAAGGTTTTCCTATCACTTCACTTGAGTAAAATACTAATAAAAAATAAGTTACTCAATAAAAAATATAAAAGCAAACTACTACAAAAAATGTTTTTTCAATAGAAATGTATGAAAGTATAAAGAAAACAACTTTAAAAAAATACAGTATTATAGCTAAGATTATCTGTGACAGTTTCACTTGATTAACTTTTTTGCTTTCTTATAAAATTATTTACAAAATAAGTAAGAACCAGTTTTTTGCTTCAAATCGAACATTTGTCAAACGATTTTAATGCCTATTACCTACGATATAAGATATACCAAGAATATACACATTTTTGGCTTGTAGCTTCCTCTTAATTTATCTAATTTCACCGTTATTGTTAGATAGGTATCTTTGCAATTATAACGCGCTTGTATAAAATAGTAATAAATAATCAACCCGTAATAATTTTTTTTTAATTAATAAAATCGTACCTTTCTACCCAGGAACCGCAGTCAACAACTCCACCAATCTCATCAAATGCCAATCGGGTAGGACCGACATTTATTTCATATATTAACTGCTGATATGTCACCCGATTTCAGAAAAATGCATATATGTCCGCGCGTGTGTGTATGATTGCCACCAAAAGTTGATAGAATGCATAGTCATCGACAACGAGTATATCTGCGGAGTTTAAGCTCAATCAGATTACTTGAAGGGGGTTAATTTCTCTTTCAAATGATTTAAAAACTAAAATATTCTAGATATATATTTTTTAATTCAGATACGATTCTTTCGCCTATATGAGCGATAATTCTACCTCAGAATGGAAAATTACAATAAATAATTAACGAAAAACTGTAAAAAATGAAGATAAGAATCATATTTTATTACGATCGTGTACGAATAGTTTAAAAATCAGTTTTTTTAATGTGAATAACGTAAAAGATCTCTGACTGTTTCCAACCGTCTGGAGCCAGTGGTACTATAACACACTTAATGTTGTAAGACTTAGCGGGAAGGATCTTATGTATTATATTTATACACCCTTTTGTTAAAGTTTTATTTATATTTTTACGAGAATTCATCCAAGTCTTCCAATACTGAGAGGCAGCTCCATGACATCCCCAGTGAAAGAAAAGTCAGTGTAACAAGACTCCGTCACGATTCACGTCACGTTATGTGTAGTTCTACAGTCACGATGTGTCAAACTGTCACAAGATTAACAGCAAAATTTAAATTGTTGATGAATTTACATAAATTTGCCAAGAAAAGTATTGACTTTTGATCCAAAGATGACGCTTTTGAGTCTTGTAATTTCGTGTATTGATGGGCATGTATTCACTTCTGATATACATGCTTCTTACGAAACGTCACTGAAAAAACAGCCTCTTTGCTACCCCAATTGGGGTGTGGTATGATGTTGAAGAGAGTTTAAAGGGGACGAAATGTGGGAGAGGAAGGATAGAAAGTACATTGCTATTCAAATTTGGTCCCCACACATGGCCAAAGCCATTTTAAGCAACGCTAAGTTTTGATTCTGAAAGAGGGTACTTCACTATGGGGGGTACTTCACCATGGGGGGTACTTCACCATGGGGGGTACTTAACCCCGTTCCAAATTTCTACTGATTTGTAACATATTTCTTTTAACGAGCGGGCCGAACTAGCAAGGAAAGGAGCGAAAGCACCACTTGTAGGATCTGAGCCAGCCGTAGGAGTAGCAGCTTGCCACACAAAATTACATATTGATAGGTGGGTCAAATCCCAGCACTGCAAATAATGGGAGAGGCCACCTGGAATGAGACAATCCAAAGTACTCATATAAGGACCAGACCCTAGACGAACCAAGAAACTACTCAATATGGACAGAAACTCACTGAGGGAACTGGTAGGACTACTAACGGAACACTGCCATCTCAGGAGACACATGCAACTGTTGGGAGTGGAAAACACCAATAGATGCAGGAAATGTGAAGAGGATGAAGAGACTCCAATTCACATATGGTGCCAATGTCCTGCCCGGGTGGGAACTAGGCTCAGATACCTGGGGAGACATACAGTAGAACCAGAAGACATAGCCACATATCCAATGACAACCCTGGTGAACTTTATTAAAGGGACTGGGTTGTTGTTAAAGGATTGAGGTAAAATGAGAGATAGCACAATGGGCCTATGGCTTAAGTGCTCACGGGAACTACGTGTAAACCGTCACCGCATTAAAAAATATATATTTATGTATATATTTCTCTTCAACACTTTAAATTTTTGAGTTCCAAAAATATATAGGTTATTTTTGAAGACAATATTTACATTTGCAAAACCGAAACATTAATTATATGAAATTATGCTGCGAAAATTATTAAAAACTCGTTTTGATCTGTTATTTAATACGTTAGAGGTATGGAAAAATTCAATATATGCAACTAATGCATCTTAGGCATTTGTTGAGAGATTTTTGCTCTATTTTTAACGAGTCGTCTTTAATTAAATATTTTCGCAATTTTAGCATAATTATGATCGTTTTTTTTATATTAACGCGCTTCCTATATCATTCAATTTATATATCTCCCTTTCAAACCATCTTCTTCTTCTTTTTAAACGCATACTACAGAGCTTTAACCAAACAACACAAATTTGGGATTATGTGTATTGATGGACATGGATTCACTTCTGATTGTGATAAAATTACGAAACGTCACTGAAAAACAGCCTTCCCCTCAACCCCAATTGGTATATTGTGTGATATTGAAGAAAATGAAGGCAATATGGAAGAGGTAATTGAGCATTGCTATTCAAATCTAGTCCCCACACACGGCTAAAGTCATTGAAGCAACCCAACGTTTCGATTATAAATCGTGGACCTGGTATTTTAACATCGTCTTGGTAACTTAACCGTAGTATAACGTATATTAATATTAATTATAATGTGTGGGATTGCACTTACGTCCCCACATTCTGAAATTTATTGTATTTCCGACTTTATGTTCGGGTTAAATCTTCCCTACAGGAAAAACTAAACCCTTCCACAAACTTTTCCACAAATGATCATCTAGTCAATCCACATTATGCAAGTGCATTATATAAGCAAAATAAATACAAAACAATACAAGAACAACACGTCAACTCACCAGAGATCAAATAGGAAAATAATTCACCGACTCCAGATATTTTCATATCAGAGGGTTCGGCTCGGTAGAACTCCTAACAGGGCCTATAAATCCTACTGATCCCTCAATATAAATATTTAAAAAAACTTTCGTAATCCTACATGTATTTAAAATGACTGATTTTTGCAATTTTATGTATAAATTCTTTGATAGATCTAATACGTCTAAATTTTGAATGAGGGAGCTAGGTATAATGCCAGTAGCCGAAATAACAAATGCTAATATTTTTATAGTCTGAGAATGCCAAATTCTTTTAATTTCATTTCCTAAATCTGTGTATTTTCTTATTCTTTCAGAAAGAGATTTTTTAATATTACAGGAATTTATTAATTATTATTATTATTATTGATAAAAAAAAAAAAAAACTCATTACAGGTCGAAAAGATACGTTATCCTATGGCTAATCTCCATGAGATGGTGAACTACCCTATAAGAGTATCCACAACACATAATAATATGTATTTATTTGAAATAATTTCAACTTTACAACCGATAATAAGTAACATTGACGGGTGTCATAAACGGCGACCGTAAACCAGAAATAACCCGAACGTTTTCACGGCAACTTCTGAAGCACCTCGGTCCTCTGGCGATGATGCAACGTCAAGTCTCTTCATCTTGATGTTCTTGGCAATGAATTATGGCGAAGATCATAATCCACGCAACACGTTTCATAATTATAATATTGTTATATCAGGCTTGCGACTGGCACCTGTAAGAATAATTAATTGCGCGTGAACTTAAGAGGAAGCTACAAGCCAAAAATCTGTATATTCTTGGTATACCGTATAAAGTAGCTAATAGGCATTAAAATCGCTTGACAAAAGGAGTCTAGAAACGTTCGACTTCAATAAAAAAATGGTTTTTATTTATTTTGTAAATAATTTTATAAGAAAGTAAAAAAGTTAATCGAGTGAAACTGTCACAGATAATCTTAGCTATAATACTGTATTTTTTAAAGTTGTTTCCTTTATGCGTTCATACATTTCTATTGTAAAATTTTTTTTTTAGTAGTTTGCATTTATATTTTTTATTGAGTAATTTATATATTTATTTGTATTCTACTCATGCGAAGCGATAGGAAAACCTTCAATTTATCTAAAGCATATTTTTTTGTATTCATAATGTACACCAATTCGTTATAAAGATTATTCAAAATAGCACTTTGGCATTAAGCTTTGCCTTAACTGACTAACTAACAATCGTACGCAAAGAGGATGGACCCCACACAACACTATCTTGGCATACTCCTTGCTTCAATGGTCTCTAACATTCTGATTTTGACATTAACCGACTCAAGTATTCGATACCTTTCTCATATATTTAACATATCTGCATATAGATACTCTCAATAAAGTGTTAGTATACCTACTCTCAGT
Source organism: Hesperophylax consimilis (assembly GCF_061612785.1). Taxonomy (NCBI): domain Eukaryota; kingdom Metazoa; phylum Arthropoda; class Insecta; order Trichoptera; family Limnephilidae; genus Hesperophylax; species Hesperophylax consimilis. The sequence continues at coordinate 3,831,013 of NC_142863.1, read as the reverse complement.
AACGCCCTGGCGAAAGACCACCATTTAGAGTTGAAACTTGGCTTGATATGACATTATCAGTGTTTGGTGACAGTTAACCCCCCAGTCTAATTTGTTCGGTTTTGCGAACAAACAGCTATTACTATTTATTTGTTCGCTTTCCGGAACAGCTCATAGAAATCATTGTGTCTCCGTTACCCTCATAGTGAGAAATATGATCTAAACGGTAATTAGAAAGTGAAAACATTACACTTTATATTCAAATCTAAAAGTTACTATAAAATAAGTAAAATGTACGCCTCTATACAACCAAAGGTTTCGACCGCAATTTGAGAGAAATTTATGAAACTTTGTGAAGTTTTAATAAATAATTTTTTTTCGTGAAAGGACAAAAAGTGAGGTAACTTATGTATATTATATATTTTTATGGTAAAATGAGTGTTTTTTCACTTTAATTTTAGGTCACTATCTAGATTAAAAACCGTAAGGTGAGCCATTTTTTAAACTTTTTAATGTTTTCAAAAAAAAATTATAAAATATTTTTGGACAAAACATTATTTATTTTATATACGACCTTCTGGGGGGTGATGAGCTAAAGTTGAATAAAAACTTCAAATCCTGCTGTATTCAAGCAATGCATTATATTCTTCTCAGCTCAGTGCATATACAAACTTATACTTATAATGTAGATATACTAAGAACTGCGATCTAAGACTCCCTATTAAAACAAAGAACATAAATAAAACGTAAAAATTGACAACTATGTCGTAAAAATTTTTTCGTGGATATGATTATGTTATTCAATAATAGGTTTTTTATTCATCTGACATTTTTTTTATTTATTTGCCGACTCGACTAAAGATTCAAACTTCAATTCCACACTCAACGGTTTTGCTTTATTTATTGCGGGTGACTGACTTTGTCTAAAAAAACTTTTATAAACAACTGTGGGCGGAAAAAACGCCAATTTTCTAAAAATTAAATAGTATGTTTATTGATCTGTCAATATTGGTAATTTTAATAATCTGTCAATATTGGTAAGTTTCATGATATTTTAATATTGGTAAGTTTCTTGATTTTGTCAATATTGGTAACTTTCAAGATCTGTCAATATTGGTAAGTTTCATGATATTTTAATATTGGTAAGTTTCTTGATTTTGTCAATATTGGTAACTTTCAAGATCTGTCAATATTGGTAAGTTTCATGATCTGTGAATATTTGTAGTTTCTTGGTCTGTCAATATTAGTAAGTTTCTTGATCTGTCAATGTTGATAAGATTCAAGATCTGTCAATATTGGTAAGTTTCATGATCTGTGAATATTTGTAGTTTCTTGGTCTGTCAATATTAGTAAGTTTCTTGATCTGTCAATGTTGATAAGTTTCATGATCTGTGAATATTTGTAGTTTCTTGGTCTGTCAATATTGGTAAGTTTCTTGGTCTGTCAATATTAGTAAGTTGGTAAGTTTCATGATCTGTGAATATTTGTAGTTTCTTGATCTATCAATATTCGTAAGTTTCTTGATCTGTCAATATTGGTAAGTTTCTTGATCTGTCAATATTGGTAAGTTTCTTGATCTGTCAATATTGGTAAGTTTCTTGGTCTGTCAATATTAGTAAGTTTCTTGATCTGTCAATGTTGATAAGTTTCATGATCTGTGAATATTTGTAGTTTCTTGGTCTGTCAATATTGGTAAGTTTCTTGGTCTGTCAATATTAGTAAGTTGGTAAGTTTCATGATCTGTGAATATTTGTAGTTTCTTGATCTATCAATATTCGTAAGTTTCTTGATCTGTCAATATTGGTAAGTTTCTTGATCTGTCAATATTGGTAAGTTTCTTGATCTGTCAATATTGGTAAGTTTCTTGGTCTGTCAATATTAGTAAGTTGGTAAGTTTCATGATCTGTGAATATTTGTAGTTTCTTGATCTATCAATATTGGTAAGTTTCTTAATCTGTAAATATTGGTCAGTTTCTTGATCTGTCTTAATTGGTAAGTTTTATGATCTGTCAATATTGGTAAGTTTCTTGATCTGTCAATATTGGTAAGTTTCATGATCTGTCAATATTGGTATGTTTCTGTGAGATGATAAACCTTCATATTTTTCATCTCCTTTTTCCCCCGACAAACTTAAACAGTCTTACGACAAAGGGATGCTATAGTTCCATTGGCTACAAACAGTTTCATGCTTTTTTCGTTAACTCCACACAGGAGGTTTCTGATGAAAATAATTTCCCTCAGAGCCTATGTCATCTTCGGGATACTGTGTGGAGGGTCATTTTGAAAAAAAGCAAGGAGTGAACATGGGTTGTGAAGGGAGAAAACACAGATGCCGGCAAATCGTTCCACAGCAGAGCCGTTGAAGTCAAACAAATTTGGGCTCGCGTTTGTATTTTGGGACTCTATACTAGAGGTGGCTGCAACAGTGTAGCCATTAGACATCGATGAAAAAAAAAAAAAATATAAACACTATTAATTAGATTGATCTCTTTTATAACAGAATAAGATAAGCACTTGTCGATCCATCAATTTCGCGAAGTTAATTAGAGGATAAATACATTAATCAAAACTGAATATGTTGATCAACCGTTGTAATATGATATGTCAGAGATGAAGTCTCACTATTATCTCACACTTTTATAATTGTCCAAATGATAATTCGACAATTAGGCGACAAGTTCTGGCAGTATTCTTAATGAGCATACCCCCCTTGAGGCAAATTTAATATACACTTTAATAGCGGGTTATAACACATTGAAATTAATTGGGATGAAGTTTAATTGTCCCAATCGTTGGTATCTTTGATAAATGACTGCAAAAAACCAACCTTCCGACTGGGAGCAACTTGATACTGACAAAAAATACAAAAAAATAATCGACACCACATGTTCGAAAAATAACAAACTTAAAAATGAAACTGTTACAGCCATAGACAGTCAAATTGATAGACTTGCCCTACCGTGAAATCTGGGTATCATTTCGACGAAGCGGAGGCAAACCAGGTGACCATATTTTTGGCACCGGGAGGGTTTGAGAATGATTTGAATAAACTATGACATCAGTCATACATTGATCACCGAAGAGCGCACATTTAAACAACCAGACCGTGCGAAAAAAGTAAGTTTATTTATTTATTGGACAATTTGTATAGCGTCGCTTTTGTGATATATCACCTCAGGGGCGCTTTACAGTTGATGCAGGTATTACAAAAAATATAAATATTATAAAAAAAAGTGAAATTAAGTTAAATAAAATTAAGTACAGGAACACTTCATTTTATTTAACTTAATCAAAATTTTATTTAACTTATCCTCACATAGATTCCAGACCTTGGCAGCACCACTGTGACGTTCGACAAAGATAGAAAATGGAGACTCTGCAGCAAAAATCCTAGGTGGTGAAGAAACTGATCCAGCTGTTGCAGCGAAAGAGTCCATCGCGTCCACCAACAATGCCAGCACGAGGTTCATCATCCGTCCATGTGTGTGTCGGCTGCTAATAAAGCGCTGACACAATATTCTCACATAGATAACAGACCTTGGCAGCAACGCTGTGACGTTCGGCGAGTCCATCATAGCTAAAGTAAGGCAATGGTTTGCAGAGCTGTCCATTGTGGGACTTATGCGTAATATCTGAATGTCGACGCTAAAATTGAGTGAGATGGGTAAATTATAACACATTTAACTGTCTAACAAAAGTCAGTTTGATTTATTATTTTGTCCTCAAAGACAAAATGAAAAATTTAAAACATAAAAAAATATGTAAATAGTATAACAAAATATTAAATTTTGTACACTTGAAACCAAAAATTTTGTTTACCCACTTTGGGATATGTAGTTAGGTTTTTTACGTAGCCAGCAATTTGCGCGCCATTGTTAAAATGACCTGTGATTCGTAAGCAGATGTTATTTTTGAGGACCGAATGGTGATGTTATTGACAAATCATTCATAGTCAGATTCATTTATTGACAAATCATTGAAACTGGGACGGTCACGCTACCTCCCGCGCTACGCGCATGTTGTTTGTTGCCCTTTCCCCGATTGGCTCGTCTTTTAATTACGATGTCTATGGTTACAGCAAAGTTATTTATTTGGCTGTGAATGTGAAGGATTATACAATCAATTATAGTTAACTTAACTTAATTAACTTAACTTAACTTCTGCAGATATTAGTTGTTAAAAACGATCGGGTTAACTCTTATTAATTAATTAAAAACGTGGAGGTTTTTTAGACAAAAAATTCTCTTTAAATTCTGACTGTATTGTTGGGGAACTGACTGTATTACTGTTTGGGCCAACTCTGGTTGCCTTATCTGTGTCTATAGATCATAGTTAATAGAAGCACAGGAGCAGGCATTCGTTGACCACATCTTCGGTGGTCTGCACCGCACCAAATTCACACATCGCCGACTCTTTAAGGCCCCATTTGTGCATCATGTGGGCACAGCGGCTATGGGAGCACCTTAACTTATTGATGGTGGACCACGTTTTGCGAGGCAATGAGAACCCAGGCTGTCTCTCGGTGTGGTCCTGTATGAGATGGGCATTTCCCACGTTGGCCGTTTGCCACTCAAGTTTCCACCTATCTTCTGGGGTGAGAGGTAGTCGGAGGAGCCTCTCCCCTTCCGCCCAGAAGGGCTTTCGGGACTTCAAGCGGCATGCATGCACTGAAATAATGAATCGAAATATGTCTGCAATGGCACGCCTCCGAGCCATATCTCTCGTTATTTATTATCTATGGTTCCTAATACTGAAATTATCAAGAATTTATACCTAAATGTATTTTTTATTTTGAAGAATACCAAAACCTTAAGAATAATGCTTAGTACTTCGTACATCAACTTTCAAAACAAAGGTTTTCCATTTTTAAATACATTTATATATAGCTTTATATTTCGAACAACTAACTTTATATAATAGAACAAAAACTATTAAACGTTGAACGTTCATTATTAAAAATATCTTTAATTTGACTGGCTGTGAATTTAACCCTTCCAATTTCTACCGATTTCCAGTTACCGATAAGTTTCTAGTTAACTCTTTAAGTTTTTAAGTTAAAAAATACAAATAATTTTTTAAGATATTATCTATATACTTGTAATGCCGAAACGTTAATTATATGAAATTCCCTTGATAGAAAAAAAATCGCAAAGTAAGCTCCGAAAATTATTATTAATTATTTAAAATACGTTTTGTTCCGTTATTTAATATGTTATACGCATGAAAAAAATCACAGTATCTATAAATGCAACTAAAGCATTTGTCGAGAGATTTTTGTTCTATTTCAAACAAGTCGTGTTTTATTAACTACGGAGCCTTAAAATCTATGGAACAATTGAACGCATCCAGAAAACCCAAGTTCGTTTGGAACTGGTCCAATTGTGACATCAAACGTCGCGTGGCGGTCGGTGCTTCGTGGGAAGTCAGTATTGATTGGCGAAACCTTGGAATGTGGATCATGAATCACGTTTGTGCAATGATTGATTAAAAACATACATTTCGCAGAGTCATCTATCTGCTTTGCACCATGCTTTTTTTCATACCGGTCCCCAAATCGGAACCCATACGAAATCTTTTCGTGCACACGATCATTATTTTCATGCTTACGATTTCATATAGACAGTTGCCATCATAGAAAAATAATATTTTGAGATGGTATTCGTCAAAAAATGGCAACACCTTGAACAGACTGTGATTTCTGTTGAGCCTTATGAAATGTGGTGTTGGAAATAAATGCTCTGGATTCCATGAACAGTCCTGGGAAAAAAATAATTTCCCACTTTCGAACCTGTCGTTATTGAGAATGCTTGAGGAGAGAAAGGAGTGAACATGGGTCTTTAAAAGAGTCAAGAAGGAGTCCTAGAAGCGACCCATTCTCATGTTAAAAATGCCAAATGCGTGCAAATGTTAAGCGAATTTGGTGTGGTTACTCGACTATGCACCGGATTAATAACGCTAGTTCTTCTAAGCATCTTCCACTGAAATACCGGTAGAACAAGGGCAGCATACCTACGTGACGCCTGTGCTCTAAATATTGCAAGCCTTTTGCTAAGATAGTGGAATCCATCAAACGGGCTGTCCGTTTCTGCACCGATTCAAGATTTTTTTTTAATTTTTGGACTCGGATTTTTTTTTAAATTTGGGATTTTGGGATTTTGGGAGCGCAGAGGTGGCTGTTCAATAGTGCGGCTATTTGTACAAGGTCAACAGTCATGTACTATTAAAGTATCAGAGGGCATTGAGAACTCCTATAACTACAAGATATTTTAGTGGTTAATATCGACGCCCAAATATTTTTTAATGTTTTTATTTAGTTTACAAAATTTCTAGTATAAAAATTTAGATTAACTAACAACTAACAACTTATTTTTATAACCTTTAGGCACACTTTACACTACATCTAAAACCTACCATTTATGGCATTAAATTTTAAAAATAAAATAAAATTAGTTTAAATTCCGATAGCTGCAATAATGTTTCTTTGTCTGTTTTCCTAATATGTCTTTTTTCTAATAAGTCTGTTTTCCTTAGTAATTACTCAAGTTGGAATTATTGCGTAGGGCACCAAGTATTCGATATATTCGAAAAAACACCCCATAATTGTGAGAGAATTTACTGAAATATGCGTTAATGAAATAATTTGTCTTTTTTCTTTGCAGTCGTGTTTTCGTTATAAGCGTGCTCATCATAACCAATTTTTACTGTACTAAAAAAATGTTTAACGTGCGTGAAAGCCCATTAATTTTGTAACATTAATTATCCAGCGGCTTAAAACATTGCAGTAAATCATTTTAAATACGAAAACCATCTGGAAAGGTCCATAAAAATAATATAACAGGATATTAAAAGAAATAGTGCAATATGTCCCACACATTGAATAAGATTATCTTGTTCGCTGTGCACTGTAAAAGTACCCATGGAACATCGTAACAAAGTGTTGTTGATCTAAACGCCGCACAAAGTCAAATTCTCAACTTTAACTGGTCAAAAATATGTTTTCGACCATTGTCAACAAATCCACTAAAAAGATGACCAGATAGAAATGTGTTGTGGGCGTGTCCGTTTGCCTGAAGCAAGCCCAAATTTTCGTTTTTTAAATACTTATCAATCTATTTGAATTTCGCTGCTGTTTTCGGTAATGCATGAATGCAAACTTTGGAAGCGGAAATTGACCCACTTCTCTACATCCGATCAAGCTGAAACTTGGCTGATAAACTCGTTGTTGATGACAATATATTCTTTCAACTTTTGGTGGCAATAGGATGACATTACAACAGTAAATATACGAAATAAATGTGGGTCTTAACCAATCGAGATTTGGCTAAGTTGTTTACGCCGTTGACTCCAGTTCCTCGAGAGGAAGGTTCAAACCTTAGTGAAACCAACAAAATAAATACGTCTTTTAATAAAAATATGTTTTTACGGCTTTATTTTAAAAAAAGACTAAATTGACCAAACATCGAAATTCCGTCATATGTGACCGATAAACATTTTCATTGGACTTTTTGATGGAAAGAAGTAAGGAGTGAGCGTGGGTCTTTAAGAGACGGTGGGAAGAAACACAGAGGTCGTTAAATCGCTCCACGGTCGAACTGTTTAACTAAAAAAAACGAGTAGTCGAAGCGACCCGTTCTCATGTGTTGAATTTCAACCATTCTGGAGCGCGTTCGGCGTGTTTCCCATCAGTACCAATGTGATCAAAGACGCAAGTTCTTTGGAGCATCTTCCATTACATAACAAAAATAGCATATCATACGTCTGTGCCCTAAACAATTCAATCCGTTTATTGACATAGGGAGAATCTATCAAATGGGCGGTCAGTTCCTGCAGAGAGTCTAAAAGGTTTTGATTATTATTACATCACCATATTTAGTAGTAGTTTTTTGTGAACATCTCACTAGGAGAACCTGTAATGAGGTGTTCGCATGTTTTGTCGTCATAAGTAAAATCACACCATCGTCCCCGAGATGCACAAGGAGGGTACTATGGTTCTACCCATAACAGCAAAATTGTATACAAATTAGGTTAGTAGCAGTTCAAGTACATCATAAGATTATAGACACGATGTAATAACAATTTAGTGAAAGGAAAATAATACTACATGAAGTGTACGTAGTGATGCATTTATGACAAAGCGAATAAAACAAAATAAAAGTAGATGATAATTAAGTATTTAAATATATTACCAGATAATAACATTACAACAATAATCTATTTAGTAGAACTAAAACATAATTTAAATTACACTAGTTAAATTGTTTTGTTTGGTTTTGGGTACATAGGTTTTTATGGAAAAATTGTGTATCTTTAATTTTATTATTATTCATTATAATCATAATATTTATGGCCAGCCACAGATACGATTCGGACCTGTGTGCGCCGGTTGATCAAAAGATCTCACTCGTACCTCTCAAATGGATATCGTATCGGGAGTGACGGGGCTTTCTGAAACATTAAACGCCCGATTATCGCAGTTGAGTTTAACTGCTGCAATGATTTCTCCAGTTCTTTGTTCTACAAATGTATCAGATGTCTCTGTGTTCCGCATTGGTGGCATTGCAACCGAAACAATGGTCATAGAGACATGATTTATCAAAAGCATCTAGTAACCAAACACATTGGATTCGCAAAAGTGTGGGCTAAACAGATCAATCAATAAATTGTGCAGAAAATTTACAACGAGGGGTAGGCAGAGAGGATAACTCTATTTTGGCAGAAGCTCATTGCTTCTTTCCGTTCATATATTCTCATACCACTGATGTTGTGATTTATTCAAGAAATACTTAAACCATACTGTTATGTTAAGTCTATCATCTCTTCTGTCCTCGGTACCGTTTCTTCTCTTATTCCGACTCTTGATTTTGATTGTGATCTGATTAACTTGATCGTACCATGTATTTCTCCATCCCATTTACACTATTTTTCTTCATGCAAAAATATTTTTCCTTACAATTTTTTTTTTCCATACAAACAATTTTACTTTTTTTAAACCAGAAAACTAAATTTAAACGTTAAAATTTCGGAAACAGTTACATGATGTTTTTTTCTTGTCTAATCACCCCCCGAAGATACTGTATTTTTTCCCGGACACTAACTAAAATAAGCTCCAAAAAATCATGCTACAAGCTTTTAATGTGTTTCAAACGTCCATTTCAAAGACATTAGAATACACTCACTCGTATATCACAGCTTCTTCTTTCACTTATTTGCATACCGTCTGTGATCCAGGCACAGTTCCTCTTTACTTTTCAAAGAAAGCATTTTGTACATTGGGTAAATATTTGACCAGCCATGTTTGTTAAAACGCTCAACACCTTTCGAGAAACCGAACTGTTGTTTTTTTACTATTTTTCTCAGAAAGCACGTGTTTTGGTACTTAGATCATATTCTGAAGAAGTCAAATGACGTCATTTATTGTCTGGAGTTTCCTAAAATTAGCATCACATTACGTTTAATCGACTGACAATGCGGGATCGTGCCATGATATTTTGTCAACACGTTATTCATGAATAAAAATCTAAATTACTTATTGACTTTGGACATTAGTAACTTCGGGGTGGGTGTTATGAAATCAAACACTTAAATTAACTTTAATTAATCGTAATTTATAATAGGATGCCACCAATCTAGAGATAACTGTGCTTAGCCAAATGGTAATAGAAGGTTAATTATTGGAGTGGAAATTGAGCTGTCCGAAACGTACGCTGAAGAAGGGGTATCGCATCACGGCATAATACCCCCCCAAAAAAACATAATAGCAACGTAACTAATCGAATTCTTCAAATAAAAAAATTATCGTAATCTGTGATTCAAATTCATGGCCACAAGCGGTATACCTCAAGGGTCGCATTTAGGTCCAATACTTTTTTTTTTACTGTTTATTGATTATATTATAGTATTTGACAATAATGTTAAAGTGTTGCATTTCGCCGATGATCTAAAGCTCTTTAAACTTAAATAAAAACTATTCATGATGGTATTCAAATAAATTACAAGATTAGTACAAACTTAACAAGGTTTAAAGTTTATATAAACAATGTAAATGCCATATAATAAGATTTTTTCATAATAAATCAAACTTTGAACTATCAATCGAAAATTAACAATATTTCCCTCATATCTGCCAGTGAAATTAATGATCTTGGCGTTACTTTCAATTACAAAATTCTTTCTCACATCAATACAGGAACAAATTAAGGATTAAAAATTCTTGGCTTCATTATTCGTAATGGCAGAATCTTAAAAAACATATCATCATTTAAAAGTCTTATTGTATTCTGCTTTAGTGCGAAGACAAGTCGAATATAATTCTTCTATCTGGTCCCATCACTTTAAAATACACTCTGATTGCATTGAAAAATTCAACATAAATTTCGTATACTCGTATTATCCACGACATTAAAGCTCGATGGAATATTATGGACTAAAGCCATTAAAAACTAGAATAGACTCCGCAGATATAATATATTTCCATAAAATTATCAATGGTTTTATTGATTGTTCGCCCCTTTTGTCTGAGATTAATTTTAGAGTCCCAAACTTTGGAACTAGAGACAAATCACTTATTCATCTTCAAAAATGATCTACTAATCTCAGACAAAACGCTTTTATATTCAGAGCGTGTACCTTATATAATAAGAATTTTAATGATATTGACATATTTTCGTGAAGTTTAGAAACATTTGAAATATATACCTTAGCTACTATTAAATAATTTCTTCTAACACAGCAAACTTATTTTGTGGCACCATTTTAATTGAAATTAATAAAATACTTCGTTTTTAACACTTTTATTGTATTTTACAATAAAAGTGGTAAAAACGAAGTATTTTATTAATTTCTATTAAATAATTATTAATAACATGACTAATTTTATAAAAAAATTGTTCAGTTTAGCTGTAGGTGTATACTCGTACATATATTAGTGATTATTGGTGTTGTCAGTAAGAATAAAATTGATATATTGTCATTTATTTGTGTTCTTGTATCCTATGTTATTTTTATTTTATTAAATATTTACAATTTTGTATTTTTTGTAAATATTTTTAGCCCACGGGTACTGGACCCTTAGTTTGTTGTTATTATTTTATGTTTACGTGAAAACCTGTCATTAGATTTCATTTGTATTGTTTATAAGTTTATTATTTAGAGATGTAAACAAAATTCTGTCGGTTTTCCTAAATAAATAAACCATAAACTCGGTCTATTAAAGTATAAATTACAGAAGAATGTCATTTATAGTTTATACAGGTAGTCCGAGTTTATAGTAAAGTACAGCTAACCAACTTAAGGCGAAGCTTAATGCTATATTTTGATTCATCTTTATAACGAATTGTTGTACATTATGAATACCAAAAATATGCTTTAGATAAATTGAAGATTTTCCTATCGTTTTGCTTGAGTAGAATACAAATAAAAAAATAAATTACTCAATAAAAAATATAAATGTAAAATACAATTTTTATTTTCAATGGAAATGTATGAACGCGTAAAGGAAACAACTTTAAAAAATACAATATTATTCCTAAAATTATCTGTGACAGTTTCACTTGATTAACTTTTTTGCTTTCTTATAAAATTATTTACAAAATAAATAAAAACTAGTTTTGTGCTTGAAGTCGAACGTTTCTAGACTCCGTTTGTCATACCTACAATATAAGGTGTGCCAAGAATATACATATGCTTGTAGCTTCCTCTTAAAATGGATCATTTAGAATTTTATATAAGTCAGTGATAATTAAAGCATTTTCATATCATTTAAAAGAGTGAAGTAGTCAACAAAATTGCTGGAACTTCCAGTTTTTCTTTGGGTAGGTGGAAAGTAGTGTCTCCATATTATATGTGACTCACTTTATTCCTGATAAGCATTCGTGGTATTTGTTCGTGGTGCGTAACAATAATAATTAGTATCCAGATAACATGGCAAGACCACCTCTTGGATCCTTTGTCAGGATGCTTATTATAATAATAATGCAATAATAACAAGTTTGTAAGAAATGTAGACGCATTCATGATTATATCATGTACTCACGCGACTCACAACTTTGTACTAATTATTATGCATTAATAATAATTTATTTTCATTAGCTTTTTAATTTATGTTATGTTGTTTTTATTGTGGATATTTTAATGTAACATTCCAGAAATTGCAATAACAATAACGTGTTGCAATACCAATAAGAGGTTACGTCTTTTTCTTCCAGCTTTTGGTTTTTTTTAATGTGATTACCGCACAATTTTCCCAATTTCTCCGAACCGTCTGGAGCCTGTGAGACTATAGCATCCTTGAACTTTAACCAAAATAACTAACTGACAGTCAAATTATTATAACTAATTATTACTAACTTATTCCATCAACCGGTTCGTTGACCAAGTAAGTGGACGGGAGAGCAATATGTTTTAAATGGGACTATTTGACAAGTCTAATTGGTTTTATTTATTTTTAAGGAATTTTGTATTGGGTTGATGGGCGCCCGTTTGGCATGTTTCTAAGGGATTTCGTGAAGGGATCAATGTCGCTAGCTTTTCGGAACACCTTCCACCGGTAGAACGAGGACACCATTCCCACCCAATCGAAAGATTGCAATCTGTTTGTCAAGATATCGAAATCTATCAAACTCTGTTCTTATATATTTTTAGAGAATCATCTATAAACTGACCAGAATCAGGAATTTTTCGTTGTATTTGGTTGTGTGTTCTTTGTATGCAGTGGGTTCTCAAGGGTTGGATTCTGTGGAATTCCGCTAAGTTGTTATTTAAGTTGATAGCTTCCGTATCCTATTACTCAGTATTATATTACTCTCTCAGCATTATCTATTGCACGTGACTGCACGTTATTTTCTTTACATCTGATATCTTCAACTTCATCTTCTCATGGTTGCAAGTTCCTGGTGCTATCTCCTATCAAGCCATCTTCAGATAATCTCCTGAGAGATGAGGAATGCTATTGGAAGCTGGCTGCATTAAATCAAAACAGACTAATTGTAGCGTGAAGCGGGTACTCAAGTCAATTAAGATTATTATCTAAACAAGTAACCGGGAGTTGCTGTAACTTAAAGCTGCCCATTCACATATTATAAAAAATGATCTATTGCAGTGACGGTACGATCAATTGCATCGATTTTTACAAAGCTTAAATATATTGTTTTGCTCATTTTTGCCTTTAAATCGGAAGTTCTTTCTTTGCGTCAAAAAATATATTAATTTGTAGAAGCTTCCAGTCTAGGTTCTATGGTATGTTTTTTTTTGATTCTTCTACTTCTACTATTTATTTTAAATATTGGTTAACCTGATAAATCTAAATACTTCATAGAACCTACTAAAATTTAATACCTCGATAACGGTGTTCCACAAGGTTCTCATTAAGGACCATTATCATTTAATGTATGTATTTATAAAATTCAAAATTAATTTACATTAGCTAATTATCCATATACAGAAGATTGCGCATCATAAAATGATTTACAGCTGTCACGAAGAATATTAATTGAAATAAAACAACATAAATATATATCATATATTTTTCATATTGAAGCCAACAATACCAATGCAGCAAAAAATTCTGTAATTACTCGCGCAATCACAACTTACGCCCACTACGAAAAATTACTGCATTTAGACATCTTTAATGATTCCTTTCTAACATACAAAACTAACTTATTAAATTTATTAGCTTGACATATTTCAAAAATACTTTCACTTCATTTTTCAAAACTTCTATGTATTAACAGTCAATTACAATTCGTGAGCATATTTTAATTCTCGATTTCAATTTATTTTTTTCTCTCCACACACTTTCTTCCTTTCATCACTATTACCTACTTATACATTAATTTAAATTCAAATTCATTGATTTAAACTTAAAATCATTAGTTAAGTTTTCAGAACAATCTCAGGCGAAATTACGTAATACGATACGATATTTTATGGACATACTTAATAGGTACCTACTACAACTATGTAATAACAAAAATATCCTGTATCTTATTACAATAATATAATATATAAAACAACTGCATCTTATAGTATCGTGTATGTCTTAATAAATAAATAAATTTCCGAGCTTACAGTCACAAAATCATTTATGATAATTTTCTCACTGTTTTTGTGAAATTTTCATAGATTTTGGAAACCGGGATTAATTTTCTTTGATTTTGACGTAATTAAAAATCTGGTATCTATGTGAGGATATGGTGTCAGCGCTTTATTAGCAGCAGACACATACCTGGATGGATGACGAACCTCGTGTTGGCACTGTTGGTGGACTCTCTCGCTGCAGCAGCTAGTCCAGTTTCTTCACCACCTAGTATTCTTGCTGCAGAGTCTCCATCTTCTATCTTCGTGTCACCTGTTCGTGTACTTCATTTTACCTAACTTAACTTCACTTTATTTTTATAATATTTATATTTTTTGTAATACCTGCATCAAATGTAAAGCGTCCCTGATGTGATATCTCACAAAAGCGGAGCTATACAAATTGTCCAGTAAATTAATTAATTGTTTGTTTTCATCAATACACAACAAATCGGGACAGTACACGAAAGCAGTTGAATTTATTTACTATCGATTATCATGGGCTCACAAGTACTTCACAGTTTATTTATTAAGATTATTAGGAGGTCTTGTAGATACAAGTGTCTATTGGGCCCAAGTGGGTATTAAATCACCAACAAGAGTGGGGTCATGTTGAATGAAGGAATTTGACTTACATTACTTACAAATTGATTGTTTCTGGGGTGCACTGAAGAGATACATCGATAGAAGTAGCTGTGAACGTGTTGTTCGTGTGCCCGAAGTAAGGTCAATTTTCCCTCTGGTGAAATTGATCAAATAATTTCTTGGAATTATTATTCTTTAATGATAAACTAATGTTTATAAGACAAGGTTTTATCCATATCATAAAGGATAACAAATGATTATAAGCAATAATTAGTCTAATATAATAATTAAATTAAATTAAGTTAAAATATTTCACCAACAAATGTAGATATAATATGTCTCGACGCCATCTAGTGAGAAATTTAGCACTAACAAAGCCTTTCCTACAAAAATAAAGTTGGTTGTTTATAGGTGAAAAAATGTAATAAGCAGTAATTGTTCAATGAAGTACTAGTACATATTGAATTATTTGGCGTGTTGGAAATAAGCCGACATAGCTCAGTTGTCCAGAGCACCTGACCGGACATCAGAAGGTATGGGTTCAATTCCCGTTGGCGGCATTTATTTTTACTCGGGAGATATATGTTCAATTTGGATTGATATTTCAGGCAACTAATTATTGTTTATAATTATTTGTTATTTCTTGGAATGATATTCAATTTCAGTGCTGAACGTTGAATCCACCTGTTAAAATGTTAAACATAAATTATATTTGCTGAAGCAGTAAAATCTATAAACCTTTGAGCTCTGGCACCATGCAATTTGGATACTCGTCTTTCTTCTTGAATTTCTGCGTCAAAGAAAAACGTCATTTCCATGACATATTTATATTAAACTAGCTGAATACCCAGATACCCAGAATTTACACAGATTTTTAAGGTAAACTTGTCGAACTCCGCTGCATGCAAGACTCTAAAAAAACAACACTTAATTTCAACTTAAATATCTAATGGAGACGAATATTCAAGTCGGGGGTCTAAGTAAACAAGCACAAAATAGGTTTTTAGTGTGTTAGTTTGGGTTATTTTAATAATTGATGCGAATTTCCCGACCTTCAAACTTAAGGCCCCGTAGTAAGCGTTCAAAGATGGCTTGAAAGGGAGATATACAAATACGAATGTTAGAGGGAACGCGCCAATGTTAAAAAACCGATATGGTGAAAATATTTAATAAAACACGACTCGTTTGAAATAGAGCAAAAATCTGTCGACAATTGCTTTAGTTGCATTTAAAGATACACTGTGATTTTTTTCATGCCTATAACATATTAAATAACACAACATAAAGTGTTTTTAATAATTTTTGGAGATTAAATTGAAATTTTTATCTCGAGGGAATTTCATATAGTTAACGTTTTGGCATAACAAATGTATAGATATTATCTTAAAAAATAACATATATTTATTTTTAAACTTATAACTTAAAGAGAAACTCAAGAGACTTAATATGTACGTACACTGAAGTGTAAAAACAATGAAGCTGTGATCTACGCGGATTTAACATTACTTACGTACTTCTATATTCCAGTAGTGTTTCGCAGTCTAGTGTAATATAAAATAGTTGTTTTAATTCCGTATCTACTTAAATGTTTTTTCCTTAAAATAAAATAACCTTGTTATTTCCTTAAAATAAAATAACATGTACCTTGATGGTTTTTTTCTACAATACATCTATTTTTATTTGATTTGAGTGAGGATAAAACTTTCCTACCCAAACTGGAGTCGACAACGAGTCTATTTACTGAGTTTCAGCTTGGTCGAATATCGGCAAAAAGTGGTTTAAATTCCGCTTCCAAGATTTGCAATAACTTTTTTTAAGATTCACAAGAGTCCCAACTGCACCCAACCGTTTGGAGCCATTGAGACTATGACATCCCCAATTGGGGTATGCTGGGAGGCTAAAGGTAGTCATACCGAATTCATTCATTACCGAAAACAAAAGTAAAATTTAAATAGATGTATTTGAAAAAAAGTTTCTTAATTCTGCGTTAATCGGTGAGAAAGGTGATGGGGTAGTTTTTAGAAAAATATCCTGTAAACAGTGACCTTCCTCTTATTTTGAAGGTCAAGTGTGCATATTTTCATCAACCTAGTAATAAAACTGTAGATTTGTATTCAAATCAAATTCATGCAGCCCGTCCGCCACAGACAATGAACTTTTTATGTAAGATTTATTCGTTTGTATTAAAATATTAGAGTTTTTAGTAATTACAATATAATTGCTCGCAAGTTAGTAACTTGCATTGATTTAAAATATGCGTAAAAAATATCCGTTCCTCAAAACGGATAATAATATTACACACACTGTCAGCTTCACTAATTGGATTTTGGTAAAAAAATAGTAATAAATAATATTTATGATCATTTTATTGGGTGTGACTTGTGTCTGAAATCTCGAATGGTTTTTGGTTATTATTATTAATATATTAAGTTATTAGACAGACTCATGATAGACCATCATTTTTCATTTTATTTAACGTATATAATCTTACCCATTTATTAATTAAACGTGTTTTAAATTTTACACAAATGGTAAACCACCATTATTAGAGTTGCTTCCCCTGAATTGCAGTGGCGAATCGTGACTTTTTGGTGTACTAGAGTGCTTATAGTTTTAAAATGAAATTATTTGATTTTGTAGCCCAATTTTTTGTTTTAAATTGTTTTTTTTTTGTTTAAAGATTTTCAGGAAATCGGTGCAGCGCATCGGAGGATGACAGAATACACGTTAGGCCTTTTAAATCACTGCGTGGGAAAAATGTGATGTACACCAATTTCAGAGAAAAATGTCGAATTTGCATTAACCCTTTCAATAGCTATGCCAACGAAATTAAAAATGTGAAATAAATTTTATATTTGATCAATGTTTGATCAATTTTGATCATTTTTAAATCAATATTTGATCAATGTTTGATCATTTTTAGAACAATATTTGATCAATAGTTAATCAATATTTGATCAATGTTTGATCAGTTTTGATCATTGTTTGATCAATAGTTGATCAATGGTTGATGCTTGATGGCATCGATAAATAATTGATCAACAGTTGTTCCTTATTTGATCAAAAATTGTTCAATATTTGATCAATTTCACATGAAGTAAGGGAAAGTTGAGCCTACTCCATGCATACAGACATACCAACAACACGGTTATATCGATTATTTCTTCATGTTATTTTTAGTTTACCTATGCCTATAATATAATTCCAAACTGAAATTTCTTGAAAATCTTTTCGCAAAAAAAAAAATTTTTGGATAAAAGTTTTCGACTACAACAATATCAATAATGCCATGTTTTTTTTATATTAGCACTCTAGTGCACCCAAATGTCACGAACAGCCACTGCCGAAATCAATTCTTCCATCTAGAATTACTACCAGTATTTATGAGGAAGTCGGTCTTTTGCACTGACATCAGAAGAAGTATACCTGCCCTAAAGGTCACAAAACATACACTAGCAACGCCACCGACTGCAAAGATAGGTGTGTCAAGCTGTATCTGAAATAATTTGTATCCTCTCACCTCACAGGATTACCAACATAAATATAAATCCATGACACCTCTCAGGGAGTTCACGTCACTTCATGTCGTAAATAATCCTTCAATGAATTACAACTTAAAAATAATTTATTGATAAATGACAAAGGTTGAGTCACACGTTCCGTTAGTCTCATAAATCTCACTGCAATTAATTATGACGCAATTCCCGGACAGAAGTGTTCGCTGGCTCTCTGATGTCTGAGACGTTTCGCTTTTAATGGGGATTTACCGTGGGTTAGGTGAGAAGTAATGGCGGAAATGGATATACTATCAGTGTAACCCAGGTGAAATACCACCGTTCAGAGTTGAAACGTTGCTTGTATTAGGTTAAACCCAGTTTGGTGTCCGAATCTGAATAGTCAGACATTTCTCAAACCTTCTTCTTTCCCATCTTCTCCTCACCTCCGCAATTGGGGATGGCACAGCCCCAGTTATTAATGATTTTGAAATAAAAATTTTAAGTCAAACATTATATTATTAGCATAAAATTAAAGATAACACGAAGAAAATAATCGATGATGTTGGCGTGTCTGTGTACATGAAGTAGGCTTAAATTTTCCTTACTTCATGTGAAATTGATCAAATATTGATCAAAAATTGATACAAAATTGATCAAATATTGATAAAAAATATTTATTTTAGATAATCAATTTTCATTGTCATAGGAATTGAATTTTTTGATGTAAATTGTCCACAGTTTTCTCTCAAATCGGTGTACATTACATTTATAGATATTTTTCTCAATTTATTTTCTTTCCCCGGTAGTGATTGATCCAAAAAAGCCTTACGTGTATTTTGTCATTCTCCTACTCATAAAACATATTTTTTATACTGATTTCAATCCATTTTTTGTGCATTACAGAGAAAAGTCAACTCAATATTTTTTATGAACCATGGAATTATAGTTTATTCGCAGAAATCGCTCCAAAACTATGGAAAAATTGACAAATTTTAGAATTGGACAAAATATAACAATTTTATAAAGATAAAGTCTTCTAAATGCGTCACTGTAGCGATTAAGATCAAAATGTTCACAGATCACAGAGTTAGATCAGTCGGGTGCGGCGACGCCCCAGGCACCCTACAGCCTCCAATGGAACGGTGAGTTCACCTCTGATCTCATCATGTCAAATACCTGATACTAAACTACGTACGTTACACTTATTACTGCTGTCTGTTGATGTGTTGGCATTTTCATTGAAAGGAGAGAAGTATTTACTGTATGTAAATAGAAAATTAATTCATTAGTGCTATCTGAGAATTGTTATTATTCTGCACGGTTTGTTTGTTGTTCAAACTGTATTGCGCGCTTACCAAAAGGATCTGGAGTTAGCCCTCTACTATACGAAATCATTTCCTTCAGGGCTTGTTTGCTCTCGTGACTCGTGAGCAAAGTCAGGTGATGTCTTTTGGGAAAAGAAAGGCACGAACCTGGGTCTTGAAAAGATACTGGGATGAAGTAAAACAACACAGCCGGCAAATCATTCCAGATCCAAGTTGTTGAAAATGTTGTAGAAACGTTCTTTTTTTCTCGTGGAAAGGGTGAACCGTTTACCAACGAAGGGCGCGCGTTTGATGTGATTACCGTCTATGCACTGGTGCAGAAGGGATCAATGACGCAAATTCCACTGAGCATCTTCAGTACAACTTTTTTGTAAAGGAAAGAGTTTATCAACTTTATTATACTTACGTAAATACAAAACAAATTCATTAATAAGTTCCGAGAATTCAGCACGGTTTGTTGTTGTTAAAATTTGAAACATATTTGTGGCACTATACTTTTTAGTATTCTTAAAATTATGCAATTTTCGAAGAAGTTATCAAATTTCTTTGCGGGTTACCTCAAGGACCTGGACTAGCCCTGTAGCAGAGTTTTTTTTCTATTTCGTCACCTGTTTCTTTAATAAGGTTTATGAGATCATTAATTGTGCTTCCGAGACGTCTTCATGGTTTGTTGTTATTACTATTTGAACGGAACCTTGACACAATAGCTTAACGTTTCACATATTCTTTAAATATTATCAAATGTCTCTTCGTCTCTGATATGGGTGAGCCCTCTACCAGAATATATGGATATTTCTTTACCTGCTCGTAAATTAGGTTCATTAGGTATTAATACTGTGACACTTTGACAATTTCAATGTAACATTAAATTTATTATCCGCGAAGCTGCACATTATTTACATGTTTAAATATTCCGTTCAGTTTTATACCATACACAACCTTGACACACTGCTTCATTTTATTTTTTATTCCGAGAAACCTATGCAATCGTTTTAGGACAAAAAATAAGGACTAGAGTTTTATGTTAATCAATGGTTTTCACAAATTAATCTTGTAATATTGTGTTCGCCTTCTTAAGACGACCTTCGTGATAGAGCAGTACGCTAATTGGATGGGAATCGGGTTTTCAGTTGAAAGCCTGGATGGAGTGGACAAATAAAAAAAATTGAAAAAGGTTTCACATTTTTTTATATACATAAATAAGTATGTTGATATTTATTTTTACTTACTTTATTTGAATACTGCTCAAGAGTCCCAACTGCTGCGAACTGTCTGGGGCCAGTGGGACTATCACATGACTATGTTGTAAGACTGAAGGGTGTGGGGAAGGGAAGGAGATGGGAAAGAAAAATGTTGGAAAGTACCCTGCTATTCAGATCTGGTCACAAAACACGGCAAAAGTCACTCCATTACCACAGTGGTAGAAACTCTCAGTATCGTCCTGTCTAAAGACCACCATTAAGAATGTCCTCCAATTGGAAATGCCATAGTCTCACTGGCTCCTGTTCGAATGGAGTAGTTGGGACTTAAAATATCATGACTTTATCATTTTTCAAACGTGTGTTGAATTGTCACTCTCCCGAGTTACCCGGTTACCAAAAAAATTAACGTTTCGATCTTGAATTGTGGTCTTTCATCAGGGCAGAGAATATCTACCACTTCTTTCTGAAGTGCTCCAAAAGTTTTTCTCGCTGATTGTGATTATTTATAATTTTATTGCTTCAATCCGAACAACAACAGTATAATGCAGCCTTATCGCTTGTTCACTGTTCACTGTGTTCAGATTTCTGACCGAACAATGGAAATGCTCAAACAATGGAAACTAAAAAGATATATTCTGCACTCTGTTCAAAGTAGTAGCCAATTCTTGGATTCGAGCATTATGGAAGTTTCTGAATTCAATAATAATCAAATATGTGTTATGAAATTCGGGACCCATCTATCAATAAACACTTGAAAGAAAACTGTTGTTGCTAATTCCCATGAGACCTCTTTGACTCTTAGGCACCAGAGACGCTGATAGAATCAATAATTATTAATCGGTTTCATCTTCAACTTCAAGATAAACCAGAAAGTAATTGTCGGAATTATCACATTACTTATTATCACATTCCCACGATATGAAAGTATCTGCCAATGATATTACAGTGCAAATAGACACGTTAATGTCTCACAAAGTGAAGCCAAAATGTAACTAGTAACAAATACTCTTATGTTTTCAGTAAATTCTTAATTCAAAAGTTGTTAATGTGTTGGCAGCTTGTGACAGGTTGTCTGACGAACAAACTTATGTGTGATACTAAACGCAGTAAATCTCAAGTATGTCCGCTGGACCCAGTTCAGTTAAACCACGCGCGTTGTCTTGCCAATCTTTCCTTTTTAATTCATCTAAGCTACCGAATAATCCTTGTTATCGAAAAGCAAATAAATTATTAAATACTGGGAAAGCCGAAACACAAGTGGCAAGGAGTACATAAAGTTACAAGGTATTGTTCTAGTTTATTGAGCAATATAATAATAATGTACGGACGGAAAGATTCATAATGCACAACACGCTCGCAGAATTAAACATTTACATAATTAAAGAAGATAGTTTTACTTATTTGTTTACACTTTTATACGACCATTAAAGAGAATTGCAGTACTTTTTGATTGAAAAAAATAATATACTTTGGTTGGGAATTTTGACCTCAAATCCAAATTTAAGTTTAGTATGAAAAAGGCCGCACAGCTGTTTCTCTTAGACTTATCAATTCCATATTAAGTTTAGTATGAAAAAGGCCACACAGTTGTTCCTCTTGGGCCTATCAATTCCATATTAAGTTTAGTATGAAAAAGGCCACACAGTTGTTCCTCTTGGGCCAATCAATTCCATATTAAGTTTAGCATGAAAAAGGCCGCACAGCTGTTCCTCTTAGGCCTATCAATAAGTAACTAACCCCTCAGGTTGATTTGTTCGCTCATATGATTTCACAGAAATCGTTGTCTCCCTTATACCATGGTGAGAAATATGATCTAAACGGTGTTAGAAAGAGAAAACAATACGCTTTATATTCAAATCTATAAGCTAAATACAGAAGAATCAAAATGTACATATCTATAAAATCAAAGATTCCGACGGCAACTTGAGAAAAAAAATTAAACTACATGAATTTTTCATAAATTATTTTAATATTTATCGAAAAAAGTGATAGTAATTTGTCAAATACTTTTTTTATCACAAATTTTAGACCATTGCATGCAAAAACGTAAGGGTTTTTTTTTTCAAAACTTTTTTTTACCTATGTTTGCACTAAAAATTTTAAAATTTAAAAAAATTTATATATATGTTTTATTCTAACAATATAATTTGAAAGCTTATTTCACCCCTTTCGAAAACTGTTTTTAGTTTTCGGATATGTTCAGAAATATTATATATATTTGGATTTTATTGCTAAACACAGCTAAAGCCATTTCAACTAACGTTCTGAATGACTGAGAACTTACTGGAGGTTAAGAGAAAGTCCAGTTATATTCAATTTTCCAATTATGTCCTAAATCCTGTATCTAAATTTCGCCAATAAACAATTAGATAATGTTAATTAAGTGTTAATCTCAAGTGACCTACCAGGTAAGTATTGTACTATATATTACCTCCATTAGTAATAACATAGATCACTGTAGAAATGTATTATAAGTTTGTACAGCGCCCTTGAGGTGATTTTGCACAAAAACGGCGCTATACAAGTCATCCAATTATTATTATTATTACTATACGGACAATGGACAGTCTCCAAAAACATAATATAAACACTCGATACGATCAAATAATCATACATGACTCATTATTACAACATATCTACATAATATCCCCAGTTTCCATGGAGATTTTTCTCTTAATTTAGTATTTATGACTCACTTGTGTTTATATAAAATATTTGTTTATATTTTGAACAAGAACTGGAATGTTCAATGACCAATTACATTAGTATTTATTATAGTTTATTTCAATGAATGAGTCATCCAGCGATTATTCGTGAATTTGTCTGATTGGACAGGATCATTAATAATTCATACTTATTTTAAACAAATCACTTAATTATAAAGCTTGCATATTTGACCTTTTAAACTGAATGTCGTCATTTATGATATTATTGTTAAGTTTTTACGCGTCACGTAATGGAATAAAAATATGCAGAGAAAATTTTGTTAGGGCCCTGTAGTAAGCGTTCTAAGATGGTTACAAAGGGAGATATATAAATACGAATGTTAGAGAGATTTCATAATGTGTCAACCTAAATTTACCTGTTGAATCAAACGCAAAATTATTAAGCTACAAGCCAAAAATGTGTATATTATATATACCAAAAATATACACATTTTTGGCATACCTTATATCATAGGTGATAGGCATTAAAATCTCTTGACAAACGGAGTCTGGAAACGTTCGATTTCAAGCAAAAAATTGTTTTTTATTTATTTTGTAAATAATTTTATAAGAAAGCACAAAAGTTAATCAAGTGAAACTGTCACAGATAATCTTAGCTATAATACTGTATTTTTTAAAGTTGTTTCCCTGATGCGTTCATACATTTCTATTGAAAAATATTTTTTTTAGTAGTTTGCATTTATATTTTTTATTGAGTAATTTATATATTTATTTGTATTCTACTCAAACGAAACGATAGGAAAACTTTCAATTCATCTAAAGCATATTTTTTTGTATTCATAATGTACACCAATTCGTTATAAAGATTAATCAAAATGGTGATTTGGCATTAAGCTTCGCCTTAAGAAGAAAATATTGCTTACTTATTTTAAAATACCTTTATTGTATTTTATTCTTCTACCTATAGTATCTTTTGATAAGTTTTATAAAAAATATAGTAGCATACAATATGACACATTCCAGATATTGTTCAAACTATCAATCATTAGATTGGCATAGTCAAGTGCTTTGACTAACAACATATTACTAGTATCCTATCATGAATGAACTCAATTTATATTATCTGAAAGCGATTTCATAATATGACACCTTCTGTACTGTGTATTGAATACCGCTGCATAACACGGTAATCGGGTCACGATACACAAAAGTATTTATGACAATACGATGTGATATGAACTTGAACACATATACTCTAATACGCCGCTGCAGCGTTGGTATAAATATAAGCTACTGCTCGGTTTAAAATCTTAACATGCAAGATTTTTTACTTTGTTCTAAACCTCAAAAACACGATGATTTTCGCATTTCGCATTTTTTTGCTAACTTCACGTTTCTTCATTTGAAATTTTTAATGTCATTGATCCGGTCTGTTTTGAATTGCTTCGAAATTCGGCCAATTCGATTAAACATTTCGTATTTGCTTTTGTATCGATATTTCGATATAAAATATCCCTCTGATAAATCTTCCTAAAAAAAATAAATGCCGCCCACGGGAATTGAACTCGCAGCCTTCTGACCTTATGCAAGTCTGCCATCCTTCTCTACCATTTATTTTTTTCGGAAGATTTTTTCAATTTGTATGCGAGTATTATGCTAATAATTTAATTTCACGTTTAATGAATGCAAACCTTGGAAGTGGAAATTAACCAACTTCCCGACATCCGAACGAGCTGAATTCGTCAAATAGAGTCGTTGTCGATGACAATGCATTCTGTCAACTTTTGGTGGCAATTTCGCACATACACGCGGACATATTCGCATTTCGCTAAAATTCGATGACTTAACAGTTGTTAATAATCGCAATAAATGTCGGTATAAACCAATCAGAATTTGACTTAGACATTTGAAAATGAGTGTATCATATTATATTTACGTGTTATTTTTTTAAATACATCTATTTGAATCGATATATATATATACAGGGTGTATCGGCACGTACCCGACAAACTTTAACCAGCTTTTCCTTAGCACATTTGGAGTAAAAAATGCTATGGGCACTGTCTGTCACTGTGTATGGGCTGTCCGGTAACATTTTTTTCAATTAAAAACAAAAAATTATAAAAAAATCCACACTCCGTCACTGTCATTGGCATTGTTTCTCGTGTTCAACAGCTGTTATTAGCAAGTGTGTCAAAAAGCGTCTTCGCTCTTTCACACACACTAAATAATAATAGTTAAAAATGAGACGAATGGCGCCATGCCATTTCGTTGTGATTGTAAAAGCGCACAAATGTAGGTACGTACGTATATTATTCAACGAAACTCGAATAAAATATTGCCAGATGGGTTTTCAAACTGTGACAAAGGATAAAACAGTGGTGACATGTGGTGAAAATATGAATGGTAAATTTTTTATTAAAAAAAAATGTTACCGGACAGCAAAGTGCCCATAACATTTTTTACTCCAAATGTGCTAAGGAATAGCTGGTTAAGGTTTGTCGGGTACGTGCCGATACATCCTGTATATTAAATATCGAAATATCTATCTAAAAATCTATCTAAAAACCTATGGAAAAACCGCCTTTCGGATTCGAAACGTTATATATGTTTGATGACCAGATCTGAATAGGCAGGTACTTTCCCTTACACTCCCTTCAACCTAACAACATACCCCAATATTGGCCATACTGTAATCCCGCTGCCTTAGGAGCAGAAGAAACTCTATAGCGCTATTTACATTTTTAAAAGATATTAGTTTTGATGGCAAAATGTACATATTTGATTACAATTAATTATTCGATTGGGTTAAATAGAAGTATTCTTACGATATAAAGCAATCATTTCCTCATTCTCATGACATGTTGTTTGCTTTGCAAACATCATTATATTGATGGTATGATATCATCCAGTTTTCTCAATCAACCTTCCGAATTTACATGACGAATTTTCCAATATTAATTCAATTACCACAGCTGTGGACGAATAAAAGAAATAATTTACTTAGTCGACTTAATAATATTTTTTAAAACATGTTTCTAGTTTTGTTTTCGTGGTGAAAAATGCAAATCTTGGAAGAGGAAATTAATCCAGTTCCTGACATCCGATCGAGTTGAAACTCGGTGGATAGGCTCGATCTCGATGACAATGCATTCTATCAATGGCAATTACGCTTACAAACGTATACATATATCAATTTCTCTGAAATTGTATGACATTGCCGAGATTGCTAGCGCGGCTGAGTCAGTGGCGGCCAGCTAATATGTGCTCCCGAGCGCCGAACAACCAACAAGATTTCCGACATGGCTAATCACAATACGAAACTCGGTTCGGTTATAATATCTCATTCAAAAGGTACCTACTTATTAAGCGCGCTTAACTTGCAGACCGACTTTGACTTGTGCCTATGTTCGTAGCAGTTCGTTTTCGATTGCGATCCAAAATTTAACTGCTTTGTCGCATATTCTGTGGAACAGTCGAAAGCGTGGGTCCATACCATTACATACTATTCTTTGCAAATAATACCATATCAAGAACGGCGTTCGGAGTTTTACCACCACATCAGAAGGAACGGTTTATTCAGTAGAAAGTTAAACTAAAACGCGTATGTTTGATATTATTGTCGATATCGTTGTTTCAATTTACCATCTGCTATTTTTCAGCGAATGTTACGCTTCTTCGATACAAGCATACAGGATAAAACTTGTCATTAAGAGATGAGTGATGGTCAGATTACTTATTATCAGTTCAGTCAGTACTCGCCGTTGCCAGGCATTGTCTCTTGAATTTAAAACTTTTCTTACTCTGAGAAAGTTTTGAAGTTTAATTGCAGGTTATATCGATCTTGTATATCAATTATTAATAAGGCATATCAATTGCATGTTATACTAATTTATGATTACTTTTGTGTTTGTTCAACGTATAAATTAAGAATGAGTTTGAATGTGGAATACATTAAGAATAATAGGTCGAGTTTTGAAAACAAAGTGATAATAAAAAATGCCGGTCTACCTAAAACCTGAACTGATAATAAAACAAGAGTGCAAATCTGGATCGAAGAAGTTTACTCGATCATTTAACAAAACAATGTATAACAAAGCTTGTAGCTCTGTGCATGTGATCAATTGAATAGTTTATTTTGTTTTACGTGTTTAATTTACGATGTTGATTCAGTTTGGACAATCAGCGGTGTTACTGATGTAACTCACCTTTCTGAAAAAATCAAAAAACATAATTCTTATCATTTACATTTACAAAAAGTTTTGAGCTTAAAGGTTTTAGGAAAAGTTGACATCAGAATGCAATTGGATTCAGGCTACCGTGCCTAAGGTAAACACCATAATGAGCTATTTAATAAAAATCGATACAGGTCAAATTTCCCAGAACATGATTTCAATGTGACGCTTAAAACGTATGACTTCCTAAATAAAGTTCAGTACCTAAAAGGTAAACTCTGTGCAATTTACGCCCGCGACGATTTTTCAAAAGCTAACGGAGCTTTATCAATTTTACAACTTTTTTATAGTACTTGTTTATTAGAAGACTTTCCCGAGACTGTGAAATTACTAAAACTTTTGTGCACCATTCATGACCTTTGGAATGACCTCAGTTGAAAGCTAAAGATGTTTCTCAACGTTAAAAAGAATAAAATCTTTTAACACGTTGAGCCAGGACAGACTGAACGCACTATCAGTGTTAAGCATTGATAGAGGTCTTTGCTAAACAAAATGAACAGAGAATAGAACTTCTTTATAAATAGGTATGTACCTTTATTTAATTTATTTTATGACTTAATGTTGTAATCCGGTGAACCCCCACATATTTTGACCACCGGCCGCCACTGGGCTGAGTCCAGTCTCTGAGAGGAAGGTTCAGGGTATTTCTGAATGATGCTGCTTAATGGGATGCCATACGTAGTAATGCAAAATCATGTGTTTTTGGTTTGAAAATTTGGTCGCCTAGAAATGTTTCAGATGCTTTAATTAAATACTGCGAGTAGAATACATCTTGGGCCTTTGAAATAATCGAGTATTCTTTAGATAAGTCTTTTTATAAGCCCAGAAAAAAATAATGTAAAGGCCTATGAAAACTGCTTTAAAGTTCAAAATCTCCTACTTACGAATCCATTTTCGGTTATGATTTTATTGTATAATGTGGCAAA
Source organism: Hesperophylax consimilis (assembly GCF_061612785.1). NCBI lineage: Eukaryota > Metazoa > Arthropoda > Insecta > Trichoptera > Limnephilidae > Hesperophylax > Hesperophylax consimilis. The sequence continues at coordinate 3,802,525 of NC_142863.1, read as the reverse complement.
TTAAGTTATTTATAAAATGATCGAAAAAAAATTAAATATTTATTCCTGAACATCCACAAAATAAAATAAAAGGCACTTTTTGGCCATGTTTTTTTTCTTGCATAAATCAAAACAGGCGGATGGTGTTAAGCGGGAATTTAAACCTTATCGCCATCTACTTAAGGGTTGTTATTGATAGCGGCTCAATTTAAAATGCTACACGACGTAGTGCATCGCCTTTATTTGTACACTTAATTAAGTTGAGTGGTATAGGAAAAAAAACAGTGTATTTAATTTTTTGACCTTAAATTCTTTAAATATGAATACTTAACGATATAAAAATGATGTCTTTAAGATTATTTAATTACTAGCTTTACCCCACCACGCGTTGCTGTTTCTCAGCCTGTCTGTGCAGGTAGATAAACAATAACGCGTGTTGCTTTTATGTCAAACATATGGTGCTGTTTTTTAAACAAAAGCATTGTTTTATCTGTCACAGGTGACATAATAATAAATGGATAATTTGTAGAGCGCCGTTTTTGTGAAAAATCACCTCAAGGGCGCTGTACAATATAGGTATATTAAAACTCACGCGTATTTGTTTGCAACGTTGTGTCAAAATTTTAAAGCAATCGGTAAAGAAGTTTCGGAGATATTTAAGATTTTGATCAAACGAACATTAACATCTTTATTTATATAGAAAGAAGATTAGTTTTTAGGCTACTAGTTCATTAGTAAAAACACAGTTCAGTTATATATTATAGTAAATTAGTTCAATGTCGCGAGTACGTGTTTTCTGTGTTTAATCTCTGGATACATATCTACTTCAGTAAGGTTACTGATAACGAGATGACACAATATCTTTTCACGTGTCTCTAACAAAGCAATGGCTTAAACCGTATTTAGTGACCAGATCTGAATAGCCAAGTACCTACTTACCAACCGTTCCTTTTCCCATCTCCTTTCAGTTTCATCTGTGTTTTTGCTGCTTCAGAGAAACTGATTTCTGTCTGATGGTTGCCAGGACACCAGAAAATAGTTAGGTTAATTCAGTTTCAAATCCTCTGCGAATTTAAACAAAACGTCAAAATAAGAATAAAAGATTTATATGGGATAAGAGTGCAGCGGCGCGTCACCTCCCGACTGGGTCTGCGGAATGCAGTCCTCAAGGTCATAGCGCGGTGTAACCAAATACTAATGCTTCCACTGCGTGCCCCAAATTTAGATAAATCTTTTATTTTATATGAAGCCTTTGGTGATATATTTATTATTATAATATAGGTTATATTTTTGTTGTCTTGTTAAAGAAAATTAATGCTCTACAAGTGGTTTTATGCAACAAGCCAGGGGCGGAATGTGATACCATTAAAGATTTCGGCTATCATCCCACGTCCTCATCACAATTGAATGAATCTGTAGCCTTCGGGTGTCGGGCGCACAAAGGACTTTCTGCGAGCATCACCGTCATGCTCTTAGATGTTAGTTATTATGTCATTGTGAAGCCAGCCCACCTGATATCTACTACAACAAGTAGTTTAGATTTGGAAGGTAAATACAGTGACGCGATCTGAACTGGATGACCGCCTTGTCATGTGATGGCAGAGGTTATAATTTGAATTATTAATAACAGTGGGCGTAAGAGAGGACCTTGCGGAATACCATTTGCTATAGGCAAATTGATGATTTTATTAGGTTCGAATTAAATTTGGATTCACAAGCAACATTTCTTGCTTATTAGGATTATGATGGTAGTAGGAAGAAAATATTAACTTTCTTTTGTTCATAAAAGCTTCAGCCCAGAAGTGATTTCAAATTCAACTGTCGGACGTGCTTGAGATCTGTACAGTTTACAACGGAGCTCTGAACGACAACAGGTAAACGGATAAAACAGAGCAGTGATAAACAGAATAAGATAAAGAATATGTTAGGTTAGGTTTTTTTGTTTGTTTTTCTTTTTCATCACTTGTCACTGTTGTCTGTCGACTGTTGTCCACTGTTGGCATGGAAATAGCATAACCATAATACAATAATTATCATCATCAATACCACCATCAAGATGTATTATTCTGATGAAGAATATACCAGGAGCGCAGGAATGACTGGGTCATTCTGTAAATTGCGAGTTGTTATATCTGGAATATTTGTTTAATCCACATATATTGAAAGTTGTCAACTTATACATTCCTAACAAGTATACTTGTGGGAGATCCCATGCTCTTTTATATGACCTTTTCTAGTTTACCAACGTATCATGTATCATATATGGGGTTAATGTAAAACTTATTACATTATTAATTATTAATTAATTACACGTGGTCAGAAACTTACCCTTTCACCAGGGTACAACGGAGCCCTGAACGGCAGGACCAGACAATCATCATTCATAATCATCAATATATGACACCGCCATCAAACTGTATTAATCTGATAATTAATGTACCAGGTCCCAGGAGCGCAGGAATGTGACCGGGTCATTCTGCCAGTTTTGTTGTGATATCACCTGGGTGCGCCCGTTGGCACGCGATCAGCGGTGGGCCGTCATCAATATTTCGGTGCATGCCAAGTAGTGGTCTTCTGGTCTACCCTCTCTTGTCTCTGATGCCCTCTTTGCAATCAGCATGCACGGTTTGTCTCCGCGAAACTCGTGTGTGACATTATAATTAGTAAGAGTGTAGATTCTCTCTGTATCGAAACGAAATGTTGTATCTTGAAACAACTTTAGCTGTGTTAGTAGCCAGATCTGATACTTCCCAACCTTCCTGCATCCCATCTCTACACTTGTACATGCAGCATAGTGCAGTTGCGGCAAATTCCAGAGTAGTAGATTCTCTATGAATCAGATTTGAAACTTTGCATGAAATGGTTTAAGCTGTTTGGTGACCAGATCTGAAAAGCCAGGTATTTCCCAACCTATCTCTCTCACAGCTCCTTTCCCCCATTCACTTAATTTAGCCTCAAAAAATGCCCTAATTAAGGATGTCATAGGCTTACTGAATCCTTTCAGTAGGGATTAAAACATACAATTTATTATTAGGACATCAAATTTACAAGACAAATATTTATACTCGACTTCTTGAACCATTCACTTTCTTGTTATTCATTGTTCTTACACCATTGATCCAACTTTATGACTTACACTCAGTTTTTCGTTCATCTGTTATACCATCTTGTTAATATCCTAGATATTCCAAACAAGCTGCGCAAATCCGCCTCAAATCTGTTCCTGACCTACAAACTGGGTCACCTCTGATTTGAATCACGTCATTTACAGTAATATTAATGCTTTTAATGCAATATCCAAAACGACAAAATCAAGAATACTTATAAAAAATCGCTTTAAACCGCTGTCAACTTTTTTTATAGTGCAACTCGCTTTAATTCAATTATCCTTGTCTGTGATATTGAAAGTTTGAAATAATACGTCAAAGCCAAGGCTGTCCTGTCAGTTGATCTTTATGCACAGTTATGCAGTTTAATATTAATTTTGCATTATCTGATAATCGGATTAAAAAACATGCATCGTGTTTAAAAAAACAACAGTAATGTGGCAATGTAAGTTATACGATTGAGTCAGAGAGATTACGTGTCACACAAGGTAAAGAGATTACTAAATAAAGTTGGTTGGATGTTGACATTCATGCATGACATAAAATATACCTACAGGGTGATACAGGACATATAGGTATCAAACGCAGGCGTTATTAAGACTGCAAGGACAAAAATTACTAATTTATTAATATGTAGAAACCTTCCGGAAGAAATTCTCTAAATTATAGTGAAAACCCTATCAAACTCCTTTGATAGTTTTGAAGAAGTAAGCGCACAAACAGACAGACGCGGATAGTGACTTAGTTTAATACTATTTGAGACCAGGATTGGTACTGAAACGGTTAAGAATCTTTTCAAATTATTCGAAATCCGGTTAAATGCGGGATTGCAGGCCTTTAACGAATGAACGAACATTTAGTAAAATACGAAGTATTTTCACGAATTCAGATAACGTTATTTTTAATTTTTTTTCAATATTTTGCGCATTTCGTCGTTATATGAACATTATCATGTACACGTGTTCCGATACATTAAGAATTTACTAAAAGTTATCAGAAAAACGGTCTGCAATCCAGTTTTTAACTGGATTATTAATAATTTGAAGAAATTCTTAAGAAATTATCAATACTCGTTTTTCTCCGTGTGGGTTAATTTTCACTTCCAAAATTTACTTTCTTTAATTCATTAATGTCAAATATTTATTTATTTTGTAAGAAACAAGAAAATATGAAGAGGATAGGAGATGCTCCCGATACATTCCATACTCTCATATTAATAATCGATCGTACGCATTACTTCATATCGATATTTCTTTAGGTTATTACCAAAAATGTCAATGCTGTAAAATTTAGTATTATATATACGAGGAATTGGGGAATTTTCTCGAATGTTTGTTCTACACGAGGGTAGATAAAATATATCAGATTGTCGGGTTGATCTAGACGAATATGAGGATTTATTAAATTGGTAAGTTCTGGTGAGTCCAGACCATTATTTAGGATTTCAAACAACAAGATTTGATCAAAAATGTTTGTAGGTAGTTAAAATTATGAAATTTAATGGATTCGGTATAATTTGAGAAGTGTAAGTTTAGTTTATAATTTATGTGTTTAATATTTTTTTAACAGATATAACACACTTCACCGTTTATCTCCTCAGTGGCCGAATATATGAGATTGTGGATGTTCCTTTCTCCAAATAAGGTCTGGAATCGTTGGTTAAAATGTCCGTCACTTGTAACTTGAAACACTCTGTACATGGTGGTCAGAAAGCCACGTTTGTTATTGTTGGAAGAGGTCAGAGGGGACACCAACTGCATTTGTATTGTTACTTAACGTCCTGCAATCGCGATGACATTTTGGCAATATGCATTTTATGCAACAGAGGTAGGTAGTGCAGGTACCCATAGCTCCTCATTGTGCAAAAATACGCAATGTGTATATTCATAATACCTGTAGAATTGTGCTGTGGGCGTTTTCATGTCACCCCACGAGACCAAAATAAGCTCAATTTGTCCAAACTTCTGATGATGTGTGTATTTTTTTATTGTAATATCGCACAAGAGTCTCAACTCCTCCGTCTGCAGCCAGTGAGAACATGGCATCCCCAATTGGGGCATGCTGTGAGGCTGAAGGTAATTGGGGAAGAAGATGGAGAAGTGGAAGGTGGCTGTCGTATCTGGCTATTAAAATCTGGTGACCAAACACGGCTAAAGCCATTTCAAGTAACGTTTCAATTCTAAATGGTAGTCTTACACCAGGGCGATACTGAGAGTATCTTCCACTCTGGAACGTGTCGCAAATATGCTATATATTATTTTAAATGATTAAGTTACGCAATAACACAAATTATTCAAATAAAATTTACTTGTGCATGTCGGGATTCGAACCTGCAACCTTCGAATTGCTAGTCGAGATCATTAATAGTTTGAGAGATGTAGAAGAAGTGAGTTGTATAGAAGTGGTAGATGTAGAGATGGAAAGTGAACATATCGCAATACTCGGATAATTCCCAACCTACCACTTTCCCATCTCCTTTCACTCTCCACACCCGCCTTAATATAGTCCCACTGCTTGCAAGGCGATTTGTCTTGATAAGATATCATGACAAAATGTAAAGTTTTCCAAAAATATATTCGTAACTTACTAAAAGTTAAGTTTTTAGATTCTCACGGCCAAAAGCATTTTTGTTGTTTGTTTTTGGGGTGTTATGCCGTGTTGCGCTAACTCCTTCTTTAGCCGACGTTTCGGACAGCGTTGCATTGTCCATCATCAGGGCAGATCCGGTAGATCCGAAGATGTGTAAAAAAAGGACACATCTTCGGATCTACCGGATCTGCCCTGATGATGGACACTGCAACGCTGTCCGAAACGTCGGCTAAAGAAGGAGTTAGCGCAACACGGCATAACACCCCAAAAACAAACAACAAAAATTACTAAAAGTTTGTCAAGAAATCTGTTATTCACTAGTAAGACCTGCAATCCCGTTTTATCTGGAGTTATCAATAATAATTTGAAGAGATTCTTAATATTATTTTTTATTAAAGATAAACTTAGATTTAAAATACAGGTTTTTTATTCAAAGCACAAAGGATAACAAATTATTATAAGCAATAATCAAGCCGACGTAGCACAGTGGATTAGTGTACTTGACCGTCAATCAGAAGGGTGCAAGTTCGATTCCCCATGGCGGCATTTATTTTTTCTCGGAAGATGTTTTCATATTATCCTCTTCGGGCCCAAGACCATTTTTTTAGACTTTTAAACTTTTTTCTACTATTTTCGTATTCTCTACCATCATATTTGGACCACATTTTTTTTTTTTTTTTTTTTTAATGGTCGGTTTAGGAGTAAGGGATGGTATCATATATGATACTTGGGGACTCTAGCTCAACAAATATTGTGTTTTTTTTCAATTTTGCTTTTTTTGGTAATAATTCGAAAAGCAGATTAATCAAGTGTAATAGAAATAAAATAGTAATGTTTATGTTTGTTTTTATGATTTTTTTTTTTTTTTACAAAAAATGTGGTTTTAGGCACTGTAACCTACCACCTAAAACATAAAGTGTAATTGAAAGAAAAAAAAAAAAAATTTTGAATAAAAAATAATACATCAGTTCAGCTGGTTGAATGAAAAGTTTTGAAACAGTTGCGATCCATTGAAAAACACAAATAAACCTGACAGTTTTCACAAATTACAAAAGTTAATTGTTTACACCCAGGCAAACGACATTTGGAACGATTCGTCTGCTGATCATTCATCATAACTGGCAAATGTAAAGCCTTTTTTGTCCTCAATTCTTTGTGTGGTAAAGGCTGCACAGATCGGCGTTTTCGAGGTCTCTCACTAATCTCAATACTATCACCATTTTCATCATCTACCAAATCTGTCGATTCTAATCCGGCTAGTAAAACATTTGCTATATCCCATTTAAAGTCATAGTAGTCCAATATCTTGTTCTTGGGAAGATGTTTTTGGGCTTCCAATCTGTATTTTAGCCAAGATGCTGCTACAGCAAAGTAAAAAAAATGGTAAATTATTCGCACAGTCCACTTATTAGTTCGGTTTCGCATGGAATACTTTGAAATGACTCTGTCCAACAAGTCTACTCCTCCCATATATTTGTTATAGGATTGGACCACGGCAGGTTGAGATACTCTGATGTACCTGTTTTCTTGCTTGGACCATCGTCGACATTGATTGAGAGGTTCAACTGACGATGATGTGGAAGAAAAGTGTATTGATCGACTATCTAGCCATTTGACAATACATATCTTATTGTCTCCTCTTACCACACATTCATGGGAACCTCGACCAGCTCGTTTCATTTTAGAGTCTGATTTAATGGATATTCCTTTTGGTATCCGGTTCAGCATTAACGTACCACTTCCAAGAATGCCTCTGCTGTGCAAATTTTCTAGTAGTGGAATAGATGTGAAATACCTATCAGTGTACACAGTGCAGCCAGTAGGAAGTGTATCTTCCAACTTTAATACAAATCGGGCTCCAACATGAATTTTTTCAGGCATTGGGAATAAAGCGGACTCCACCGATGTTCCTTTACCTTCGTACAAGTAAAAATCCAAAGGTATACCCTGTGAAGTAGTGATAACAAAATTTTTGATTCCTACTGGATTAGGTTTACCGCGAATGACTTGTCTGTTCTTGCATTTACCTTGAAAGGGTATCATTTGTTCATCAATAGAAATATTTTCTGTTCTATCATTTTGAAGGCAACCTTTTTGAACCCGTAGTACAATTGGTCTGACCTTCCAAAAGCTGTCAAGTTGTTTTTCTGATTCTGACACACAATTATCATCGACAAGTTTTAAGTTTGAGCGTATATTAAAAAATCTTTTGCGTGAAATGTTGTCAGCAACTATAGGGATTCTAGTTTTTTGTGCCCAATTCTGGGGGATGCGAGGAAGACCCAAAAGGCTGATAATCATACTGATTCCAATAAAGCCTTTTATTTCAGTACCTGTCGTGTCCAAAGTCTTGCCTGTGCTCCTTATAAATTTCCTATTAGTGTGTAATGAAATTTCATCAAAAAAATTATTATCAATGTACTTAGAAAAGTATTCAATGGGTTCTCTTGATTCACAGTTTTGTATTTCAACATCTATTGGGTGCCATCCATTTATGAAATGTAAATTTGTAGCGACAAAATAAGGTTTATGTTTCCACTTATTAACTGGATCATGCCGATTCACATTTTGGAGATCTACTAGTGGCACATCATCAGCGTCGCTCCAATCTTCTTCATCTTCTACTTGTAAAGGGCTAAGAGGTCTCCGAATTTCGAATTGCTCCTCACTATCCTCATCACCCAGCCAACCATAATCAAATTCCAAATCGGAATCATTTGGATCCATAGGAAGTAGCAACTCCGCTTCGATTTCATCCTCAACCAACCCTAAAATGAAAATAAAAGATGTCATAGAGGCCCACGGTATCACCTATGATACTTCAGTTTAAAATGTCCCTAAATCTAACAAAAACGCCGATAGCTATATATTTTTTTTTATTAAACGATAGTGAATTGAACAAACAACAATTTTAATAACAATTGGATGATTAAAATAATAAAATAACACCTTACCTGCATTTTCTCTCCGAGACATTTTGACAGCTACAAATCACGATGTTTCAAAGACAATAGTTCACTCAAACTAACTTCAAATCAGTCCAAATGCTCCTAGCCGGTAAGGTTGGAATCTTCATTATCAGATACTTTGAATCTCCATTGGAAATAATGACTTGGAAATATTTTGTCAGCTTAAAACAGTGAGTATCACATATGATACCCGGGGCCCGAAGAGGATTATATTATTGTGTTTCAGGCTAATAATTTGAGATTCTACAAAAAATTGCAATTGTCATTTTTCTCCGTACGGAATGTTGGAGATCTCGTAAATCGGTATTCTCATAAAACATTTAAAAATATCACATTTCTAGAGATTATTGGTTTCATCTGCGCGAGTAACAGATTGCAAGTGAAAGATAATACGAGTAAATAACGACTCTCGCAGTTCGTTTAAGACTCCAATGGTAATTTAATATTAAACAACGGGATATTATCTTAAACAGTTTAAATGTATAATGGCGGACGGGTGATAAAATCAACAATCACTACTTCTTGGTACTAGTGCAATATAGCCTTCATTCATTATTACTTATTACGCATTGACTTTGATAAATACAATTTACAACTTTGTTCCAATTGCATCAATTAAGAACAATGCTTTTGATCGGAATTAGCTGATTGGACAAACGCATTGAGTTTCTTCTTCTAGCCCATCACCTACTCCATCATTCCAAAAGATTGAATACGTTCTGTTATTCAAGCCCTCTATTGTGGCAGATTATCTTTCCTCGATCAATTATGTCGACTAGTGTCTAATTTTGTTTTAAACTTTGATCCAACATTAGCTACTAATTTATAATATGTTTATATAGCGAATAGTACGATCATCCGATTCGTTTTGAACAGCTTTATAGTATCCATCATCAGGACAGATGATTTACTCTAAACACCCCAAAAACCAATTAACGTAATTATATTGACCGTGAACATCTCAAACAATATCCAGCTATCTTTGAAGTTCTCAGAATGTGTGAAAAAAGCCGAGAATTTTCAACTGTGAATTGAAAATATTATGATGCATGTCGCTCAGCTGCGATTCTTTTGCTCGCTAATTACTGCAAGTATTTAGAAATTCCTCAGCATTGACGTCATACACCATGTAACATGCCACTCCAACCAGGTACACCTTTTTAATAATTCTTTCTGTTTCTTCTCAGTTTATAATTCCCGAAATACTTTCGATTATTGCATTTGCCAGTGAGTCGATTTAGTATTTAACTATCTGCTTTATAGCCGGCCATTCCGTGGGCGTTTCACTTAGGATTTAACATTTAACACGCGCCGTGGCATAACATTTACACTCTTCAAGTATCGGTATGGCTTGTGTGTTTAGCTTGGCTTGTGTTTACCGTCAGAACATTTTGTAGTTTGTCCATTGGGAGCTTCTGCCTCATTTGAATGTCTCAGGCGCCAGTAGACGATATGGCAAACAGTCTGTCGAAATCTTACAATATCAAGAGTAGTTTTGAAGAGGTGGTATCGTCATCATTGATGGTCTTGTATTATATTATAATAGGGCTGCGATAAAAATTCATCCGTTATTTTCAGAAATGAAGAAATCATGAAGCTTATTTTGCTGTCCATCGGTGTACAACAAGGTTTTGATTTGAGACTCCTTTTAAAAAAACATTTGCTTTTCGTACACATATGTATCAACTTATTATAAATGTTTACTGTACTTTATTAATTGATTTTTTATGAGAATACCGCACAAGTGTCTAAACTGCTCTACACTATCTGGAGCCAGTGGAACTATGGCATCCCGAATAGGGGTATATTGTAAGCCTAAAAGGAGTGAAGAGGGAAGGAAGATGAGTATGAGGAAGGTTGTGAATCAGATCTAGCCAACCCGACTAATGCATTTTCAATATTATTTTAGAAACCATCGATTTTGAGAAAATCTCCCAGACCCTGAAAATTAGAGATTGTAGTATCTTGTATCCGGTAGCCGCGAGCACTGGAGACGTATTGCTCATCCATCATTCATAGATCCATGACATAGGTGAGCGGTGTGAATTGTGTACAACATTGTTGCATATTTTATGATGCAGACATTCCCTTCGCGAGCTTATCAACCATGTTGTTGACGATGGATGTTTTGTCGACGATTTTTCATGAATTTAGAAAAAATTCCAATTAGAAACAATATATGCCGAATAAGTGTCCTATCTTGGGACAATAGCATTCCCGATTAGGCTACATTATGAGACTGAATGTAGCGAGGATGGGAAGGCGATGGAAAAGATGAAGTTGGAAAATATGTTGGTATTCAGATCAAGTAATTTTCAATTAACGTTTTGATTCTGAATGATGGTTTTCCACCAGGGCGAATCTGAGAGTATCTATCTCTCTAATTGTGGTATGTTTTGAGACTGAAGAGAGTGGGGAAGGGAAGGAGATGGAAACGGGAAGGTTTGGAAGTATCTGTCTCTTCAGATCTGATTAGCAAACATGCCATTTCAAGTAAAGTTTCGATTCTGAACGGTGCCCTTTCACCAGGGCGATGTTGAGGGCATCTAGCACTGATCTAAACCTTAAGACGAAGCTTGATGCCAAATCACTATTTTGTTTAATCTTTATAGCTAATTGGTGTACATTATGAATACCAAAAATGTATAATTAATAATTATTGAAGACAATATAAGCGATTTCTAAACGAAAATCTGAAACAGAAAAATTAGAAAAGGATACGGTCACATCTAGGACTCGAACACAGGACCCTTGCCTTGCCGGGGCACCGCGCTAATATTGTCTTCAATAATCAAATATTACAATTTGAGGTTTTACTCAATAAAGTTATTCCAAAAAATAAACCGAAAATATAATTTAGATAAATTGCATGTTTTCCTATCGTTTCGCTTGAGTAAAATACAAATAAAAAAATAAATTACTCAATAAAAAATATATAATATAATGTTAACCACCAATTTTTTTTTTCAATAGTAATGTATTAACGCATAAAGGAAACAACTTGAAAAAATACAGTATTATAGCTAAGATTATCTGTGACAGTTTCACTTGATTAACTTATTAAAAATTATATAAAATTATTTACAAAATAAATAAAAACCGGTTTTGTGCTTGTAATCGAACGTTTCTAGACTCCGTTGGTCAAGCGATTTGAATGCATATTACCTACAATATAAGGTATATAGAATGGAATATACACATTTTTGGCTTGTAGCTTCCTCTTAACAAATTACAAATAGATTATTTTACTATTTTCGAACAGGTTTAATGAAAATGCAGATTCATTGCCGAACAAATAATATTGCTTAAGCAGACCATTATTAAAAATGAACAAACTTCAAACAGATTAAATCTCATTGTAATTCTGCTTTAGTCCAAGAGCTTACACGGACATTTCATTGCCTTAGATAATTTTCACACAGAATATTATCAAGTCTGGTGTTAAACAGAGAAACAATAATGTGTTACTACTTTTTAACCCTACAGGCATATTGACCGTTATGTTTCTTAAATATACTGTCAGAAAGTCAGAGAATTTGTGTTTATTTCAGATTCTCAATAAAATCCTAGTAATGGAATATTTCAGATTCTCAATAAAATCCTAATAAATGGAATATTTCAGATTCTCAATAAAATCCTAATAAATGGAATATTTCAGATTCTCAATAAAATCCTAATAAATGGAATATTTCATATTCTCAACAAAATTCTAATAAATGGAATATTTCTGAACACGCTTTTTAGTATTAAAAATAAACACAAAATTTTTGAAATATTACATTTTTTTAATGAAAACTTTAAAAAAGCTATGGCTCACCTTACGTTTTTTCATATGAAAACTGAACTAAAATTACACATAACGAAAAAAACAAATTTAATCAGACAAATGTATTATAAACATTACTGCCACCTCACTTTTTGTCATTTCATATTAAAATAATTAATACAAAAATCACAGAGTTTCATATTTTTTTCTAGTTTCCATCTCTATAGATCCGTTTCATATAGGTGGACATTTTTAATTATTCTGTGGTTAACTTCTGTAATGTCAAAATGACAAACTTTCAGTCTGTGTTTATTGCAGCAGCACAGTTCATAACCAGGGTTTCTAAATATTCGCACATTTCAGAACACCTTCGTAATCTTCACTGGCTCAAGTGCCCTCAAAGAATCCAGTACAATTGTGCTGGATTGTGTTTTAATCCATCAATGAAATAGCCCCACACCACATTTCTGAACTATGCGTCCCGGAAAACACTGGTCTGAGGCAGTCAACTATTAGATCAGCAACATCATCAGCTGTAGGCAGATTGATGGAACCTAAGTTTGGTGAAATACTAAGTTTGGTGATCGCGCTTTCGGAGTATCTTGGCCGAATGCTTGAATTAAACTCCCTCCGGAACTAAGATACATAACAAGTCCTGCAGAATTCAGGTTTAAACCAAAAAGTTACCTTTTTAAGCTGTTATACCCTTCAAATATACCATTCCTGAGAGAAAGTCCAATTATGTCCCAAATCCTGTATCTAAATTTCGCTAATAAAAATTAGTTAGTGTTAATTAAGTGACCTACTAGGTAAGTATTGTACTGTATATTATCTATATATATACAAGGTTTTCCAATAAGAGGTGTTATTTTGAATAGCCCGCTATTTCTGTAGATTTTACTTTTAAAGCTGTCATTTTTTGACATTTGACAAGTAAAAACTACGCCATCAATAAAAATGTAACAATACACGCTTCAACAACGCATTGAAATTATTAAAATTCATTTGAGTGAATGAAATGCAAATCATCTTGAGTGATGAGGCCCATTTCCACCTCGGTGGCTTCGTCAACAAGCAAAATTGTCGCATCTGGGGCTCGGAAAATCCAAGAGTTATTGTTGAAAAGCCTCTCTATCCTCAACTTGTGACAGTTTGGTGCGGTTTATGGTCCGGCAGAGTCATTGGACCGTACTTTTTTGATAATGAGGCTGGAGCAACAGTTACGGTGAATGGATTGCGCTATCGAGAGATGATTTATGATTTTTTATGGCCGGAATTGGATGGTATTGATCTGGACAACGTTTTCTTTCAACAAGACGGCGCTACGTGCCACACAAGCAACGAAACCATTGATCTTTTACGATTGAATATCATTATAACACATGATCTATGTTATTACTAACAACACTGTAGTTAGTAATAACATAGATCATTGTAGAAATGTATTATGTATTTCTACAGCGCCCTTAAGGTGATTTTACACAAATCAGTGCTATACAAATCATCCGAATATGCGGCAAGGGAAACTCAACGATTTCTGTGAGACAATATGAGGTTCCGGAAAGCGAACAAATTTACTCTACGGTAACAACTGTTTGTTCCCAAAACCGAACAATTTAGCCTGAGGAGTTAATGTACAAATAAGAAATTCAGTTGTGCAAATTTATTTGTTATTGTGCAACATCGGTGCTCATTGTCGTACAAGAAGCGTAGAAAGAAAATAAATCAAGGTAATAAACATCGCAGCGGTGACAAATCGTAATGTTGAAGACAATTGTTACTGCATTGTGCCAACGTGCATCTCTGAATTTTGGTAACTTTGTTATGCTACCTGTAAATGTAACCAAGAAGGCAAATGGTAACCTAAAACCAATCACCAATGTCAAACAAACCTTGTAGAATCATAAGATGGTCTTTCAATAATAAGTTATTACTATAGTAGTGACAGCAGCGTCAGAAATCGATACTACAAGAATACATAACCTTTACAAGTAGCTTCCACAGTTTGACCGTGACATAAGATAAACTAAAAACACAATTTTTGTTGTTTTTCGGCTGTCAAAATATTAGAAATTGATAACAATCCACTTCTGACTTAACTGTTTTTATGATTTGAAGCAATACAAATGGTAAACACAAAGTATCAGGCCTACAAAAACTGCTTTAAAGATCGAAATCTGCTACTTACGAACCTATTTTCGGTTGTGGTTTTATTGTATAATATGGTTAATTAACATTTAAATATTAATATAAATTAAAACAGGCGGCTAGTGTTAAGCGGGATTTTAAACCATATCGCCATATACATAAGAAATGTTATTGTTAGCGGCCCGATTCCAAATGTTACACGACGTGGTGCATCACCTTAAGAAACTTCTTGTTTAATATTTTTGTACATCGTTATTGGACGGTTGATAGCAATATAAAATGTCAAATAAAATTAAAAATCGTAAATCTTGATTGGCCTGCTTTAAGCCCAGGAGTCGAAATATCTTTAGTAAATTGGAGGCATCAGTTAATTGTCTTGTAAATCATATTATAAATCATAATTCTTGGGATTGTCAGACAAGGTACAAGCCTGCAAACTAAACTACATTGTTAAACTGTTTGAAGAGCTCTCAATAACAAGATTGAGGTAGGACATTAAGCAAGGATATAAGGTAAACAAACGTCTTAATATGCTATTAGGATAGAGTCTGGGTGCTGGGAGTCCTAAATTAAGTGGCTGGGCGGTTAGGAGGCCAATTTCTGAAGCAATTTTGGAAGTAATTTACTGAAAGGACCCAGCAGGAGATCGGCAGGAGTTGATCCGTTTTTTAGAGCAGGCTGCATCTCCACAGGGGAAGTCGCGCCAATTATAATCAGGTTTTTAAACCCTTTAAGTCTTGATTAGTGAATTCAGAGTGGTTTACTTTTCATGTTTTTCTTAACCGTTCAAGTGTTATGTTTCCTTCACGTGAACCCGCGGTGGAAACCCATAGCTTTTGGTCACTAGTAAAAACGATGTATTTATGTGAATGCCGCACAAGAATTTCAACTGGACGGAGTCAGTAAGGTATGGCATCCCCAATTGTGGTATGTTGCGAGACTAACGGTAGTGGAAGGAGATGTGGGGGGAGCAAGGTCAGAAAGAAGCTGGCTATTAAGATCTGGCCACTAAACACTATTAAAGCCATTTCTAGCAACTTTTATATTCTGAATGGTAGTTTTAAACCAATTGGGTAATGAGAGCATCTATTTATATATTTGTATCATTGACGCTTCCGTGTTTTACATAATTTAAGTTATACATTTGAAATTTTAGTAAAACGTTCCTCAGAAATAATTAAAATATGAACATCGAGCGAACACCTGTTATTACAGGCTTATGTCGTCTTAACCTTTCGACAACGAAATCAAATAATTCTAAATTATCTAATCTGAATAATCCAAAAAGATTTACTACCCACTTTTTACAAATTAAACCAAAAAATTGCACTTATTGATAATCCCATAAGATGTAGATATTATTATAAATTGTCATATAAAGTAACTTCTATTAAGTTTGATTATTATTACAGTGTCAGTTTAATTAACAACGTACAGTAAATAATATCCTAGGAGCCCGTCAAAAGCAGCGTAAAAACTAAAAATTAAACAACTTCATTAACATAAATTGGATACGTACTTTGCCTAGTTAACATATTATCTTCTGATGTCACTTTCTGATATTATTTTCACACACTGAACACATAAATTAATGGGAGTGCCTTGTACGCATGTCTGTGTACCCGAAGTAGGCACAATTTTTTCTTATTAGTCGTGAACTCGATCATCGTCACGTCGCTACATCCCAGTTTTATGTTTGGTCTCCCACACAAATGCTACACAACTGGCTGCGGCCTCCAGGTAATCCTCATTCCTTTCCATCCTGCTCCAGTCCTCTTCCACTTGTTCCTCAGTCTGCCATAATTCAGTATAATTAGAGTATAATTCCGTCATTTTGTCCTACACTTTTTATTGAATTTCTTAAAAATTCATACAATTTAAGATCGGCAAAGGATAAGTGACCTATGCTTCTTTTAAAAAGCTTGGCTGTTGCAAACTGCTTAGTCTAGTCAATTTAAGAGTGCTTACTCGACACAATAGGCATTTTAATTTCAACATTCACAAACCAATTATAATGCAAATATCAAGCAAGCTCGCCAATTCCTGGCCTACATAATTCACCAACGATATGAACATTTTTACTGTATCAAATTGGATGTTGAAAACATACTTAAACAATTTTTGGTGTCAAGATATTATTTCTGATGATTTATTTATTTTATAAAAAAGTAAGCCTGTGTAATGTAAGAAATATTTATCGAAGGAAGCAAACACTTTGTGGCTTGACATTATTACACAAATGAAAGAATATCTTTGTTTTAAAAATACAACTTCCATTTAGGAATAGTGTTGGAATAAATCTTTTACGTGATCCACAAAATTCGCAAAGTTAAAATTAAATATATCGACATCACTTAAGTATTGGTTTTCCATAGTGTGAAGCCGTTGTATTTGTGAGTTCGCAATGTAATTCCGCTTATGTGTGTTGCAGTGGAATAGTGTATTTTGTTGTGTTGTTATTGTAGGTATTCGTAAGTTTATGAGTTGCAGAAGTTCGCAACAGTCGAATTTACAGTTTTCTTTAAAAAATATATATACACACCTTCATTTTATTTATTTGTTTATTTAGAAAATGAGTTATTTGTTGTTATCACTCGAGTGATTTGGGAGTTATTCGTTGTATAATTTAATTGTTGTTGGCTTCCATGCGCAGAAGTGTATTGTGCTTTTTACACACTTCTAGAGATTATCTGTTCGTTCAGTGATTCCACTGTATATTATTATAATTACAATGATCTCCTTGTTGACCAACTTCCTAACTCGCTATTAAGTCTTGTGTAAATTGATCAATCTACATGCAGTAAAAAATTATAATTATTCTTTTTAACTGGAGGTCTCAGAGGTCAAGGCTTGGCTTCGGCCGTTCAAGTGACATTTGTTTTGGTTTCGACATATGAATTAATGTGATATTATTTTTTTTTTTTCTCTATAATTCTGGCTCATTATTCAAGGGCGTTCTTCTAGCCCATCATTAAAATTATAGAGAAAGGGAAAGAAAATTTGTATGTGTTTAAATTTTTTTTAAACCGACAAATTTCAAAATATGAATTTCATCTTTACGCAGGTATCGTGGGATTTTAGTTTTGGTATCATGGTTAAAATCAATAGAAGCCGGTTTAGTTGTAAAGTGTTTATTTATTGTTTTTTTTACGTTAACTCCACACAAAAGGCCTTGAGGAATATAATTTCCGTCACATAGAGACTCACGTTCTAAGAGGGAGGAAACACAGAAGCCGGCAAACCATTTCATAACCCAGCTGTTGAACTCAAGAACGAGTTGTAGAAACGAACCGTTCTCATGTGACAAATGAGACCATGCACCAGTGGCAAAGGGATCAATGACGGTATTTCATCGAAGCATCTTCCTTTGAAATACCTGTAGAAAAGAGACAGCACACCTGACGCCTGTGATCTAAATATTACAATCCGTTGTTAAGATGGACAATCTATGAAAAGGACCTCCCATTTCTGCCCAGAGTCAAGGGATTTTGTTGATCAAGTTAGTGTGGTAAAGCCGGCCTTGAGCCCGGTTTAAGACCGTTTTAACCAAACAAACGCCATGGTAATAAGTAAAGTGATTAATTTTTCTGACCTTACGCGCCGCATAATATTTACACCACGTTTTTTAGTAAGTCTGTTTTGTGTGTAAACCATGTTCACGGTTCAGTCTACCTGCGTCCAATGTCCTTATCAGTATTTCCATCTCTCGTGAAATTACTTCTCAAATAAACAAACTCATCAATTTGCATCAAGTATTCGTTCACAACAAAACTATATGATATGCTTATCTGCATAACTATCTTTACATGTATGTTTTGAAACTTGCTTACGGTAGCGTAGATAAACAAAAACCACAGACCAATAAGTCGTGTATTCACTAGTAAAGAATTTTTGTGGAATCTGTCACGATATTATGTGCAAATCGTTCAAACAACCTTGTAAACCGTCAATATAACTGATGGAATGATCGATCGCCACATATATCAACAGCTAATTAACGTATAATTGACAGTATAATTTACAGAATGTATCGCGATTAAAATAATAATTGCAAGTCGTACCTGGAAGTAATCCGACCGAGAAATTCCTAATTAAAGTTTACCGTTTACAATCCTACCGTGTCACGACTTGGATGTAACGTCTACCATATAGCGGAATGCCACACGCCACCTTCAGAAACAAACAACAACTAATTATTAATTATCATCAAATTAATGAAGAACTCACTTTTACAGAAACCTAGAATGATCAAAGCTCTAAGACTTTATTAATTCATGAATAAGTTCACGCCCTCTCACTGTAAGATCATTAAAATAGAAAGAAATTTGAATCGTACTCACACCGATTGTTTTTCAAGTTTGAGATCGATGATTTTCCATTATAAAATCAGTAAACATTTTTAATAATGGGAAACAATAGTCCTAAGATGGCAACACTGGCACATTTTATCTGTGTATTCGTTCTGCTAATCTGATTGATTTGTGATAAGTTTGTTGCTAGCCATTATTGGTGTTATCCCGAACCACTCTAGAATCTTCGTCTTCGTTTTAAAGTAGCCAACAATAATATGTTGTTTTCGTATTAATATTAATTTTGGACACAAAAAGCATATCTAGTACACAATAAACTAAACACATTTAGTCGATGTCAACTGTCAAACGTCGTGCGCGATTAGAGATCGCGTTGATAAGTGTCGATCAATTACCGATATTTTTGATAAATAACGATTAATCCTATCAATATTGGGCGTTCATGATCCCAGCAGTAAATAATATAACGGTAGATTAGACATTGGCGTAACTGACTGCAACATTACTGTTTAAAAATTCATGGGTGATTTTCGGTCGCGCAATTAATTATAAGTGTCGACTAATTTACCGATATTGATTAAAAAACCTTTATCGTGTCAATATTGGGCTGAAATACGTACCAGGAATACATAATATTTCAGGAGATTAGATACTTGGCGTAACTCACCACATTGATGCTGTCAAATATCCTGGGTGATTTGTGGTCGTGCTATCAAATATCGACTAATTATCGATATTGTTGAAAAAAAACTTGGTAAAGGTTACGAATTCCGCTTCACGGTAAATATGGAATGTTTACTTTGAATTAATACTTGAATTTAGTTATATTATTACTAAAAGTTACTTTAAATATTGGGGAACGCCTGCTCGCGTCCCCTTTAGAGTTATATCCCAGTTTTCAAGTAGTTTGTGGGCTACACTAGGTTTGTATAGACTGGTTTGTGATTTAATTCTAATACGATATTATGAATATAATCCAACTCTTGATATTAACATAGTCGCCGTCGGCTGCGACTATAACGGCGCTGCATACTAATTGACATATCGCGTAAGTGACTTTATAAAAGAAATTAAAATTAAAAGTGCGCATTTTTCCGTCTCCCCCGACATAATAAATCATGTTTTGAATTAATATCCATTTATTTGAAAGTGAAATATTGCGTATTAAGAGTGAGACGGAATAAGAGAAAAATAATAAAAACTTTATTGTATCAATATTGTGCGTAAATGCTAAGGTACCTAAGTACATCATATATGAGGAGGTGAGAGACCGCAATGATAATGTCAAATGTCATGGGTGATATGCGGTCGTGCTAGCAAGTGTCGACTAATTACCGATTTTGTTGATAAACACCGTTACCACGTACGTGCTGGGCGTTCATGCTAGGAGCACATAACATGTCAGGAAGTTAGATATCTTTACTAACTCCGATATTCCAACGTGAAGGAACCTGCATTGTAACAAGGTCAGGGATATGTAAGGCAAATCGTGGCTTTCCTCAAAGGTCAAATTGAGTACTTAGCCGACATAACCTGATACTCCAGGCGATGAGCGTAGGTACTGCTGGGGTATGTCTACAACACTGTCGAGGTAGGACGTAAGCACTGAGTTTTTATCGAGTAATTGTACCTACTGACCTCCACACTAGCAACCTAATCTTGTAAAGAAATAACTACTTTGAGATTGAATCTGTTACCCTAATACAAATAAATGTATAAATGAGAATGTTGGGAAGTAAGAGCTTCATAGATGCACGCACAGATGGCAGTGCTTAGAGCTTGCGTGGAAGTCCGCAAGATGGAGCCAGTGGCCAGTAGTCGCCAGGGCCAGTGGTAAGGCTCTCAGAGAAACTTACTGTTTCAGATTCCAATTAGCCAGCTACTAGTTAGGTCGACTATCGAGTCACCATTATAATACGTGGAGTATTAATAAATCCCTGATTAATCTAAAAGAACCATTTAATTTTAAACTCCTTCCACGACGAGTACGAACACAACACACTGAATAGCGGTATGAACAGAACGTCCAGAAAATCATGTTTCTAATTTAGTCTTATTGAATAAATCACAAGATTTGTAAGTAGGTACTTAAATACCTACCTACTTAATTATCAACAAGATATTTAAAAAAAATTGAATTATTTAACTCAAATATGTGTGTCATTTGATCGTATGATCGATTCCATGTCTTCCTCGAGGGTCCCTGACTACTTCTATCGTTTTCTTTTCTCCTTCCTTCTAAAATTCACGTAATGTATTCTCGTAACACTCCTTTCTTCGTCCATTGGCTCTATGTATCTCTAAATGTAATGATTAGATCATCGCTTAAGCAAGTGTACATATTTATAATTCGGTTGATCTTGACACTACGAAGGTCAAAATTGTCTACATTTTTTTTAATATTAAATTTTCAACATAATAATATATGTATTCCCACCATCAAGAATTTCGAAAGTCTTACTACAGTTATCATGAAAATCTTGTTTTGAATTAAAATTCGATGCGATTACCATATTAAAGGGCCACTTACACGGTGATTTTATTATTTAAAAAACACAGTTTCGGATATATTAATAAGACTGTCCGTATTTTTATATTTTATTTTAAATATATATATATATATATATATATATAAATTACAAACAATACTAAACAAAATGAACCTTTGCCTGTCCAACTGGGAAGGATTCCCGTTTCAGGACAGCCAAATTGTGTATTTAGTACATAATATTCTTACAATGGAATGGCGATGCTGTCAAAACAAATTTTGAGAAACATTGTTGATTGCATTCGAAGTGACAGGATGGTTTCTTTATCCTTGAAAGAATCGCAAAGATGTAATTTATTACCAGGGTCAATTTGGATAACATTAGTAATTGCATTCAGAACAGATGAATGGTTTCTTTCGGGACATCACAAGTCTGAGATTCTTTCCAGGGCATTTTGGAGAACATTTACAATTGTATAGTTAGAATTTCCACATGTATAAACCAGTATAAGACATATGAATCCTATAGTACTATATTTTTAGAATTTCTTAGGTGATAGAAATTACACATTACTAGACCAGAATATACGCCGTATGACATATGAATTTCCAATTTTAAAATTTCGATTATAATAATAATAATAATAATTAATATATTTCTTTAATTACATTCATAAAAGAGACTATGGCATCCCCAATTGAGGTATGTTGTGATACTGAAGACAGTGGGTAGGGAAGTAAATGGGGAAAATCAAGTTGAGGGAGTACCTGGCTATTCAGATCTGGTTAGCAAATACGCCAGTCATTTCAAGCAAAGTTTTAATTCCGAATTTTGAGAGTATCTTCTCCTCTAGAACGTGCCGCAAGTAAACTATATATTATTTTTAATTCATTAATTATGAAATAACACAAAAGTCATCAAATAAAATTGATTGCTAGTCGAAAGCCAATAACAACATATACTTATATTTTTTGCATTATCCACAGTGTTAAATACCTAATGTATTTATTTATTTTTTTTGTATTTAAATCCAATTTAATAATGTTACTACTTTTTTATACTTGTGACGGCTCTTTTGTTTCGGCGTTCGTGGTCATTGTTCATTATAAAACTCTAACGGCGAATCAACAAAAAATACTTGCAGAACTATAAAAAATTACGAATTAATTTGATTTACTTTAAATTTAAAAAATCATTTCCACAAATAAATACAAATACCAATCACAGTAACAATAAACTGATGCACCTACTCTAAGCTTCACCACAATTCAAAATCGAGGTCTTTAATGACGAGATCTGAATTGCCAGGTACCTACTTAGTAGCCGCACTCTTCCCAATCTTCCTTCAGTACCCACTCTCTTCAGACTTACAACACATTACAAAAATAATTAATTTTTCAAAAGAAGCAAACATATTGTGATTTGATATTTTAAATAAATGAAACCAAGTATTTTCGTTTTATTTATTTAACAAAAAATAATTATTGGGAATCAAAAACTTGAGAGAATTATAGTAATTTATTTTTGGGGTATTATGCCGTGTTGCGCTACCTCCTTCTTTATCCAACGTTTGCCACATCATCTGCCCTGATCATGGACTCTGTAATGACTAAAGTTGACTAAAGAAGTAGGTATCGCAACACGGCATAGTACCCCAAAAATAAATCACTACAATACTTTTAGCTTTAAAAATCTCAAATCATATCCCACTTGAGAAAAGTTGAGAATTCGCACAAAAAAATTAAACTGTTTAAAATTCATAAAAGTGACTCATTCTGCAAATCTAAACTATGAACTTTATTACTCCTACTGTTGGAAGAAGTAATAAAATATAATGAATCATACTAGAACGCTACTACGTACGTACCACTTGCTGAATTTTTGTATTTATTTATGGTGCCAATTAATTATAGCGTTTATTATACACAGTTAAATAATGTTATTACTCTTTGCCTATACGCTATACTGCACAATATAAATCGCTTTATTGCTTCACCGCCGCGAGGTATGTTATTAATAATAAATCGTATTTAAATACGTCTTTGTGGGTTATTGAAATAACATATTATTACGAGGTTTGGTATCAGCAAAATAATTAATTCATAATAAATTATTTTCAAGATTTATTACAATTTGGATATATATTTTTTAAATATATGAGTATGTGGCTCTCGTAAAATTGATCCCAATTGTAATGTACAATGGGTTTTTTTCAAATAATTTGAACAATTCATAAAATTTCAACGTTAATTTTCGGGTTTTGTGAAAGTCCTATTCAAGTTCTATTATTATATCATTGTAAGCCAGTTGCTTGATAGAACTGAAATAATAACAGAACTTGAAAAGATCTTTTACAGTACTTGAAAAATAACTTTGATATTTGAAGAATTGTTAAAATTCTCTGATACAACACGTAATTAATCTTTAAGTTCTGTGAAAGTCCCATTCAAGTTATGTTCAAGAAAGGGACGCTTAGATGGTTTGGGTATGTAGAGCGAATGAGCGAAGAAAGGAGTGTAAGGAGGATATATGATGCAAAAGCGAATGGTAGCGGAGACGCCCGAGGAAGACATGGCACGATCAAGTGAATCAGATACTCTAGTCGGGCCATGTCAAGAGTCAGAATAATAGAAAAGTATGAATGAGACGATGTATGAATGTGAATGAGGCAAGGAGTGTGTGATGTGACAGAGTTGTTTGGCAGTCCGTCCTCTCTGCCAACCCCTGCGGTTAAACTGTGTGATGGTTAGTTAGTTAAAAAATTGATGATGCTGATTTCTAAAACAATCTTTTTAAATTATTTGTAATCAGGCAGGCATTTTTCTGATAAACTTTTAGTAAAATCCTAATATTTCAGAACGTTTTCATGCACTGCCTTGATAATATGATTAAATTAAAATATTATGATTTTTATGAACACGTGTTCCGACAGCGTGATGATGCCTTCCTCTTTTACTATTTTTTTAAAAAGGAAATCTATCAATTCATTCCTTACGGGCCTGCAATCCCGTTTTTAACGGAATTACGAAAATTTTAAGAGATTCTTAATAAATTAGCCATACTAATTTTCCTCCGTGTAAGAAATATGAGGCAACCAACCCACGATGTAATTTTAATAAAACTTATTAGATCTTTCAAAGAACTTGAATTTTGACATTGAAAATTGAAGAATTCTTCAAATTCTGTAAAACAACCATACAGAATCGAATCGAAACGTTGATTGATTTAAATCCTTGATATCACATTTCCAGGGATGTTCTGTTCAGTTCTGAAACTTGACTTATTTCAATTCTCCCTTTTGACAAGCGTCGTTTCGGCAAAAAGTATAACCCATTATTCACACCATATAACGTTATCGATTGAAGCAATTAATCTACCCGAGTTTGATGAATATAATAACATATTCCGTGAAAAATCATCATTAAAGTTCGGATTTGAATAATATTAAGAACCTGTTCAACCTATGTGATTTTTCATGATGACAAAATGTGTAAAAAAATATATATTGTCGTTCAGGTGTTTTATCGAAGGTCACGAAAGAAGTACCGCTAGAGTTCACACATAATAACGAGAATTGATAGTTTATTAATAATCTCTTTATTATTCGTGATCCGGTTATAATAAGATCCATAACAAGTCCAACAGAATTCAAGTCTAAACTAAAAAATTACCTTTTTAAGCTGTCGTACCCTTAGATTAAATATATCATTCCTAAGAGAAAGTCCAGTTATATTCAATTTTTCAATTAAGTTCTAAATCCTGTATCTAAATTTCGCCAATAAACAATTAGATAATGTTAATTAAGTGTTAATCTCAAGTGACCTACCAGGTAAGTATTGTACTGTATATTTTCTCCATAAATAGTTAAGTAATAACATAGATCACTGTAGAAATGTATTATAAGTTTGTACAGCGCCCTTGAGGTGATTTTGCACAAAAACGGCGCTATACAAATCATCCAATTATTATTATTATTATTATTATTAATAGGGATTGCAGGCTCGTAACGAATAAAACAACAATCAGCTGATTGTGTAGCAATGGAAAGACGGCCAGCTGACGAAGTAAATAATAACATACAAAACAGAATGACAAAATTTAAGCCATACTCGATTTAAATAAATAAATATAATTTTCTAAGCCCAAAATGAAACACTTCATTCAGACTAAATTATTATACTTACCAAGGAATAACGTTTTTCAATCGACTACCAGATGAAACTAGAAGCATTAATGACAAAATCAAAATTTTGAAAACTGTGAAAAAATACTTTAAATTATTATTGTAGAAATCAATCACTTTGTGATTTGTCAAATTTATTTATTTATTAACGCCCATTTTCGGGGCTTTTACATGAGAATATTAAGAAATATACGTTATTTATTGTACATAACGGAATTGCTTCATTAACAACATTTTATATTTGTTTAAAGGTAAATTGAAGATGTCCACTGACTTGGAATAATTTTTTCCCTCCATTAGTATTCTGGTCAAAGAGAAATACATATGGTAGTTAGTCCCAGAATTTCTGCACTGAAACAAATCTTGACTTCTAGTATTACGTTGTGGAATCCGGAATCTTATCAATTCTTGCAATACGGGACTATTAACTAAATCATTTAGAATTTAATATAGAAATACCAAGTCAGTGAAAATTCTTTTGTCTGACAATTTGAGCATATTCATATAATTTAACAGAGTGTTGTAGTTCAACATAATTGCTGGAATACCCATTTTAAAATAATAAAAAAACACTTATTTTATGTAAAACCAAGAGTTTTAAATTAATATATTTACCGACCGGTTTCGCTTTGCTCAAGCATTATTAGGCTACAAATGAACACTAAACAAGAAATATAAGTGTGTATGCCAGCTATTCTAGAATTCACAACATCAAAACATAAACCCCGTACTATTTATAAGACCCAAAGCAACACCGGTCAGCTAGTCAATATATTTTCAAAAAAAAGGGATGTATTTATTTAATTTACTATTATACTGTTTCTTATCCGATCTATTAAAATTTTAAATGAGCACTAAGTATTTTTGTTCACCAAATTGAGGTGCATTTACACAACAAGTTATGTTATTTTTTTAACCATGACCTCTGAGCTCAAAGCCAAGGACTTTTCAGTATAACTTTGCTACTCAATTAAGTGTTAATTGAGTTGCACTCATTCGACTGCCTAAATTCGCACGGTTGAATCAGCCATATAGTTTTTACCGGTAATTAGCATGCCACCATTACAAAATTAACATGATGCAGTCCTAACCAAAAACGGAAAGACCAGCTCCCACAGCGTTTAGACCAGCCAAATTGACAGTAATTATATTTAATGGACTAATAATCTGGAATGGCATGCATATTATAAACGATTTGCAACCGTTTTAGCAGGGGTGGTATTGTGACTGGATCAGAGGATACTCTGGAACACAATTTCTCAGTGTCCTATCAATTACCAATTTCTAAACTTCCATTTCCACTTCCATGAATCAAGTAAAACTTAAAATTGAAAGCTCTACATATTCCCTGGCTTCTAAGGAAAGGTTGTTTCAGAGAATTTAAACAATTCATCAAATTTCACTGGTAATTTTCAAGGACTCTGAAGCAACTGGCCCACGTTGATACAATAACAGAACTTCAATAGGACTTTCACATAACTTGAAAATTAAATTTTAAATTTGATGAATTGTTCAAATTTTCTAAGGCTTCTGAGCTAGGCAAGCAAATAGTAACAGGCTTCTGAGCTAGGCGAGCAAATAATAACAGACTTCTGAACTGGGCGAGCAAGTAATAACAGGCTTCTGAGCTACGCGAGCAAATGATAACAGGCTTCTGAGCTAGGCGAGCAAATAATAACAGGCTTCTGAGCTAGGCGAGAAAATGATATGCAGGCTTCTGAGCTAGGCGACCAAATAACAGGCTTCTGAAATAGGCGACCAAATAATAACAGGCTTCTGAGCTAGGCGAGCAAATTATTAAAATTTGGACGCCGAAGGGATGTAAAAGAAATAAAGCTTGGTAGAAATGCGTAATCGAACCTTAAAACCAACTGATTGCAAAAATATTTTTAAAATACTATCATAAATAGTATCATATTGTAATTAATTATATAATATTTATATAACGCTTTAAGCGTTAGGCAAGCAGTACCTTTAACGATTCAACGGAACTATCTGGAACTGTATCTTCGAAACGTTATCTCGAATCTAAACAGCGAAGGTATCCTTTTATGTTCTATCTTAAATATGCGAAACTAAATGAATTGCCGAAAGCAATCATGAATTTTATTCATTTGATATACTTTACCTTTTATGTTTCCTAAGAGCCTGGTGTTTTTTCAACGTCCAGTGAAAACCAGATATTTATAAACATGTCTATTTTAACGATCATCAAATTAATGGTGATCTGATACACGACTGATACATGACGGCCGGCATAGTCCAGTGGTAACGCATTGGACTGCCATTCCGAAGGTCGCGGGTTCGAACCCGGCGTGCGCAAATAAATTTTATTTGATTAATTTGTGTTATTTCACAATTAATTAATTAAAATAATATATAGTATATTTGCGGCACGTTCCAGAGTGGAAGATACTACCAGTATCGCCCTGGTGTAAGACCACCATTCAGAATTGAAACGTTGCTCCAAATGGCTTTAGCCGTGTTTAGTGACTAGATCTGAATAGCCAGGTACTTCCCCACCTTCCTCTTTCCCTTCCCCACTTACCTTCAGCCTCACAACATCCCCCAATTGGGGATGCCATAGTCTCACTGGCTCCAGACGGGAGCAGTTGGGACTCTTGTGAGGTATTCACTATAAAAAAAATAAAAAAAAAACAATATTTAGCACTACTAATTAAACAGCTTTAAAAATATTTTAACAATTTTATTGGAATTACTTATTTTTAATGATTTTTGAAGGTTATAGACACCAATATAATATATCACTGAAGAAGAAGTAAAAAATCTCACCGAAACATGAAACAGAACAAGACAGAAAAAAAGGTAATGATCGCAACTGGGAATCGAACCCAAGATCTTTGTCTTGACAGGACAGTGCCTATAACCTATAACCACTCCGCCATTGGGATATTGATAAAAAATAGTCAAAGATAATATTTAATTATTGAAGACAATATTAGCGATTTCTAAACGAAAATCTGAAACAGAAAAATCAGAAAAGGATACGGTCACATCTAGGACTCGAACCCAGGATCCTTGTCTTTCCGGGACACCGCTCTACTACTGAGCTAATAGACAATATTGGTAGTTCTTATTCGAAGTATGGTACAGTTAAAAGTGACCGAGGGGTATAGGGTCCCATTGGGGGACATTCTGTCTTCTGTTCTCGTCCCATCCTGAGTTGAGACTGTTACCTTTTTATTTTTCTAGTATTTTTTTGTTTCATGCTTCCTTTTATTACTATTATCTTCATATTCATTAATGTTTAAACTTTTCAAATCTAAATTGTGATCTTTCACCACGGCAACATTGAATGTAAACGTTTGTTAATAATGTTTAGATGACTTGTAGACAAGCTAGATTAACTATTAATATTTTAGTCGATATTAACTATCAAATGTTGATAAAAAATCTTCATAGTATTGTTGATTATTTTAAAGACGTTCGTGATAGAAACCCAGGAAAAATCTTCGTAAAACTCGTACTTTCTCAGTAAAAAAACACAATAGTTTACAAGAAACGTCTTACCGTGACGAAATTTCCCAGAATACTATATCCTATATTCCTGCAATAAAACCAGAGATGTGCAAAATGGGTACCCAAAACCATTTGAAATGCAAAATGGAAATGGGTCAAAACTTTTCCATTTGAAAATGCAAAATGCAAAATGGTTTTTAGAAAAGCATTTCAAATGCAAAATGCAAAATACCTATTTTCAAAATGCATTGAAAATGCAAAATGGTTTCTCAGGTCAAACAATTAAAATAATTATAGAATTTTTAAACAATTTTGTCATTTAATAATGGACATCAATGTAGAACAAACATATTACATGATGGTAAATCCAAAAACACCACGACTACAGATTATGAAACCACAAAAAATTTGCGCGGGACTAATGTTGCCAACGTAAAAACATAGAAACTGCTATCTAACATTTAATATTACAGCGTCATGGCCATGTTCAGTATTTGAATCAGTATTTTTTGTAATGGTATCACTCAATTGCGAGGGATCCTACCAGGGAGCAACTTGACAAATGTAAATTATCTCTCATAGCGAGGTTGAGGACCGACTGATATTTGGGGCTTATGAAAAAAAGATTGAGAAGAGTGGATAAAGTAGGAAGAATGTTGCAAAAAAGCATTTAAAATGGAAAATGCATTAAAAAAAGCATTTAAAATGCAAAATGCAAAATGGTTTTTGGAAAAGCATTTAAAATGCAAAATGGAAAATACCCATTTTGCATTTCCATTTGAAATGGATTTATTTGAAATAAAGCACATCTCTGAATAAAACATTGTTAACCACGTTGATTTATTTGCCCAACTCATCCATTCTAACAGGTGTTTACCCCATCTTTCAGAGGTGTTAATTAAATAACGCCACCGGTAAATAATCACCCCAAACAGTGATCATCGTTTCAAGGTATTATTTTATTGTTAGCAGTGGAGTCACTCCCAGAGACTAGAGCAAGAACTCGGTTAAAACAATATCAGATCTTGAGCCAAGAACTTTTAATAGTTCAATATAGTTAGGATGTACTTGGGCGTTGATGATAAATTGGAAAAAGCATTAATGTCGTTAAGGTTAAAGTTAACCGTGAAAAAATAACGCCGTTGAAAATTTTACCGATTTCTAAAATTAAGAACTCACAGATAAGATAGAAGATTATTGTCGGTGTGTTTAATTTTTCCTTCTTCTGGTGAAATTTACCAAACAAATACCAAAATTCTTTCTTGAAAGGATGTTCGATTTCTTGTATAAATTATTGACATCGAAAATAAAACTGATGTCATCAATAAATAATCAGGCCATAAAAATAATTGTCTGTTCCGGAAAAACTTTTTGATAAATTTCACCATAAGTAACGAAAAATTGAGCTTTGGTACTTCAGGCACACGGAAACGCCCTTAACACGCTTTTATCGGTGTACCTAGCTCCAATAATCAAGTTAATAGTAACCCGTGACTGTTTGTCTTCTTTGGAGAAAATTTGTTAACTACGTTAACGTTATTTCCAACGGTTATTTTTTCTAAATTTAAATACTGGTTTCTATGATATCTGCAAAGTGTGACGTTTGCTGATTGATATTGCTAGATAATCGGCTGTGCAGCAAGTTAAACTACAACTATTTGCTGTCTGCCATTCCCGACATTCCTCGAAAACGTGTCCATTGATCAATCAGCTGACATTTAAATACAAGCAGTTTGATTTGCATAAACCTTTCAATGAAATTACCCGACATTCATAAACTAACGTTAAATAGTACACAGATTCTGAATTGATAATAAAGCATTCCAGTACAACATATTTTAGTTTTAGAAGCTAGTATTTCTGTTTTAAACACTATTCCTTTGTGGTAAAATTTTTCTGTATAAAATACTAAAATTATTTCCACATTTTATTTTAAATAAAGTACTTAAATAATTATTCTTAGAGACGCGAGATATGACGTAACCGCCATACTTGTTTTAGACTGGATAAAAATATATAAACACATACTTCTTTTATTTACTCTTAAATCAAGCCGAAAATGTAAAATCCGTCGAATATATTTTATTTCCTATTTCCCTATATGAAAGTATGGAATGAAATCTGTAGAATATATTTAATTATTTATTTATTATTTTCGGGAAATCGACAGTTTACATTTAATCAATTTGTACATAAGTATTAAATAGTAAAATAAAATTAATTATGGATTTCCTCCGTGACTTTAACTGAGACAGCATAATAAAGAATAAGTTATTTAAATTTGTGAGAAAGGAATATGAATTAAAAAAATTTACAAAACAATACATTCACAGCCATGGAGAGAGGTTGTAGGTATAAATCAAATCATAATAGAGATATAAACAATAGAGACATAAACATTATTCACAAACCATCAGAGAAATATTCTTTTATGGACCTTTTGTATTTGGTAAATTCGCAACTGAAAATATCAACCTTAGATAATACGTTATTGTAATTATTGCATAGTCTGTTCAGGCAATAATTCTACTCAGAGTTCGTTTTGCTTTGATCAACCCTGAACAGGACACAAGAGCGTGTTGAACACGCAGGTACATTGAATGGAATCTTGTTTAGCAACTCTGGGCATTGAATATTATTGTTAACTACTTTATACAGGAATAGTGCATCCTTATGATGCCTCCATAGACATATGAATATTAGTAGACCTGCCCTAAGTGATTAAAAGCGTATTATCCCCACTCCCCATACCGGTTCCATTGGAGCCGGCTGTGCTCGCGTATGGCCTCAAGTGAAATTTGAAAACGTGACGTCATCATTCTTGTGCGAACTATGGTCGAGGCATCATCGGTTCATTTTACGAAATAACACGGCAAAATGTTGACTTGTACTATGAAAACTTGTAGAAATAGATGTGAAAAAGAGAATAAACCCAATTGTCGTATTACATTCCATATACACGGTGTCCGGAAACTCGTAGTACAAGCGGGAAACTGGAGAATCTACACCACATGGGGAACCCAAAAAAACATAAAGTTTTTTGATTGAGCATTTTCAAAAAAAAAAAAAAACCAAAAAAAAATATTTTTCGGCTATTTTAGGGTTAAAGTTTTTTCTAGTGTTTAGGGTTGAATAACAGATGTTTTAACCCTGCAGAGCAGAAATATTTTATGATTACACCGGGTTAAATGAAGGGTGATTTCAAAATAATGCTTCAAATCCGAGTTTCTTCATTTGTTTTACTTTCAAATAGTTTTAATTAGTTGGGTACTTTGATCTTCAGTAATAATTTATAAGAATTTGATTAAAAAAAAAAAAATAAAAAAAAAAAAAAATCAACTTCAAACTCGATTTACTCGATAACGAAAGCTCAAATAAAAAAAAAATATACTACAAAATCGACTCCAAATGTGATGTAGATTCACCAGTTTCCCGCTTGTACTACGAGTTTCCGGACACCCTGTATAAGCATTATTTTACTTTATTTTAAGCATATTCACATCGTATAATATGAATCAGTTGTTACTATCACATCGAGAAACGTCTGGACGGGAAACACAAAGCTGGTTGGTTGCTGGGAAGTAAATTATGAACATTTATAAAAGTCTCTTAACTAAATACTTAAACGAAATATTCGACTCTGAAAATAGAACCGAATTTTTTTGCCGAATTTGGACTTCGCAAATTTGTTCATAACGTGGCGAGTAATTTGCGCTCCCATGTAAAAATGTCTATTCATTCAAAAGCAGATTTTACTTTTAAGAAGTAAATGGTGATATTATAATGCGAGATGCCTATTTACTGTCAGATTGATTTATTGACGAATCACAGTCAGCTTCACTCCCTTCGTTCTTCAACAGTTGATTTTACCCCTCGCCATTATCTTCTCGTCTATTAATTCCTATGTCTGTGGATGCCTCCATATACTCAGTGAATCAATTTTAAAGTATGAAGCTGCCTCTGCATAGTTATTAAATCTTACAAATGTGATAAATATTCAACAGGTGAGAATTGTGTGCTTGCTCTACCGGTATATCTTCTACTGGTAATTAAAAAATTTTAAATACCGAAAAATAATTGAATCTCCGGGGTTTTCTCATAAAAATTCTTATTGAATAAAACTCCGGCTTCAATTAAATACTAGGACTTTTAATGTGATGGATTTACAATGGGCTCTGAAATCTAAATGAGCAGAGTGTTGGAATAATCTGGACCCCAACCTTGAGGTTGCCACCTTATTTATTATCTCCTCGATCTGAACAATACTTTACCTAATACACTACTCTAGTTTCATATATATGGGTAAGCTCGTACATTAATATCAAGGATACAAGTCGTAAAGATGTTAATATTTGCGGCTGACCGATAAGTATGTGGTGTCAAGCTACATAATATAATGAATTGCGCAGCATTACTGCAGCACTGCCATTCGAATTATGAATTACGTACGTGTGACGTCACGAGTCACAATTATATACGTTTTACCGCCAAAAATGTGTTTTTTCTTGGTATACCTTATATCATAGGTAATAGGCGTAAAAATCGCTTGACAAACGGAGTCTAGAAACGTTCGATTTCAATCAAAAAAATGTTTTTTTACTTATTTTGTAAATAATTTTATAAGAAAGCAAAAAAGTTAATCAAGTTAAATTGTCATAGATAATCTTAGCTAAAATAAAAGAAGAAAAAAAATTATGTATACAATTCTAGAATTACAGTTAAGTACATTGGTTTACAAAATATAGTTAAATTGGTTTAATGTGACTAATACCTTCGTATAATAATCTTAATTTTTTCTTACATATATGGCACATATCCCACGAAAAGTGCCAAGAACTACGGCTTCCTTTACTGCTTTTGGTATGTAATTAGAAAGTTTTTGTCCTTTATAAAACACGTAGTTTGGTGATAATCACGCACTCACGTGCGGACTTGTACGCATTTATCTGAAATTATATTAATTACAGCAGTTAATATACGAAATAAACGTCGGTCCTACCCATTCGGGATTTGGTTCAATTGTTAGCCCGGTTCACTACAGTCCCTGGGGAGGAAGACTCAATCCTCAGTAAAACCAATTTTAAATATAGAATTTTAGTTTTTTAGTTTTAAAATATATTATTAAAGTTCGCAGCAGTTAATATCCAGCTGCTGGGGAGGAAGCTTCAATCCTCAGTCAGATCATTTGCATTTTTTGCGAATTTCCACATTTCTCACATTATACATGGTTTTACACACATACGCCTCGGGGATCTCATTTCTACAGCATTCAGTCTACTTTCATCTTTCCTCTGCCACTTCCATGCCTCACTTCCATACATAAGGGTAGGTATCAGCACTCGTTTGTGGACTGCTAGATTAAGAAAAGGACGCTTTGATGGTTTGGGCTTGTAAAACGAACGGTGGCGATACCGAGTATCTTCAAATCTGAGTTAATTAGTTAGCTCTAATCTCAAATAGTAGACTGGTTAGTAGCCGCATTATCAGAGCGTTTGATTCCCACTTTCCCCCACAAACCACCTGTATCGAGTTGTCTCTTCGGTGGTTTTGCTTATAGAATGTACCCACAATTTACGATCCTGGAACCAGATAACCACTTGGCCTGTAGTGTCTCCAACGGTTTTTGCCAAGATTTACATAGTAAGAGTTATAGGTGCCAGTGCTGGTGCCTCACAATCTCTCCCATCTACCATTGTGTTTTAAAAAGGCCAGGGGCAGATATTCGTTCATAAACGTTTTATTAGCTTGCGCTAAAACGATCTTAGATAATATAATTTATAATTATTTATTCTAACTGTCCATACTACCTAATATCGTGATAGATTCACCCCGAAATGCTGCATTATAAACATGTTTTTTAAATAATAATAACAAACATACCGAGGGTACTGTACATTGGGCTGTAATTATTTACAGAGTGAATGAAATTTGCTCTGTTGATATATTTCATTTTAATGACATGCGCTTCTTATTTATGTAGATATTTAGCAATAATCCTTTATACAATTGAAATATTGTAACAGCCACTACCCTAAGAGGAAGCTACAA
This sequence comes from Hesperophylax consimilis, assembly GCF_061612785.1. Taxonomy (NCBI): domain Eukaryota; kingdom Metazoa; phylum Arthropoda; class Insecta; order Trichoptera; family Limnephilidae; genus Hesperophylax; species Hesperophylax consimilis. Next base: position 3,767,457 of record NC_142863.1, on the reverse strand, counting down.
GCCAAAATGTGTATATCCTTTGTATACCTTATCTTAAGTAATACGCATTAAAATCGCTTGACAAACGGAGTCTAAAAACGTTCGATTTCAAGCTCAAAACAGGTTTTTATTTATTTTGTATATAATTTTATAAGAAAGCAAAAAAGTTAATCAAGTGAAACTGTCACAGATAATCTTAGCTATAATACTGTATTTTTTTAAATTGTTTCCTCTACGCGTTCATACATTTCTATTGAATAAATTTTTTTTTTAGCTGATTACATTTATATTTTTTATTGAGAAATTTATTTTTTTATTTGTATTCTACTCAAACGAAACGATAGGAAAACCTTCAATTTATCTAAAGCATATTTTTTGGTATTCATAATGTACAACAATTCGTTATAAAGATCAATCAAAATAATTGGCATTAAGCTTCGCCTTAAGCCGCCTCACAACGCTACCCAACCGGGTGGCGACGTAGTTCCCCTACCTTTCCACTGTACAGACAGGGGTGCTCTAGTGAGGTGTCACATAAAAAAATAGCAGAAATTCCTGTCTGGAGTAAATTAACGACATCAGTTTTCTTTCAAATCTCTATAGAACAACTTCTAGTTATTAGCTATTCGACTGTGAGCTACAAAAGATAGCGAGGAGGCGATATATAAGTTTTTAATTTATTTAAACTGACTAAGCCATTTTTATTTTTATATTTGTGTCATTTGCAAAAATACCGCAAACTTTCGGTAATAAACTATTCTTGTTTTAGGTAAGCGTCGGTGATAACAAACTTCTAAATATTTACATTTACATAAATCAGTGAGTGAGTCACGTAATAATATTATGAATTTTCTTTGTCAATCGGAGAAATAAAAAATTTGTTGTTTTGCCAAAACTTTGAAAAATACTTTTTGTACACCACTCACCAATCAAATAATGTAAGTGTATGTATCGCGTCGAATACAGTACTCACACAGATGCATTGCTTGTATATAGCATGCTTAAAACTTGTTACTCCACTTTATGAATATTATTCGCTGACCGTATACATTTAATATCATGTTCTCAATAGTAACAAATAATAATAAAAATACTTGGATGATTTTTATAGCGTCGTTTTTGTGCAAAATCACCTCAAGGGCACTGTACAAATATATAATACATTTCTACAATGATCTTTGTTATGACTAACTATACATATATGCAGATACTGTACCATACTTACCCGGTAGGTCACTTGAGATTAACACTTAATTAAAATTAACTAATTATTTATTAACGAAATTTAGATACAGGATTTAGGACAAAATTGGATATAACTGGACTTTATCTCAGGAATGGTATATTTAATTTAAGAGGAACCTACAAGCCAAAAATGTGTATATTCTTGGTATACCTTATATCGTAGATAATAGGCATTTAAATCGCTTGACAAACGGAGTCTAGAAACGTTCGATTTCAAGCAAAAAACTGGTTTTTATTATTTTGTAAATAATTTTATAAGAAAGCAAAAAAGTTAATCAAGTGAAACTGTCACAGATAATCTTAGCTATAATAGTACTTTAAAAGTTGTTTCCTTTACGCGTTCATACATTTTTATTGAAAGAATATTTTTTTAGTAGTTTGCAATTATATTTTTTATTGAATAATTTATATATTTATTTGTATTCTACTCCAGCGAAGCGATAGGAAAACCATCAATTTATCTAAAACATATTTTTGGTATTCATAATGTACACCAATTCGTTATAAAGATTAATCAAAATAGTGATTTGGCATTAAGCTTCGCCTTAAGGGTATGACAGTTTAAAAAGGCAAGTTTTTAGTTTAGACCTGAATTCTGTTGGACTTGTTATGGATCTTATTTCCGGAGGGAGTTTATTCCAAGCCTTCGGCCCAGATACTCCGAAAGCGCGATCACCAAACTAAGTATTTGGCTTGCGCTTAGGTTCCATCAGTCTACCTACAGCTGATGATGTTGCTATCTATTCTGTTTCTCAGTGACTTTTAGCAGGAACATTCGTAATTTAATAAAAAGCTTATCAGAACAGAAATTAATTCATTCATTTAAAAGTCTGAAATCCCGTTTCCATCCTTATTACCAATCTCTGACATCGGTCAAACCCATGTGGTTCGCTACGTTTGGGGACTTAGCAGGGGTTCCCTGGTTTGTCTGTGTCTTGACGACAGATGCGTCTGCCCACCAACTGCGCTGCAGGTCGGATCAGGATAGACTGGTTGAGGGAGACCATTTGACTTCTCTATCAGGACTCTCTCAGAAGATCGCCTTGCACTGCAGTGGAAGGGATAGATTTATACGAGTCACTCCGAAACATACTGATCCCCAGGTTCCTACCCACCCCTTGTACCTTTTTCCTTCCCAGAATTTTTCATCCTTCCTTTCCTAAAAAGACCCACCCACATCCCCAAAGATGACATAGGACCTGAGGGGGATTATGTTCCTCAGGGCCTTCTGTGTGGAGCTAATGTAAAAAAAATACTAAAAGAAAGATTAAAGACTTAATAAATAGGAAGTACTCAATTTTCTGCTCTACATGTGTCCCAACTGCCCGGAGCCAGCCAGGACCAGGAAACCAGGAGAGGTATCCTAGCACAATAATAGTGATCAAATCACATCTTAAAAAATAAGTTTTTTTTTTCCAAAATTTCCAGCAATTTCGGATTTATTAGGCGCCTATCTTGCAAACCTACGTAATTACTGTCGCGTGTCTACGAGATGGCTATCTTAACAAATGCCAACGCCCAATAGATTCTGTTCTAAAATAGATCGGCAATTTAATTAAAACTAATAATAATACTGTTGATTAATTCCTTCAAAGCAGCGCAGTTTTAATTACAGTTCGCCAATTTAAACGCCTCCATTCTCCGTGCAAATCAATTGTAAACTTTAGGATAGCAACTATTGTCAGCAACACAGGCTAGTTTACTAGGGATATCCTGAGTCGATATAGGCTAGTTTACTAGGGATATCCTGTTTCAAGTCAGGCTAGTTTACTAGGGATATCCTGAGTCGATATAGGCTAGTTTACTAGGGATATCCTGTTTCAAGTCAGGCTAGTTTACTAGGGATATCCTGTTTCAAGACAGACTAGTTTACTAGGGATATCCTGTTTCAAGACAGGTTAGTTTACTAGGGATATCCTGTTTCAAGACAGACTAGTTTACTAGGGATATCCTGTTTCAAGACAGGCTAGTTTTCTAGGGATATCCTGAGTCGAGACAGGCTAGTTTACTAGGGATATCCTGAGTCGATATAGTCTAGTTTACTAGGGATATCCTGTTTCAAGACAGACTAGTTTACTAGGGATATCCTGTTTCAAGACAGGCTAGTTTACTAGGGATATCCTGTTTCAAGACAGGCTAGTTTTCTAGGGATATCCTGAGTTGAGACTAGTTTATTAGGGATATCCTGTTTCGAGACAGGCTAGTTTACTAGGGATATCCTGTTTCAAGACAGGTTAGTTTACTAGGGATATCCTGTTTCAAGACAGACTAGTTTACAATTATTTTATTTGAACAATAGGTTAATTTCGATAGCATATAAGGTTACAGTAATTTGATTAAGGACATTTTAATTAGATTGGATTTGGGTGAGTTGACTAATTATTACATGACCTTTGTTGGTGATCCAGTGTTTAGCCCAGCTTTTAAATCTGCCTAGATTTTTTAATTGTCTAATAATCTTCCTCCTACTTGCGGTTCAGACGTATCGTCTTGCAGTGTCCAATGTACATCTCCAGAGCGGCCATTTTAACTCCCCACAAATCTTACATCAACTTTCACCGATAATAAACGTTTGTGCACTCAATAAATAATAGTTCACTGTGTCAATTATTATTGTTCACCGGTGAAATTTAACGTCCCTAAGCCGGACTTTCAAAGAACTTCTTTGTTCTTTGGAATATCTTTTGATTTATCTAAAATCTCATAAACGTATTAACCATCTCTTATTTCATATTCACATGGTAATTTCTGGTTTGTGGTTCATTTATGGGACATTATTCTCGGGCTTTCGATAAAGATTTGTTTTGTCTGACTTTAGAAGTTCAGCGTGTAATGTACCTAATAATCTGCCCTTTCAAGAATGCAGTTATGTTTATTGTTCCAAGAATGTTTGCTTTCACCGCGGTATATGCTTTATAAATTACAGACAACTGCAAATAATGCTTTATAATTTTGTAAATCCGTGCGAAGTTTTTTTTCCCCGAAGTTCTAATTTGAAATATTTCTGATTGATCTTTGACAATAATATTAAATGTTTTCTTATTGTGAACTCTTGCACTGACCCCTACCGTTAAAATTCAACGTAAAACGATTTACAATATTAATAAATGCTATTATATTATGCACTCTCACACTGATCCTTACCGTTCTCATTCTTTATTAATTGTTTTTCTGATTAATTCTCAGAACTCCATTTAATTTCTTTTTAAAACCACTACCATTTAATGTGAGGAAAACAGATTTCAAAGTACCCTCAGAATAGAGAATCTATTGTCACAGTAAATAATTTCTCAGTTATTTGGTTTAACCTGTAATAAATAATTTTAGACATTGGCTGAGGGTAAATAGATTCATATAAATACTTCGTCTCGATGTGGCCTGGCGACAGTTTGAAAATGGCCTTGAACTCTGAAACAGCTGTCACAAAAAAAACTAAAATTCTTGCGGAACTTAATAATAATATTATTTAATTTGATTTACTATAAATTCCCAAATTACAAAATCGTTGTTCAGCAATAACATTAGCGGTAAGGACCAGATTAAATTTCCAAATCGTTGTTTAGCAATAACATTAGCGGTAAGGACCACATTAAATTTCCAAATCGTTGTTCAGCAATAACATTAGCGGTATGGACCATATTAAATTTCCAAATCGTTGTTCAGCAATAACATTAGCGGGACCAGATTAAATTTCCAAATCGTTGTTCAGCAATAACATTAGCGGTATGGACCAGATTAAATTTCCAAATCGTTGTTCAGCAATAATATTAGCGGTAAGGACCAGATTAAATTTCCAAATCGTTGTTTAGCAATAACATTACCGGTATGGACCAGATTAAATTTACAAATCGTTGTTTAGCAATAACATTAGCGGTATGGACCAGATTAAATTTACAAATCGTTGTTCAGCAATAAAATTAGCGGTAAATACCAGATTTAATTTTTCTGTGAGATAAGTTACTTACTTCTTCCCGAGAGATTTGAGTTTATAGTAAAAGCTGAGGGTCAGTTATTTCCCAGAATTTTAACAATTCATCAAATTTCAAAGTTAATTTTCAAGTTCCGTTATTATCTAGTTAGTATCTGAGGAACTATTAACAAAAAAAAAGTTCCGAAATACAAGTAATTCAAAATAGAGCCGTAAGTAATAATATATAATCTGCCATGGGATACACATGTCAAAGATATATATACTCACAGACACAAATACTTCCTTTTACAGTCCTGCCAAAGTATAACATCACAACTGCCATTCTACAAATAATTCAACACTCCTCACACACCAACACTAAACCAGTCTTTAATTCTGACATACACCAGCACAAAACACGATCACAAAATCAAATACATTTATCGTCATCTACTTACACGACCAAATTTGGAATTAACTCCTTACAATACATTGCACATAAACAATATAACGCATTACCTAGTAATTTAAAACTTCCGGCAACGAACAACAAAACATTGAAAAAATCTCTTAAAAGCTATTTCCTTAGCAGTTTCATTAATGATTAACACAATCTTTCTCTGGAACTCCATAATAACATCTGCGTTTATTTATTTTAATGTATTTACTTTAATGTATTTTATTTATTTGCCTTGTCCTTTCTAATGTTGTCTTTCCCGAAATGAGTTTTATAAACTCATTGGGAATAATACATTATTACTTTGTTATCATTTTGTAATGTATTATCTTGTAATAAAAAAAATTTTAAAAAAAAATTATTTCAGTTATGGCAACAACTGGCCTACAATTGAATAATAACAGAACTTCAATAGATCTTTAGCATGGCTCTAAGTTTTCATTTAATTTAACTTGCCTATTGAACCCTCAAAGGTTATGAGATAAGACAAATTTCGGTAAAACAGTACAGAAAACCACAAAAGATGACCCCTGCAATAAGACTATTTTAAATTATATGAATACGCTTAAATTTTCTGATAGAATCACTGACTTAGTATTTCCATATAACATTCTAAATGATGCATTTGGTAATCCAGAAATTCTTGCATTAATGAGCTTTCTGATTCCATTTCGTAATACTAGATGTAGGGATTTATTTCAGTGCAAAAATTCTGGGATTAACTACCATACGTATTCCTCACTGCCCGGAATACTAATGAAGGGAAACGGTTACAGGCATAGTTGTAGGCAGGTGGACATCTTTAATCACTAAATAAATACAAAAGCAGTTCAGTAATGTTTAGTTATGTGTACTATGTAAAACTTCTACAAAGAGCGTTGCTAATTAAATAAATAAATAAAATAAAAGATAATGTTGCTTCTTCGGGAATTAGTATAATATTCCTAATTCTTCACTGTCACGTGAAGAAAACTTACTGATATTTAATATTGATAATTTATTAAGAATCTCTTCAAATTATTCGCAATCCGTGTAAATAATGAGATTGCAGGCCCCTTACCTAATGAATTGATAGGTTTCCTAATAATCTTTTAGTAAGATAAGAACGTATTATCGTATTAAGAACGTATTAAGCATTTTGTAGGTGCTTAAAAACAGTATTTCAGGCCGTTTCCCAACAAACTTTTTGTAAATTCTGCTAAACTTTTACTAAAATTAACAATACTCGCTTTTCTCCTTGCACTCCGGTCTATTTGCGATACCTACTAACAGAATGCCGAAACACTAACACTATATATCTTTAGTATATAGTTTTAACTATACACCATAAATCACTACACAGTTTACACTGTACAGTGTGTTATTGTGGAAGCTTCATTAAAAGTGAGTGTTGAGAATGTGAATCAGACGTTGTTGTGCAAAACTAAAGATCTATTTCAAGTGACGGTTTCGTCAGATCTCCCATCCGATACATTCCCAAAATACCAAAGTACCTGCTCAATTTTATTTACACTTTCCAAGCCGATACCATTATTCACACTTATTTGCAGGTTGATTCGTTGATTCCTTACTAATGCGCCCGATTTAAATCAGTTGTTCTCGTGCTGCTTCTTTCCCATCTCTTAAGGCGAAGCTTAATGCTAAATCACCATTTTCTTTGTATTATCTCGAGTAATTTATTATTTTATTTGTATTATCTCGAACGAAACTATAGGAAAACCTTTAATTTATCTAAATCATATTTTTTGGTATTCATAATGTACACCAATTCCTTATAAAGATTAATCACAATGGAAGATGCTCTGAGGAACTAGCGTCATTGATCCCTTCGGCACCGGTGCGTAGTCGGGATACACGCCAAACGCGCGCCCAACATTTGTACACGGTTGACATTTGTAACATGAGAACGGGTCGCTTCTACGATTCGTTCTTAAGTTCAACAGCTCGGCTGTGGAACGAACTGTCGGCCTCTGTGTTTCCTCCCTCCTACAACATGGGACTCTTCAAGACCCATGTTCACTCCTTCCTCTCCACAAAAAGACCCTCCACACAGCATCCCCAAAGATGACATAGGCCCTAAGGGAAATTATTTTCTTCAGGGCCTCCTGTGTGGAGTTAATATAAAAAAAAAATAAATCAAAATAGTGATTTAGCATTAAGCTTCGCCTTAACACGTTTTCTCTGCATTGTTGAAACTAGACGAATTGAATGATTAAAAAAGTCAGGGGGGCCCGAGGAAGATACGAATTAAATAATTATTTGTGGTAAAACGAGGCGTACGTGATGTGAATACATGGCACGATCAGGTGAAACAAATTCTTAAAAGTAAAAGTAAACTTTTTCAAGTTTTTCGATAATATTATTTGTAACCCCGAGCAACTCCGGGTCAGCTATTATAATAAAATATATTAAAAATAATAAAGCTGCTGAATAATAAAATATATTAAAAATAATAAAGCTGCTGAATTTGAAAATGTTTATTGGCCAAATCCCCAGAAAGCCATTGACCTGAAAACTGCAGTACCGATAATACCAAGAAGACCGACTCAATAATCTCAAAATATCCTGTTGCCAATGCTTTTATAATTCGTTATTGTCACAATACATCTCGAGTGCGCGCAGAACTAGATTCCGTTGTATATTTAGACCATCTTCTGTTCCTCTTGCGTCTATTACTAATGTACCAACAGACAAACAACACCTCTCCTAGAACAAGTGGGAGTATTATACATAATGCAATACTTTCACCGTGATCGTTCGGGAAAATCTTTATGTAATTTCGTCTGATGACACATGAGCAAGTCTTTGAAGTGTCATGTTTTGTAAATGGCTTCATTTTAAAGTTTTCTTTAAATTTGTGAGATTTCATCTTTTGGCAGTTTGATGGACCAGGTGATAACAGATATATTCCTTGGTCATCTGTAACATTTGTTGGCGTAATGGATTGATGCTTAATATGAATTGGTACATCAATCAAATTAGCTTCAATTTTTACAAATTTTATTATTTCCTCAGGTTTTATTTATCAAACATCTTTACCATTATATTATATTATTGAACTCTTGTAACAGCATTATTTGGAACTCTGGTATATACGTACAGAAATTAATTAAGATTAATAATTTAGATAATAATGAGAAAGGAGTAGTTATTCCAATTTTCGGGAATGGAAAATAATTCATTTTAGTAGCTATTTCGTTAAAAACCTTATATTGTAAATTGTGGCAAATTAAGTTCTTTATAAAATGACAGTAAATTTTTAAAATATTTGTGCCTGAACTTCACAAAATAAAATAAAACACACTTTTTGGTGATGTTTTTTTCTTGTATAAATCAAAACAGGCGGCTAGTGTCAATCGGGAATTTAAACCTTATTGCTTTCTACGTTGAACGTCACAGCGGTGCTGCCAAGGTTTGGTATCTGTGAGAGGATATTGTGTCAGCGCTTTATTAGCATCCGACACATACCTGGACGGATGACGAACCTCGTGCTGGCACTGTTGGTGGACGCGGTGGACTCTTTCGCTGCAGCAGCTGGTCCAGTTTCTTCGTCACCTAGGATTCTTGCTGCAGAGTCTCCATCTTCTATCTTCGTGTCACCTGTTCCTACACTTAATTTTACTTAACTTAACTTCACTTTATTTTTGTAATATTTATATTTTTTGTAATACAAAAGCGGTGCTATACAAATTATCCAATAAATAATAATAATAATAATCTACATAGAGAGTGTAATTGTTAGCGGCCCGATACCAAATGTTATACGACGTGGTTTAGATTGGATCGGCGAGAGAGAAAGTTTAGTTAGTGTGATTTTAAAAGCACAGTATTAAACCTCAATGGAGAAAGTATATAGTAAGAGTAATGGCAGGGACTTCAGTTATTTTAAAACGAAGCTTTCACTATCTAAAACTTCAAAGGGAAATGACCAATAACATAAATAGGTTTATTTCTTAACGCTCTGAATATATGGATACAATTTAATTTGATGAGCTTTTGGGTAAGTAGTAGTAGGTAGCAGCTACTCTCAGTAACACCCTGGTGAAAGATCATCGTTCAGAATCGAAATACTGTTATGCCTTTAGCCGCGATGACCAGAATTGTCCATTAACTTAAAATTAACGACTTTTTCGCTGTCATCTGAGAGAACTGAAATTGCAGTTAACGAAAAAGTCGTAATTTTAAAGTTTAGGACAATTCTTTATCTTTAAGTAGAATCAGAATCGCCCCCAAAGTCGTTAATTTTAAGGTTAAGGACAATTCCTTATCCTTGAGTGGAACCGGAATTGCCCCAAAAGTCGTTAATTTAAAGGTTAATGACAATTCCTTATCCTTGAGTGGAACCGGAATTGCCCCAAAAGTCGTTAATTTAAAGGTTAATGACAATTCCTTATCCTCGAGTGGAACCGGAATCGCCCCCAAAGTTGTTAATTTTAAGTTTAAGAGCAATTATAGAACCGGAATTGCCCCCAAAGTCGTTAATTTTAAGGTTAAAGAGAATTCCTTATCTCTTATTAAAACCGGAATCGCCTTTTTGATCTAAATAACACTTTGCCACCGGCCTCTTCACCATCTCCTTCCTGTCCCCACCCTCTTTAACCTAACAACTTACCCAATTGGGGATACCACAGTCCTAATGGCTTTGTGCAATTAAAAAAACTTTTAAAAAAGCCAAATAATATCTACTTCCAAGCGGGCGTGCGAGCAGAAATCATCCATTTTTGACAAAAAAAGAGATTTAAAAGTCACTACTTTGAAAAAGTATTGCTACCCGACTGTAAAAGTCACATTCTACACTAAATTGGAATTTTTTTAACTATCATTAACTACCACTAAGGGTCTCTAGAGTGTAGAATGTATGGGTATTATGATTGAGATGTATTGCACTACTAAGTTTGGTGATCGCGCTTTCGGAGTATCTGGGCCGAAGGCTTGGAATAAACTCCCTCCGGAACCATAACAAGTCCAACAGAATTCAGGTCTAAACTAAAAACTTACCTTTTTAAGTTGTCGTACCCTTAAATTAAATATACCAATCCTAAGAGAAAGTCCAGTTATATTCAATTTTTCAATTAAGTCCTAAACCCTGTATCTAAATTTCGCCAATAAACAATTAGATAATGTTAATTAAGTGTTAATCTCAAGTGACCTACCAGGTAAGTATTGTACTGTATATTTTCTCCATAAATAGTTAAGTAATAACACTGTAGAAATAAGTTTGTACAGCGCCCTTGAGGTGTTTTTGCACAAAAACGGCGCTATAAAAGTCATCCAGGTATTATTATTTATTATCTAAGGATCTTTAGAGTGTAGAATGTATGGGTATTATGATTGAGATGTATTGCATATGTAAGGATCCTTAGAGTGTAGAATGTATGGGTATTATGATTGAAATGTATTGCAGATGTAAGGATCCTTAGAGTGTAGAATGTATGGGTATTATGATTGAGATGTATTGCAGATGTAAGGATCCATAGACTTATTTGTTTTTTGAAGACATGGAGTAAGCTAAGTTATCGGAGAGAAGGTTGAATATTTTAGGAGCTAAAATCTAGGATAAAATAAATACATATCTCTAAAAATTATGCTATTTAAAGCACACAAGAAAAAACCCAACGGTGATAAATTATAAATTGGGTTTTTTGTAGTTAGTTACTTCTGCTTTCACTCCCACGATCTACAATTTACACACTTTCCCAGTCTCTAAGCACACCTCCCGTGCTCCATTTCCAAAAAAAACCAGATCGAAACTTTTAAACAGACCTCTTATAATTTATTTCATAATCCACGAGCTTTCATTGGGAAGCAAACAATCTTACATCATTTCTCTGCGCTATTTCTGGCGGCAGGTAACCGCGCGTATTTTTATCGATGACTTTGAAATTCCATCCCGGCCAGAATTAACCATAACAACGGAGACCGTATAACCTATTTCAAGACTTCAATCATCGATAAATCACTGAGTGAGAGTTTACCGCTAACCGCTGCCATCAAAACAAGCTGCTTAGCGGTGTGTTTACACACCATTGAAGATAAATCTGATCTCCCACTTTATTACAAAAAAATATCTAATTTAATAAACTAATACACATTTTTTAACCCCCTCATGTTGTCAGTTGGAGCCACTTGCCTTAGCTGATTTTTTTAAATATTCGTTTTTGGATTTATCTTATGGCGCAAAAGTGAATTATAGATTTCAGCTATATATCATCTGTCTCCGGGGTTTTCTCACAAATTCTCTGATTAAATAAAACTCCGGCTTCAGCAAAAAACTTGGACTTTTATTGTGATAGATTGACAATGGCTTTGATATCTTCATTAGCAAACGGTTGGAATAATCTGGACCCCGACCTTGAGGTTCCCACCTTATTTATTATCATATTATTCTCGACAACTAACGCCATCTCTGTTTAACCTAATATACTAATCTAGTGCCATCTATGGGTGAGCTCATACACTTCTTTTTCTTCTTTCGTATGGAGGAGGGGTCAGAGGGGGACATCTAGGTCTGCGAGCCATTCTAGGGCCTCAGGCGTCGCCATGTGAACCTCATCAATCCCACCGGGGAACGAATGGAGCGGGCATTCGTTAACCACGTGTTCGGTGGTCTGCACCACACCACATTCACACATCGCCGACTCTTTAAGTCCTCATCTGTGCATCGTGCGGGCACAGCGGCTATGGGAGAACCTTAACCTATTGATAGCGGACCAGGTTTTGCGAGGCAATGAGAACCCAGGCTTTCTCTCGGTGGGGTCCTGTATGAGATGGGCATTTCCCAGGTTGGCCGTTTGCCACTCAAGTTTCCACCTATCTTCTGGGGTGAGAGGTAATCGGAGGAGCCTCTCTCCTTCCTTTTCTTTCTC